>NC_137072.1:3440000-4040000 GCF_951640355.1 Cnephaeus nilssonii | reverse complement strand
ATAGATGAATACATAGATAGATTAAAGAAAGAGAAAAATTTAGATACATATAAATTTTCTTTTATATATATATATTTTAATATATATTTTTCATTTTTACTTTTTAGCATTTTATTTTTACTTTTCTTCTTGTACACTCATTCTCTTGCTACCTCCTCTATACTGAGTCATGGCCATTTCCCCATTCATTCAATTCCTTGACCTTACCTTCTGGAAATAACCTCTGCCTCTTCAGATTCAGCTTTCCTCCTCCTTTTCTGGGTGTTTGTTCTTTACATTTTTTGGATTAGTTGTTGGTTTTGTGGAGTTTTTTCCCCATATACATAGATTTTGTTCCCCTTCTTTTTTTCTTTCTTTTCTCTCTTACCTTTTTTCCTTTACTCAATATCATTTTTGCACTCTTTTCTCTCCCCTAATTCTCTTTTCTCTGATGGTCACCTTTATTTGGGGTTATTCGTTCCATGAATACATTCTTGTTTGGTGCCCTCTGTGTTGTGTCTTGTCGTGTTGTATTTTGTGCCTTTAAGTCAAAGGGGTAGAGAGTGAACTATATAACCAGACACCTGAGAAGAGTGAACATGGGGTGACAAAGAAAAATCCGCCATATGATAGAAAAGGAGGAATCACCAGAAAAGAAAGTAAATAAAATGGAGGCAAGCAATTTGTCAGAGAAAGAATTCAAAGCAATGGTCATAAGGATGGTGAAAAGGATGGAAGACAAATTGAACATGTGTAAGAACCAAGAGGAAATGAAGAACCACGAAGAAATGAAGAATGACATAGCAATAAAGAACACAATAGAAAACATCAACAGTAGAATAGAAGCTGAGGACCACATCAGTGAACTAGATCACAAAAGGAAAAAATATCTAAGTGAGCAGCAAATGGAAAAAAAAAACTTGCAAAACAGGAGAAGAGCCAAAGGGAGCTTTGGGACAACACGAAACAAAACAGCATCCACATAATAGGGGTGCCAGAAGGAGAGGAAGGGGAACAAGGAATAGAAAACCTGTTTGAAGAAATAATGACAGAAAACTTCCCTGATATTAGGAAGAAAAAAACTCACACTAGTCCAAGAAGCTCACAGAGTCCAAAACAAAATGAACTCAAAAAGACAAACACCAAGACACATCATAATTAAATTAGCAAACACCAACAACAAAGTAAGAATCTTAAAGGTGGCCAGAGAGAGACAGAAAGTTACCTATAAGTGATCTCCCATCAGACTATCAACTGATTTCTCAACAGAAACACATCAGGCCAGAAGGGAATGGAATGAACTATACAAAGAAATGCAAAAAAGGGTCTGAATCCAAGAATACTATACCCAGCAAGGCTATCACTCAAAATTGAAGGTGAAATCAGGAGCTTCACAGACAAAAAAAGGACTAAGGAAATATATTACCACCAAACCAGCAATGCAAGAAATGCTAAAGGGACTGCTGTAAAAAGAAGAAATAGGAAGGAAAGAAGGAACACAGGCATGAAGAATAAAAATTGCAACAAACAAGTACCTATCAATAATAACTTTAAATGTAAATGGATTAAATGCCCCAATCAAAAGACATAGGGTAGCTTAGTGGATAAGAAAACATGACCCATATATCTTCTGTCTACAGGAGACCCACCTCAGAACAAAAGACTCACACAAACTGATGGTGAAGGTATAGAAAAAATTTTTTCATGCGAATGGAAAAAAAAAAAAAGCTGGGATAGCATTACTTATACTCATAGTGAAGGCCATAACAAAAGATAAGGAAAGCCATTCCATAATACTATAGGGAGCAATTCAACAAGAACATATAACTCTGGAAAACATATATGCACCCAATACAGGAGCACCCAAATACATAAAAAAAACTTCTGGAAGATATCAAGGGAGAGATTGATAGCAATACAGTCATAGTAGGGGACTTTAATACCCCACTAACACCACTGGATAAATCCTCTAAACAAGAAATCAGCAAAGAAACAACAATCCTAAATGACTCACTACGTCAGATGGAAGTAATTGACATCTTCAGAACATTTCACCCCAAAGCCACAGAATATACATTCTTCTCAAGTGCACACGGGACATTTTTGAAAACAGAACACATATTGAGACATAGTCAAAGTCTCTTCAAATTCAACAAGATAGAAATCATATCAAGCATCTTCTCAGTGCAAGATGGCATAAAATTAGAAATCAACAACAATAAAGACAATGAAAAAAATCAAACACTTGGAGGCTAAATGACATGCTATTAAACAATGACTGGGTTACCAAAGAGATCAAAGAAGAAATAAAAAGCATCCTGGTAACAAACGACAATGAAAACACAACAATCCAAAATCTATGGGACACGATGAAAGCAGTCTTGAGAGGGAAGTTCATAGCTCAACAGGCCTACCTCAAAAAATAAGAAAAAATGGTAATAAATTATCTAACCCTACAACTCTAAGAGTTAGAAGGAGAGCAACAAGAAAAGCCCAGCGTGAGCAAAAGGAAGGAAATAATAAAGATCAGAGCGGAAATAAATGACATAGAGACCAAAAAACAATACAAAACATCAACAAAACCAAGAGCTGGTTCTTTGAAAGGATAAACAAGATTGATGAACGTCTAGCCAGGCTTACCAAGAAGCAAAGAGAGAGGACCCAAATAAACAAAATCAGAAATGAAAGAGAAAAAACAACAACAGATCCCACAGATATACAAAGGATTATGAAAAAATACCATGAACAACGCTATTCCAACAAAATGGACAACCTAGATGAAATGGACATATTCATAGAAAAATACAAGCTCCGAAAACTCAATCAGGAAGAATAAAAAAACCTGAATAGGCTGATAAACTGTGGAAGAAATTGAAGCAGTAATCAAAAATCTTCCAGTAAACAAAAGCCATGGTTCGGATGGATTTACAGGGGAGTTCTTTCAAAGAACTAAAACCTATCCTCCTCAGACTATTCCAAAAAATTCAAGAGGAAAGCACACTTCCAACCTCTTTCTATGAAACCAGCATTACCCTAATCACAAAACCAGATAAAGACACCACAAAAAAAGAGAACTACAGGCCAATATCTTTGATGAACATAGATGTTAAAATCCTCAATAAAATTCTAGCTAATTGGATCCAGCATTACATTAGAAAGATAATACACCATGACCAAGTGTATTATCCTTGGATGCATATTCTGGGGATGCAAGGATGGTACAATATCCGTAAATTAATAAATGTGATACATCGCATAAACAAATTGAGAGACAAAAATCACAGAATCATATGAATTGATGAAGAAAAAGCATTTGACAAAATCCAACATCCTTTCTTTATATAAACTCCCAGCAAAGTGGAAATAGAGGGTTCATACCTCAACAAAATAAAAGCCTTATAGGACAAATCTACAGCCAACGTCATACTCAATGGGCAAAAACCAAACTCATTTTCCCTGAGAACGGGAACAAGACAGGGATGTCCACTTTCACTACTCCTGTTTGATATAGTACTGCAAGTGCTAGCCATAGCGATCAGACAAGAAGAAATAAAAGGCCTCCAAATTGGAAAAGAAGAAGTAAAACTCTCCTTATTGGCAGATGACGTGATACTGTACATAGAAAACCCCAAAGACTCCATCAAAAAACTACTAGACCTAATAAATGAACTTGGCAATGTAGCAGGATACAAAATTAACACCCAGAAATCTATGGCCTTTTTATGCACCAATAATGAAACCACAGAAAGAGAAACGAAAAAAAAAATTAAGATACCTAGGAATAAACGTAACTAAGGAGGTAAAAGACCTATACGCAAAAACTACAGGACATTGAAAAAAAAGAGAGAGGAAGACATAAACAAATGGAAGAACATACCATGTTCATGGGCTGGTAGAATCAACATTATTAAAATGTCCATACTACCCAAAGCAATCTACAGATTCAATGCAATCCCCATTAAAATACCAATGGCATACTTTAAAGATCTGGAACAAACTCTCCAAAAATTCATCTGGAATAAAAAAAGACCCCGGATAGCCACAGTAATCCTGAGAAAGAAGAACAAAGTTGGAAGGAATACAATATCAGATATTAAGCTATATTACAAAGCCACGGTTCTCAAAACTGCCTGGTACTGGCACAAGAACAGACATATAGAAAAATGGAACAGAACAGAGAACCCAAATCAATTCCAAGCCATTATTCTCAATTAATATTTGACAAAGGAGGCAAGAGCACACAATGGAGTGAAGACAGTCTCTTCAATAAATGGTGCTTGGAAATTTGGTCAGATACATGCAACTTACACCATACACAAAAACAAACTCAAAATGGCTAAAGGACTTAAATGTAAGACGGGAAACCATAAAAATGCTACAAGCCTCCATAGACAGCAAAATAGCAGATATGTGTTGTAGCAATATCTTTACCAACACAACTCCTAGGGCAATGGGGACTAAGGAGAAAATAAACACATGGGACTACATCAAAATAAAAAGCTTCTGCACAACAAAATAAACCATCAACAAAACAACAAGAAAGCTCATTGAATGGGAGGACATATTTGCCAATGCTATTTTAGATAGGGGTTTAATCTCCAAAAATCACAGAGAACTCATACAACTTAACAAAAGAAAGATAAAAAATCCAATCAAAAAATGGGCAAAGGACCTAAAACGACACTTTTTGAAAGAGAACATACAGAAGGCCGAGAGACATATGAAAACATGCTCAAAGTCACTAATCATCCAAGAGATGCAAATCAAAACAACAAGATACCATCTCACACCTGTCAGAATGGCTATCATCAACAAATCAACAAACGACAAATGCTGGAGAGGATGTGGAGAAAAAGGAACCCTCCTGCACTGCTGGTGGGAATGCAGACTGGTGCAGCCACTGTGGAGAACAGTATGGCATTTCCTCAAAAACTTAAAAATGGAACTTCCATTTGACCCAGTAATCCCACTTCTAGGAATATATCCCAGGAAAACAGAAACACCAATCAGAAAGGATATATGCACCCCTACGTTCATAGTAGCACAATTTACAATAGCTAACATTTGGAAACAACGTAAGTGCCCATCAGCAGATGAGTGGATTAGAAAACTGTGGTACATCTACACAATGGAATACTATGCTGTGCTAAAAAAGAAGGAATTCCTACCATTTGCAACAGCATAGATGGAACGGGAGAGCATTATGCTAAGCGAAATAAGCCAGTCGGAGAAAGATAAATATCACATGATCTCAGTCATATGTGGGATATAATGATCAACATAAACTGATGAACAAAAATAGATCAGACACAAATGGCAGAGGAGGTGGAAGGGTTAGAGATCAACCAAAGGACTTGTATGCACACATATTAGCATAACCAATGGACACAGACATTGGGGCAGATGGGGCTTGCCCTCGGGGGTGGGAATGGCCCGGAAGGAGGGTGAATCGGGGAAATCGGAGACATATGTAAAACTTTAGACAATAAAAAAAGGGCAGAACAAAAACAACAACAAAAAGTTATATAAAATATGTATAAGTGCTCAACTTTGTGTATTTTTCTGTAAATACATCAATAAACAAACATAAAATGTAAAAAAAAAAAAAAGACATGCAAATATTTACCAAGTTTGTAAGATGACAATTTTAAGAAAGAAAAATAATGGAAGGAAATAAAGAGTTAACAGCTATGGAATGTGGGATTAGAGAAGCCTTGTATTCTTTATACTTTCAATGTTTTCTAAATTTTCGACAATGAATATTGTTCTGTTCAGGCTTCTTGCAAGAAACAAATATGCCTTAAAAACAAACAGATTTATCATAGAGCTATACAATGTGCCACTAGGAAAATCTCACAGAAATCAAGTAATAGGACCACAATTGTATTGATCCCTACAAACTCTGGAGCTAGAGGGTGTCCCTGGAGTCAATTATGCTCTAGGAACCCCATGAAGAGAGTAGGAGAGCTGCCTGCCAGTGCTCTGCCTGATACACTTCTCACATCTAGTCCATCTACATCAAACGTGTCAATCTCAAAGGCTAACACGAGCCAAATAAAACAAGATTTAAGTTTATGTGGGCCACAAAAAAACAAAAGCTTCAATTTTCATAGAAACGTAGGTTTATTTTGGTAGAGACATGCTGAATACAAAGGGCTGAAATAAATGAGTAATCGTTAACATAAAATAATAGAACATTTTAATACAAATTAATATTTTTCTTGAACATGAACTTACCAGACACTGAATAACTGCACAAATTAATAAGCATAACGCAAATAAACCTATTTTTCTTGTTCTCCAAAAGTGAAATATTTCCTGTTGCACACACCAAACAAGTCAGTCCAAGACTAATGATGTGGCAATTGGCTGTTAAAATATTCATTGCTAGTATTAGTGGAAAGAAATGCTTTGCCGCCCTAGCTGGTTTGACTCAGTGGATAGAGCGCCAGCCTGCAGACTGAAGAGTTCCAGGTTCGATTCCGGCCAAGGGCACATGCCTGGGATTGCAGGCTCGATCCCCAGTAGGGGGCGTGCAGGAGGCGGTCAATCAATGATTCTCTTTCATCATTGATGTTTCTATCTCTCTCTCCCTTCCTCTCTAAAATCAATAAAAATATATTAAAAAAAAAAAAAAAGAAATGGTGTGCCTGGGCGTAAAGCATGTAAGGTGAGTAAGGGAAATGAATGTAACACGATTATAGCAATCAGTCATTAGCGAACACTGTAGTTCGTTATTAATAATTAGAGGCCCAGTGCACAAAATCGTGCATGGGTGTGGTCCAGCCACCTGCCCTGATGGGGGCGGGGCTGGCAGGAGGGAGGGGATGTGGGAGTTTGGCCAGCTGGCCCTGCCCCCAATTGGGGTGCGGGGGCCAACCAGGGGGGCCAGCCAGGGGGAAGGGCCGAGGGAGGTTGGGGTGGGGCTGATCGGGGCCCGGATCGGGTAGGTTGGCCACTGCAGTGCGCGTCATAACAACTGGTCATTCCAGTCACTTGGCTTTTATATATATATAGATTATGTATAACAGGATATTGTGAAAATTAAGTTACGAAATTTTATCAAAACATTTCTTACATACTGTTATATTGGCTGGGCCACAAAAATATTCATTGTGGGCCACAAGTCTGACATGCTTGATCTACATCCTTCCACTATCATAACCAACTACAAATGTTCTTTTTTTGCTTCTATCTTAAACTCCAAACTTCTTCCACTTTAAGTATATGGCTGAGGTTAAGAAATCAGGCAGCTTTATATATATATATATATTTTTTTAAGTATATTTTTATTGACTTCAAAGAGGAAGAGAAAGGGAGAGAAAGATAGAAACATCAACGATGAGAGAGATTCATTGACTGGCTGCCTCCTGCACGCCCCCTACTAGGGATCAAGCCTGCAACCGAGGCATGTGCCCTTGATCAGAATCGAACCTGGGACCTTTCAGTCCCCAGGCCACCACTCTATCCACTGAGCCAAACCAGTTAGGGCCAGGAAGCTTTTGCTTAAAGACTGAATTTTACATTTTGAAATTGAATACATATGCATGGTAAAAGGTCAAACCGTATAGAGAAGGATATATAAAAAGGGAAAGTCTCCCTCTTCTTTCCTGGCATTTTTTTGGAGGGGTGGTGGGGGGAAGTAATCTATGAAAGGAAAATATGTTATTTATGTTTCTAAAAACCAGAGATCTATTACTTAACAAAGCACAATATCTATAAAGTTTTTCCTTATTTTATTACCCAAATAATTTTTATGTAAGCCTAGAAAATGGACATAAAACAAATAGAATACTTTAAAATTATTTGATATCATATCACATAGAAATAATATGAAGCACTCTAACTGGTTGGTTCCAGTTTAAATAGACATTTTCCTGAACTTTAATGTCCACAGAGCAGATAAATTTAGACCTAACATGCTAAGTGTCTGGTCGGCCATTCAACCAATCAAAGCATAATATGCTAATGATATGCTAAGGCCACTCAACCACTCGCTATGACGGGCACTGACCACCAGGGGGTAGACAGTCGACCCGTCGACCAGTCACTATGATGTGCACTGAACACCAGGGCGCAGGCACTCGTATCGGTAGGTTATCTTGCTGCTGGGGTCTGGCCGATCGGGACTGCGCAAGACGGGCAGACATGCCCTGGAGCCCTCCTGTGGTCCCTCCCCAGCTGGCCAACCTCCCGTGTCCCTCCCCAGCCCTGATCATGCACCAGTGGGGTCCCTCGGCCTGGCCTGCGCCCTCTTGCAATCCAGGACCCCTCAGGGATGTCAGAGAGCTGGTTTTGGCCCAATCCTACAGGCCAGGCCAAGGGACCCCAAAGGTGCACAAATTCGTGCACTGGGCCTCTAGTCTATTTATAAATTATTTGAAACTAGAGGCCCAGTGCATGATTAAATCATGCACGTGTAGGGTCCCCTAGGCCTAACCTGCCATCCAGGCCATATCCACTGCCCCGCAAAGCCTGGCACGCTCCGCGGACACTGCTGGCAGCCTGCTCCCCGCTTTTGATGGCAGGGGGTCCACTGGTGCCAGAGCGGACACACATCTCCCCGCTTTCAATCGCGGGGGAGCTGGGTGTCTGTCCGCTGGTGCCGGAGCGGACACCCAGCTCCCCGCTTTTGATGGTCGGCGGCGGGCTGTGGGCTCACTGCCCCAGAGGCCCCTTCTGTGCCGCAGCACAGCCATGGCGCAGACGCTGAGCTCGCGCCACCACTGGCGATGCGAACTCAGCGTCCCGCCGGCCCAATCGGCCACCCCAGCCACCCGAGTCCCGCCCCCCCATGCCTCCTGGCCAATCATGGGCATAGCGAAGGTACGGTCAATTTGCATATTACTCTATTATTAGGTAGGATACTCTGTCATGGTAGAAATATTTTAATTACTACTATACTTTTCATTTATCCTCCTCAGGTTAGATTGGCTAAAATAAAAATAACTGAGAAAGTATTCTCAAAAACTAAAACCAGGCCTGGATGGTGTTCTCAGTGGTTAGAGCATCGCCCCAGTAGGGAAGGGTCTTGGGTTCGATTTCTGGTCAAGGGCTAGTGAGTGATGGATTGCAGGTTTGCTCCCCGTCCCCTGATCAGGGTGTAAGCCTGGGGACAATCAGCTGATATGTCTCTCTCCTATCAATGTTTCTCTCTCTGTCCCTCCTTTCCTTCCTTTCACTCTCTCTAAAAAGCAACTGGCTCAGTGGATAGAGTGTCAGCCTGCAGACTGAAGGGTCCCAGGTTCTATTCCGAATCAAGGGTGCCAGGAGGCAGCCAATCAATGATTCTCTCTCATCATTGATGTTTCTATCTCTCTCCCTCTCCCTTCCTCTCTGAAATCAATAAAAATATACTTTAAAAATAAATAAAATCCTATATAATAAAAGCCTAATATGCAAATTGTTCGACCAGGAGTTTGACCACTTGCTATGATGTAGGCTGACCATCGGGGTGGCGCAGAACATGGCAGGCGTCGGCCATATTATGCTGGCAGTGGGCAGCAGTGGAGGTGCTGCCAGCCTCGATTGGCCCCGACGAGAGCGGGACCACGGCAGGATGGTGAAGCAGGTGAGCGGGTGACGCCAGGCCAAGGCGGGTGCAAGCAGGGGCCCAATCGCCCCACCGGTCACCCCGCAGACAGCAACCAGCAGTGGCGGCGAGGGGGGGGGGCGGGGCCGCTGCCTGGCTCCCAGGCGCTAAGGGAGCCGGGTGGGGGGCCTAGCCCTGATCAATCATGGGATGGTGGAGCAGGTGAGGGGGTGGCGCCAGGCCATGGCGGGGTGCTAGGCGGGGCTGCAGGGCTGCAAGCCTGGGGGCATGAGCAGGGGGCCGATCCCTGCAGGCCACCCCGAGGGACCCCACCCATGCACGAATTTGTGCACCAGGCCTCTAGTCTATAATAATAAAAGTGTAACATGCTAATTATACCGGATGTCCTTCCAGACATCCTTCCGGACTAAACCGGGGCTGCAGCCTCCATAGATGTGAGGGAGAGATCCAGGCAGCGGCCCGCGGCTGCTAAGGCCTACTCTTGCATGAACTTCGTGCATCGGGCCTCTAGTAATAAATAAAAAGCAAAGGATAAAATATCCTCTGTGAGGATTAACAACAACAAAAATTTAAAACCACCAAATATAATAAGGTATTGATGGGTTTTTGTGTGTGTGTGTGTGTGTGTGTGTGTATGTGTGTGTGTGTGTGTGTTTTTCCAGCTTTGACCTTTATTCAAGAGACCAGATAGGTTGCCCATGATCCAGCTGCCAGTCCTGAGGCCAAGTAAGGCTGGAGACCCACAACCTGGCCCTGCTTTGCCCTGAGCTGCAGCCTCAGCCCCAGGATCCTGCTTGCAGCCACTGAGGCACATCCAGAGGAAACCCTGGGGGAATGGACACTGCTATTGATTCATTAAAAAAAAGAAAAATACACCAAGGCTCCATGTTCCCTGTGACAAGCAGGCCTAGGCCAGCGCGACCCCCATGGCTGTGTGATTTCTGTACAATCCATCATCTAGGGCAGAGGGTGGGCACGCGGAGGCTATTTCTTGGCTTTGGTGGAGTTATGGAGTGGGGTCATGAGCCAGCAACCAGGGTTCAGGCCACCGAACTGCCCATATTACCCCTTGTTCTTGTCTGCAGGCTTGAGGATCTGAAAGGAGTACATGAGTATCTCGTCCACACTCATGATGCCTGCATTGTCAAACTCGCCACAGTAGTTGGGAGCCGAGAAGAGTGTTACCAGCTGCTGCTTGGCAAAGAACTCAGCCATCTTCTACCACCTGGTGTGCCTGGCAGATGAGGCCCAAGTCATGCTTGTGCAGCAACTTAGCCACCACCTCAGCCCCTAAGGTAAAGGGGATACCACGGTTGTTTTGCCGCAGCCCTGCATGTCCTAGTCAGACACATCTGCGGGCCGCGTGGGATGAGCTAAATCTGCTCCATGGACTGTAGATCTGGACAGAGATCTTCTTGTCCATGATGGCTGCTATGGGCAGACAGTTGAAGCAGCTGGTGAACATTTTCCACAGTTTAATGTTGTAGCGTCTCTTGCACTCATCATAAAAGCCATAGATGTGGTTGATGCTGGCACACTTGCAGTTTCCACGTAGCAGAAAGTTCTCGTGGTACTGGATCTTATAGGCCAGCAGCAGGCAGATGGTCTCCAGCGACTGCTTGCCCTGGTCTACATAGTCCCCCAGGAAGACGTAGTTGCTCTCTGGAGGGAAGCCCCTGTATTTCAACAGCCACAGGTCATAGTACTGGCCATGGATGTCATTACAGATCTTGAGGGGTGCCTGCAGCTCCAGAAAAATGGGCTGGTTTAGTAAAATCTCCCGGGATTTAAGGCACAGACCACAGATCTCATTCTCTATCATCTGTACATTCTTTCCAGGCTTCGAGCCCTGCACTTCCAACAGGTGCCTGATGATAGAGTCCAGGTTGAGCTTCTAGCTGTCTGACATGGCGGCTCTGCCGCTCTGGCCCAACAGCTCTGGTCGATCCTGCCTCCTGCCCTCCGCTGCCTCCTTCGGGCCTGGTGCTTCTGGTATTGATGTTTAAAATTGTCAAACTGTCCTAGAACTTCTACTTGATACAAACAGTTATCTCAGATTATAGTTTTCAAATCATTTTCATTTCAACATTTTTCTTCAAAGAAGTCATTACTTTACTTTTTGTAAAAATGTATTTTTATTGGTTACAGAGAGGGAAAGATAGAAACATCAATGATGAGAGTGAATCATTGATCAGCTGTCTCCTGAATACCCACACTGGGGATGGAGCCTGCAACTCGGGCATGTGCCCTGACCTGGAATCTAACCACAACCTCCTGGTTCATGGGTTGAAGCTCAATCACTGAGCCAAGCAGGTAGGGCAAAAGTCATTACTTTTCTTTGAAAAGAACAAAGAGGAGCTGCTCTATTGAGGGTAGGGTCCCTTCAGGCAGAAGTTATCAAGCAACCATTTGCATCAAAATGACCTGGCGAGTGTGTTTATTCAAAATGCAAATTGACATCACTCTCAATCTTCTAAATCCATCTCTTAAAGTATGGTCCAGGAATGTTGGAGAACCCCATATTTCTGTAGCCCTTACACTTAGGAAATTATTTTTAAGAGTTTGGTAAAGAATTTGGTGTATATTTTTCCAATTAAAAAAAATTCTCCACTGTTCTGGCAGGGTGAGTCAATTGGTTGGAGCGTCATCCCATGCACCAAAATGTTGCAGGATTGATTCCCAGTCAGGGGACATAGTACGGAATGTACCAGAGGCAACCAATCAATGTTGCTCTCTCACATGGAAGTTTCTCTCTCTCGCTCTCAAATCAATAAGAACATATCATCGATAAGGATAAATTTTATAAAACATTCCACTAATGAAGTGGCATTATACTAATAAACTGTCCTCCAACTTGCCTTTTCACATCACAAATATTTCTTGGACATAAACTTAAATCTTGACATGTCACATGTATGTTAATATGAAAAATGTTCACATTCTAAATGATAACTTCTAAAAATTTATGATTTTATATAATCAGAGAAAACAGATTTTTAAGGGATAAGTAACAAATATTTTAGTTTTGCCATTTTTGTCATTTTGAGTACTCTGAACTGATTTTAGAATTAAATGTTGGGGATAATAATATGAATATTGCACTCATAGATACTTTTATGAGAAACACCCTTGGTTTGAGGTTTGGAAATTAACTGCCAGACTTATAAACTGGTTAATTAAATTACCTTCATGTTTTAAAAATATTTAATGATTATAAAAAATAATTTTGAATGTTTCGCATTATATTTTATATCAGTCAAGTAGCTGTATATGAAGAATAAATTGAATTTGGCATGGAGTAATAAGTAGTTTCCATATTAATAATATGCTTGAACTATTGTATTTTTATAGTCAACTACTATAAAAATTATATTTTACTATATGATTGGAATTAAAATATTTTGTATTGATTTTAATAGAATGCTGACATATTCAACATGCTTTCAAATAATACTTTCTGTACTTGAGAAATTATGGAGCTTAAAGTTCAATATCTTTATTATCACCTTAACAGAGGATGGTAGTTATTTGTGTTAAGGTGATTATTCTAATCATAGTTAATAAATTCTTATGCTTGCAACCTCTTGGCTGGTAGTGACAGAGCAGAGCCAGGCTTTGCGGGTAACAAGTATCAATTCACTGGTTCTCAAATGTTAACTAGTGGTACATTTAAGTATTGTGAGAAATAAGGGGGTATCTCTTATCCATCATATTATTCTTCTAAAATTCAAAGATGCAGAAAATATTCAATAATGAGCAGATGTGAGATCCAGAACAATTGTGGAGCTTTAAAATCACTACTGTTCTGAGCTTATAGACCAAGCATGTCAAACTCATGGCCCGCGGGCCGCATGTGGCTCACAACGAACATTTTTGTGGCCCAGCCAATATAATGGTATGTAAGAAACGTTTTAACAAAAAATTCGTAATTTAATTTTTACAATATCCTGTTATACTAATTATTAATAAAGAACTACAACGTTCGCTAATGACTGATTACTATAACCGTGTTGCATTCATTTCCCTTACGCGCCTTATGCGCAGGCGCACAATTTCTCTCCACTAATACTAGCAGCGAATATTTTAGCAGCCAATTGCCACGTCATTAGTCTTGGACTGACTTGTTTGGTGTGTGCCACAGGAAATATTTCACTTATGGAGAACAAGAAAAATAGGTTTATTTGCATTGTGCTTATTAATTTGTGCAGTTATTCAGTTTCTGGTAAGTTCACGTTCAAGAAAAAAAATATTAATTTGTATTAAAATGTTCTATTATTTTATGTTAATGATTACTCATTTATTTCAGCCCTTTGTATTCAACATATCTCTATGAAATAAACCTACGTTTCTATGAAAATTGAAGCTTTTGTTTTTTTTGCGGCCCACATAAACTTAAATCTTGTTTATTGGGCTGTGTTAGCCTTTGAGATTGGCATGCTTGTTGTAGACAATTTAAATAGGTGGCTATCAGGACTGAGAGTGTGGGGCAAAATGTCTTGGAAGTTTTTTAATCCCTTTTGGGTGTAGCAGTACCCTCTTTGAGAACCACTCCTATACTGTGAACAAATTAAGAAGAGTGGGATATTTAATCCAGAATAAATGTATACAATAAAGAAAAAAAAAAACCTGTGTTGTTTATCTTGAGGTCAAACTCTTCAAATTTATGTTAGATTCTTTCTAATAAGTTTTATTCAGTTTTAAATTTGCAGTTTTTCCCTATATTTAAAATTACATGTTAATCTATTTGCTTACATGTATTTATACAATATAAATATTTTGTTGTATACATTTTGATTTTTAAGGAATATATTTTATATTTCAACCTCAGGCTTTTACTTAAAATGAATGAAAAAAAAAATTTAAAGAACAGCATCAGCCATAGTACTTAAACAGAAATCAAGCCACATTTAGAGGTCCATGCCTATAAATAAATAATCTGCTTATACTTTTCCAGTAATATAGATGTAACACATCCTCAAACATTTTGTAATTTGTTATTCCTTTCTCACATCTCTCCTGAACTTATTAATGTTTTGGGGGATATTGAGTTTTTAAATAGATCCATGTGTATATTATTTTTAAAATTTAATTTTTAAAAATTTCATTATTTATCGAGAGTATATGAAAAATGCAAAAGAACGTTTTAAACATAGCCTACAATAAAATAATTTATATTAATCAATGGCAAAAAGAACTATTTATTTTTTTTCCTGTTCCTGTATCCTGGACCATTATGATAATCTACTAATTGTTCTCCCCACTTCTACCCCTTTCCCCCACTACAGTTTATTCTCCACACAGCAGTAAGAATACTTTTTAAAACATTAGTCATATCATGTCACTCCCTTGCTTCTAACTCTCTAGTAGTTAGTATTCTTGCCATAAATAAAGTAATAATAAAGAAGCAATCAAACAAACCAAATTTGTGGGATGTTCTATCAAAAACAAACAAAAAACTGGCCTACTGAACTCTTTATAGGAAAAAGCAGGTATGTCCTTCCCTTAAAAAAGCATTATTATCTTACCTAATAATCTTATCTAATAATCGACAAACATGCTAATTGACCGTACCTTCACGACACCCATAGCCAATCAGGAGTGAGTAACCAACAAAGATGGTGGTTAATTTGCATACACGCCGCTCTGGGCCTCTGAGGAGCATAGGAAAGTAGAAAGGTGGCTCTGGACCAGAGCGAAAGTGGTGCCGGCAGCCAGGGAAAGGAAGGCCCATTCTGGCACGAATCTTCGTGCATGGGTCTTCTAGTATCTTAATGTTTCTATTTTCTATTGCTGCAAAACCAAAATATAGTGATTTAAAACAGCTACCATTTATTATTGTTCATGAGTCCATGGGTCAACTGGGCAGTTCTGCTGTGCTGGGCCAGACTGAGTGATCTGTGTTAAACCCTGGTATGCATCAACAGTGAAATAGCCAAGTTGTTTGGGGGCAGGCTGGTCTAGGATGGCCTCTTTCCCATGGCTTGTGATTGGCTAGTAGTCAGCTGAGGCAACAGGGGCAATTGGTAACCTGAAGGCTAGACAGGGTAGTATGGGCTAATTCATAACAGAAGCAGGAAAGACCTTATAAGACCTAGGCTCAACATCATTTCCAACACATCCTTATTGTCCAAAGTAAGGCACAAGTACAACCTAGAATGAAGAAGCTAGAAAACAGACAGTCACATTGCAAAGATATGGATAGGAAGGGTAGAGAATTAGGCCATTTTTGTAGTCAATCTACCATACAACATGATAAGATCATTCAGAATGATGGTTCATCTAACGAGAGAAAAATAAAAAACACAAAGGGTAGCATAAACTATACTTTGTTATGAATTTTAAGGCAGGGTTTCTCAACCTTAGCACTACTGATATTCAGGACATCGTTCTTTGTTGGAATTCTGTGCATTGCAGTATGTTTAGCAGCATCCCTGCCTGGTTAGATGCCAGTTGTACCCCACAAGTTGTGACAACCAAAAATATCTCCAGCCATTTCCAAATGTTTTCTAGGGAACAAAATCACCCATAGTTGAGAACCACTGCTAGGGAATGAATTAAGGTAAAGACAACTTGGTCTTATTCCTGCCAATATAAACTAATTTCACTTTAAAAGGCTGTTCAAGTAATTCTAAAATGAAAACTTTATATATGTAAGATGTATACCAAATTCTTAGCAGTTTACGTATTAAAAATTCAAAATTACAATGACAATATTTAGATTCCTGCTAATTCATATACTTTTTGTTAATGAGCCAACAATATATATTAAATAAAATATATTTTTTTCTTTTCACCCATCCCATATTCCCTCTCCCCTTTAGCAACCATCAGCTTGTTCTCTATATTTATGGTTCTGTTTCTGTTTTATTCTATTTATTCATTTGTTTTATTTTGTTTTGTTTTAGATTTCACATATAAGTGAAATCATATGGTATTTGTCTTTCTCTGTCTGACTTCTTTCACTTACCATCCATGTTGTCCCAAGTGGCAAGATTTCATTCGTTTTTATGGCTGAGTAATATTACATACACACAGACCACATCATCTTTATCCATTCATATATCAATGGGCACCTAGGTTGCTTCCTTAATATATAATTATATAATTTAACCAAAAATATTACATTTTGAATTCAATATAAAAAAAGATAATTGTATCAAAAGTTAAACTAAATGAATACTATTGGCTCTAGAATTTGGTAGGTGGTGCACATATAAGCCCCAAATTGGTCCGTTTTAAAGAAATAAATAAGTACATAAGTAAATATCAATAATGTTTCTCTTGCAACCTCCAAATATAAAACTGTCTCAAAACTATAGTTCATGTCCAATCCTCCTCTCTTCCCATTTCATGATAATGGCAATGACCTCCCAATTCCACCTCTAACTCTGACACCAATCATAAATGTAAACGATGCCTCAGAAAGCCTCTGTACTAAACTGCAGGAGTAGAAAGCATTAATTTGTTTTTAAAAAGGAGGAAAACAACAAATCAGAATATTAATAAAACTAGAAAACATGGGAAAACCTGGCAGTCATAGTCATGAAATACTGATTGATCTAAACTGTTTTCATAATACTTACGTTCTTGAAATGCTACATATAACTTCAAATGGATAGGGAATCTTGAGAACCTTTGTAAACTAAATATTTTCTAGGTTATAATAATGTATAAATCTGTAATAGCACTAGCCAAGTAAAGTAATATATACAAGGACCTACTTAAAGACCCTCTTCATGGATCCTGTGGATGAAAAATAATAATTTCTCCTTCAGAGAAAATAAAAGAAAAGGAAATGGGGTAATTTGTTAATCCAGTGGTATACCAATAAGCAGAGCTGGGACCAGGGTAAGAGAAGTGAAGTGCTTAAGTCACCAAATTTAAGGAAGGACTAATGCTCAGGGCTGGGCAATGGGCCAAAATATGAGGCAAGAAGCCAGCTGTTTTAACCCCATCTCCAATCCAGCAGTAACTGCACTTCACAGCAGAAAACAGCGCCCAGATTTCCACATCCGCAAGGCCTGTTCTATACTAAGCCTCGGCACTTACACCTTACTCATCATCATCTCTATGTCCCCTTAAAGAAACACAGGGCCTGCCTAGCCTGCTAGAGTGATGGTACCAAACAGGGAATGGGGAGCCCAGCAGAACGAAAGGGTCACTACAGGTATACAACTGGGCTGCATGAAAGTTTTAAAATTGTGACAGTGGAAACATGGGAATTCTAGGAACTCCAAAACTCTTGCCCTTTAAAAAGTTGCAAGTGTTTAAAATGGTTTATAATGTTTAAGTGTGCGGATTCACACTTTTAATGGAAATGTTATGTTAGCCAAACTTTCTAATTATTGCTATTTAACTGAATCAATGTTATCACCCAGGAATGCTGAATAGCAATAGTATACTATGTGGTTAGGAATGTTAGTTTTAATAATTCAGTTTCATACAAAACTGACAACAGGATAGGGTTTCAGCTTCACAATACAAGTTTATATCTTCCCTACTTAATGGTCCTCTTTAAGGTGTATCTTTAATGCTAAGCAGTCAGGAGCAGACACAGGAAAAGTTTATCCTATAGCTTAATATCAACAACAATTTTTTAAAAAAAACCTAGAGATAGCCTCATTGCTTTAAATGAGACACTTCATTTGTCTTCAGAGTTCACGCAAAAACACCACCACACCCAAAAGTGTTTAGAATGGGTCATAAGCCTAGTTCCTTCCTCCTTTGTGACTCACCCTTTCCCAAGCTATCAAAACAGTTAAACAGCAGGAATGCAACTACATCTAAGCAATTAGGAAACCTGCTGTTCTATTTCCTCAATGTGTGATTAATAAAGCTTAACTTGACCTTTGCAAAAAGCTCTTTAAGAAGGCCAACTTAAATAAAGTGTCTTATTATTGAAGACAAATAATAATACTCATAAGTCCTTTGGCATCTTTATTTTAAAGGCCATACACAAGAAACTTTAAATCTATCTTTCCAACAGCCACTCCTAGACCTTTACACAGAGCTTTAAAAACAAAACAAACAGCCAAAACCGGTTTGGCTCAGTGGATAGAGCATCGGCCTGAGGACTGAAGGGTCCCAGGTTTGATTCCGGTCAAGGGCATGTACCTTAGTTGCAGGCACATCCCCAGTAGGGGGTTTGCAAGAGGCAGCTGATCGATGTTTCTAACTCTCTATCCCTCTCTCTTCCTCTCTATAAAAGATCAATAAAATATATTAAAAACAAACAAACAAACAAAAAATATGCAGGCCTGTGCATTCTCCTCAACATAGAACAGCAAAAGCTATTTCCTCAGCAAATTAGGGAATTGGTGTGTTAAGGAATATAAGATTTTTAGTTTAATACCTACAGGTACTTGATACCAATTATCTTAATGATATGTTAAGCAATCTTAGGGAAAACATTCATAAGTTTTTCATGTGTAACACTTGCCAGCAGTCTTTTAGGACTATGAATATGCATGCTTCCAGTAATAAATAAAGTTCTTAGTTTAAATTATACTTTTACAAATTATATTAATACTAGAGGCCCGGTGCATGAAATTCGTGCAGGGGGTATGGGGGGACGGGGGTGTCCCTCAGCCAAGCCTGCACCCTCTCCAATCTGGGACCCCTCAAGGGATGTCTGACTGCCCGTTTAGGCCCAATCCTGGCAGTCGGACATCCCTCTCACAATCCAGGATTGCTGGCTCCCAACTGCTCGCCTACCTGCCTTCCTGATTGCCCCAAACCGCTTCTGCCTGCCAGCCTGATCACCCCCTAACCACTCCCTGCCAGCCTGTTTGATGCCTAACTGCTCCCCTGCCAGCCTGTTTGATGCCTAACTACCCTCCCCTGCAGGCCTGGTCACCCCTAACTGCCCTCCCCTGCAGGCCTGGTCCCCCCCAACTGCTCTCCACTGCAGGCCTGGGTCCACCCCCCCAACTTCCCTTCCCTGCAGGCTTGATCGCCCCAATTGCCCTCCTCTGCCGGCCTGGTCACACCTAACTGCCCTCTCCTGCAGGCTTGATCACCCCCAACTGCCCTCCCTTGCAGGCCTGGTCCCTCCCAACTGCCCTCCCCTGCTAGCCATCTTGTGGTGGCCATCTTGTGTCCACATGGGGGCAGGATCTTTGACCACATGGGGGAAGCCATCTTGTGTGTTGGAGTGATTGTCAATCTGCATATTACTCTTTTATTAGATAGGATAGAGGCCTGGTGCATGGGTGGGGGCCAGCTGGTTTGCCCTGAAGGGTGTACCAGATCAGGGTGGCGGTTCCCTTGGGGCGTGGGGAGGCCTGGGCGAGGGGCCTGTGGTGGTTTGCAGGCCGGCCACGCCCCCCGGCGACCCAAGCAGAGGCCCTGGTATCTGGGATTTATTTATCTTCTACAATTGAAACTTTGTAGCCTGGAGCGGAGCCAAGCCTTCTGCTCGCTCTGTGGCGGCAGCCATTTCTGTTGGGATTTATTTATCTTCTATAATTGAAACTTTGTAGCCTTAAGCAGAGGCCTGAGCTGGCCAGGGTGTGCAGAAAGCTTGGCTTCCTCCATCGCCAGGGAAACCCAAGCCTCCCTCCTGCTCTCTCTGTGGCCACAGCCATCTTGGTTGGGTTAATTTGCATACTCGCTCCTGATTGGTTGGTGGGCGTGGCTTGTGGGTATAGCAGAGTGATGGTTAATTTGCATATTACTCTTTTATTAGATAGGATAAATCTATTTTAATTATGAAAAGTAACAAAATAAAGAAATAGACAATAAAAACTTCATAACTATTATTATCTTTGTATATCCCCTGCTGGTTTTTTTCCCATTTGAATGTTTTATATGACTACATAAATATAGGTTATATCTACATTTTTTATTGTGACTTTTTCACTTATAAGAGTTCCATTTCTTCCATAGAAGTTCTTCATATGGTTGCAAAACAGTCTTGCATATTAGTGTTCTATTACTATGTAAAAAATTACCACAAACTTAGAGGCTTAAAACCAAGGGTGCTGGATAACAGTTTACGGTTCTGTAGGTCATTAGTTCAGGTGGAGTGGATTGGCTTCTTTGCTTATGGTCTCTCAAGACCAAAATTATGGTGCCGGCCAGGCTGGGCTCTTATCTGGGAAGAATTTGCTTCCAACCTCATTCAGTTGTTTGGTAGAATTCAGTTCCTTGCAGCTATAGGACTGAGGTCCTGTCCCTGTTCCCTTGGTGGCTGTCAGAGCAGAGCCTCTCTCTCTCAGCTCCTTAAGGCTACTCGAATTCCTTCTCACTTGGCCCCATCCATTCTCAAGCAGCAACAACAACCCAAGTCCTTCTTGTCCTTCAAATCTCTCTGGCTATTCCCATTCCACAGCAAGCCAGAGAAATCTGTTTTTAACAGTTTGTGCAATTAGAATAGGTCAACTTGGACAACCTCCCTTTAATGGCTAACTCAATTTGTAACCTTAATTACATCCATAAAATCTCATTTACCATGTAGTATAAAATAATCCTGGGCATATTTTCTCATCATATTCAAAGTCCTAGGGACTATGGTGGGAAATCATGGAGGGGGAGGTGCATTTTTAGAAGTATACCTATTACACCTCTGCATCACAGTGGAAACTGTATTTCTAATTGGGTGGTAGTCAAAAGTTTCAGTCATCTAGCCACTGGACTAAAAAATTGTAAGGCCCTTTCAAATCTTAAAATGCTAAAAATCTAATATTTAAACACAAAAGAAATAAAATATAAGTTTTTTAAAAACTTGGATAGAATATAAAACTATATGAATTTAAAAATTAGTTAAATCAAAAAGGGAGCTGAATTTTCTCCTAGTTAAACAAAAACATGTTTTTGCAAAATTGTCACTTTTTTTTTGGGGGGGGGGGATTTTCTAGTCATAACCTCTCATGAAGAAAAAAGTCATGTAGTAGGTGCCAAATAAATATTTGTTGAATTTAAATTAAATGTAATAGACCACAAATGTTAGCCTTTAGGAACTCCCCCCTCCCTCCCCGCCCAAACGAAGAAGAGAACTCTTTCTAAATCAATGGATTAAAAACTACCAACAACCTGCCAATAGGGAGACACTGAATCCAAGGTGGGCAGTTTACAAGGGGGCTGGATAACAGTTCCTAGGAGTCACAGAAGAAAATGTTAAGAAAAAAAGGAAAAAAAAAATCTGCCATATATTAGTGGAACTGAATTTTACTGAAATTTTTAGTAATTACAACTTCTACAATGACAAAGATAGAAGTGTCCCTCAACCGAACTCAACTTGTTCCCAGGAAAATAAGCCAGGATTAAGAGTACATTGACAGCTATGGATAACACCATGGAATAAAGAAGCTCATAAAAGCCATAACTATAAAACACTAACACAGCTTTAACACTTTCAAATGCATAAGCACAATGTTTTCCACAGCTTGCAAAACACTCTTCCTCATTCATTGCTTTCTTCTGTGATGAAAATTCAGTGGGGAAAAATATGTATTTTGTCACCTTACAAAGGATGTTTTTCATCCCAGCTGTACTATATTTAGCTAACCAATTCAAAACTCCTTTGTTCAAAAACAAAAGTTGTACTTTTCTTATTCCCCACTCATGCAATCAATATAAAAAGCAATTCAAATTACAATTCAGAATATATTTTCATTCTACATATAAACAATAAGCTTTATTCTTTACCTCATAAACATTTTCTTTTTTAATATATATATATATATATATATATATATATATATATATATATATATATATATATCTTAATTATTGATAGTATTACAGATGTGAAACATTTTCTATATTTTCAGAACTGGATCAGTACAACTTTAGGCACACCTAATAAAAACTAATTTAATGGTTTAAGCTTCAATGTCTACTTATATTGTTCTACAGCTTCTAAAATGTTTTCATTCTTTTTAGTACCTAAAATCTCTGGTACTATCATCTTCCAAGAGGAAGAACTGAAATTTATTGAGATAACGTGATTTGTGCAAGGTCACAGAGCTTTTCAACGGAAAGTGCCTAGACTCAAACCAGATTTTCTGACATCTTGATATTCCTGATCTTTTTGCCTGTTTTGCCTACTTAAATGGTATTGGCACAAAAACGAAAAAAATATATACTTTTAAAACTGTACCATGTTTTTCCTTCTACTTATACAGGGAAAATAACAGTTTATGTTACAGAAAATCACTGATTTTATAAAATTCCTAATAAAATAAACCAATAAAGAAAAACAAAAATGGTCATGTATCTAATATTCTAAACTAGAATATTTATTTAGTAGTCAAATAAAAATATTGGACACAATAATTTCCACATCATATAACTATATGATGGATATTTAACAACATAAATGCTATTCAAAAATGGTGTTGCTATATTCTTAAATATGATTCCAGGTGATTCTAAGTGTATAAAAAAAAGGAAATTGAAGAAAAATAAGCTTCTAATAATCTTGAATATACACTTAATTTTATTTATTTTTTTGTTGACATTCACTAGGCAACACAGTACCTAGCATACAGTACCTAAAGAATATATGCTGACTTTTATCAAACCACACACAGAAAGTATTTACTTAATAGCAGAATATTGAAATTGAGCATTTCTCAAAGTGTGGTTTATACAACACTATGCAGATGTATAGACCTCACTGGCACAGGACAAATGTGGGTGACACAGTCTACTGGCAGCCCCTTAGAAGGTTCCAGATCATTTAATATCAGCCTGCAGCAGGGATAAGTACAACAGTGGGGCCAGGAACATGAAGTGAGAAATAAACAGAAAATGCCCAACATAAGCCAGCACCAAAGTCCTGGTTCACGGCTCAACCAAGTGATAGGGCCAGCAGAATGCAAATACTCACATCGAGCCTGCAGCCACATGACTGCACACCAGCCTCTTTCTCCCACCTGCCCCCACCCCTTTACTATTGCCTCTTCCCTAGAGATGCTAATCTCAAAGAGATCATTTCTGCAGCTCAGAAGACTACTAGGACCCCTTTCTCTTCCTGTTCTTCATACAGGTTTTTCTAAATAAATATTGATACTTAAGTGTTTTTAAGTAAGTCATTTTAAAAAAAACTATTAACAGTGCAGTGTTCCATGAATATAACAGAAATCATTAAGATAATACATTAATATTACTGAAGTTTGAGAGATAGTATTATCATGTACAATATAAGATGCAGCAATTTGAAGAACTGGAAAATATTATTTCTTCCAACTCTGTTTCACCTTCGTAAGTCATACAACACTTAAGTTTCCTCACCTATAAATCCAAGTTTTAGTTTAAAATAACACTATTATATTATAGAAAAGCAAAAAGATGTCTTATTCTTATGTGAAGGATGCTATAGTATTTAAAGGTAAAACATAAAGTCTGCAACTTACTTTCAAAAAATTCAGTGAGAATGGGTATACACATGTAGAAAAAATACAGCAGAATGCTAACTTTTGAATCTAAGTAGTAAGCAGATGGATCCCAGTTCATTGCACTATTCTTTCTCAATTTATTCATGTTTCCATTTTTCATAATAAAAGAAATGAGGTATCTGTTTAATGTCTGATGTCTGTGATTATAATGATTACTACAGGCCTGGTGCATGACATATGTGCACCGGGGGGGGGGGGGGTCCCTCAGCCCAGCCTGCACCCTCTCGCAATCCAGGACCCCTCAGGGGATGTTCACCTGCCAGCTTAGGCCCACTCCCCATGCGGGCCTAAGCCGGAAGGCAGACATCCCCCAAGGAGTCCTTAGCATTGCTGTGGAGGCGGGAGAGGCTCCCGCCACTGCCACTGTGCTCGCCAGCCATGAGCCCATCCCACAGGGGGAGCACACTGACCACCAGGGGACAGCTCCTGTGTTAAGCATCTGCACCCTGATGGTCAGTGCATGTCACAGTAACCGGTCGTTCCGCCATTCAGTCGATTTGCATATTAGGGTTTTATTATATAGGATTAGTATAGTGTGTTAAACTTTCCAAAGTATTTTTTCTACCACCATCATCAGGACAACGAGTTATTCATCCAAATTGATTATAGATGCACTTTACAGCAACAATAAGTTTCTAGCTTATAGAGGGAGACAGTGTTCTCTCTCACACTTAGAGCATAATTACCTCCAGTCAGGGACTGAGATTCCACACTCTATGTCAAGCCTAGGGGGCTTAGTGGGAATCACTCAGGGCTAGCAGGCAAAGGCTCTGACAACTTGTCTGTTGACTGTGTTACTTTCACAAATCACTTCTCTGGGTCTCAGGTGACTCATGTTTCTCTAACATGTGCCCTCTTCTCCATCCTTCCAGCATTGTAATGATTCAGGCCCTCAATACTCTTTGCCTCTACTATTGATTGCAGCAGTATTATAAATGGATCTACCCACCCCCAGACCTGACCTCACTCAAGTCTATCCCAAACAGAGCTCCCATAGTAACTCATCTAATAAAACACATCAGACCATGCAATTCCCCACTTCTGGATACACAGAACAAAGTCCAACACTCTTAAAACAGGGAAAAATGTAAGCCACCCCAAGATTTAGCCCCACCCTTCCCTCTCCTGCCTATCTCCCATCCAATCCCCTTGCCTATCCTATCTAATAAAAGAGTAATATGCAAATCATCACTCTGCTACACTCACAAGCCACGCCCACCAGCCAGAGTGAGTATGCAAATTAAACCAAAAACATGGCAGCAGCCCCAGCCCCCAGCCTCTCCGGGCCTGTGGGAGTCGGAGAAGTCAGGCGTCAGCGCCTGAGGCTGACTGCAGCCACGGAGACTAAGAAGCCACCTGCCCCATGATCCCAGGCTGAAGCCAGCCTCAGAAGCCTCACTTCTGACTGCCCCATGTCCTGGGGAGACGGAGAAACCGGGCCCCTGCGCCTGAGGCTGAGTGCGGCCCGGGAGACGAAGAAGCCGCCTGCCCCGTGATCCCAGGCCGCAGCCAGCTGGAGAAGCCGCCCACCCCATGTCCGCCTGCCCCACGTCCTGGGGGAGACTGAGAAACCGGCCCCAGCGCCTGAGGCTGGCTGCAGCCACAGAGACCAAGAAGCCACCTGCCCCGTGACCCCAGGCCTCAGCCAGCTGGAGAAGCCACCCACCCCACGTCCTGGGGGAGACAAGAAACCGGGTGCCAGTGCGTGAGGCTGGCTGCAGCCTGGGAGATGAAGAAGCCGCCTGCCCTGTGATCCCAGGCCGCAGCCAGCAGCAGAAACCTCAGGTCCGCCTGCCCCACGTCCTGGGGGGAGACAAGAAACCGGGTGCCAGCGCCTGAGGGTGGATGCGACCTGGGAGACGAAGAAGTGCCTGCCCAGTGATCCCAGGCTACAGCCAGCTGGAGAAGCTACCCAACCCATGTCCACCCGCCCCACGTCCTGGGGAGACTGAGAAACCAGGCCCCAGTACCTGAGGCTGGCTGCAGCCTGGGAGATGAAGAAGCCACCTGCCCTATGATCCCAGGCCACAGCCAGACGGAGAAGTCACCCCCACTGCATCTGAGGAAAGATGGAGAAGCCACCCGCCTGCAGTCCAGGTGCCAGCACCTGCAGCTGGCTACAGCCTGGTAGATGGAGAAGCTGCCCACCCCGCAGTCCCGGCACCAGCACCTGTGGCTGGCTGTGGCCTGGGAGACAGAGAAGCTGCCCACCCTGCAGTCCTGGGCACCAGCACTTGCAGCTGCAGCACAGGCGAAGCCACCTGCCCACCATCCCCTGAGGCTGCAGCCAGCCTGGGCACCTATGGCTGACCAGAGGGAGGGAAGCCCGGATCCCGGGTGCCTGTGGTCGGCTGGAGGAGGGAATCCTGGGTATCAGGTGTGGGCCGAGGCAGAGGTGGTTAGGTGCAATCAAGCCAGCAGGGGAGCAGTTAGGGACAATCAGGCTGGTAGGCAGAAGCAGTTAGGGGCAATCAGGCAGGCAGGCAAGCGGTTAGGAGCCAGCAGTTCTGAACTGTGAGAGGGATGTCCAACTGCTGGTTATCCCATGAGGGGTCCCAGATTGGAGAGGGTGCAGGCCAGGCTGAGGGACACCCACCCCGAATTTCGTGCACCGGGCCTCTAGTTATTCTAGAATTCACCAGAGCTGAGCTGCCCTTGCCCCCAACTCTGTGACATTTCTCAGCTGCATGCCTTTGTTCTTGCTCTTCCCTCTGAAAGAAACTTCATCCTTTTAGTGATCACTCCCAAGCCTGCAGACTGGTGGTTGCCAGGGGTTAGAAGAAGGGGAGCTGGGAAGCAACTGCTTAATGGGCACAGAGTTTCCTTTCAGGTTGATGAAAACGTTTGGAAACTAGATAAAGATGATGGTTATACAACATTATGAATATACTATACTAGAGGCCTGGTGCATGAAAATTCATGCACTGCAGGCGGGGGGAGAGGGGTCCCTCAGCCCTGCCTGCCCCCTCTCACAGTCCCGGAGCCCTCAGAAGCGGGAGGCAACCCGGCGATCAGGGGAAGGCAACGCCCCATCATACCTCTGCTACTGCCACTGCCGGCAGCACAAACCTCAGGTGGTCCTGGTTACCTGAGCCTCGGGTGGCCCTGGGCAGCTAGGCAGATGCCATCCAAAGCTTGCCTGCACCTCGGGCCAGGCCTGGGCAGCTAGGGGGCTGAGGAGACTGGGGGACTCCAGAGGCAGGTGCACGGAGCAGCCAAGCCCACCTTGCCATGCGCCTGCTGCCCCGGCGGGGCTGAGGGGACTGGGCACCGCCATCTTATAGCTGTGGGCGCCGCCATCTTTGAGGGCAGGGCAGTCAATTAGCATATTCCTTCCTTATTGGCTGTGGGCGCCACTATCTTTGAGGGTAGGCCAGTCAATTAGCATATTCCCTCCTTAACAATCCTTTGTATTTCTGTGGGGTCTGTTGTTAATTTGCCTATTTCATTTCTGATTTTGTTTATTTGGGTCCTCTCCCTTTGCTTCTTGGTGATCCTGGCTAGAAGTTCATCAATCTTATTTATCCTTTCAAAGAATCAGCTCCTGGTTTCATTGACCTTTTGTATAGTTTTTTGGTCTCTATGTCATTCATTTCTGCTCTGATCTTTATTATTTCCTTCCTTCTGCTCACTGTGGGCTTTTCTTTTTGCTCTCTTTCTAATTCTTTGAGTTGTAGAGTTAGATGATTTATTACCATTTTTTCTTGTTTTTTGAGGTAGGCCTGTAGAGCTATAAACTTCCCACTCAGGACTGCTTTCATTGTGTCCCATAGCATTTGCATTGTTGTGTTTTTATTGTCATTAGTCTCCAGGATGTTTTTAATTTCTTCTTTGATCTCATGGGTAACCCAATCATTGTTTAATAGCATGCTATTCAGCTTCCAAGTGTTTGAATTTTTTGGAATGTTTTTATTGTAGTTTATTTCTAATATTATGCCACTGTGGTCTGAGAAAATGCTTGATATGATTTCAATCTTCTTGAATTTGGGGAGACTTTGTTTGTGACCCAATATGTGGTCTATTTTTGAAAATGTCCCATGTGCACTTGAGAAGAATGTATATTCCACAGCTTTGAGGTGAAATGCCCTGATATAGTGAGTCATTTAGAATTGCTGTTTCTCTGCTGATTTTTTGTCTAGAGGATTTATCCATTGATGTCAGTGGTGTATTAAAGTCCCCTACTATGATTGTATTGTTGTCGATCTCTCCCTTGATATCTTCCAGGAGGTATTTTATGTATTTGGGTGCTCCTGCATTGGGTGCATATATGTTTATCAGGGTTATATCCTCTTGTTGTATCGATCCCTTTATTATTATGAAGTGGTCTTATCTCTTCTTATGGCCTTTAATTTGAGGTCTAATTTGTCAGATATAAATACTGCTACCCCAGCTTTTTTTTTCATTTCTATTTGCCTGAAATATGTTTTTCCATCCCTTCACTTTCAGTCTGTGTGAGTCCCTTGTTCTCAGGTGGGTCTCTTGTAAACAGCATATATATGGGTTGTGTTTTTTTATCCATTCAGCCACTCGATGTCTTTTGATTGGAGCATTTAGTCCATTTACGTTTAAAGTTATTATTGAAAGGTACCTGTTTGTAGCCATTTTTATTTTTTGTGTCTGTGTTCCTTCTTACCTTTTTACTTCTTCTTTTTACACCAGTCCCTTTAGCATTTCTTGCATTGCTGGCTTGGTAGTGATAAACTCCCTTAGCCTTTTTTTGTCTGTGAAGCTCCTTACTTCCCCTTCAATTTTGAATGATAGCCTTGCTGGATAGAGTATTCTTGGATTCAGTCCCTTGGTTTGCATCATTTTGTAAATTTCTTTCCACTCTTTTCTGGCCTGATGTGTTTCTGTTGAGAAATCATTTGATAATCTAATGGGAGATCCCTTGTATGTAACTTACTTTCTCGCTCTTGCAGCCTTTAAGATTCACTCTTTGTCCTGAATATTTGCCATTGTAATTATGATGTGTCTTGGTGTGGGTCTTTTCGGGTTCATCCTGTTTGGGACTTTTTGTGCTTGTGTGACTTTTTTCTTTACCACATCAGGTAAGTTTTCTGACATTATTTCTTCAAATAGATCATCTAACACTGTTCCTCTTCCTGTTGTTCTGGCACCCCTATTATTCATATGTTGCTTCGTTTCATGTTGTCCCATAGCTCCCTTGACATCTTTGCAATGGTGTAAGGGTCAATTAGGATATCCCCTCTTTATTAGATAGGATGCAACTGAATTACTCACTTTAAAATGATTAATTTTATGTTGTATGAATTTCACTTCAATTTTTCAAAAAGCAGCAGCAGCAACAGACTGAATCAGCACCTTGCACATTGCTATCACAGCAGTTATTACTTTATATTGTTTATAGAGTTTCCCCATAATACTTTGAGCCTCTTATCTTCCTCATCTTCTCATCCCCAAGTGCTTAGTCTAGGCCAGTGATGGCGAACTTATGACACGCATGTCAGCACTGACACACGTAGCCATTTCTGATGACACACGGCCGCTGAGGCAGGCGCATGCCGAGGATGAAACATTTGCTGCTCCTGAGGATGAAACATTTGCGACTAGAATCTAACTCCAAGACTCTAGTCGCAAATGTTCCATCCTCCCCTATTAGACACTCTGTGCCAGAGGTCTGTACACCAAACAACAGAAGTCCGGCACAGAGCGTCTAGTTCTGGGACTTCCGGTTAAGCCGGGATCTTTGCCCTCACTTCCGCCGGCAGAGCAGGGAGCAGCGGAACACAGCGGGGGATGCATCTCTGGGGGCCCTGCCATTACCAGTAACCAAATAACAGTTAACCACAGCAACCATTATCTACTGTTCTGGGGTGTCATGGATTTCTAATCCATCATTACTGAGATAAGTGAGGGGGAGGCTGGGAGAGGCGAGGGTTTGTGGTGTGCTATGGGTGCCGTTTCCTGCCATTAGAAATAGCAGCAGCCATTTTAATTTACATAGGAACACCATCTTGCTCCATAGTGCAGACTCCATTTCACCACTATTACTGTTGTGCATCCTTATTAACCCCTATTTCTGCTTATTAACCCTGCCCTTTCCTAAAAGACAGTTATATGCACCATTTTGTGGTTAGTTAGGCTAGTTAACCCCTAATTGCCTGCAGGCCTAACAAGCTATCTATAGTTCTATCTTCTGTCACTGCCCCTCCTGAAGGAGAATCCAAAAAATAAAAAACTAAGGTTAAGTAAAGGAAGTGGTAGTAGCAGTGGCCGACCCTTTCAAGAAACATGGACCGAGATGTATGGCTTTATAGAAAAAAATGGCAGATCATTTTGCGTTCTATGTACTGAAACGGTAGTAAGCAGAACGTGGAATATAAATAGACATTTTGAAACTAATCATTCCCAGCTCTTGGAAAAAAGTAAGGATGAAAGGAAGGAATACATTTCCAGGCAGCTACACCTTTATAAGAGCCAATCTAATTCCATCCTTAAATTTATGAAAGGCTCTACAAATTTAACATCTGCAAGTTTGAGCATTGCTCACTCTATAGCTCAGCATGGAAAAGTGCTCAGTGAGGGAGAATTTATTAAAGAAACTCTCCTAAGATGTGCACCAGTTCTATTTCACGATATGCAGAATAAAGATTCAATTATTAAGAGAATATCTGAGTTACCACTCAGTAGAAATATCATAAAAGACCGAATAATGAGACTGAACACAAACGTACAACATCAATTAAAGAGAGACATAAGTGTAAATATTTTTCGATCTTTCTTGATGAAACTACTGATGTCACATCACATGCTCAGTTGGCCATTATTGGTTGATATTCTGATGGTCTCACAATGAGAGAAGAGTTGATAAAGTTAGTATCAGTGTCAACAAGTAAATCAGGAAGCGAAATATGTAAGGTTGTTATACAAACATTTCGTGACCTAAGCATTGATATCTCTAAAGTTGTGTCAGTGACGACAGATGGAGCACCAAATATGGTGGGGGAAAAAGTCGGATTTGCCAAATTGTTTACAGAAGCTATTGGACATGCGATTGTGCTTTTTCATTGTATTATCCATCAGGAGGCTTTATATGCCAAGGCAGGATTCACTGACTTAAACGACTAAATGTCAGTTGTTACAAATATAGTTAATTTAATAGCTGCTCGCCCCCTTCACAAGCGAGAATTTTCGGCACTTTTACTGGAGGTTGATTCCACCTACAGTGGACTGCTGATATACAATAATGTAAGATGGCTGAGCCGAGGCAAAATTCTTGAGTGCTTTGTGGAGTGCTTTGAAGAAATTAAGGTATTTCTTGACGATAAGGATCTAGGAAACTTTCCTCAGCTTAATGATGATAAGTGGGTCAACACCCTGATGTTTTTTACAGATCTCTCTGTTCATATTAATGAATTGAACTTAAAGTTACAAGGTTTTGGCAAAAGTATTAACGTTATGTTTGGATACATAAAAGCTTTTGAAAGTAAAGTTAAAATTTTCAAGCGAGATGTAGAAACTAAAACTTGTAAGTATTTTCTTTGAGTAACAAAGTATTTTGAGAAGGCCAGTGCAGCTGTACAAAATGAAATGGAACTCTTGCATATGAAGTACCAGCATGTTTTAGACTCGTTACTTGAACAGTTTAGTGATAGATTTAGTCAATTTAGAAGTCTAGAACTGACCATGAAAATAATTAAGTATCCTGATGTAGTAGTCCACAGTAGTGTGGAATTAAATGGTTTCCAATGGATGCAAATTGATGATTTGGAGATGCAACTTGCAGAATTTCAAGACAGTATCTGGGCTCGGGTGTTTGTTGACTTGAGGTCAAAGCTTGAGAATCTGGAAAGGTGCCGCTTGGAGAATCAAGAGGAGTGCCACTACGAACAGGAAATTAGGAGTGCCTGGAACCGACTACCAGACACTTTTAGCACCCTGAAAAATAGAGCAATGGCTTTACTCACCATTTTTCCCTCTACATACTTTTGTGAGGCCTTATTCTCAGCGTTAAATAATATCAAAACCAACAAAAGAAACAGATTGACAGATGAAGTTAGTAGCACTTGCTTGGGCCTGAAGTGTACAAAATACCAACCTTCAATTGAAGATTTAGCCAATGAAATTCAGCAACAAAAAAGTCACTAATAGGCAGGTTAGTTAAAGAATTCCCCCTCCCCCTCAGTTATCTTAGTTCACGGCACCCCACACAAGCTAAATAATATCAAGACCAACAAAAGAAACCGACTGATGGATGAACAAAGAAGTCACTAAGCAGGTAAGTTAAATATTTAGTTTTTGGCTTATTAAATACAGTTATATATAACAATTATACATTTATGTTATTTAAACTATAAATATCGCGAAATAATGTTTTTTCCTCAAAGTGACACACTACCTGAGTTATGCTCAGTTTTTTGGCGAAGTTTGACACACCAAGCTCAAAAGGTTGCTCATCACTGGTCTAGGCCCTCAAGGAATGTTTTTCTAAATAAGTGAAAAATAGAAATACCACTTATCTCCCTTGGGGCAGTAGGCTAGAGCAGATGAAGTTTTGAAGATCTAGATTATATAAAAGCCTACGAGGGTATCCTATATAATAAAGATATAATATGCAAATGCTTGTTACGCAGTGAAGCGTAATGACCGACCCCATAATGACCGGATCACGGATCAGCAGGAGGGTGAGGCAGCGAGCTATAAGCGGGAGGGGGAGAGCTACAGGAGGGGGCATGGCAGCAAGCTATGGAGGGGTAGCGGGGGGCGGAGGGAGCTACAGGAGGGCAGGGTAGCGGGCGGAGAGCTACAGGAGGGCAAGCTCTACTGGCAAGCTACTGGAACACGGATTCGTGCACAGGGCTACTAGTATATTAATAAGAAAGGAAAAGATCAGGAAAGACTGCAGTTATCTGGTTATAAAGAACAAAAATGAAATGACTTTTGGTGAGGTTTTCAGTTACTAATAAAAACATTTATTGAGTTCTTAACTACTTTCCCTTTTTCCAAATGGGGAAACAAATATACTTAAGTAACTTGCCTAAGGTCACAAAGCTGATTACTGGGAGCAGCAAGATTTATAAGTCACCTAGACTGCAAGCTTGACCTTGTAACACTAAGATTTCACCCTGCCCCTTCGTATTGCTCAAAAGCTGTGAATGGACATTCTTTGGCCCACAACTTGCCTTTTCTAAGGCTGAAAAAACACTCCTTTCCCACATTTGTCTACTTATCCATTGCCATGAATGCTGTTTATATATCATAAAGTACTTTTTAAAAATACAAAATGTTAATTTTTTAAAGAGATGAATCATAAAAAAGATCTCCCATTTAAAAATCCTCTCAATAAAAGCTCTCCCATTGCCTTGGCTGGTGTGGTTCAGTTGGTTGGAGCATCTTCCATACACAATAAGGTTGTGGGTTCAATTTCCAGTCACAGCACATACCCAAGTTGCAATTGATGGTTCTCTCTCTCTCCCTCCCTCTCCAAAAGCAAATTTTAAAAAAGACCATATCCTCAGGTGAGAATTGAAAAAAAAAAAAAAAAAAGCTCTCCCATTAAAAACACTAAATCAGCAAGTGTTTGTGGCCTACTCCTCAGTACACAGCTGAAAAGATCAGAATGTGCTAGCCTCACTAGAACCATACCCACATGGCTTCCCCAATGGAGACTCATTTTCATAGTACCCCAACCTCTGCATAGGTTGAGAAAAACACAGAGTAACAAAAACACACTGGAAGAAATATTACACACTGGCTTTCTTAGTTTAGCAAGCATGATGGATGTATATTTCATCCTCTTCACAACCCCCCCCCCCACCCTGCCTTTTCTCTCTCTTTAATAATGGTAAAACCTGATGCGTGGAGAGTCAGGAAAAAAATTAACCAAAAGTCTCTGAAATTAAAAATATATATATTTGTGCCCTGGCTGGTACTGCTCAGTGGTTGGACCGTCGACCCGCGTACCAAAGGGTGGCAGGTTCAATTCCCACTCAGGGGCAAGTCAGGGTTGCAAGTTTGATCTCTGGCCCCAATCTGGAAGGCATTCAGGAGGTAATCAATCAACGCATTTCTCTCACATTGTGCTCTCTCTCTCTCTCTCTCTCTCTCTCTCTCCCCTCCCCTCCCCCTCCCTCCCTCCCTTCCACTGTATCTAAAAAAAATCAATTGAAAAAATATATCCTCAGGTGAGGATTAACAAGGAAAATATGTATATATACGTACACACACACACACACACACACACAAACACACACACACACACACACATATACACTAAGTGGCGAGATTATTATGATCTCTGAACGCATAATAATCTGGCCACTCAGTGTATTTGTATCTCAAATGGGTACCAAAAGTATTCTAGACTTTTGCTGGAGATCAACCACCTATTTGCCCTGAGCTTTCTATCAGCCAATGCAAAGGGGAAAACTGATCAGGTGCACGATTTATAGTATCTTTGATATCAAATAAATTAGGTAATCAAGAGAAGTACACTGAGTGGCCAGATTATTATGCATTCAGAGATCATAATAATCTGGCCACTCAGAGAGTGTGTGTGTGTGTGTGTGTGTGTGTGTGTGTGTGTGTGTGTGTACTAGAGGCCCGGTGCACGAAATTCGTGCACGGGGGTGCGGGGGCAGGGTGTCCCTCAGCCTGGTCTTGGCCTGCAAAGACGCCAGCATCCCTCACCTGGCCTCTAGCCAGAGGTTCCTCCCCTCCTTCCACACAGCCTCTGGGAAGATGCTTGTCCTGGGGCCTCCTCAGGGCCCTGGCCCACAACGCCCTGCAGTTCGGGTACTCGGGGGCTTGGGCTTTCAGGTCTGGCTTCCTCACCTGGCATGGTGAGCATCAGCTGCCATGGGAGCCTTGCCTCAGGAGTCGCCCCCTTGGACGATACTACTTGCGAGTGTGTGTGTGTGTGGGGGGGTGGGGCAGCCTCGGCAGCAGTGATTTGATGTCTGTAGCGTGCCTGCCGGACACCCCCACACCCCCTGCCGCAGCACCACACTGGTCCCGTCTGGACTGCTGGCAGGGGGCTTCCAGTCTGTGACTGGGGGCTGCAGATAGAGGACCCCGGCACCCATAGGGCTCTGTCAGCACCAGGAACTGGAAATATCCATTTTTCTGGTCCCTCCCCTGCCACGGGGACACTGAGCTCGGGGCCCCACAGGCCTCTTCCCTCCTGCCGCAAGGCAGACCGGGGCGTGGACTCTGGGCGCTCGGACTCTGGGCTCACGGCCCCAGAGGCTCCTTCCCTCCCGCTGCACACCTGTGGTGCGGACTCTGGGCTCGCAGCCCCAGAGGCCCCTTCCCTCCTGCCGCACGGCCGTGGTGCAGACACTGGGCTCATGGCCCCACAGGCTCCTTCCCACCCGCCTCACAGCTAGCCGGGGCGCGAACGCTGGGCTCCCAGCCCCATAGGACCCTTCCCTCTCACAGCCCAGCCGTGGCTCGGACACTGAGCTCGCGCCACCGCTGGCAACGTGAGCTCAGTGTCCCGCTCCCAGTCCTCTGGCCAGAGACCCCTCCCCTCCCTCCGCGGCGAAGGAGCAGATGCTGGGCTCCCGTTGCCGGGGGGGATGCCGCCAGTGTCTGCTATGGGCGCCGCCATTTTGTCGCGGAGTGACAGCTAATTTACCTATTACTCTTTTATTATGTAGGATATATATGGGAAATCTTACTAAAGGTAATGTCAAACTTTGAAAAACTATCAATTAAGGTCAATTTAAAAACATATCATACCCTCTAAAAAAGTGTGTATAAACTTTAAACAGACACACAGACACAGACACACACTCACACACACACACACACACCTCCAGATAGTAAAACAATAATTTTTAGTTCAGATTCTTAGATCTTACTTCACCTAAATGTCCTCCTAAATATCTAAAACCTAAGATGACAGGATAATATATTGGGTGAATGTACACATACACACAAAAACAAGAAGGCAAAAGGGATAATATGACAGATAATATGAGAAACACTATAGAATTCAAGACAAACATTATAATGGGACAAATCAGAGACTTTTATACCATTAGATTCTACAGTATATATAAAACAGACATGAACCTTAATGTGTCAATTATCACAAAATTAAGTACATCAAAAAACCATTTGAAATATACGAGGTGACAGAAACACAACTATAGTGAGACACACACACTACTTTTTTGTGTTTTTTTAATAAATTTTTTTATTTTTTTATTGATTTCAGAGAGGAAGGGAGAGAGATAGAAACATCAATGATGAGAGAAAATCATTGATTGGCTGCTTCTTGCATGCCTCCTACTGGGGATCGAGCCCGCAACCAGGACATGTGTCCTCGACTGGAATCGAACCCGGGACCCTTTAGTCCGCAAGCCAATGCTCTATTCACTGAGCCAAACCGGCTAGGGCCACACACTACTCTTTTATTTACAATTGGTCAAGCAGTAAAAATAAACATGTAAACCTCTTAAAAATCACTAGGAGGCATCAATAGAAATAATGGTCACAGAACATGAACAGGTAATTCCTAAAACAAGAAGTGAAAGTGTCAATAAGCATGGAAATATGTTCATATCCCCAAAAATAAAAAACTATGGACTAAAGCAATAATTTTTTTTATTAGGTTGACAAATATGTTTTAAATAATAGTATCCATTAAACTTAAGATAAGGGAATGCAATAATTTTATGCATAGCTGGAAGGAACACAAATTGGTTTTCAGACTGACAGTAAAAAGCCTCCCTTCCCCCCTAACACCCGTCTCTCCAAATTTTTTGGCATATAGCTTAAGGTACAAATTCCATAGCTTTAATTTTAAATTATATCAGATCACAATGGTTAAGGACATGGATTCTATAGTCAGGCTACCTGGCTCTCCACACATCAGTTATGGCAACTTGGACAAGTAAATAGGGTTGCTATGAGGACTGAGTTAATGTAAAGCATTTAGAACAATGTCTATGACATATATGCTCAATAAAAATTGGCTACTGGTACTTGGATTTCTCATAAGTAATTCCTTTTTAAGTAATTCACTAGCATTTACTGAGTATTCCTAAAGGGACATTTGTATTTGCTCAAATCATTTCATATTACTTATCATCTGCACTAATAAAAGAGAAACATGCAAATTGACTGCACCTTCACGACGTCCACAGCCAATCAGAGCAAACAAGATGGCGGTTAATTTGCATATGCGGGCGCTGAGCGGCCTGGGTCCCGTAAACATCCTCCGGACCCAGGCCACTCCAAGACTGTAGGCCCGTGCTTAGACCCTGAGCAGCAGGGGTCCCAGAACGCCCCCTGGCCACTCCGAGCCTTGGCGCGCGGGGGGGGGGGGGGGGGGGGGCGGGGGACATTCCCACATCGCCATAGCGACGCAGGGATGTTCCTGCCCCACCCCCAGCCACTTGCAGCGGCCTGGGTCCGGGAAACATCCTCTAGACCAAAGCCGCTCAGAGCCTGTAGGCCCACGCTTAGGTCCTGAAAGGCAGGGGTCCCAGAACGCCCCCTGGCCACTTCGAGCCTATAGGTGCAGGCGCCAAGGGGCTGGGGGCGGGGCGGGAACATAGTGCCCCCAGCCGCTTGGGAATGCTCCAGCACCAAGCGGCAGTTTAGGTCCACGCTCCCAGCCCGGCGCCCACGATGGGGGGCTGGCTGCTGGCCTCTGGGGTGTGTAGAGACCCTGGTGGCCACCGCTGCGTGCGGCCCAGGGGTCCCTGCATGCCCCCCAGCCTGGCGCCCATGGTCAGGGCTCATGCAGGAGGCAACCAATCAAAGTGTCCCTCTCACATTGATGTTTCTCTCTGTCTCTCCCTCTCTCTTCCACACTCTAAAAATCAATGGGAACATATCCTCAGGTGAGGATTAAAAAAAAAAAAAAGAAATGCATATCCTATGAAAGACACATCTTGAAAATGCCTAAAGAAAATTGTCATTTTTTCATGGTGAAGGGACTGGAGTCCGTGTTGATGAAAACACCTTGGTGGCTGTGGTGACTGGCAGTGGCTGCAGCAGCGGGGTGATGGGGCTGGTGCCTTCCCCTGACCAGCCCGGTTGCCTCCCACAAAGGGAGACATCCCCTGAGGGCACCCAGTATGTGAGAGGGGGCAGGTTGGGCTGAGGGAATCCCCACCCCCAGTGTACGAATTTTGTGCACTGGGCCCCTAGTCTTAAGTATAAAGTTTATTACCATAAATTGATTCAAAAAATTATACATGTATCATTTACTGTGGCATCAAGGTAATTGAATAACATGCTAATTGAATAACAGAGGCAGTATGCAATCTTTAAAATGAACATACCCAGTGGTTTATGGCATGGGAAATAGCACTAGGGTACTTGTTTTATTCTTTATCTTCAACTGTATTTTCTTTTCTACAATAAGCATGTATGCCTTTAATGAGGGGAAAAAAGATTTTTAAAACAATAGGCAGCCATTTCTCCTAACTGGTTCAGTCATACACTACTGTCTCCGAAGGGCACTTGCCAGTTCATCATATCACATCCTTTTCAGAGCTTTGGTTATACAACTATATCAGTTCATCTTTTGCACATCATTTCAGAGACTATACCATTTGAATACAAATTAATCACTGTCAACAATATTCAGGATTCCTAAGAATAAGAAGTCCAAAAGACAAAACTGTTTTGTAACTACAAACACGTGAATTTATTCTTGTATTTTTGTGATATATTGTTAAACCTAGAAAAGCAAATAATGCTTTCAATTGTTTTATGATTTAGGAAAATGAGGTAATAGGCATATAGTATCCGATCATTCCATTTATAATTTCAGGAAGTACATTTTAACCATCCATTTTTAGACAAGTTCCCTATAGAAATCAATTTGACTTCCCTTGCATGAATAAGCTCATGCAGGTAGAAATTTTCAACAATTTCTTATTATATCCCTTAGGTGTCAGGACAGACAAATGTTTGTGCAATCTATAACAGGATGGTAAAGGCTTCCATATGATAGAAATGACAGAGAAAACATGAGTTATAAAATTTAAATCTAATATCATTGGATCTAGATTTCTTCACCAAGGATACAATTAAGTTAAACAGGGCTAATGAGAACAAAATTTTGTTGACTATTAGCTAATTCTGGCAGGAAAGGGAAAAGAAGGATGAGCTTATTAACTCACTAACAGGATAATTTCTGAAGAAGAAACTTTATAGCTCCAGCCAGTGATCTCTCTAAGCAATGGTTTTAACTTATAAAGGAATTCAAAATTTTAATTCAAGTTAAAAAATAACAAAAAAGAAAGAAAAACCTTGCTTTGACCATACCCCCCAACTTCCACACTCTAACTTCTTACTGTCACTTTGCCGTACCTCATCTCTGCCATCCAATACCATAACACTAAACTTCTTTCCCAAACCTGGTGCTCCCTTCCTGGGCTATATAATTTCATAGCTCCACACCATTGTACTTGCTGTGCTTTTGTGTGGAAAGCCCTACAAACTGTCTTTCTGGCCAGGTTCAAGCTTTACATTTCTTTTTCCCCAACCCTACCATATCCATCCATATTCCCATAGCAATTTATACACACCTCTATTATGGCTCTTAAAGTATTGTATTATTGTTATTTAATGTGTAGCTATCTTAAAGTTCTTTTTTTAATTAAAAAATGATTTACTAAGTGAGGTAATGTATGTTAATATTAAAATTCTTGAAGGCTATGACTTTATCTTTCTTATTATAGAAACTAGAAGCCCAGTGCATGAAATTTGTGCACTTGTGGGGGGGGGGGGTCCCTCAGCCCGGCCTGCACCCTCTTGCAGTCCAGGAGCCCTTGGGGGATGTCCAACTGCCAGCTTAGGCCCGCTGCCCCCAGACATCCTTAGTACTGCAGCAGATGTGGGAGAGGCTCCCGCCACCGCCACTGCACTCGCCAGCCGTGAGCCTGGCTTCTGGCTTAGCGGCACTTCCCCTGTGGGAGTGCACTAACCACCAGGGTCAGCTCCTGCATTGAGCGTCTGTCCCCTGGTGGTCAGTGCACATCATAGCAACCAGTCGTTCTGCCGTTTGGTCAATTTGCATATTAGCCTTTTATGCCTGCGGGATCGGGCCAAAACCGGCTCTCCGACATTCCCTGAGGGGTCCCAGATTGTGAGAGGGCGCAGGTCAGGCCAAGGGACCCCACCGGTGCATGATCAGGGCCGGGGAGGGACACAGAAGGTTGGCCAGCCGGGGCGGGACCACGGGAGGGCTCCAGGGCATGTCCGGCCCATCTCGCTCAGTCCCAATCAGCTGGACCCCAGCAGCAAGCTAACCTACCGATCAGAGCGTCTGCTCCCTGGTGGTCAGTGCACGTCATAGCGACTGGTCAACTGGTTGACTGTCTGCCCCTGGTGGTCAATGCACATCATAGCAAGTGGTTGAGCGGCCTTACCATATTATGCTTTGATTGGTTGAACGAACAACTGGACACTTAGCATATTAGGCTTTTATTACATAGGATTTTAGAACATAAGAAAAATACAATAGTATCACAAAAGTAAATACAATACCTACAACAATTATGACCAATCTATTTCAACTATACTCCCCACTTACTTTTCCTACCCACAGATTATTCTGAAGTAAACCCCAGACTTCACATCATTTCACCTGAAAATAGTATACTTCTAAAATTTCTCTGAAACACAAAACATTTTATAAACTTAACCAACATAATTACCATTGTCACATTTAAATCTTTCAAAATAATAATTCTATAATATCACCATATATCTAAATTAGTATTTACATTTCTTCAATTGGTTATTAAACGTTTATTTTTTACCATTAATCAGGGTCTGGAAGAAGTCTATCATTGCAACTGGTAGTCTCTTAAATGGTTTGCCTCCTTTTCTTCTCCTTCTTATAAGTCTTTTTTTTAAAGAAAAAAAAAACAACTACAGGCCGTTTGTTTTATAGAGTTTCCTAAGATCAGAATTTTGCTCATTGCATACCACATTACTCTATCCCCTGTATTTTCTGTAAAATTGTGGTTAGATCGAGAGGCCTATCATATTCAGGCTTGGTTCTTTGGTCAAGACTGTTAATAATAATGAAATTTCCATCAGGAGATAAATTATGTCTGATTTTCTTTTTGAGATATTAGTAGCCACTAGTAATCACTGTCTAGACTCCAGATCCATTTAATCATTAGGAGTTGCAAAACTGTGACATACTAATTATATCATCCCATCTTCATATATTGGCTAGGATACAATAGCTTTTATAAAAGAGAAACTTCGCCTAACTTAGTATTTGGCTACCCTGAGAAAAAGCATGATGTTTATTCTTTCTCTTGATTTTCTGAATATTAAAAGTACATCACTTGGGTTCCGGGCACATCCCCAATAGGGGGTGTGCAGGAGGCAGCTGATCGATGTTTCTCTCTCATCGATGTTTCTAGCTATCCCTCTCCCTTCCTCTCTGTGAAAAATCAATAAAAATATATTTTTTAAAAAGTACATCAGTTCCCTAACATTCTCAAAAAATGACAATTTTCTTTCTTCTTTCTTTTTTTTGGTAATCATTATTATGAAATCGTGATTTAAATATTTCAGTCTCCTGTTGTATTATCTTTACTGGTAATCAAAAACTATCCCACTATTGGTCAAGTGGGAACTGCTTCAAGTGATTCCCAAGTCCTAATCTTTTATACCCTCCTTGCTTTCTAGATGACAAAGGATTCCAAACCTATCTTGCACATTTTCTGTTCCCAATGTAGAATTATCCATTTCTTCAAAGATGACCTTATTAATTCACTAGAGGCCCAGTGCACGAATTCATGCATGGTCCCTTGGGGTGGCCTGCAGAGATCAAGCCCCAGCTTGTGCCCCCAGGCTCTCAGCCCCAGCCTCGCAGCCCCGCAGCCCCACATGGCACTCCATTGTGGACTGGTGCCACCCCCTCACCTGTTCCACCATCCCGCCTGCGGGGCGATCGATCACCGCCGCCACTGGTCACCGTCTGTGGAGTGATTGGCGGGGCGATTGGGCCCCCACTCGCACTCGTCTTGGCCTGGCGCCACCCACTCACCTGCTCCACCACCCTTCCGTGGTCCCGCTCTCGTCAGGGCCCATCAGGGCCAGCAGCGTCTCCACTGCCACCTGCTGCCAGCGCCACATCGCTGATGTCCGCCATGTTCCGCGCCGCCCCCTGGTGGTCAGCACATGTTATAGCGAGCGACTGCTCTCCCAGACAATTTGTATATTAGGCTTTTATTATATAGGATTCTTAAACCTAACTTATGTGTTCCCTAAATGTTTTTCAAACTAAGTAAGACCACTGCTGAGCAAGGTCCAATTCTTGAATAATTTTAAATTTGAAAAATGTGTATGTGCACAATAAATAAAGACACATAATCATTACTCCACTCTTACTAATATTAAAAGAAGTAATTAAAATCCTTAATTACTCATCATCTAAATTGTAGGACTCATCATGTACCAAAAGACATACCTAAGCAACTCCACCCTTTTGTTTCAGTATTATAATAAAAGTAGAGGCCCGATGCATGAAATTCGTGCAAGGAACTGCGCCCTTGCAGCTGTGGTGGCTGCCTCGGCCCTCGCAGCCCCGGCTTCGTCCAGAAAGTCATCCGGAAGGACATATGGTCTAATTGGCATATTACGCTTTTATTATTATGATTTAGCAATTCAAATCAGCATGAAGACCTTAGCAAAACTCTGGCTGGGCTGAAATCCAAAAGTATAAAAAGAGGGCCTCTTGATTGTGATCTTTCAAGAACCACAAGAAATACAATGTAGGGATAAACCTAAGAAACTGTCTGAATAAAGTTTTAATTAAGGTAATCATTTTAAATTAAAGGTTGTCATCTTCAATAAAAATGAGTAAACAGTCTCAATTAAGTATCATGAGGTTTTTTGGATTGGATTTTTAGAGAGAGAGAGGGATGGAGAGAAAGAGAGAAAAACAGATCTGTTGCCCCACCCACCCACGCATTCATTGGTTGATTCCTGCATGCTTTCAGAGCAGGGACCCACAGCAACCCTGGAGCATCTGGACACGCTCCAACCAAATGAACTACCTGGCCAGGGCCAAAGTATCATGACTTTAAACATAACAATTTGTGATCTTAATTATTCACATTACCCTAAAATCATTATAATAATAATGACATTAGCATCTTTTAAAACACAACTGAATTCCTGAGTGGAAAACAAAATCCTTATTCACCAAATCACAACTAAAACAAAATCAAATTTAATCTTGTATGCTTTCTAAATATCTCAAACCTCTGTTCTTAGTAGGAACCAAAATAAGTTTTTTAAAGACTTTTTTTCAGTTGCAATATTTGTAACTCTAAGTGCCTTTTGAATTACCAATATTTTTTTCAAGGTACTGAGACATTAATAAGATACTTTAGAACATATTTGGTTTTTGAAGTAGTCTAGAGAAAGAGCAGCAAAATAATCATTGCAGAACATCCCAGGTTGTAGACTACTTTAAAGCAATTATTTACTCAGGTACAAATGTTCAGCATAGGTACAATTTAAAGGGGAAACTCTTCCAAAATGTCTGCTTAAAATATTGGTTTGCAGTATTACTACTAGTTCTGGAATGACAGTCCCTTAATTTTAATTACTCAAATTTCCTAATCTGAACTAGGCAAAAATGGAACATGCCTAGTCTCACTATACTTTAATTATAAACATAATTATACATGTTATGACTGTATCTATAATTGACTAGATCTAAAATAGCATTTACAGTCACTTAATTATCCCTTTCAGAACTCTAAAGCTCCAGTTAGTAATTTTAAAAAAATGTAAAAGCAAAAATTGTCTTATTTTAGGATTAAAATATGCAGCTATCTCCAGATGAGGTTTCTCCAGATGAGGTTAGTAAAGGACTCTCAAATGTATTTACCCACAAATGGTAATTGTGAACTATCTATATATATAAAAGGCTAATATGCAAAGTGTCCCTTCGGGGGTTCGACAGGGAGATCGGGAGTCAATTGCTTGCTATGACATGCACTGACCACCAGGGGGTGGCATGGAATGTGGCGGGCGACCAGTGGCAGTGGCCGCTGAGGGAGCAAGGGAAGGAGGAGGCAGGGAGGTGGGGAGGCGGGGGGGGGGGGTAACCATGTGGTGGCAGCGTGCAGGCGGGCAGTGAGGGAAGGAGGAGGTGGAGAGGCGGGAACCTGATCAGCCCTGATCACTGGCCAGGCCTAAGGACCCTACCCATGTATGAATTTCGTGCACTGGGCCTCTAGTTTATTTATATGTGTACAAACACACATCCATTTAGTAAGCTTTAAACTCATTGGCATCTATATATATAAAAGCCTAAGCGATTATTACGCCCAGTTGACCAAACAACCGGTCGACCAGTCACTATGACATGCACTGACCACCAGGAGAAGAAGCTCAATGCAGGAGCTGCCCCATGGTAGTCAGTGCGCTCCCACAGCCAACCTCCTGCGGCTGGCCAACCTCCCGCAGTCCCGCCCCCAGGCTAGCTGGCCCTGATCAGCCCTGATTTGGACTGGGCGAGACAGCCCCAATCGGCCCAGATCGCTGCAGGCCGAGGGATCCCACCCGTGCATGAATTCATGCACTGGGCCTCTAGTTTTTTATAACCATAGTACTATTCTGAATATTTTAAATATCTTTTTTCTGTACATAATCTGCATATAATTATAATTTACCTGTTAAACTAACATACTATATTTCACATACTATAATGTCATAAAATATTTACATACCTCAATCTATTTCTAATGTGTCTCCAGATAAAAAGATTAAATAAAAATATTTATAATATAGGCATTTTAAATTTTTTTCTCAAATCAAAATTATATAGAACATATTGTGTTCATTTCCATGACAATTAAATGTTCTAAGATATCAATCAGGTAGCAATGGGGCAAAGAGAGAAAAAAAAAAAAGCAAGATGTATACCTCTTACCAGAATAATTCTAGATGGAGCAAAACTTTAAATGTTACAAAAACAAACAACAATGAAACAATTGAAAGAAAACAGGGGGCTTTCTTTTTTGCTTAATATTGCAGAGTGGAAAGATCAACATATAATATAAACCTAAAAGTCACAAAATAAAAGATTGATAAATTCAATTGTATAAAAATAACCACCTTCTGCATAGCAAATGCCACCATAAACAAAGTCATAAGACAACTAATTAAGACAAAAAGATTATTCAGATTAATAGGACTAATTTCTCTAATATAAATAAAGTATATATAAATGAATAGGAAAAAAACAACAACCCAATAGAAAAATGGAAAGGATAAATTGTTCTCAGAAAAAAACATAAGGAACCTTAAAACTGTCAAAAAAGAGAAATACAAACTATCCTGAGATACCACATTCACCTGTCTGGCTCACACAGATCAAAAAATCTATACAGACTTTAAACAGAAGCATGAAAAAAAAATTTCTCACCCATTGGGTACATGATGCATGAAAGGAAATTCAACAGCATTCTATACAAATGCACGTATTCTTTAACCCAGCATTTCCACTTTTAGGAATTGACCCTACAAGTGTACATACACACACACTTGAAATAGATACAGGCTTATTCATCACAGCATGGTATATTACAGCAAAAGATTTGAATGGGGATGCTCTGAATGGGCCTACGTATTTACAGTTTTAAAAAAAAGATATGGAACAGTGAGTACAGTGTGCTACCATTTCTATAAAGAATATATAGAAATATTTGTATTTGCTTGTAACTGCTAAACATTCTCTGGAGTGACATGCACGCAACTGACACAAGTAGCCCCTGAAGAAAGGGGACAGGTAACTGAAGGACGGGAGTGAAAAAAGCACCATTTGCTATCTATATTTTTGTTTCTTTCAAATATTAAGCCATATGCTATATTATCTATTCAAAGCAAATAAATAAAAGTTTAAATATTTCTGGAAGAAAAATGAAAAAAAAAAAGCTCCATCATAACAATATGCATGTATGTGACTAAACCTGACAACAGGGATTATGATTTATAGACTAAAAAGCAGAAAGGAACTTATTCTCCTGTACATTTATTTATTTTTCTATCAATGCTTGGTTTGATTTTATTAGTCTTCACACTCATTTATTTTCATTCAATACTTGACAAAATATTTAAACTGAGAGATGTTCACTTTCCTAATCAGATAGGTTCTGTTTTTCATACCATGTATTTATCTTTATGCTGTTATTTTAAGAAAAATAATAAAATGCTCAGTTTAGCAAGTGCTAAAGATTTAGGCTCAAAGAGATGCACTTCGTGTTTCAAATGTACAAAATGCAAACTGGCATGCTGATAAGACCAATAACTACTCTGAATTTCTAGTAGGAAAAAAAACCCACACAATTAAGGTGTATAAACCTCCAAGTCGGATGTGAATCCTTAGTGAAGTTAAAATGGGAAATATAGCAAATAAACCTAGAAAAATACATATCTAAAGCTGAAAAAACAACCTGTACTACAAAGAAGTTGAACCTTGAACTCAACTATATTGACCTGTGAAATCACTAAATGACATTTCTTCCAATTACTTTAAAAAATAACGTGAAACAAAGTAATCTCCCTTTTTATGCCCTTATAAAGCAAATTCATGCTTTAATAAACAACATCAAAACATCAAATATATCAACTGAAGCCATTCCTTTTGTAAAAATTGGGAATTAAAGAGCCTAGTTTCACCATAATTTCCTTTAAGTCCAAGAAAAATCATCCTATAAATAGGTGGAGAGAAAGGCACAATTCTGATTTGACTCAAAAGCAAAAGCATTTTAATTAAAATAGCTCTCATGAAAAGCATATAACCATTTGGTAAGACTCTATGTAAAATAAGTCTGTTTTAATTACTTCAGATGGGCAACTAAACAGTTCGAGCACATATTTTCGTTTCTAAGTCCTCAGGTTTTTACATGTTTGTTTCAATAATATAAAATGTTGATGCTGTGGCCATTCTTCCAATTTGCCCAGTTATCTAAACGCCAACATCTGCAGACGGGCTGTTTCTCCGATTCCTGTTCCCCTGCCGACCGCGGAGGCCCGCGTCCTGCCCAGCGCGGGCGCGGAGGGCGGGCGGCGGTCCGCACCGACGGGTCCGCCCGGGACGCGGCCAGCGGAAACCACCTTCCCGGCTCCCCACCACCCCGGGCGGCCACCCCCGCGGCTGTCTGCCCGGCGCGGCGACGGCCTCGGCCTCCGTCAGAAACCCAGCTTCCCGGGACGGCACCGCGGCCGGAACAAACCCCCAGCCAGGCAGCGCCAGTCCTCCGGGACCGACTCAAGGTGCGGGGCCGGGCGGGTCCGCGGCCCCGGCACCGGGATACGGGCGAACCCCAGGGACCCAGGGCTGCCCGCCAAGAACCCCGCGGAGCGGAGCCGGGCCAGCCCCGAGGGGCGCCGAGGAAGGGCCGGGCCGGTGGCGGCCACCCAGAAACCGGACTAAGGAAGAGGGGCGAGTGGATCCCGAAGCGCCAGGGGCTCGGCGACCTGGGGAGAGAAGCGGGAAGGGGCCCAGGGTGTCAGGGCCCACGCGGGGCCCGGCCTGCGGGAGGAGGACTCGCCGGGCCGACGGGGAGGGCGCGCCGAGGGAAAGCCGCGGGAGGAGCGCGCTCCGGAGCCGGCAGGGCTCTCGGAGGGGAGCGCCCGGAGCCCGGGACGCGCGCGGGCGGCGGGACTCACCGCGCTCGTGGCGGCGCCGGACAACAGGGGGCCGGGCGCGTCCTGTCTCCGCAGGCGGGACTTGAGGCTCTTCATGGCCCAGGCTGGGCAGTCCCGCTCCCCGCGGGCGCGCCGCGCCTGCTCCGCCAGCCAGCCGGAGCGTCTGCGGGACCGGAGCGCGCGGAGGAGCGGGCGGTGCCCGCCCCACCTGCCACCTGAGGGCCCGGCGGCCGGCCGCTCCCGGCCCGCGGCGGCGCCCCGCAGCCCGCAGCCAATCGGCCGGCGACCCCGCCGGGGGTCTGGTGGGCCTTGGCCAATCGGAATCCGGGAAGGGGGCGGGACTTCCCTTACTCACTTACCCTTCCTCTCCCGCTGGAGGAAAAGTTGGGAACTCCAGCTGGGGGAGCCGCGCAGACGGACGGCTGGCCGCGTGGGAGACCCTGGAGCCAGGCTCCGCGCCCCCGGCGCCCGGCTGCCTGGCGGCGGGGCCCCAGGCCGGCAGGGAGCGCGCAGTCCAGCCTGCGCCCTCTCTCCTTCAGGACCCCCTCCCCTGCCCACCCACGTGCTTCTTCCCGAAGAAAGTGCCCTTCCCGCCCCGCCGCCCGGTCCCAGGAAGATTCCGGGTTACCTGCACACACTGGCTTCAAGAGGAGCTGCCTTCCTTCTGCCGATGTTTTCCTGCGTAAATCCAGTGCCTGGGAACAACCGCACGCATCAGAGACGCTACAAACAGCCTCGGGAGTGAGGGGCCCGTTGTGTAGAAGGACAATAAAGAACAGACTTGGAAAGACCTTACAGGAGATCAAAGCGCAGATTAGGTGCTCAGTAATTATTTGTTAAGAACTAACTGCTTTGGCTCAGCAGGATTTGCTCAGTGGTTGAGCCTCAACCTAAGAACCAGGAGGTCACGGTTCATTCCTGGTCAGGGCACGTGCCTGGGTTGAGGGCTTGATTCCCAGTGTGGGGTGTGCAGGAGGCAGCCAATCAATGATGCTCTCTCATCACTGATGTTTCTCTCTCTCTCCCTCTCCTGTTCTCTCTGAAAACAATAAAAATATTTTTTTTAAAAAACCAACTAACTGCTTTGGAGGGAGAGATGGGATGGGTGTGTGTGTGTGGGGGGGTGCCTTTAATAAAAAATGGCCCACATAGCCAAAGTGAAATAAGAAGCTGTCAAAGAAAAATGTATTATGGCCTTTACTTCCAAAAACACGTTTATTTCTTGTAGAAATACATTACAGGTAAAAAATATACAATGAAATTAATGCATCCTATCCAGAAATCTGGATTGTGAGAATAGCTTGAAGGAAGAACGAATAAACAGGTGAACAACATTCAGTAATTTGTTGTTAACGTGACATCTTCAAAAGTCTTCCTTGAAATCAGTTTTTCCCACCAAAATGTTTATTCTAGCATGCACCCATATGAAAAGAAAAGCAATCCACATTTCTGAGTAACAAAGAACTCTTTGTCTGAAAGGTCAGTTTCCTTAGAGTAACAAGGTTTTATTCAGATACCGCAAGAAAGTTTTTAGAATTCTCTTGGAGAGACAGCATTCAAAGTTTGTGTTAACCCTTGACAAAATAGTAAATAACAATTTTCTCTTGAGTACTTTTATAGAAGGAATTTTTCTTGGACTTCTTCAAGATCCATAGCCATTCAGTTTTTGTTGGCTCATTATACTGTCTGTGGATGGTTGCCCTCTTTCTTCACCTGCCATGCAAAGGCCAAATTATCTCATACCTGGGTTTTATAAAAGCTTCCCAACCAGTCACCTGACCTCCAGTCTCACCTCTCACATTACCAATAAATTACCAACTATCCTAAAAAAAAAATCTTACAAAATATTCTCTCTTGCTCAAAGGTCTTCAGTGCCTAATAAGTACAATCTAACTTTTTTACATGGCAGTTAAGACTACAACATGGACCCAACCCTGTCCACCAGCTGACACTCCAAGCAAATTATTCTTTAGCCCATTTCTCAAAACACAGTCTTAATTTCTACATCTTTATGTATGCTGATCCCTCCCCCAGTAATTTTCTCTCTGTCTACATTCATCTAACAAAATTCTACTACCACAAGAATGACTGGAAGGGCAGAAGGGGGCTTCTGGAGTATTATACTATTCCATCTGGTTACATAACTACTGTGTTTGGTTTGTGAAAATTCAGTTAGCTTGTAGTCTTTATAATATATACACTTTTATGTGTGTATAATACTTTAATTAAAAGGTTTTATTCTAATTGTACTTTCATTTCAAATGACCTCCTCTCTGATAGAGCCTTCCCTGATCGCTCAATTTAAAGTGTTTTCTCCATCCCCTGAATGGCTGAATTATATCTCTCATATGATACTAACACATCTGTTCTGAACAAGCATTATTTTATGACTAGACTTTGGACTCCTTAAATCCAGGGAAAACTGATGTTTGAATTCTCTAGAAAGCTTAGCATGTGAAAGGTGTTCAATAAATAGTTCTGAATAAATTGATGCATTCTTTTTGGTTATTGGAGTGAATTCTGGTTGTTTAATCTATGTACTCATATAGAACACAGGATTGGTACTCCGCCTATTGTGAGCACAGTAAAACCTCAATATAATGGACTCATTTGGGTGAGGAGGTGTCTGTTAAAGTTGAAAGTCTGTTATATAATAAACTAGGTTTTCCTAATGCGCATGTTAAAAAATTTGACAAATTAGCCAGGCAAGGCTCAGTGGTTGAACGTCAACCTATGAACCAGGAGGCCACAGTTTGATTCCTGGTCAGGGCACATGCCCAGGTTGTGGTCTCAGTCCCCAGTATGGGGCATGCAGGAGGCAGTCAATCAATGATTCTCTCTAATCATTGATGTTTCTATCTCTCTCTCCCTCTCCCTTCCTCTCTGAAATCAATAAAAACTTATTTTTCTAAAAAAACTGACAAGTTAGTTAGTTTACCTGTTTTTACTTATGTAGACATGCTTGTGTCATTCAAATAAAGTATGTGTGAAAAGTATAATTTCACAGAATAGTTTTCTATATATTACTGTAATTTTAAATTTATACTGAATAGGCCTAGTAAACGCATCAGTCACCAAGAGTAAACAAATGCACATGGCTTAGCACATGTGGGAACATTGGCCAGCACACATTAAATCTGCTGCAGAGCTCAGCCGGTGGGCTCAGTAGTTGAGTAACAACCCATGAACCAAGAGTTCACTGGTTTGATTCTGGTCAGGCTACATGCCTGGGTTGCTGGCTTGATCCCCAGTAGGGGGCATGCAGGAGGATGATGTTTGATGGATGATGTTTCTCATTGATGTTTGTATCTCTCTATCCCTCTCAATCCTTCTCTCTCTAAAAATCAATAAAAACATATTTTAAAAAGCTGCTGCAGAAAATCACACCATGGACCACAGAACCAATTACCATGCAAAATGTAGTGTGATCACGTGCTAATAATTTATCAAACATTGTTTATGAGCAGTGACTCTTTTATTAAATTATGTAGACTATAGTTGTAAATACGTTGATGAAATTACTACAGTGTTTTTCCCAAAATATGGCCAGTTTGCTAAAATTTGTTAAAAATAACAGTGAATTAATAGGGGAAAAAAACCTGTTAATTTAATCATAAGCAAATCTTGGTTAAAAGCATTTTTAAGTTAATAGAATGTTAATTTTCACATATGACATTAGGACTGGAAATTTTGTTTGTTAAATCGGAAGTCCGTTAAATTGAGGTCTGCAAAATCGAGGGCTTATTGTACTGGGTGTCTCATGTAGCATCCAAATTCTCAAAGCTTTTCAGTTGTTACTGTATAAAGAAAAAGCAACAGACAGAGCCACAAAGACAGCTTGCATCAGTTTCCAAAAATGTTAGACTAGTTATTTTTATGAACTGTCTGCATGATGTCCCCATCGTGTCTGTGTCCAGTGGCCTTGATGGATTTTTCCAGGCTAGAAACTTGATAGCTGATGTCTGCTTATTCCCATTTGAGAGCAGCTAAGTAAATAGTACTGCTTTGAATGTGCAGTAATGCTTTTTTTTTTCATGTTGATCTAGAAGCCCCCTATATGAAGTAAAGCTACTATTATTAGCATTCAGCCAGACAGGTTGTTTTGTTTTGTTAACTATTATCAGTCTTATTTATTTTTGTCTTCCCTTCAGAACAAAAGGCACTTATCAAACCTAGATAAGTTTTTATTTGTTACCACTTTGAATCTATATGAATATTTTTGTTTAATTCTAATGTTTTGTTTAATTCTAATATGAAATCAGGAAAGAAAATGCATTTTAAAAATTGTTTTAACAAGTCATGCATGTACAATGTAAAGAAGTATCAAATAATAAAGCCCAGCCAGCATGGCTCAGTGATTGAGCACCAACCTGTGAACCAGGAGGTCATGGTTCAATTCCTGGTCAGGGCACATGCCCGAGTTCGATCCCTAGTAGGGGGCATGCAGGAGGCAGCTGATCAATGATTCTCTCTCATCATTAATGTTTCTATTTCTCTCTCCCTCTCTCTTCTCTGAAATCAATAAAAATATATTTTAAAAAAATAGTAATACAAAAGGGTAGGAGTTTCTCTTACCAGCTCTATCCTTTGGCCCCTGCTGTCAAGGAACTTGTGTTCTAGACTGGGGGACAAAGCTAATAGATAGCTCAAATGAGGAACAACTACTTGCTGAACTGTATGGTACGGCAGTAAATGTTAGTAGTATTCAAGAAAGGAAAAGGTTCAGAAACAAGTTTGCATGAAGGGAGGGCACTCAAGGTTGGGAGGAGCTCCAGTGAGTGCATACAGGTGAGAAGGAACACTAGGGAGGCAGAGAATGTCCAGGGGACCAGCCAGAGAAGATAAGAAGGCACCCTTAGGAGATGTTCATTGATAACGATATGATGATAATGGCAACAAAATGATAAATGCATTCTTTAGAAGGAGAAGACTGAAAAATTAACATACAACATGGAAAATCCTAATATGTATAAAAGCCAGGGCCCTCACAACCAAACAGGATGACCGAACAGTAACAGTAACAACCACACAGCAACTGCGTGGGGCAACCAGGCCGGCAGGGGGGTTAGTGAGGGATGACCAAACGACTGACCAGTAGGCTGCGTGGGGCGACCAGGTGGGCAAGGGGGGCAGTTAGGGGCGACCAGGCCAGCGGGGGGGGGGGGGGAGAAGTTGGGGGTAGCCAGGCCAGCAGGGGGGGCAGTTTGGGGCGATCAGGCTGGCAGGCAGTGGTGGTTAGGGGTGATCAGGCTGGTGGGAGGGGGGCAGTTAGGGGCGATCAGGTAGGCAGGCAGGTGAGTGATTAGGAGCCAGTTGTCCTGGATTGTGAGAGGGATGTCCAACTGCTGGTTTAAGCCCAATCCCCAGGATTGCGCCTAAACCGGCAGTCAGACATGCCCCAAGAGGTCCCGGATTGGAGAGGGTGCAGGCTGGGCTGAGGGGACCCCCCCCCCCGTGCATGAATTTCATGCACCAGGCCTCTAGTTTACACATAAAACAATTCCTTTTCAAACACAAAGATCTCCTTCTAGACCAATTTCAGTTATGAATTCCATATCTAATTACTTCCCTCTTCATTTTCAGAGCTTTCAGAACACTGCTCCTGGTAGCTCCAGTTAATCTGGCCAACAGAGTCAGTCAATAATTCCATGGAGGAACCCAGGATATCACTCATTCTCCCTCAGCTCAGATGCCACGGCAGGTAGCTGGCAGAGCGACGTGTTGTCACGGGGTCAGAGTAAGGGCACTGCCACCCACAACTCATACAGCAGCCTCAGGAATGGAAGACCTGAGACAGTTATCACATACTCTTCTTTTGAACAATCAAAACTAAAACACATTACATAAGAGAGCTTTAAACAAAAATAAGTAGGTCATCTTTGGCATTGATTGTGAAATCATCTGCATTTCTAGTAAGCTCTCTAATGACTCCATCCTGCAAAACTAAAGTAGGAAGAAGAGGTAGCTTCTGCTCCATATAACCACAGACACTTGTGTGAGTTTCCTTGGTTACTCAGCACTAAAACTTCTTGAGATGCCAATTCCCTCTAACAGAAACTTCTTTAATCTCCCCCACTGTTGTTTTACGCTCTGCTATTTCAATCTTGAACCTACCAGTTACCTCCCGAAGAGGGCTCATTTCCACCTGTTCCTCTGTTTTTGTCCATGAACAGACTGCCATTCACATCAAGTGTGCCATTACCTTCAATACTGAAAGGGGGAGCATCAAAGTGGGAGCATGGTCAACAACACTAGACTTTCCTGGCAAATTGAACTGGCGCATAAAAGCAGTTGAGATATCCATAATTATTTCTTTTTTAAAAAAATATATGTTTATTGATTTTAGAGAGAAAGGGAGAGGGAGAGAGAAACATCCATGATGAGAGAGAATCATTGATCGGCTGCCTCCTGCACGCCCCCTACTGGTGATCAAGCCCACAACCCAGGCATGTGCCCTGGACAGGAATCGAACCTTTCAGTCCACAGGCACATGCTCTATCCACTAAGCCAAACTGGCTAGGGCCACAGTTATTTCTTTGGATTCAGGTTTAATGTCAAGAAAACCCAACCCATTTCATTTGGTGAAAATTAACCTTTGTTATCAAGTCTTGATTATACAAAGCTCCAAAAATACCGTCGGCTTCTGTTTAATGAGAAGACTGATGGTCCTGAGTGTGTATGGTTCAAAGGCAGAAGCTCATAATTGCCTCTTTTAAAATAGGCTACTCATCCAGGAGCCCAGATAAACGCAAGGAATTTGGTTCAGGGTTCAGTAACCGTCTGACTCCATAACAAAGTTTCATGGACCTTGGAGTTTTCTTATCTCAGCCAGGATATCAGGATATGCTATGCCCAAACGATGAGCAAGAAGACTTTTAAGACTTTAGCACATTCGGATAAATAGAAAAGTTTCTTGCTTTTGAACTGAAAATATGCCAAATAAAGACTATCTCTATAGATTTTAAAAGATAGTTTTACTTATCCTCCTTATCATTTTCTCCTTCCAGATCTCTAGGGGCCTTTTAAAATTCTGGCAGGGCATTAGTAAATACTCTTGATTGAATAATTAAATTATTAGTGAATTATGTGACTATTATACCACCTGTTAACGACTCCATGCCAATCTTTGCTATTTATCCTAATGAAAAAACATTGCAGACAGAATAAGTCAAGGTAAATTTCATGTTCAAATGCACTAGGTAAATGACCCAACCTTTATTATGATACACATTTAACAATGACCTTACAGTCACTTAACTTAAAATTACTAATGACTATGTGGTTAAGTTATACTGAAAGGAAGTTAATAGGCAAAATATTGTGTATGTAGAAGTTCTCATAAAGTTATATGTAAACACAATTTAGTATGTTTATTATATTGTATATTATATTGTAAGATTGCTTATTATAAGTTTTAATGTAGTATTTGGAATTCTTTCAGAAAATATCTTTTTTAAGCATTTTTAGAAAATCTTCATTACAAATGTTATCCAACACTTCCTCTGTACATTAGATATTGGAATTACTTGTATTCACTTATATCAGCTTCCCAATAACATTCTCAAGAAACATATTTATAAAATATGAACTGAATTGCAGTACTGCACTTGTCACAGAATGGGTGTCACTTCCAGTCACTGATATCCCACAGTTCTCAATGCAACTTGCAAGTAGCATTATCACAGACATCATTACTGCAAATATTCTTAATCACTTCATGCATTACACAATAGGGCCCATTTCCATGTACTGATTAAAAACTATTCTGAATGTATTTTTCATCAAAGTTATTAGAAATAGCTTCATTACAAGCATTCTTAAATACTTCATTACATGCATAACAAAATAGGAATTATTTTTATTCAGTAATACTAGAGGCCCAGTGCATGAAATTCGTGCATGGGGTGGGGGGATGTCCCTCAGCCCAGCCTGCACCCTCTTCAATCTGGGAACCCTCAAGGGATGTCCGACTGCCCTTTTGGGCCCGATCCTGGTGCGATTGGGCCTAAACAGGCAGTCGGACATCCCTCTCACAATCCAGGACTGCTGGCACCCAATTGCTTGCCTGCCTGATTGCCCCTAACCGCTTCTGCCTGCCAGCCTGATCACCCCCTAACCACTCCACTGCCAGCCTGATCGACGCCTAACTGTTCCCCTGTCAGCCGATTGCCCCTAACTGCCCTCCCCTGCCAGCCTGGTCCCCCCCAACTGCCCTCCCCTGCTGGCCCGGTCACCTCTAACTGCCCTCCCCTGCTGGCCCAGTCACCCCTAACTGCCCTCCCCTGCAGGCCTGGTCCCCCCCCCCCCTACTGCCCTCCCCTGCAGGCCTGGTCCCCCCCAACTGCCCTCCCCTGCTGGCCTGATCTCCCACAACTGCCCTCCCCTGCTGGCCATCTTGTGTCTACATGGGGGCGGCCATCTTGTGTCTACATGGGGGCGGCCATCTTGTGTGTGGAGTGATGGCCAATTTACATATTACTCTTCTATTAGATAGGATAACTGGTCTGAACACAATTTGCACATAATGTTTATAGAAATTTCAACATTACAAATGTTTTTAAATACTTATTAGAAGTGTTCTTAAATATTTCATTACATGCAATAGAGAATGAGTATCATTTCCATTCCCTAAATTAACACTATACTAAATGCAGCTTGCAAGTAGCTTTGTTTGAAAACATGCTTTTTTCAATGTTCTTAAACACTACCCAATATGTATTACAGAATAGATATCCCTTCCAATCAATGAAATACACTGTGCACAACAGAGCTTGCAAGTACTTTTTAGAAAAATCCAAGTACATTTGTTCTTAAACACCTCAATACATGTATTAAAGAATGTATATCATTTCCACTCACAGAAACAACATTGTAGAAACCAAGATGGCGGCATAGGTAAACACCTAAACTGCTGCCTCGCACAACAATTTCAACTAAAAGACAAAATGAACATCATCCAGAACCACAGGAAAGCTGGCTGAGTGGAAATTGTACAACTAGAAGGAAAGAGGAAAGCACACAGAGAATCAGTGGAGCTGCAAAAGGCTGAGGTACGGAGACACACGCGCGGGCAGCTGAGTGCCTGGCTGGCTTTCTCTAGTGGGAAGGAGACAAAAGCTCCCGACTGTGCTAAACCCCAGTTCTGACTGCACTGAACCCCAGTTCTGAGCAAGACCCTGGGGATCCAGACTTATACGGGGGGATTCTGGACTGTCAGACGGAAACTCAGGGGAGCCGCAAAAGGCAGAGGTCTGGAGGCGCGCGTACGAGTGCGCGAAGAGAGGACTGACTGCTGAGTGCGCCACTGGCTTTCTCCAGCAGGTGGGAAACGGAAGCTCCCCACTGCACTGAACTCCAGTTCCGGGCGAGAATCTGGGAATCCAGATTCATTGGGGGAGAAACTGGACTGTCTGGCAGCAGACGAAACTCGAGAGCGTTTACTCTTAGAGGTGCTTACAGCGATTACCAAGGGACACTGAGACCCAGGGGCCTCATAGGGCAGGGCTGACGGGAAGCCAAGACTGTCTGCTAAGCCCTGAGACTCCACCCCATTCAAGCTGAGCACAGAGGCTTTTGCAATTTTGCAAGTCTTGTCTCATAAGGCTGTCTCCAGCACAGAAGTTCTCCTGGCATAGACACAGCTGATCCTCGCAGCCAATTGGCCTGGAGGTCAATTCCTCCCAATGATACCAACAACAATCAAGACTTAACTACAACAAGGCTGTACACACAGTCCACAAAGGGGTGCACCAAGAGTTTCCACCTCAGGTAACTGGGGAGGCCGAGCCACTGGACCATATAGGACACCTAGCACACAAAGCTACCCTACCAACTCAGGGAAGCAGTGAAAATGTGGAGACAAAGAAACAGATCACAAATGAAAGAAATGGAGGAAAGCAAATGACTGGATATAGAGTTCAAAACCACGGTTATAAGGTTTTTCAAGAATTTCCTAGAAAAGGCTGATAAATTTAGCGAGACCCTTGAGGATATGAAAAAGGACCAACTAGAAATTAAACATATACTGACTGAAATAAAAAAATATTATACAGAGACCCAACAGCAGACTAGAGGAACACAAGAATCAAGTCAAAGATTTGAAATACAAAGAAGCCAAAAACACTCAACCTGGAAAAGCAAAAAGAAAAAAGAATCCAAAAATTTGAAGATAGTGTAAGAAGCCTCTGGGACAACTTCACGCGTACCAACATCAGAATTATGAGGGTCCCAGAAGAAGAGAAAGAGCAAGATACTGAAAACCTATTTGAAGAAATAATGACTGAAAACTTCCCCCACCTGGTGAAAGAAATAGACTTACAAGTCCAGGAAGTGCACAGAACCCCAAACAAAAGGAATCCAAAGAGAACCACACCAAGACACATCATAATTAAGATGCCAAGGGCAATAGACAAAGAGAGAATATTAAAAGCAGCAAGAGAAAAACAGTTAATTACCTACAAGGGAACACCCATACGATTGTCAGCTGATTTCTCAACAGAAACTATGCAGGCCAGACAGGAGTGGCAAGAAATAGTCAAAGTGATGAATAGCAAGAACCTACAACCAAGATTACTCTACCCAGCAAAGCTATCATTCAGAATTGAAGGGCAGATAAAGAGCTTCACAGATAAGAAAAAGCTAAAGGAGTTCATCACCGCCAAACCAGTATTATATGAAATGCTGAAAGGTACTCTTTAAGAAGAGGAAAAAGAAGAAAAAGGTAAAGATAAAAATTATGAACAACAAATACATATCTATCAACAAGTGAATCTAAAAGTCAAGTGAATTAAAAATCTGATGAACAGAATAAACTGGGGAATATCATAGAATCAGGGGCATAGAAAGGGAGTGGACTGAAAATTCTCAGGGGGAAAGGGGTGTGGGGGGTGCAGGAAGAGACTGGACAAAAATCATCCATAGACTGTAAACCTATGGATGAGGACAGTGTGGGGGAGGTAAGGGCAGAGGGTGGGGTGGGAACAGGGTGGAGGGGAGCTATGGGGGGGAAAAAGAGGAACAATTGTAATAATCTGAACAATAAAGATTTATTAAATTTTAAAAAAACAATATTGTGCTCAAAGTAGTTTGCAAGTGTGTTTTTAAAAACTTGTTAATTGCAAGAGTACATAACACCACATTATATACATTATATAATTGGTATGAGTTTTATGCTGAAAGGAAATTTTTGAAATTTCAAAAAAAATTACTTTATTTTCTAATAATTTGATAACTTTTGTTTTTAACACATATCCAAAATCTATATGGCACAATATTGTGATTAAAATGTTATTCATGGTTTCTCATTGTTCTCTAGCTCTCTCTAATTTCTGAACATTAGTTTTATAAGGACTGACATCAAAGTATAGAAGTTCTAATTTAAAATTTAATCTTTTTTAAAAAGTTTAATTGTTGACATTATTGCAGATGACCTCCATTTTCCCCCTCCACTCAGCCCCCTCCCATTTTAGCCCTCCCCAAACTATTGTCTGTGTCCATAGGCCATGCATATATGTTCTTTAGCTAATCCCTTCACTTTCCTTTATTCGTTCCCCCCACCCTGCTCCCCTCATTTGTCAGTCTGTTCCATGTATCCATTCCTCTGGTTCTATTTTGTTCATCAATTTCTTTTGTTCATTAGATTCCACATATCAGTGAGATAATTTGGTATTTGTATCTGAATGGCTTATTTCACTTAGCATAATAATCTCCAGGTCCATTCATGCTGGTGCAAAGGGTAAGAGTTCCTTCTTTTTTACAGTGGCATAGTATGCTCTTGTGTAAATGTATCACAGCATTTTAATCCACTCATTTATAGATGGGCACTTTGGCCATTTCCAGATCTTGACTACTGTAAATAATGCTGCTATGAACATAGGGGTGCATACATTCTTTCTGATTTTTTGAGTTAACTCCATACTGTTTTCCACAGTGGCTGGCTGCACCAGTCTGCATTCCCACTAAGAGTGCACTAGGATTCCATTTTCTCTACATTCTTGCCAGCACTTGTTTATTGATTTACTAGAGGTCTGGTGCATGAATTCATGAGTAGGTAGGGTCCCGAGGTGGGGGTGGCCAGGACACAATCAACTCTCCGGGTGGGCAGTGGGATGCCCTTGCCTGCTGGGATCTCGGTCCATCCCACTGACATTTGCGCTGGTTGTCTGGAGCCACCTGGCAGCCACTTTTATATTGTTCCTTCCTTGCAGAGCATCTAGGGAGGGGAAGCAGCCGGTGCCTGAGGCCAACTTCCAGGAGGCCGGCAGCACTGATCCCTCAGTGCCTGGCCTGTTCTCTGGAGATTGGACCTGCAGGACTATTAAGAGAGTGAGGATGCCGAAACCGGTTTGGCTCAGTGGATAGAGCGTCGGCCTGTGGACTGAAAGGTCCCGGGTTCGATTCCGGTCAGGGGCATGTACCTTGGTTGCGGGCATATCCCCAGTAGGGGGTATGCAAGAGGCAGCTGGTCGATGTTTCTCTCTCATCGATGTTTCTAACTCTCTATCCCTCTCTCTTCCTCACTGTAATAAATCAATAAAATATATATTTAAAAAATTATATATATAAAAAAAAAGAGAGTGAGTAGATGCTGCCAGGCTGGTGGACCACTGGGACGGGTCTCAGCTGAGCAGTGCTACTGCTATGGGAGCACACTGACCACCAGGGGGCAGCTCCTGCATTGAGCATTTGCCCCCTGGTGGTCAGTGTGCATCATAGCAACTGGTTGACTGGTCGTTCAGGTTGTTCTAGTTGGTCCGCTTAGGCTTTTATACATATAGCTTGATAGCAGCCATCCTTGCAGGTATGAGGTGTTATCTCATTGTTATCTTAATTACATCTTCCTGATGATTAATACCTTGAACATTTTTTCATATGTCTCTTGGCCATCTGTATGTCCTCTTTGGAGAAGTATCTATTCAGGTACTTTGCCCATTTTTTAATTGGATTGTTTGTCTTCCTGGTGTTGAATTGTATTAGTTCTTTATATATATTGGAGATTAACTCCTTATCAGAGGAATCATTGGCAAATATGTTCTCCCTTACTGTGGGCTTTCTTGTTGTTTTGTTGATGGTTTCTTGTGCTGTGCAGAAGCTTTTTAGTTTGATGTAGTCCCATTTGTTTCTTTTTTCCTGTGTTTCCCTTGCCCTTGGAGACATATTGGCAAAAATATTGCTCTGAGAGATGTCTGAGATTTTACTGCTTATGTTTTCCTCTAGGTCTTTTGCAACTTATATTTAAGGCTTTTATCCATTTTGACTTTATTCTTGTGTATGGTGTAAGTTTGTGGTCTATTTTCATTTATTTGCATGTCCAATTTTACCAATAACATTTATTAAAAAGGCTGTTTTTACTTCATTGTACACTCCTGCCTCCTTTGTCAAATATTAATTGACCATAAAGGCATGGGTTGATTTCTGGGCTCTCTGTTCTGTTCCATTGATGTATTGCCTGTTCTTGTACCAGGACCAGGCTCTTTTAGATTACAGTGGCTTTGTAGTAGAGTTTGATATCTAGTATTGTGATCCCTCCAACTTTGTTTTTCTTTCTCAAGATTGCTGAGACTCTTTGGGTCTTTTTTTGGTTCCATATAATTTTTGGAATATTTGTCCTAGATCTGTGAAATATGCCATTGGTATTTTAATTGGAATTGCATTGAAGCTGTAGATTGCTTTGGGTAGGATGGACATTTTACTGATGTTAATTCTTCCAATCCATGAACATGGTATATGCTTCCACTTGTTTGCATCTTCCTCTATGTCTTTCTTCAATGTCCTATAGTTTTCCAAGTACAGGTCTTTTACCTGCGTGGTTAAGTTTAGTCCTAGGTAACTTATTTTTTTGTTGCAATAGTAAATGGGGTTGTTTTCTTAGTTTCTCTTTCTGAGAGCTTATTATTGGTATATTAAAATGCCACCAATTTCTGGATATTAATTTTGTACCTTGCTAGTTTACTGAATTCATTTATTACATCTAGTAGTTTTTTTAATGGAGTTTTTAGGGTTTTCTATGTACAATATCATGTCATCAGTGAATGATGCCAGTTTTACTTCCTCCTTTCCAATTTAGATGCCTTTTATTTTTTCTGCTTGTCTGATCACTATGACTAAGACTTCCAGTACTATGTTGAATAAGAGTCGTGAAAATGGACATTCCTGTCTTGTTCCTGATCTTAAAGGAAATACTTTCAGTTTTTGGCATGGACTATGGTATTGGCTGTAGTTTTTCATATATGGCCTTTATTATGTTGAGTTATGATCCCTCAATTCCCACCTTGCTGAGAATTTTTTTCATAAAAGGGTGCTGGATTTTATCGAACGCTTTTTCTGCATCTATTGATATGATCATGTGATTTTTATCTTTCATTTTGTTTATGTGATTTATTACATTTATTGATTTGCTGAAATTGTACCAGCATTTCATCCCCAGAATAAATCCCACTTGGTCTTAAGGTATGATCTTTTTAAAGTATTGCTGGATCTGGTTTATTAATATTTTGCTGAGAATTTTAGAATCTATGTTCATCAGGGATATTGGCCTATAATTTTCTTTCCTTTTTTTTGTTAAAAATATGTCTTATTGATTTTTTTTTGAAAGATAGAGGGATAGAGTGATAGAAACATTCATGAGAAACATCATCAATCAGCTGCCTCCTGAACACTCCCCGCAGAAGATTGAGCCTGCAATCTTGAACCGGCGGCCTCTTGGTTCCTGGGTTGATGCACAATTACTGAGCTACACCAGCTGGGCGGCCTATAATTTTCTTTCTTTGTAGTGTCATGACCTGGTTTTAGAATGAGGACAATGCTGGCCTTGTAAAAAAAGAGTTTGGAAGTCTTCCCTCCTCTTGCAGTTTTTGGAATAGTTTGAGGAGGAGAGGTGTTAGTTCTTTGAATGTTTGGTAAAATTCACCTATGAAGTCATCCAGTCCAGAATGTTTGTTTGCTGGAAGTTTTTCTATTACTGCTTTAATTTCATTAGTTGTTATTGGCCTATTCAAATTTTCTGAGTCTTCCTGATTAAGTTTTGGAAGGTTACATATTTCCAGGAATTTCTCCATTTCACCCAAGTTGTCCAATTAGTTGGCATATAGTTGTTCATAGTATTTTCTTACAATCCTTTGTATTTCTGTGATGTCAGTTGTTACTTCACTTCTTTCATTTCTGATTTTATTTATATTGGTCCTCACTCTTTGTTTCTTGGTGGGTCTGACTAAAGGCTCATCAATCTTATTTATTTTTTCAAAGAACCAACTCTTGTTTTCATTGATCTTTTGTATGTTTTTAGACTCTATGTCATTTATTTCCACTGTGATCTTTATTATTTCTGTTCTTCTGCTTACTCTGAGCTTTTCACATTGTTCTTTCTCTAGTTATTTTAGGTGTAAAGTTAGATTGTTCATTTAAGATTTTTCTTGCTTCTTCAGGTAGGTCTGTAATGCTATAAACTTCCCTCTCAGACCTGCTTTTGCTGTGCCCCATAGATTTTGGGTTATTGTGTGTTCATTTTCATTTATTTCAAGCTAACTTTTGTTTCTCCTTAATTTTTTTGGTAATCCATTCATTGCTTAATAACAAGCTATTTAGCCTCCATGTGTGTAAGTGTTTTTGAGTTTTTTATTGTAGTTGATTTCTAGTTTCATGCCATTGTGGTCTGAGAAGATGCTTGGTATGATTTCTTTTTTTAAAAAATATATATTTTATTGATTTTTTACAGAGAGGAAGAGAGAGGGATAGAGAGCTAGAAACATCGATGATAGAGAAACATCGATCAGCCACCTCTTGCACAACCCCTCCTGGGGATGTGCCCGCAACCAAGGTACATGCCCTTGACCGGAATCGAACCCAGGACCTTTCAGTCCGCAGGCCAACGCTCTATTCACTGAGCCAAACCGGTTTCAGCTGCTTGGTATGATTTCAATCTTCTTGAATTTGTTAAGACTTATTTGGTGTCCTAACATGTGGTCTATTTTTGAGAATGTTCCATATGCATTTAAGAAGAATGTATATTCTGCTGCTTTGGGATGAAATGTTCTCTAAATATTAATTAAATCCATGTGGTCCAGTGTGTCATTTAAGGTCACTATTTCCTTGTTGATTTTTTTTTTTTTTTTGGTCTATCTAGTGATGATAGTAGGGTGATAAAGTCCCCTGCTTTGACTGCCAATCTCTCCCTTAAAATTAACCACAAGTATATATATATATATATATATATATATATATATATATATATATATATATATATATAACTTGTCAGATATAAGTATTGCTACCCCAGATATTCTTTTGTTTCCATTTTTGCATTAAGTATTTTTTCCCATCACTTCACTTTCAGTCTGTGTGAATCTATTGTTCTGAGGTTGGTCTCTTATAGACACCATATATTTAGGTAATGTTATATTATCCATTCAGATACCCTATGTCTTTTGATTGGAGCATTTAATTCATTTACACTTAAGGTTATTATTGATATATACTTATTTATTGCCATTTTAAATTTATACCTATGTTTTTTTCTCTATATATATTTCTTCATCTTCTTAAAACAGTCCCTTTCACATTTCTTGCAATTGTGATTTGATGGTAATAAAGTCCTATAGCCTTTTTTTGTGTGTCCTGAAAGCTCTTTATTTTACCTTCAATTTTAAATGATAGGCTTCTGGATAGAGTAGTCTTGGTTTCAGGTCCATGCTTTTCATTACTTTGAATACTTCATGACAATCTCTTCTGGCCTGAAGTATTTGTGTTGAAAAATAAGCTGACAGCCTTATGGGTAACTAACTCCCTTGTAGGTAACTAACTGTTTCTCTCTTGATGTCTTTAAGATTTTCTTTTTGTCTTTAGCCTTTCCTATTTTAATTATTATGGTGTAGGCATCTTTTGGGTTCAACTTGAATAGGACTCTCTGTGCTTCCTGAACTTGTATGACTTTTTTCTTCACCAGGTTAGGAAAGTTTTCTGTCATTATTTCTTCAAGTGGGTTTCGATCCCTTGCTCACTTTCTTCTCCTTTTGGTTCCCATATAATGTGGATATTCCTATGTTTCATATCCCAAAGTTCCCTTAAACCAGTGATGGGCAACCTTTGGAGCTTAGTGTGTCAAACTTCGCCAAAAAACTGAGCATAACTCGGGTAGTGTGTCACTTTGAGGAAAAAAACATTATTTCGCAAACGTTTCATCCTCAGGAGCAGCAAATGTTTCATCCTCGGCATGCGGCCTACTCAGCGACCGTGTGTCATCAGAAATGGCTATGCGTGTCAGTGCTGACACGCATGTCATAGGTTCGCCATCACTGCCTTAAACTATCCTCACTGTTTTTAATTATTCTTTTTGTTGCTCTGATTGGATGTTTTTTTTCTACCTTGTCCTCCAAATCACTGATTCACTCCTTTGCTTCAACCAGCCTACTTTTTAATTCCTTTCAGTGTATTCTGATATCAGATATGGTATTCTTCATTTCTGACTGGTTCGTATTCATGGCTTCTATTTCCTGTTTCATGCTTATGTAGTTCCCACTAAGTTATTTATAATTCCCATTCAGTTTCTTGTAGTTCTCACTAAGTTTCTTGAGCATCTGTATAACCATTACTCTGAACTCTATATCTGATAAATTACTTGCCTCCATTTCATCAAGCTCTTTTCCTGGAGATTCCTCCTTTTCTTTCATTTGTGCATTGTTTCTTTGTCTCCTCATTTTAGCTGTCTCTTTGTGTTTGTTTCTATTTATTAGATAGAACTGTTATGAATCCCAGTCTCCGTAGGGTGACATGTAGTAAGTGTCCTGTGGGTCCTAGTGATGCAATCTCTTTGTTCTCCTGAGCTGGATGCTCTAGGAATGTCCCTTGTGTGGTTTATTTGGGATCTCTTGTTGTAATTGGATCTTGATTGTTCTTGTCCCATTCATGGGTGGGGACTCCCCTCAGACTGGCTGACTGTGAGGCTCAAACCTGATCACGTCATGTGAGCTATTATATAGGTGTAGCCTCAAGGTGGTTTGTGCCCTTCCTTGTTTAAAAAAGTCCCTTCAGCTAGTCTTCAGTTGGTAATTCAGGGTGAATGTTCCCCAATTTAGTTTTATTTCCAGTTTGGTTCTGGGAGGATGTGCAAGAAAGATCTACCTACTCTGCCGCCATCTTGAAACCCCCATGAAGTATTATTACAAATCTGTACATCTTTATGCATGTCCTAATTCTATATAATAAAGAGGTTATATGCAAATTGACCATCACTCCAACACACAAGATGGCTGCTCCCATGTGGTCAAAGATAGCCCCCCATGTGGACACAAGATGGCTGCCACAAGATGGCCAGCAGGGGAGGGCAGTTGTGGGAGATCAGGCCAGCAGGGGAGGGCAGTTGGGAGGTACCAGGCCTTCAAGGGAGGGCAGTTGGGAGGGACAAGGCTGAAGCAGAGGTCAGTTGGAGATGACCAGGCATGCAGGGGAGGGCAGTTGGGGGAGACCAGGCCATCAGGGGAAGGCAGTTAGGGGTGACCGGGCCTGCAGAGGAGGGCAGTTAGGGATGACCGGGCCGGCAGGGGAAGGAAGTTAGGGGAAATTGGGCCAGCAGGGGAGCAGTTAAACATTGATCAGGCTGGCAGGGGAGTGGTTAGGGGGTGATCAGGCTGGTAGGCAGAAACGGTTAGGAGCAATCAGGCAGGCGAGTGGTTGGGAGCCAGCAGTCCTGGATTGTGAGAGGGATGTCCAACTGTCCCCCGGGACTGGGCCTAAATGGGCAGTTGGACATCCCTTGAGGGGTCCCATATTGGAGAGGGTGCAGGCTGGGCTGAGGGACACACACACACACACACACACACACACACACACACACCCCATGCAGGAATTTTGTGCACTGGGCCTCTAGTTTTTATATAAAAATTGAACCCATATAAGTGTGGGTAAAATGTATATTTTAATGGTTAATCTTAAAAATTAGTTTATTTTATGGTATCATACAGGATGTATGTATGATTGAGTTTGGTTACCAAAAGACTCACACTTTTGCTTTTTAGAAAAGAATAGCCTATGAAAAAAATTTTAGTAAAATTTTTACTTGCCCCATTCTTCAAAACTACGTGCACTGATATTTAAACTATCATTAAAAGTTAAAATATAATTTTCTATCAAACTGCTAAGTAATCCTTAATTACAATGCTTATTTGAGAGAAAAATGTTAATTACGGTACAATTTTTGTATACAGTGGCATTATTCCACATTGCATATAAGCCATAAGGGCTATTTTAAAAGCATACCTTAAATATTAAACAAGATTTGTTCACTATTATGCCCTTATGGATTAACCACATATGTCTTTTTTACATCATTTATATAAATTTAGTACAAGCATCAAAATATATTCAATAATAATGTATCAGTGTGTGTTTTTCCTATTGCTGTTTTATAATTGCTATTGCCACAAACAAACTATATAAAATAGTAAATAAATTAAAATACCAATATATTCTGGACTTCAAAAGACTTACATTTAAATTTTGCCATGCTAGGGAGAAGCATTATATACTGTTTTTTATAAATGTCAAAAATGTCTCTAAACCTAAACAGCAATTAAGAACAGTTCTTTTGAACCTTAGAAGGGTGTATTCAATGAATTTGCTTAAGATCAAGGCATAGCATTTTAAGGCTAAACTCAAATGCATGCTTCTTCCAGTACTGAGACATGGAACTCTGAGAAAATAATAAACTCTCATGAGCCATTGCTTTTCAGCTCATAATTCTGAAGTGACATTCATCAAGACAACAAAATAAAGCCTGAAAACCCTAACACTCAGAAGGTTGGGCTTTATTAGGCAAATAAACCCTAACTAAATTAACCTCAGGGAATTCCTTAATATGAATCACAGCATATTACCTACAACAATAAAGGTTGCTCACATTACCGGATAAACACTTACAGCCTGAAAGCTCCCATCCAATATCACATTGTTCCAAGTCAATACTATCTAGCCTTTGCCAGAATTTGAACACTGTAATGCTTTGGTTTAAATCACACTTCTCTCCAAAAAGAAATTGAAGTACCATATTTAATTACCATAATTCTGATAACAAAAGCAGGAAATAAACTGAGGAAGGGAGAATTTTTGTTTCCTTTTAGAACAACTATTATTGTTGTCCTTGAGTTTGAAATTTGGCTTTCAGCTTCTAAATAGCCAAGGCAAAACAAAAATGGGAACAATCAGTGATAATTTTAATACTGGAAAGGGAAAGGCACAGCAAGTTCTCAATAGAGATAAAGTTTTCCTGATGCTACATTCTAAAATAAAATTCTCATATGGGTGCAGCTTTACATATAAGACAACAAGCAGTGTAGTAGAGGATCTCAACTGCATTTGTTACCATAGTATTTAGAAACATCTTTGTTAGTCCTTTACATGTCATTTCTTTTAATACTCCTAGCAAACTAAATGAACAGTATGTACTATAATTATTCTAGTTTTATAAATGATGAAGCTGAAGCTTACAAAGGCTAAATTATAGGAATATTAGAGACAATGAAGTTGTCCATGAGATGGGAAGGACAGAGAGTCAGCAACTATAAATTACACCATGTACTTATAAATGCAGTTGTGTAAATAAATGTAAAGCCAAAACTTAAAGGCATTCATGCTTATAAATAATTTGACCATAGGAAAAAAACTATAAAGCTAAAACTTAAATAAGATGACATATACATGTAAATGATTCACTATAGAAAATTAAAATACTTGAGGTATAAAATCTAAAACTGAAAAATAGGAATTTAGAAACCCCTGTTGACATAAAGTCTGTTGAAGAAGAGATTCAATCACTAATGTTCTGGTAAAGTGTTTAATAGCTGGCTTTGGGGAGTTAGCAGGGAGTTTCCTGGTTTGTAGTAATTGCCAATTTCTGTGGTATAAATACTTCCACCATAAAGTTCAAGCTAACAATGTGACTCAACCAACACACAAAAATTCTTTTAAAAATTACCAATTTGCTCTTGTGTGTGAGCTCCAGCATACCATTGGAAGAAGTTGATATGACTCCGTCTGGTACTACTAGAACTCTTGTTCCCTTAGGTATGTCTAGCAAGGACAATTTTGAGATCTCAGAACTTCAGTTGGTCTGAGCTTGTAGCCACCTTCCTATGGGCCTAAATAAATAAATAAATAAATAAATAAATAAATAAATAAATAAAAATGGAACTCTAGCCATGAATTGTAATGACTCTGTTTTTTTGATGTTAAGGTTAAAAATGGGTGTTTGTATTTTCTCTCTTCTCACCTCAAATATTGAAAATATTATGTGAATAAAATATAATTACATACAGAAATTGAGTGGTCACTTCTCATGTTTCAACATGTCTGTGCCTATGTTCTTAAGTAGTAGTTATACGGCTTACTCAAGTAAGTGCCTGAGAAGCTGGTGTTGATTCATTGGATAATGTAAATGACTGAGACTTCTGTATGAAAACAACATACACAGAGATTTATCTTAATGCCATCTTAAACAAAGGATTCATTGACCTTCTAGTTTCAGGTTTAAGATCATGAATACTCACCAAAGTGGTGCATTTACAAAGTCATGGCTGATTGTCATGTGAACTATCAGAAGTATATCTTTTCAGTTCAATTTCTGATTCATGTCAGATCAAGTATGGTTTAGAGTTCAGGGTTGAAACAAGACTCTATAGTGGAATCAAATTTTCTTTCAGACATTATCCCTAGATGTTTTTTCTTTGTATGTCAATGTTCCTGGTATTATAGGAACACTAAATTCTTTTGTCATTTTAAATAAAAATCTATTCAATGCTGACCAAAATTGAGATTATAATAAATATATCAAAAAACAAGTGGATAGCAAATGGCATTATTTAAAAAGGGAAAATTTAGTTTATGATTGGTAATTTTATTTATTCATTAAATTTTTATTGAGTACCTATTAAGTGCTAGTCATTGTTCAGATTTGTTGAAATTAATCATTGTTCCTAAAGGACAAAGATCAGAAATGATAAGTGCCAGTGTAGTTGTAACAGAATGAGAAAGAGCAAAAGATGAAGGAGACCACTTGAGAGACATAAGCGGAGTGGGGACCTAGATCATGTAGTGCCTGGCAGGATATTGTAAGGGCTCAAGACTGTTCTCTGAGGGACATGGGGAAATATATCAGGTTCTTTTTAGTAGCCCAGGCAAGAGGAAATGGTGGCCAGACCAGGGTAGTAGCAGTAGAAAAGTGGTCAGATTATGGATATACACTGATTGGCCAGATTATTATGACCACCCCATCAGTACTTCGTTGGGCCACCTTTTGCCTTCAATACCACAGCGATTCTTCTTGTCATTGACTCCACGAGATGTTGAAAGGTGATGCGATGAATCTGACGCCATGCCTGATGAATAGCACTGTCCAGTTCTGTGAGATTTGATGGTTGTGGAACCAGCTGCCACAAATGCTCAATTGGATTGAGATCTGGTGATTGTGGGGGCCACCTAAGCAAGGTAAAGTCTCCCTCATGTTCTTGAAACCACTCCTGCACAATATGAGCACCATGGCATGGCGCATTGTCTTGTTGGAAGAAGCCATCTCCATTGGGATACGCCATCAACATGATAGGATGAACTTGATCAACAACGATACTTAGGTATGTTGTGCTATTCAGACATTGTTCCACATGAATTAAAGGGCCCAAATCATGCCAGGAAAACATGCCCCAAACCATATCACTGCCCCCACCAGCTTGAAGGGTTGTACTCATGCATGTGGGGTGCATGCTTTCATCCTGTTTCTGCGAAATTCTCACTCTGCCATCTGCATGATGCAACTGGAAACGTGATTCATCAGACCACATGACTTTTTTCCAATGCTCAACTGTCCAATCCTTGTGTTCCTGTGCGAATTGGAGACGTTTTATCTTGGTAACTGCAGACAGCAAAGGTGTTTGAACAGGCCTTTGGCTTCCATATCCCATACAATGCAGTGTACGGCTAATTTGCCTACAAATGTCAGGAGGTCATAATAATCTGGCCACTCAGTGTATTTTGAAGGTTGAGCCAATAAAAGTTGCTGATGAATTGATATGAAATGTCAGAGAGTCAATTATGTCTAGAATACCTGGAAGGAAAGAGTTGTCATTCACAGAGATGGCGAAGCTGTGGGCAGAGCAGGTGATGAGGAGGGATTAGGGAGAATCAGAAATTCAGTACTGTCAGACATGTTTAGTATGAGATTTCCATTACATATCTAAGTGGAGATGACAAGTAGGAGGCTGGACGTATGCAACTGGAGTCCAAGAGAGTAATCTGGGATGGAAAAGTACACTTGGAGGTCATCAGCATGTGGTTGGTATGAGACTGTATGAAGTCACCAAAATAGGACATATAAAGAAAAGAGGGTCAAAGACTGAGCTCTGGGGCACTTCAATATTAACAGGTTTGGAGAAGTGGCATCCAGTGAAAGAAGAAAGCTAAGAGTGAGGATGGAGTCCCAGGAACCAAATAAAGGAAGTGTATCAAGGAGGAGGACATGGTCAGCTTTGTCAATGCTGCTAACTAGTTGTACATGTAGGGACCAAAAACCACCATTGGGTTTAGCATCATGGAGGTTATTGGTGGCCTGGACCATAGGCAAGTTGATGAGTGGGTAGTGTGACAAAGGTCTAACTGCAGTGGCTTTAAGAGGAAATGGGAAGAGAAGAATTGGAAACTACAATAAATGATAATTCTATGAAGGAGTTTTGGTGCAAAGGAGAGTGATGAAATATGGCATTAGCTGGTGGAGAAAATAAAATCAAGAGAAGTTTTTCTTAGGTGGTAGAGATTGACAGAATGTCTCCAAATTTTATTTACTTAGCTCCATGTACTCACTCCAATCTTTGCACTTTTATTATACTATTTACATGCCTCTCTTCCCCAATAATCTGTGAGTTTCTGAGGACAGGGACCTGTTTTATTCAACTCTATAGGCTAACCCACTGTATTGGTTTTCTATCTCTGCTGCAATGCATTGGCACAAATTTAGTGGCTTAAAACAACACATCTCTGTAAATTAGAAATCTGACACAGGTCCCTGGTCTAAAATTAAAGTGTCAGCAGATTGTCTGTTTCTTTGCTTTTTCCAGCTTCTAGAAGCTGCCTACATTTCTTGGCTCGTGGCCTCTTCCTCCATCTTCAAAGCCAGCACCACTGAAACTCTCTGACCTTGCTCCCATAGTCACATCTCCCTCTGACTCAGAAATCAACTGGGAAAGGTTATCTGATTGTAAGGAGGCATGTAATTAGATCGGGCCCTCCCAGACTATCCAGAACAACATCTCCATTTCAGGGTCCTTAATTTAATCATATCTGCAAAGATTCTTTTGCTATATAAGGTAATGTATTCACAGATTCTGAGGACTAAGATGTGGACATTTGTTCAGGTCATTATTTTGCCTATCACATCCAGTGACTGACATGTAGATGAATAAGCATTAAAAATATAAAATTTTTGCATTTTGCCTATTGATATTTATTATACTGCATTATAAAGGTCTGAATACCCTAAAAGACTTTTTCTGAGAGCAGAAACTGTACCACTTTTGTCCTTCACTCTATTCTGAGCACTTAGCCCAGGGCATGTAGTAGGTGCTTAAGGAATATTTGTTGAATGACTGAATGAATTAATGAATAAGTAAATGAATATACCCGTTCTTTCGAGTGAGCTGCTACAGGAGAAATCTCTTCTTTAGGCACAACAGATGATGCCTGATTCCTTCAAGAGAAACAGGACTCTCCTCTCTGAAAGCAAGGTCAGTTTCTCTCCCTTGCTCTCCCTTATGTCTAATCTAACAGGATTATGCATAATCTAACTCTGCATATACAACTCTTTCATATAAAAGTGGAAGACTCCTAAGACATATATTTTTACTCCTTGTTGTTGTTTTTTGACAATGTCAATCTTTCCAGCAGCTACTTAACAACTTATTAAACCTTATGTCAACAACTTATTAAATCTTTATATATAGGGAGCTAACGTGGTGACTCAAATGTCGCAGAATTTCAGGCATTCGAGGCAGAGAGAATGTGACTGGTCCTGTGTAGGGAAAGAAATGGTGGGAACTGTGGTGTAGATTAGGTGCCTGGAAGGCCAGACATGTGTCACAAGAAAATCTTAAGTAAAGTAGTGTAGAGAAGGTTGCAACAGCCAGAAGGCAACTGAAGAAATTCGAATGCCCAAAGAGGGAAACCAAGAGAGCAGATGTAATGGGCATTCAGGGCCCTTCACAGCCTGTTCCCACCCAACTCTTCCAGGTGCATCTTCCTCTACTTCTTCAGGCTCCCCACCCTCAGAGCAGGTGTGTCTTCTTTCCCAGCTCCCATCCCTCCCAAGCACATTCCTGTAGCTTTGCTCACATCCTCCTGCTCTCCTAGATGCATTTGAAACCATTGCCCACACCCTCCTTCCTGAGCTCTCACCTGCCCAGCTTCCTGGGTCACCTTGCCATACTGGTATTCCTGCTCTCTAAACTTCCTTTGATTTTCTCTGAACCCCGTTTTGTATTAGTTTCCTAGGGCTGTGTAACAAGTACCACAAGTTTCATGGCTAGAAACAACAGAAATGTATTATCTCACAGTTCTGGAAGCTGGAAGTTCAAAATCAAAGGCAACACAGCTTAACCAGTACCACCCTCCTATAAGGCAGTGATCTACAAAGTGAGGTGAGAACCCCACAGAGTACACAAGATAATCCTTTGAGGAAAGGGAAGAAAATATTGAAATTTTTATTTCTACTTAATTTTGTTCTTAAAAAAATAAGAAAAAAATTAAGTTTTCTAGTCTTAATATGTGGACTGACACAGGTGGCATCCCTTGTATTGTGTGTCAGCGCTCCAGGTCACGCACTGTGAGTGGTGGGTCTGGAGGGAATAGCAGGCTGCTTCGGGCAGGGGAGCTTCAGGAGATGCCCTGCTTCTTATTTGACTTAAGCAAATCTCTGCATATTTCATATGTGTGCTTTAAGATATCATCAGTGTGGCTGCTTTTATAAGAAGCTTTAACTGGTAGAAGCTTTACAATACTTTGTACTAAGGTAAAGCACATTTAGAAGAATCTAAAATCCAACCAAAAGACACAATTGCACTTTATTTTACAACATCACAAATTTTCCAGTTTTGCTAGCCTTTCTATGATGACAAATACCAGTAAGTGGTATGCTATCTACCAAATATATTGGAGGGAAAAACAGGCCTGGGAGCTGGAACTGGAAAACCATCAGCCAGCTGGGTCTTCCATGATAGGATGCACTGGGAGCTCTCCATTCACCAGCAAAAAGTCGCAGGGAAAAGTGTCAGCCAGCCTGGCTTCAGGTGGGGAGAAGAAAGTCGCCACTAAGGATTTTTAAGCCCATGTCTGGCCTCACATCATTTGAGGGGGTTGAGACTATACTAGTTGTATGGACTAGGAACCTTGAAGCAAAGAAATCTGTATTAAAAAGTGTTCTTAAGCCACTGACACTCCTGGCAGAAGCAAACCAAAATCAACTCAGAGGACACTCCCTCAGCCTAGGTCTGGCTGGATTCTTTTAATAGGTATATATTTTTAGTAAGTACAATATTTGCATGATTAAAAACCATTTAAGAGACTGTGGTATTCCAGGTTAGAGGTCTGGCACATGAACTGGAGTGGGGTGGAGACTAGGAGCTGTATTTTAGAAATTTTGGAGGGATAATCAGTAGGCTTTGATGACTGATTTGGAGGTGGTAGGTGAAGGAATGGAAAGTTAAAGATATATTCCTGGTCTTTAACTTGCACACCTGAGTGAAATAATGTTGCCTTTTACTAAAAGGGTACACAGGAGCAGCAACAGGTTTGAAGGGTAAGAAAGTTTGTTCAGCTTGGCATATGTTGAGCCAGAGTCGCCTATAATGCATGCACATCCAGCAGCAAGGAGGATATTCCAGTCTGGAGCTGAAGATAAGAACTCAAATGTTGTCAACATGTATACATGGAATTTTAGCCATGGACAAGAGGGCCCAGGAGGTGTGTAAAGTGAGTCAAGCCTAGGACAGAGCCTGACAAACAGCAGCTTTTAGAGGATGGGTGGAGAAACAAACACAGGCCAGCAAACTCTAGGGTCACAGAGGCTAAATGTCAGTAAATATCAAGTGCAAGTGATATTGACAGAGGTCAACAGCCAGTTCATCATCCTCACACAGAGCACGGCTTGTCCAAACACTCAGAACACTTCTGAGCCACACCTCTGCTTAATCTTCATTCATGGGAGAGCAAATAAACTTAAGGCACCCAACACAGCATCACTGTATTTGCACAGTTGATCACAATTACTTGGGACATTTATTTGTTCTTCTTTCTTGGTATTTTAATATTTCAATTAAACAATGTGCAGAGCAGAAGTTGATTCTGTAGCAGTAAATCGTCTATACTAGGAAATGCTCAATCCACTGATATGAGAATCACGGGTTTACCTAATGATAAGCTGTGTAATGGTGTTTTCTCAAATGAGGCCACGTGGGATCCAGTGACTCTCAGAGGCCCTGTGTGCTGGTCTCACTGGCATCTGTCCTACGTGCATTACATATCTGGTGGCCACTGACGGGCTCAGTTCAAATCTTAGGCTAGTGAATTTGGGGTCAAGGGACCAGTAAGTTGGCTTATCATTCTGTAGCCACACCTTGGCCACTGCCCTTTGTACTTGATGTATGACTTCTGCCTGTTCCTCAACATTTTTCTCAGATCTGGCTGGCATCACAAATCTTTCCTTGACCATTTCAGTCTATGGATCTTTTTCCTTCCTATGCACTTTCATTACATTTCCTGCCACTCACCTGGTTCTTGGTAATATCTGGTTTGAGATGAACTTCACTCAATCTTATTTTTCCTCTGAGTTACTTGCTATCATTAGGAAAGATATTAAAAGACTTGGCATCTTTTATTCATTCCCCTGGAAACTTACATCCTCCTCTGTCCTTGGCATAGGTATTACTAATAACTAATTACTAATTATATAATTACTAGGGGCCCAGTGCACGAAATTCGTGCACTGGGGGTCGGGGGTCCCTCAGCTCAACCTGCCCCCTCTCACATACTGGGAGCCATCAGGGGATGTCCTACTGACAGCTTAGGCCCGCGCCCCACAGGGAGCGTACCTAAGCCGCAGTCTGGCCTCCCTTTGTGGGAGGCAACCGGGCTGGTCACGGGAAGGCACCAGCCCCATCACCCCGCTGCTGCAGCCACTGTCAGTCACCGCAGCCGCCAAGGTGTTTTCATCAACACGACTCCAGTCCCTTCACCAAGAAAAAATGACAGCTTTCTTTAGGCATTTTCAAGATGTGTCTTTCATAGGATATGCATTTCTTTATTTATTTTTTATCCTCACCTGAGGGTATGTTTCCATTGACTTTTAGAGAATGTGGAAGAGAAAGGGAAAGACAGAGAGAAACATTTTGATTGGTTGCTTCCTGCATGAGACCTGATCTGGGCCCCGGCCAGGGAGGAGCCTGCAACCTAGGTACATGCCCTTGATCAGAATCAAACCCAGACCCTGCTGTCTGCAGGCTGAGGCATTATCCACTGAGCCAAACCGGCTAGGGCAGGATATGACATTTCTTAGCCCTCCAGCAGAAGACTTTTGTTTTTTTCTCCAGAAGTGTGGTGGAAAAACCCTAGATCACCTTTTTGGATTCTTATTACCCAAGTTACTAAGAATATTACCAGTGGCATACAGGAAGCTTAGCCAATGTGCAGTCAGAAAAGGTGTTTCCTCTATAGTTCACACCAATCGAGGGCTGGGCCCTGCCCAGGCCTAAAGCCTCTGGCCGAAGCTTTAGGCCTGGGCAGGCCTCTCCAGCTCCCTCTGATCACCGGCTCAGCCCCTGCCCAGGCCTGCCCAGACCGAAAGCCTCTTGGGAAGGAGCGGACCCCCAGCTCCCTGCAATCAATCACAGGGGGTCCGCTCCTGCCCAGGCCGAAAGCAGACCCCCAGCTCCCTGCCCGAGTGATCAATCGCAGGGGGTCCGCTGGTGTACCAGGCCGAAGAAACCCCCAGCTCCCTGCAATCGATGGCAGGGGGTCCGCTCGTGCACCAGGCCAAAAGCCTCCAGCGGGGGCTTTTGGCCTGGTGCTGGAGCGGACACCCAGCTCCCGGCTTTCGATGGCAGCAGACCTGGGTGTCCGCTCATGCACCCGACCAAAAGCCCCGGCGGAGGCTTTTGGCCTGGAGCCGGAGCGGACACCCAGCTCCCTGCTTTCGATGGCAGAGGGTCCGCTCGCCCCACCCACCATCCAATCAGAGCGAGGAGCTGGGTGTCCGCCACGCCCATCATCCATCGAAAGCAGGGAGCTGGGTGTCCGTTCCGGCTTGAGGCCAAAAGCCTCTGGCAGAGGCTTTCAGTCTGGTGCCAGAGCGGACCCCAGCTCCCTGCAATCTGTCGCAGGGGGTCAGCTCAGGGCGCCTATGTATGCAAATTAACCGCCATCTTGGTCAGGTTTATTTGCATACTCACTCTGATTGGATGGTGGGCGTGGTGTGGCTGGTGGGCGTGGCTTGTGTGTAGCGATGGTGCGGTCAATTTTCATATTACTGTTTTATTAGGTAGGATATAGAAAACTAGAGGCCCAGTGCATGAAAATTCATGCACTGCAGGGGGACCCTCAGCCCGGCCTGCCCCCTCTCATAGTCCAGGAACCCTCAGGGGCGGGAGGTGACCCTCCATCACACCTCTGTTGCTGCCACTGTTGGCAGCGCAAGCCTCGGCCAGCCCTGGTTACCTGCACCTCAGGCCGGCCCTGAGCGGCTGGGCAGCCACCATCCGAGGCTTGCCTGTGCCTCAGGTGTCAGCTGGGCAGCCAACATCCGAGGCTTGCCTGCACCTCGGGCCGGCCCTGGGCGGCTGGGGGGCTGAGGGGACTGGGGGACTCTAGAGGCAGGCGTGCTGAGCGGCGGGACCCGCCTGGGGGAGGGCCCGGCCATGCCACGTGCCTGCTGCCCCAGCGGGGCTGAGAGAACTGGGCACCGCCATCTTGTGACTATGGGCACCACCATATTTGAGGGCGTGGCAGTCAATTAGCATATTCCCTCTTTATTAGATAGGATATGGACATATTTATATTAATATGTAAACATGATTGTGGCATGTTTCATTCTGAAACAATTCATTAGTTCATTAGAAACAGAGGTGAGGAAGACATAGAAGAATAGGCTAAGATCATGTCTAGGCTAGGTACAATGCAAGTGATTCGCTTATTTCATATTTACTTATTTTCATTTTAATGTTGAAATTGAATGAATCAGCCCTAGCTGGTGTTTCTCAGTGGTTAGAGTGTCTGCCCACATACTGATGGATCACAGGTCTATTCCTGGTCAAGGGTACATACTTGGGTTGCAGGCTTGATCCCCAGCCTTGACTGGGGAGGGTTTGAAAGGCAACCAATCAATGTGTCTCTCTCACATTGATGTTTCTCTCTCTCTCCCTCCCTCACCCACCCTTCCACTCTCTCCAAAAAAAATCAATGGGAAATATATCCTTGGGTAGGGATTAACAAAAAAAAAAAAATTTAAATGAATCGAAAACCATACATTATAGGATGATAATGTACCAGTTATTGATCTATTGCGTCTCATCTTCAAATCTACCCTTCATTGCCCAGTGTGTGGTACTAGAGCTGGACCCTGTAAACATTTCTCTTTACCAGGTGGCATGATGTGAAGCTTTGTCAATAGAGGGTTCTGGAGGGATACTGCAGGACGGCAGGAGAGAGGGACTATCTTCCTGGTTCTGGTGTGCTTTGCTTGCTTCTTACTCCTGTGCCAGAGGACAAGGTGGGGGGCACACTCATCTCAAGTAAGTTTCAGCAGCACCCCCACATACAGCTTCTGTGGAGTTCCATAAGCACCTTTGCTGGCTTCCAGTGAGACCTGCAGCATCCCCAGGCAGCTTCTCAACACGTTTTTCTGTGTCCAGTGGATGACTCCTTACCTGCCAGCCCAGCCTGCAACACTTCCATACATTTTTGTGCCATTCACTCGGTTATGGTTGTAAGGTCTTTATTTTAGTCTTGGGGGTGGGGACTCTCCAAATTTGTCCCTTCCGTGGTACTCTGCCCCAGCCCTAGGGTGGGCCCTAGGCTGCGCTCTCTGCTATTCCAATATTCCTCAGAGTTCACTTTACCCCTGAGTAGCTAGTTCTCTGTTATTAGTTAATACTTTTTTTGTGTTAAACTTCCCTTATTCCAAGTACTGTGTGCTTTCTCCTAACTGGACCCTGAATAAGACAGATAGAATGAAATGGGGTCAACATCCTATAGCTCCCTCACTTTACAGTTGAGGAGACTGGACCAGAGAGACAGGAGAGGGACCAGAAAGGAAATGCCTTCCCCAAGTCACAGCTAATGAGCAGTAAACTCAGAGATGGAGGTGACATCACCTAATGGTCAATTTAAGCAGTGACTACACTGTATTAACCCTGCATGCTAGATAGGTGCTGAGTGAATGGATTATTGAAGGCTCTGAGAGTAAGGCTTTGTTGGGAAGACCCAGGCATCTTTGATAGTGGTAAAGGAAGTTGTCATGGAGATAAGAAAAGTACACAGTTAGGAGAGGCCAGTACCTCTTAGCGAGCAGGCTAAACCAATTGCTTGACTTCAGCCCACAGATTTCCAGGGGGGTTGGGATCATTTCTTGCAGGCATTTGCTCTCAAGGTTCTTGAGACTTGAGCATCCTTGGTCAGAAGACATACCTGTGTACCCCAGTGCCCACCCACCGACTCTTCAGATCACGCAGGCTGCCCAAATATTCACCAGATTGTGGCAGCCTCTCTGGAAGGGTCCAAATTTAATTGTAGTATCCAGAGAAGGCGCCTCTTTGTTGTGGGTAATAACTAATGCCAGTGGAGAGGACCCCTCCAAAACTACCCCATCATCTACCCACGTTTATAAGATTCCCACAATACACAAAGCAATGATTTGGATTTTGTAATTAACAGTTTTTCTTTTTACTAAGATAGCTTTGTCACAATGGGTCTCTTTGAAGCATTGGCCTCGGACCAGCTGTTGTTTCTAATTTCTAATTAGGGCATGTTTACATAGCAAGTGAAGAAAGGTCAGCCTAGCACTGTGATTAGAATAAAAGGTGGTGGGAAGGGTTAGCCACAGGCAAACTCATTTTAGACAAATTCAGTAAAAGAGAGGGGATTCCAGGCGCAGAAGATAGAGTAGAAAGAACACTAGGCTTCTAGTCCAGCACCCAGAGGTCAAGTACCAGCTCTGCTACTCATAGTTATTATGATCCTGGACCTCAGGAATCACATTTTAAGAAATTATGGGATTCAGTGGCTTGGGGAAGGAACTAGGAAAGCACCTCTCCTCTTCATCCACCACGCCCTTCAAGAAATTGACTCTTGTGTGTTTCAGGAAAAATATTATTCATTAGAAGAATGAGGGTTTCACTTTGTACCTATTTGAGAACAAATGACCCAAAGTGCTTTCCTTAAGCATGCATTCATTCAGGTATTCTCTGCGCACCTTCCAGGTCGGACAGATGCAGCCACGTCCTAACTATCTTTCAGGTTCACTCTCAGACCTCTCCTCTACAAAGCTTTTCTGCTCACCAGCACACGGTAACAACTTTTCATAGCATTTAGTGTCTGTTCAACTAATTCCGTAATTAATCTTATAACCTGTAGAGTTTAGCCAATAAATTTTACATATTTCTCAAGACTTTCAGAGACTCAATTCATTAATCAATTTATTGCCCATTGATGTATAGGCAAATCCACCCATTTGCCATGTCTCTATAACCAGACTGTGGGCTGTCAAAGGCAGCAACTGGATCTTATACTTTGTATCTCTCACATATTCAAGTTCAGTGTCCTGCACATTGTTAGTGCTCAATTAATGGTCCTTAACTGATTGGTCCATTAGCATTGTGGATGTACAAAGGTATGTAAGTGAAAGTTCTTGTCCTCAGGAAGGATTCAGTCTAAATGAGGGATGTAGTCCAACCTGAAGAGTTAAGGGACAATCACTGGCCTCTGACTCACTGTAAATAAATGCAATAGACCAGTGGGTCTCAAACTTTGGACTTTGGGTCCCTTGTCATTCATGAATTGTACTAAGTACCTCCAAGCCTTATAACTGTAAGATGACTTAAGCCAATCCCTGGAGACACATATATTTATTTTTCAAATGTATATTGTGATTAGCAAAATATATAGCCACATTAAAGGCTCTGCTTTGGTCATCATGGATTTTTAAAAGAACAACTATTATCATGTGGGTTCTGTGAACATTTTTTGAAGTTAAAAAGAATTAACATAATCAAATAGGGTTATTCAACCACTGGCATAGACAGCTGCAATTTAGGAAAAAAAAGTAAATACTAACCTAAGCAGGTCAAAGGATTTTTTTTCTGAAAGAGATTTGATTTGAATTCAGTCTTGAATAATAAAATAAGTTCTAACAGCAAGGTCATATCTGAAGTTTAATCCATTTCAGGTGTTTCAATGTATATGAAAGAATAAAGGTCACAAGATTCATACCTACATGCCATAACTCTCTTCATGAAAGCTCAAAAGCAGAAGGTACACAGATGAATTGGAGCATAGATGGATGGAAACTTTAGTTTAATTAATTTCCTTTAAGAGCATCAAGGATATTAACAAAGACTTGATAAGCCACTCACCCTAGTAATATATACCAATCAGTCAAGAAACTTAATTTATCAGATTTTTAAAAATGCCTTTATCTAAGCACTATAATCAACTGTTAACATCTGCCACACCCTAAAAACTACATGAAGGAAATGTGTCTATAAAGATTCATGCATACAGGGAGTCATGTATAGGAGGATTGTGCCTTCAAATGAAGTACAGTGGTCTTTATTAGTCATCCAATGTGGATGAGAAGTGGATATTAGTCCAAGGTTGGCCACAAATCACTCCGAATAACTTCTTGGGCAAGCCACTTCATTTTTCTAGGCTTTGATCAAATAAAATGAGGAGTTCAAACAAAGAATCTTTAAGGTCTCTCTTCCTACAGGCATGTTTCTACTTTTTGGATGGTTACTATAGTGGGACAAGCCTTCTGTCCCCACTGCTCAGCCCTGTGACCTAGGAGAAGTGGCGAGGGAGTTGTCCTGAGAAGTGAGCAGAGGGAAAGCAGATGACTTTCCCATTTGATCTGGACAAAATCCCAATAGGCTCTCATTCCTATAACCCTTTTGCAAATGTTGTTCTCTCTGAAAGAGGTAACCCTTCACTTTCTACCTTTTTGACCTTTCCCTTTAGGCTAAAATTACCAGTGAATCCAATTTCTATCTTTCTTTAAACTTGGTTTCACTCATCTTACCTTATAATAGACAAATATGCAAATTGACCGCACCTTCGCTATGCCGAAACCACGCCCACCAACCAAGCCACGCCCACCAACCAAGCCCACCAGGAAACCATTGCAGGGACGTTGGGGTGTGGCGGAGCCCAAGGCCAGGAAAGCCTCGGGCGGAGGCTTTCCCAGCCTTGGGCACCAGCGGGGAGCCTGCACGGATCGCAGGAAACCACTGGGGGTCGGCTCCTTCGATCCTTAGCAGGAATGTTGGGTGCGGCCAAGCCCAAGGCCACTGCCCGGGGCCAAGCCCCGACCCTGAAAGAAGGCAGAAGGCGGTGGCCACAGCCAAGGCCTGGGTCCCTGGTGCCAGCAGAAAACTGGTGCAGGCAGCCAGGTGAATGAATGTCTATTGCACGAATCTTCGTGCAAACAGGCTACTAGTAAAAAATAAAAAATGCTGCCTAGTCACCCCCCTGCGCTGCTCAGGGCAGATAATGTAAGATGACCTAGCCCCTTTGGAAAACATTTTGGCATGAAGGATCACAATGCTTAAAAATATGCATAGCCTTGCCCTAGCCAGTTTGGCTCAGTAGTTAGAGCATAGGCCTGAGGACCAAAGGGTCCCTGGTTAGATTCTGGTCCAGGGCACATGCCTTGGTTGTAGGCTCCTTCCCCACTGGGCTCTGGTCAGGGGCATGCAAGAGGCAACCAATTGATGTGTTTCTCTCACACCGATGTTTCTGTCTTTCCTTCTCTCTTCCACTCTCCCTAAAAATCAATGGAAAAAATATCCTCGGGTGAGCATTAACCAAAAAAAACCAACAAAAACAACAGCAACACTATCCTACCTAATAAAAAGGTAATATGCAAATAACCATCACTCCGCTACGCCCACGATTGGGCCGGCGGGAGGCTGGGGGGCGGGAATCGGGGTGGCCTATCCAGCCGTTGAGAGGCGCCGCTGAGGGGGGACCGATGGGGCCGAGGGGGAACCAATGGGGCCGGCGGGAGGCGCGGTGGGAGCGGCTGCGGCGCCCGGGTCCCTCCTATCACTGAGGGACCTGGGCGGTGGCAGCGCCCCAATCGCGGATGGCGGCGTGGGGCCTGGCAGCTCCCGCCCCACACTGCCACCGCCGCCGCTGGGGTCCAAGCCCCCACCCTGAAAGAAGGCGGAAGGAAAACTGGTGCCAGTAGCCAGGTGAGGGAAGATCTATTGCACAATTCTTCGTGCAAAGGCCCTCTAATATATATATATATCATATCTTATAAAACAGTAATATGCAAATTAACCATCACTCCGCGACAAAAATGGCGGCGCCCATGGCCACAAGATGGCGGCGCCCAGTCCTCTCATCCCTGCCGGAGTCCCCCAGTCCGCCCAGCCTTCGCAATGCAGGTTGTCCAGCTCGGAGGCGCCTGTGCCCCCACACCACGATCACGCCCAGCGGTGTCAGCCTGGGCTGGGGTCTCAGCCTGCGAGGGCACGCACCCCAACAGCACGATCCCCCTCCCAGCGGCCATAGCCTAGGCTGAGCCTAAGCCTGCGAGAGAGGCGCGCACCCCCATGGCGCGAACCCCTCCCAGCGGCCTTAGCCTGGGCTGAGTCTAAGCCTGAAAGGGCTTAAATCCCAATTGCACTATCCCCCTCCCAGCGGCCATAGCCTGGGATGGGGTCTCAGTGCGAGGGGCGCGCACCCCCACAGCGCGATCCCCTCCCAGCAGCCATAGCCTGGGCTGAGTCTAAGCCTGCGAGGGGCGTACACCCCCACAGCCCGATCCCCCTCCCAGCAGCCATAGCCTGGGCTGGGGTCTCAGCGTGTGAGGGGCGCGCACCCCCACAACGCGATCCCCCTCCCAGCAGCCATAGCCTGGGCTGGGGTCTCAGCGTGCGAGGGGCGCGCACCCCCACAGCCCGATCCCCCTCCCAGCAGCCATAGCCTGGGCTGGGGTCTCAGCGTGCGAGGGGCGCGCACCCCCACAACGCGATCCCCCTCCCAGCAGCCATAGCCTGGGCTGGGGTCTCAGCCTGTGAAGGGTGCAATCCCCCTCCCAGCAGCCATAGCCTGGGCTGGGGTCTCAGCGTGTGAGGGGCGCGCACCCCCACAACGCGATCCCCCTCCCAGCAGCCATAGCCTGGGCTGGGGTCTCAGCGTGCGAGGGGCGCGCACCCCCACAGCCCGATCCCCCTCCCAGCAGCCATAGCCTGGGCTGGGGTCTCAGCGTGTGAGGGGCGCGCACCCCCACAACGCGATCCCCCTCCCAGCAGCCATAGCCTGGGCTGGGGTCTCAGCCTGTGAAGGGTGCAATCCCCCTCCCAGCAGCCATAGCCTGGGCTGGGGTCTCAGCCTGTGAAGGGTGCAATCCCCCTCCCAGCAGCCATAGCCTGGGCTGGGGTCTCAGTGGGAGGGGCGCGCACCCCCACAATGCGATCCCCCTCCCCGCAGCCATAGCCTGGGCTGGGGTCTCAGCGTGCGAGGGGCGCGCACCCCCACGGCCAGATCCCCCTCCCAGCAGCCATAGCCTGGGATGAGTCTAAGCCTGCGAGGGGCGCGCACCCCCACAGTACGATCTCCCTCCCCGCAGCCATAGCCTGGGCTGGGGTCTCAGTGCGAGGGGCACGCACCCCCACAGCGCGATCCCCCTCCCAGCAGCCATAGCCTGGGCTGGGGTCTCAGTGCGAGGGGCACGCACCCCCACAGCGCGATCCCCCTCCCAGCAGCCATAGACTTATCTGGGGTCTCAGAGTTTGAGGGACGTGCACCCCCAAGGCGCGATCCCCCTTTCAGCTGCCGTAGCCTGGGCTGAGCCTAAGCCTAAGCCTGTGATGGGCGTTCACCCCAACAGCCTTAGCATGGGCTGGAGTCTCAGCATGTGAGGGGCGTGCACCCCACCGCCCGATCCCCCTCCTAGCAGCCATAGCCTGGGCTGAGTCTAAACCTGCGAGGGGCACACACCCCCATGGCACGATCCCCCTCCCAGTGGCGGCAGCCTGTGGTCTCAACCACTGAGTCACACCAGCCAGGCAGATATGGAGAAGTCTTAAATGTTACTTTTTTTGTTACATATATTTTATTGATTTTTTACAGAGAGGAAGGGAAAGGGCTATAGAGCTAGAAACATATATGAGAGAGAGACATTGATCAGCTGCCTCCTGCACACTCCCCACTGGGTATGTGCCCCTAACCAAGGTACATGTCCTTGACCAGAATCGAACCTGGGACCCTTGAGTCTGCAGGCCGATGCTCCATCCACTGAGCCAAACCAATTAGGGCTGTCCAATATGTTAAAGAAAAAACCCTATATAATAAAGAGGGAATATGCAGGGGAGGGCATTTGGGGGTGACCGGGTTGTCAGGGGAAGGCAGTTGGGGATGATTGGGCTGGCAGGGGAACAGTTAGGCATCAATCAGGCTTGCAGGGGAGTGGTTATGGGGTGATCAGGTTTGCAGGCAGAAGCGGTTAGGGGCAATTAGGCAGGCAGGCAAGCAGTTGGGAGCCAGCACTTCCAGATTGTGAAAGGGATGTCTGACTGCCTGTTTAGGCCCGATCCCTGTAGGATCGGGCCTAAACAGGCAGTCAGACATTCCCCGAGGGATCCCAGATTGGAGAGGGTGCAGGTTGGGCTGAAGGACACCCCCTCCCCCAGTGCACGAATTTCGTGCACCGGGCCTCTAGTATATATATATATATAGATAGATAGATAGATAGATAGATAGATAGATATAGATAGATATAGATATAGATATAGATATAGATATAGATATAGATATAGATATAGATATAGATATAGATATAGATATAGATATAGATATAGATAGATATATATAGATATATAAATATATATAGATATATATATAGATATATATAGATATATATATATTAAAGAGGTAATATGCAAATTGACCATCATGCCCTCACCCTTGCACAAGATGGCCACCTCTATGTGGTCACAAGATGGTCGCCCCATGTGGTCATAAGATGGTCGCCACAAGATGGCCGGCAGGGGAGGGCAGTTGTGGGAGATCAGGCCAGCAGGGGAGGACAGTTAAGGGTAACCAGGCCAGCAAGGGAGAGCAGTTAGGGGAGACCAGACCTGCAGGGGAGGGCAGTTAAGGGAAACCAGGACTGCAGGGGAGGGAGGGCAGTGGGGGTGACCAGGCTGGCAGGGGAGGGCAGTTGGGGGGGGACCAGGTATGCAGGGGAGGGGGGGCAGTTGGGGGTGACCAGGCCTGCAGGGGAGGGCAGTTGGGGGCAACCAGGCACACAGGGGAGGGCAGTTAGGGTCGACCAGGCTGGCAGGGGAGCAGTTAGGTGTCGATCAAGCTGGCAGGCAGAAGCGGTTAGGGGCAATCAGGCAGGCAGTCAGGTGAGCAGTTGGGAGCCAGCAGTCCCAGATTGTGAGAGGGATGTCCAACTGCCGGTTTGGGCCTAAACCGGCAATCGGACATCTCCCAAGGGGTCCCAGATTAGAGAGGGTGCAGGCTAAGGTGAGGGACAACCCCCCCTCCCAGTGCACAAATTTCATGCACCGGGCCTCTAGTGTGTGTGTGTGTGTGTGATATATATATATATTGCCTTTTATCTTATAACTAGAGGCCTAGTGAACTAAATTTGTGCACAGAGGGTGGTCCCTCAGCCCAGCCTGCACCCTCTCCAATCTGGGATCCCTCTCAAAATCCAAGAATGTTGGCTCCCAAATGCTTGCCTGCCTGCCTTCCTGATTGCCCCTAACTGCTTCTGCTTGCCAGCCTGATCACCCCCTAACAACTCCCCTGCCAGCCTGATTGATGCCTAACTGCTCCCCTGCCAGCCTGTTTGCCCTTAACTGCCCTCCCCTGCAGGCCTGGTCCCCCCAACTGACCTCCCCTGCAGGCCTGGGTCGCCCCCAACTCCCCTTCCCTGAAGGCCCGGTTGCCCCCAACTTCCCTCCTCTGCCAGCCTGTTCACCCCTAACTGCCCTCCCCAGCAGGCTTGATCGCCCCCAACTGCCCTCCCTTGCAGGCCTGGTCCTGCCAAACTGCCCTCCCCTGCTGGACATCTTGTGGCAGCCATCTTGTGTCCATATGGGGGCAGGATCTTTGACTACATGGGGGCAGCCATCTTGTGTGTTGGAGTGATGGTCAATTTGCATATCACTCTTTTATTAGATAGGATAGAGGCCTGGTGCACAGGTGGGGTCCAGCTGGTTTGCCCTGAAGGGTGTACCAGATCAGGGTGAGGGTTCCCTTGGGGCATGGGGCGGCCTACTCGAGGGGCCTGTGGTGGTTTGTAGGCCCGCCATGTCCCCCGGTGACCCAAGCAGAGGCCCTGGTATCTGGGATTTATTTTTCTTCTATAATTGAAACTTTGTAGCCTTAAGCAGAGGCCAAGGAAGGCCAGGGCTGCGGAACCTTGGCTTCCTCCATCACCAGGGGCAACTCAAGCCTCCTGCTCTCTTCAGCTCTGTGGCTGCTGCCATTTTTGTTGGGATTTATTTATTTTCTATAATTGAAACTTTGTAGCCTTGAGTGGAGGCCTGGGCCGGCCAGGGTGTGCGGAAAGCTTGGCTTCCTCCGTTGCCTGGGAAACCCAAGCCTCTTGCTCACTCCATGGCTTAGCCATCTTGGTTGGGTTAATTTGCATACTTGCTCCTGATTGGCTAGTGGGTGTGGCTTGTGGGTGTAGCGTAGTGATGGTTAATTTGCATATTACTCTTTTATTAGATAGGATACTCCTTCCAGAAATCTACCTTAAGGAAGTAATTCCAAATGTCATAGAAAATTCAGGCATAAAGATGTTCATAATCAAATTATATAATTAATACTTGCAAAAAAAATGGAAGCAACCTAAATATCCAGAATAGGGGAATGGTTAAGTAAATCATAGTTTATTAAAACAGTGAAATATTGTGTTAACAAATAGTCTTGAATAGTTTGAAATAACAAAGTGATAAGCAGAGAAAGTGAGATACAAAATTGTTTATTTGGTGTGATTTTAACTCTGTAAACAAAACACAAATAGAAACATATTGAAAAGAAATATAGCAAAATATTAACAGTGATATTTCTGAATGCTGGGATTCTGTATTGCTCATATCATCTATTTTTATTGATAAGCTTTTATTCTTATAAGAAGAAAAATATGGTTCAAATATAATGGAATACATCTGAACAAAATATTAACAATAAAACCTCTTAATGAAGGAATACAAATGTCATATATATATATATATATATATATATATATATATATATATATATTAATCCTCACCCAAAGATATTTTTCCATTGATTTTTAAAGAGTGGAAGAGAGAGGTAAAGACAGAGAGAAATATCCATGTGAGAGAAACACATCAATTGGTTGCATCCTGCATGTACTCCGACTAGGGCCTGGATCAGGGAGGAGCCTGCAACTGTAGTACATGCCCTTGACTGGAATTGAACCCAGGACCCTTTGGTCTGCAAGCTGACGCTCTACCTACTGAGTCAAACCAGCTAGGGCCTTTATATTTTTCTTTATTTTCCAAATTATATAATATTTATATAACCAAAGAAAAAAACTTAAGAAAGGAGATCAGGAGATCATATCAGGAGAATTATCGTGGGGTTCCCACCCCATCCCTCACCCCCACCCCCACCCCCATGATGGCCCTGATGAGATGGTGCAGTTCAGTAGCCTGCCTAAATGTCCCAGTCCAAAGGTGCTCTACTGTTCTTGTCACTAAATTTAGACTACAGGTGGCAGGAGGAAGGAAAATAACCAAGCACAGCTGCCTAGGAAGTCTCAGGACCCCAATCTGGGTTGTGCTGTTGAATGCTAATACCACTTCTGAACATCCGGGACAGCCAGTGCTGCATTGTTTGTCCTGAGAACTGGAGGTACACTCACTTTCCCCACAATGCCCAACCTGTGCACCACCAGAAGGAATGAATCGAGACAGGGAGCCAACTGGACAGGTGACCCCACTAGAGACTTCGGGGTGTGCTCTGCTGCTGCCCTTTGCTGCCCTAAAGGCTGGCAGAGTCCAGCTGCTTGGAAGTCAGATCCCAGCAGATTGCAGGCTGGAAAAATCCCAGGAGACAACTAGTTCTTCCCTTCATTGAGATGAAGAGTGAGAGTCACATTTGCCTTCTAGCTCTTCCACTAAATAGTTGGGGAACCTTGGATAAGCTGCTTGACCTGTGCCTCAGTTTCTCCATTTAGTATTGCTCATAGGACATGGAAGCTAGATAAATGGTGTTGAATGAAGGACTCCCGCCCCGCTACCGCTCACACCCCACTTATCTCAGACAAATTCCCTTCTGCCCAGTGCAGGCTTTTTCTGGCTTTCCTCTTGGTTGGGGGCATAAATCGATAATTCAGTCCACAATTAGGCGTTACTTGCTCTTATCTCCAGTGTCACCCAGCACAAGTTCATTCAATGTCTGTTTAAACACATCTTAAAGCAATAGGTAATAAGTGGAACTAGGAACAGATATAGAATACCATGTTCTAGCCCTCACCAAGCTCACTGTTTGGCCAGAGCACAGAGAACTAACTATGATTCAAAATGCTAGATGTAAAGTAGAAGCCTGTATCAAGTGTTCCCTGGGCCTCCAATTGGGGGGCCCAGGAGGATGACTGGGAGGGCAAGGCAAACCTTCACCTTTGAACTAATGCTGAGAGGAACATTTGCCTGATGGATGGTAGGTGTTCACAGCTGATAGAGAACTGAAGACAAGTGCCCAGACTTCAGAGGAAGGGGTGAATCTGCTGCATATAAGAAACAGGAAAGTGAAGATATGTGAGGGTCTTCAATGTCAGCGAGAGAGTGTGTGGTGGGCTGGGAGGGGGCTCAAGCAGTTGCCCGGGAGACTGGGCACAGAGCTACCTAACTCACATTGCAGAGATGCTGTTTGGAAACCAAGGAAGGGCTGAGATTAGCTTCTGAGTTGTCATGGGTTAAACAGACACAGTGAAGAAAGGCTGGAGGTGCTGGGAGCAGAGGGAATCTGCGAGAAATAAGCCCCTGGACTCAGAAAATCACAGGGACAGCTTCCTTGGACGTGGGGAGAGCATGCCTAGTGGCAGGATTGACAGTATTGGCTGGTGGGGTAGTGGGAGCTGCTTTTCTCCATCTGTCCCACGGTCGGTCGAGCTTCCTTTAATGTATTTCCATATTAGTCTTAACCATGATCATATTATAGTCTCTTTAAAGGTGTGGAAAAGCCCCCCACTCCCATTTCCCACCACCCCTACCCAGTGGAGTTCAGGCTGGAGCCCTGTAACCAGACCACAAGGGTCAAGGGCGCGGGAGGGGACCTTCAACATAAAAGGAAAAATAACAGCACATCAAGGCATTCCCAGGGGGCCAGCCAAGTGAATGTTGAAGCCCACTGAGAAAGAGCTTCCTGTGGGTGGGCCCCAGGGAAAGATCAACAAAGGAAAATCAGCATTCAGAGAAGAGGGAGAGAGTGGAGGCCCCTCAAATGCAGTGAGTGTGATTGTGTGTGAGTGTTTGCATGTGTAAAATGGGGTTTGTCTGCCAGCTGATCAGCCCAACTACTGCTCAGACAGTATGGGACTTGGGGCGTCCTCTGAGAGGCCGGTGGAGCTAATTTAAGTCATCTGTCTGCTGGACCTTAGTCGAAATGAAGTTTTAGTAGGATTTTTCCTGTGGGCGCTGTGGTTAACAGAAATTCCTTTTAAATGATGTCTGAAGAGGGAGTAAAAGTGAGGACATGAGTAACTTCCAGCTGGAGCACTGACAGTATATTGACTGAGCACCAAGGCCAGGCTAAGCCAGAGGGAGAAGCTGCTGCCCCGCTCTCATCCGGGTTGGGGGCGGGGGGGGGCAAGGGGGAGCGGGGGCGGATGGCAGCACGGGACCAGGCTGGATGGGGAAGGGAGGGCGGGGTGGGGCCCTCCTGTCTCCTTCCATCTCACCTCCGTTCTGGAAGAAAGTTTTCCTTACAGAACTCTTGAGCATGATTGAACTTCAATAATCATAGTCAACCTTATTTTTTTCAAAATAAAGTTTCTTTTATTGCTTTTTCTTATTAAAAAGCACTACTGTGCACTATTAAAAAAAACTAGAAAATATAGATAAGGAAAAAGAACAAATAGTAAAATATTCATAATCTCACCTACTTTATAGAATCATCACTTAGTAACACCATGTTAGATAATTAGAATGCCCTCCTAAATAAATATATATTTGTGATATACAGAATATATTATACATACTACTAGAGGCCTGGTGTACGAAATTCATGCACAGAGCGGGGGGGATGTCCCTCAGCCCAGCCTGCACCCTCTCCAAACTGGGACCCTCGAGGGATGTTCCACTGGCTGTTTAGGCCCAATCCTGGTGGGATCGGGCCTAAACGGGCAGTCGGACATCCCTCTCACAATCCAGGACTGCTGGCTCCCAACCACTCACCTGCCTGTCTGCCTGATTGCCCCTAACCGCTTCTGCCTGTCAGCCTGATCACCCCCTAACTGCTCCCCTGCCAGCCTGATCAATGCCTAACTGCTCCCCTGTTGGCCCAATTGCCCATAACGGCCCTCCCCTACCTACCTGGTCATCCCCAACTGCCCTCCTCTGCAGGTCTGGTCATCCCTAACTGCCCTCCCCTGCTGACCTGGTCATACCCAACTGTCCTCCTCTGCAGGCCTGGTCCCCCCCCCCCAACTTCCCTCCCCTTCAGGCCTGGTCTCCCCCCAACTGCCCTTCCCTGCTGGCCTGGGTCCCCCCAACTGCCCTCCCCTGTAGGCCTGGTCCCCCACAACTGCCCTCCCCTGCTGGCCTGGTCCCCCCAACTGCCCTCCCCTTCAGGCCTGGTCCCCCTGCAACTGCCCTTCCCTGCTGGCCTGGTCCCCCCAAACTGCCCTCCCCTGCCAGCCTGTTCCCCCCAACTGCCCTCCCCTTCAGGCCTGGTCCCCCTGCAATTGCCCTTCCCTTCTGGCCTTGTCCCCCCCAACTGCCCTCCCCTGCCAGCCTGGTCACCCCCAACTGCCCTCCCATGCAGGCCTGGTCTCCCCCAACTGCCCTCCCATGCAGGCTTGGTCCCCCCCAACTGCCCTCACTCCCCTGCATACCTGGTCCCCCCCCCAACTGCCCTCCCTGCAGGCCTGGTTGTCCCCAACTGCCCTCCCCTGCAGGCCTGGTCCGCCCTGCCCTCCCCTGCCGGCCTGGTCTCCCCCAACTGCCCTTCCCTGCCAGCCTGGTCCCCCCCAACTGCCCTCCCCTGCCAGCCTGGTCCCCCACAACTGCCCTCCCCTGCTGGCCTGGTCCCCCCAACTGCCCTCCCCTTCAGGCCTGGTCCCCCCGCAACTGCCCTTCCCTGCTGGCCTGGTCCCCCCAAACTGCCCTCCCCTGCCAGCCTGGTCACCCCCAACTGCCCTCCCATGCAGGCTTGGTCTCCCCCAACTGCCCTCCCATGCAGGCCTGGTCCCCCCCAACTGCCCTCCCTCCCCTGCATACCTGGTCCCCCCCAACTGCCCTCCGCTGCTGGCCGGGTCACCCCTAACTGCCCTCCCCTACAGGCCTGGTCACCCCCAACTGCCCTCCCCTGCAGGCCTGGTCCCCACCAACTGCCCTCCCCTGCCGGCCCGGCCCCCCCCCCACCCTTCCCTGCCGACCTGATCGCCCACAACTGCCCTCCCCTGATGGCCATCTTGTGGCGGCCATCTTATGTCCACATGGGGCGGCCATCTTGTGTGTTGGAGTGATGGTCAATTTGCACATTACTCTTTTATTAGATAGGATAATATCCATTCTACATATAATATGTTATATATTCATAAATGTACCTTTCTTCAAACAAAATGGGTTAATCCTGCATATATTTTGTGTTTTCTTTCCTTCTTTTACCTGACATTTTCTGTGACTTTATATACATTTCTCAACATCAATTTGAAGCCTGCATACTATCCTATCACCTGAAGTACTAAGTTTATTTAACCAGTTCCCTGTTGCAGGACACTTAGGTTATTACAACTTTTCCCCAGTTAATAATAATGTTATAATGAACATCCATGCAGCTAAATATTTGCATACATTCTTAACTCTTTTTAAGGGGGATACAGTCCTAAAAGTCAAATTGCTTGCAATTTCTTGATTTTCATATGTTAGGTAAATGAATTCCAGAGACTAGCCTAAGGTACTACACACACAGTAAAAGCTGGTGGGGCATGGTAATGGACAACCCAGAGCCAGAGGCCAGGGCCATTGGCTCAGGTACAAGAGGAGGAATGAACTCACCAGATTTCTCTGAGAGTTGGGAACACCAGCTGTGAATATGAGAGCCCCAATTACAATACAACATCTTGTGAAAACAAAGGCTCTAAATTCAAAGTTGTCTAAGGGAGTTGCTCATCTCCTGGAGCCTAAGGTCTGAGATTCAAGTGAAGTGTGTGCTGCAAGCATCAGCCTTGTTGGTATGTACCTGAGGTTAGCATGCTTGGACATTGCATGTCTATACTTCCGTCTCTCCTTCTGGCCACAGGTCAATTGGGATATAAATGTTTTTTGAAGTTCTATAGGAATGTCCTGGGCAATTATTACACAGTGCCTACTTCTCACTTAACATCTCTGCCCTGAGGGGATTTGGAGAATAATCCAAAGGCCTCATAACAGAAATACAAATTGCCATATTTATTATAAAGCTGGGCAAGACTCGTCCCAGCCATCATACCCCACCATGCCTTATAGTACCATTTAAATTGAGCTACCAAGTGCCTGAATCTGTATATTAATAATCTTCATCCAAGGAAGAGGATGGCTGGATGGGGAAGGGTGCTGGGGCAGGCAACTGATTTATAGAGGAATGCAAGTGGGGGTGTAGAAGTAAGGAGAGGGTATGCAGTGAAGTGAAAATAGTGTTGGCCTGGGAGTGAGGAGACTGGGCTTCAGCTCTGCCAATGTGCTGTGTGGTTTTGAGGAAGTTGCTTTCCTACTCTGGTCCTGTTTTTCATCAGTTAACCAGGGTCAACAAACCAATTGAGCTTCACTATCCCTTTTTGCTTTAGCTGCTCTGCTGTTTCCCTTATTCAATTGATAAACTTTTGTAACATGGTTCAAAACAAGAGCATTTTTGCGTGTGTGACTTTTGATACTCTTTTTTTGTTTTTCAAATCTTATAGACAAGTCGTCAGTAACTGACCTTATGTTAAGTGCCATTAAAAAATTCTAAGGCAACCCCGGGTCCGGGTGAGGCCCTGGGCCCCTGGATCCGGGTGAGCCTGGCCCCGGGTCCGGGTGAGGCTGTGGGCCCCTAGATCCGGGTGAGCCTGGCCCCGGGTCCGGGTGAGGCCCTGGGCCCCTGGATCCGGGTGAGCCTGGCCCCGGGTCCGGGTGAGGCCGCGGGCCCCAGGATCCGGGTGAGCCTGGCCCCGGGTCCGGGTGAGGCCGCGGGCCCCTGGATCCGGGTGAGCCTGGCCCCGGGTCCGGGTGGGGCCGCGGGCCCCTGGATCCGGGTGAGCCTGGCCCCGGGTCCGGGTGAGGCCGTGGGCACCAGGATCCGGGTGAGCCTGGCCCCGGGTCCGGGTGAGGCCCTGGGCCCCTGGAACCGGGTGAGCCTGGCCCCGGGTCCGGGTGAGGCCGTGGACCCCTGGATCCGGGTGAGCCTGGCCCCGGGTCCGGGTGAGGCCCTGGGCCCCTGGATCCGGGTGAGCCTGGCCCCGGGTCCGGGTGAGGCCGTGGGCCCCTGGATCCGGGTGAGCCTGGCCCCGGGTCCGGGTGAGGCCCTGGGCCCCTGGATCCGGGTGAGCCTGGCCCCGGGTCCGGGAGAGGCCGTGGGCCCCTGGATCCGGGTGAGCCTGGCCCCGGGTCCGGGTGAGGCCCTGGGCCCCTGGATCCGGGTGAGCCTGGCCCCGGGTCCGGGTGAGGCCGTGGGCCCCTGGATCCGGGAGAGCCTGGCCCCGGGTCCGGGTGAGGCCGTGGGCCCCCGGATACGGGTGAGCCTGACCCCGGGTCCGGGTGAGGCTGTGGGCCCGTGGATCCGGGTGAGCCTGGCCCCGGGTCGTGGACCCCTGGATCCGCGTGAGCCTGGCCCCGGGTCCGGGTGAGGCCGCGGGCCCCTGGATCCGGGTGAGCCTGGCCCCGGGTCCGGGTGAGGCCGCGGGCCCCTGGATCCGGGAGAGCCTGGCCCCGGATCCGGGTGAGGCAGTGGGCCCCTGGATCCGGGTGAGCCTGGCCCCAGGTCCGGCCGAGACCAAACCAGAGGGAGTCGAACCTGCAATACCACCATTTGTCCACCATCCAGACCTGAGGGGTCAGTGCCAACATATACTCATAAGGAACTGGTGGACATTGATATTGGGTCTCAAAAGAACTGTTGGTCCAGAAAGAAACTCACTACTGACTGATTCATTTGCCTGTCAGCATAACTATTATCGCTCGTCGCACATTCAATTCTTATAAGTACATCTCTAGTGACACATGATTTCGCTCATCTAGGGGAAATGATGAACAACATGGACTGATGAACAAGAACAGAACCAGAAACAAGGAGACATCGATCGGACTATCGGGCCTCAGAGGGAGGATAGGGGAGGGTGGGGGGAGAAGGGAGAGATCAACCAAAGGTCTTGTGTGCATGCATAAGAGCCTAACCAATGGTTAAGTCCAACAGGGGGTTGGGGCATCCATGGGGAGGGATGTGGGATGGGAATGGGGGGATGAGGACAAATATGTGACACCTTAATCAATAAAGAAATTTAAAAAAAAATAAATAAATAAAAAGAAACAAAACAAAAAAAAAAATTCTAAGGCAAGTTTTGATGTTCTGATGCCAGTGTCAAAGGCTTACAGTCACCTCTCCTGTAGCAAGCTCTTATTTATAGTTGACAATGCCACTTGTGTTGTTTTAAACCCTCTGTTTTTTAAAATAATTTTATTTTTAAATTACAGTTGCTATACAATATTATGTTAGTTTCAGGTGTACAACCCAGTGATTAAACATTTATATAACTTATGAAATGATCACCCAATAAATCTAGTACCCATCTGGCACCATACATAGTTATTACAATATTATTGACTATATTTCCTATGCTGTACTTTACATCCCCTTGACTATTTTGTAACTACCAATTTGTGCTCCTTTTTAAAAAATATATATATTTTTTTATTGCTTTCAGAGAGAAAGGGAGAGGGAGAGATAGAAAAACATCAAGGATGAGAGAGAATCATTGATCGGCTGCCTCCTGCCCCACTCTGGAAATAGAACTGTGCCTTCTGGCCCATAGTCAATGCTCAACCACTGAGCAACACTGGCCAGGCCAATTTGTGCTTCTTAATCACCTCACCTTTTTCACCCAGTCCCCTACTCTCACTCTCAGGCAACTGTCAAAATGTTCTCTGTATCAATGAGTCTGTTTCTGTTTTGTTTATTTGTTTATTTTATTCTTTATATTTCACATATAAGTGAAGTCAGATAGACAAATGTCTTTCTCTATCTGACTTATTTCACTTAGCATAATATCCCGTAGGTCCATCCATGTTGTTGCAGATGGCAAAATTTCATTCTTCTTATGGCTGAGTCATATTCTATTGTATATGCATACCACTTCTTCTTCATCCGTTTACCTATTAATGGGCACTTAGATTGCTTCAATATCTTGGCTATTGTAAATAGTGGTGAAATTAACATATGCATATGTCTTTTCGAATTAGTGTTTTGTGTTCCCTCAGCTAAATAACCAGAAATGGGTCCTTTTTTGTCTCTTTTATATCATTTGTTTTAAAGTCTATTTTATCTGGTATAAGTATTGCTACCCCAGCTTTTGTTTTTTGTTTCCATTTTATAAAATACTAGAGGCCCAGTGCATGAATTCGTGCATGGGGGGGGGGGTCCCTCAGCCTGGCCGGGGGTCGGGGACAATCGGGGCCATGGGAGGTTGGCCGGCTGGGGAGAGGGACCACGGGAAGTTGGCCAGCTGCAGGAGGTTGGCTGTGGGAGCGCACTGACCACCAGGGAGCAGCTCCTGCATTAAGCATCTGCCCCCTGGTGGTCAGTGCATGTCATAGCAACCAGTTGTTCAGTCTTTTGGTCATCCGGTCACTTAGGCTTTTATATATATAGATATATAGATGTTTTTCCATCCCTTTACTTTCAGTTTGTGTGTGTCTTTCAATCTAAAATGAGTCTCTTGCAGACAGCATATACAGTATATGGGTCTTGTATTTTTATCCATTCAGCAACCCTGTGTCTTTTGATTGGAGCATTTAATCATATACATTTAAAGCAATTGTTGATAGATATGTAGTTATTGTCATTTTATTATTTATATATTTTATCTCTTTTTTCCTTCCTCTTAAAGATGACCATTTAACAAAAAATGTTTCCTAATATTTTTTTTGTAATACTGGTTTGGTGGTGATGAACTTCTTTATATATATAAAGGAGAAGAGAGGAAATAAGGAATTGAAATATATAAATATATATTTTGGTCTGGGAACTTCTTTGTTTGTCCTTTGATTCTAAATGATAACCTTTGGCATTTTAATTATGATGCAGGCTTCTTTGGATTCATCTTGTTTGGGACTCTGTGCCTCCTGGAGTTGTGTGTCTATTTTCTTAGCCAAGTTACAAGTTTTCTGTCATTATTTTTTTTAAATAGGTTTTCAATTCCTTATTTCCTCTCTTCTCCTTTTGGCAGCCCCCTTATGTGAATGTTGCTACATTTGATGCTGTCCCAGAGGCTCCTTACACTATTCTCATTTTTTAAATTCTTTTTTATTTTTGCTGTTCTGATTGGGTATTTTCTGCTACTAATTTTTTAAATCATTGACTTGATCCTCTGCTTTACCTAATCTACTTTCCTTCTAGTGTATTCTTCATTTAAGTTCTTCATTTCTGACTGGTCTTTTTTTATGTTTCCTATCTCCATTTTTATGTTTCTTATCTCTTCGTTGAAGTTCTCACTGAGTTCAACTATTCTTCCTCTAAGTTTATTGAGCATCCTTAAAACCAGTGCTTAAAACTCTGGTAGATTATTAGTTTTCATTCTGTTTACGTCTTTTTCTGGAATTTTGTCCTATTTTCACTTGGGACATGTTTCTTTGTATCCTCATTTTGGCTGTTTGTTTCTATATATTAGGTAGAACTGCTATGTCTCCCACTCTTGGTAGATGTCGTTATGTAGTAGGTGTCCTGTGTGGCCCAGTAGCACAGCCTCCCCAGTTACCCTAGCAGGGTACTTCTGATGCACGCCCCCCCCCCCTCCGCGCCCATTCACGTGGGCTATGTGCATTTTCTATTTAGTTGATCCTTGATTGCTGTTGGCACATCAATGAGAAAGATTAACTCCTAGGCTGATCGGCTCCGTGGACCAGCTGAGACTACGGCAGTGGAGCTGCTGTGTAGGGGCCCATCCCATGGAACAAGACTTACTTCAGCAGGGCTCTTGTGCCTGCTGAATCCATGCCTTGAGTTTGTTGCTCATGGAGATGGTTGGGTGGCGCTCCCATGTGGTCTGAAGCTTCCACATGGCTCTGGGACCTCCTGGGAGGTGCAGGGTAAGGTCAGCGTCTGCCTGTGCCCTGCCCAGGGCCACCTAGCAGGAGCTGCAGAGCTATCTGCAGATATTTGCCACTTGTGCTGGGCTTGGAGATCCTCAGGAGGAACCAAGCTGCAAACTGAGGCCGCTGCCATTAGTGCTGGGCTTGGGGCTGCTTAGCAAAAGACATGGGGTGCACTGAGGCAGGTTGTTGTTTGTTTAGCATTTATAGACCTTTCAGAGATTTTTAGGAAAGTCTGAAGCATGAGTCAGAACAGGCCATTTGTATGGAAATAGCACTGGATGTAGCTTGGAGGGTGGGAGGGGGGCTGAAATTTGGGTGAGGCAGGGTCTCAGAGAATCACTAGGGCTGGATGAATGGTGTTAGCCATGTTGATGGAGACTCAGATATGGTGCCAACCTGTGCTTGTGGTGGGAGAGTTCAGCCAAGGAACAATGGCCTCTACCAGCACTCCTAGCCCATCCAGCTCCCACCTGATGCCAGACAATTCAGTTTCTCCCCTATATCCCTAGTGCCTTATGAGCTGCTGCCCACACATTGGAGCTCAGAGGGAATGAGTCTGAGTAAGTCCATCCATGGGCTCTTTAAGAGGAATAATGCTTGGGACTCTAGCAGCCCTCCTTCTCTCTGAGCTACAGTCCCTGCTAGTTTTCAGTCAGAAGTTATGGGGACTTCTCTTCCTAGCACCAGAACTCTGGGTTGGGGGGATGGTGTTGGGTTGGGAACCCTCAATCCTCAGAGGGGACCTCTGCAGCTGAGATATCTCTCCCGACTTTTAACCACCACACGTGGGTGTGGGACCAGCTTGTTATGCATCTCTGCTCCTCCTACCAGTCTCCACATGGCTTCTTCTGTATATCCTTAATTATAAGGCTTCTGCTCAGCTAGACTTCAGGTGGTTCTCAATGATGTTTGCTCTGTAATTTAGTTGTAATTTTCATGTGGTCATTGGAAAAAGTGAGTACTGCATTTACCTACTCTGCCATCTGATCAGAAACCCATGCCCCCTGTACAGTATTTAAAGCCTAGAAAATGAGGGCGTCTAGGAGCTAAGAATACCCACCTCACACATACCTGGATAATTCTACATTTTGTAAGGCCTTTGCACACCAGGGACTACATAGTTTGGCAGAGAGATTTTGTCCCGCATGCTGGCCTAATCAAGTGGTGGTGGTTGCCTCAAGGTTATAATAAAAAGGGCTCTCCATCACTTCGATTCTCAGCCAGAAAGCTTTCCATGTCTGCTATGAGCAAGGAATGTGGGACACCAGTGGCATCACCATTTCTCACTCTCTGTGACCTAAACTATGAGAATCAAAATATTTGCTCCAGTCCCAGATTTCCAATGGATTCCTATGATCCAGGGTAATGATATAGAAAATCAACTCTCTCAAGGAAGATGAGTTAGGGAGAAGGAGGTGACTGGGGTTGTATACCAGGACTGCATCTCAGCCAACACCTTCTAGCAGCATGAAGGCAAGTTGTCTTCAATCACTCATACACTGGACTTCCTCAAGTTGCATTCTCCTCTCAGGTGGTAGTTTGTCCTCTCCAAGCCTTCTCTTGATGTTAACTTTAATTTTCTGCTGTAACACATTTTGTTTTGAGGAGATACAGTGGGTACTCAGTGAAATTGGCCCTCGGCCTCTGTTTTCCATTGGGAGGATGCTGGCTGGCTCATTTATGGGCAAGAAGTTGGAACTTCAAAGAGAATCCATTATCATCTAGTAACAAAAGATTTAGAAGCCAGCACCCAGGGAAATATTTGATGTTTCTCCTTATTCTTTCCATGCGAATGCGAAATAAAGTAAGTTTAAAATAGAACAGTAATGTGTGGAATAGAAAACCACAGGAGGACTTTAAAAGTGGGCTGCCTAGAACTGGGGATAGCATGCAGTTCTATTTATGGCAGTGTGGTCTACCGGAAAAACCAAGATCTGAAATCAGGAGGCTGGAGCTCTGCTTTCAGCCTTGTCACTCACTGAAAAAGTCACTTCTCTCCAGGCCCCGGTTTCCCCATTTGTTACCTGCCCTGCCCATCTCAAAAGGTTTGAGGATAATCCAGTAAGAGAAAGGATATGAATATGCTTTGAAAAGAAGTCTCAAGAGCTATGTAAATGGAAGGAATGCTTGTTTTCATAAGTGGGCTGTCTCTTTGCCATCACTGCAGGAGATGCTGTTTGGATCATAAATATTTGGTCTCTGACTTTCACTCTGGATTGGAGCAGCCGTGGGTGGCAGGAATGCAGGGAAAGAGGAAATATCAGAGCTAGCAAGTGTGGGCCTCAGTCTCATAGTTGGCCAAGTCTCTGGGGGGTGGGGGGAATCTCATGAAGAATACACTTATGTGATTGTTTTGAATGTTTCAGAGTCTGAAGAAAAGTTTTAAGGGACATATCACAATCGATAGCAATAGAGTTACCAGTTCATCTAGGCTGTACAAATCTACATGAAATGCAAAATAAAAGAACGTATCTAAATAATTCAACATCCGTCTTCCTTCTCACATGTACACATACAGTATGTACACACACACACACACATGCATGCGTGTGCACGTACACACAGGCACAGTATCTGGCTCATAGTAGACAGGAAGTTTCTGATCAATGAAATGCCACCTGATCTGGAGTACATATTTATAGAAACGGCCCCCAATGAAGCATGCCTCTGTGAATCCATGTCCTTGTGTGGACCCTACCACATTGGCTCTGGGCTTGGAAAACATTTGCTTTGGTTAATGGGACCTTAGCAGAGACTTGAAAAGCACATCAGAACATGCATATTAAATGTAGAAGCCTGGGCCAGCCTGCTGAAGAATGTGGTACCATCAACAGCCAACTCCATCTTTCAGTCATGTGAGTGAGGTCATGTTAGACTTCCCCAGCAAACCAGCAGATGACTGCAGCCAGACAAAGTCAGCAGAGTTGTCCAGCCGAGCTCAGCCCACGTTGCTGACCCATGGAATCATGAGAAAATATAACTGCAGTTTTAATCCACTACATTTTGGGTTGGTGTGTTATACACTAAGAGATCATCGAGATACTACTTCTTTTTTTAAAAAATGTATAAACTCCTTTAGATCAGGAATGACAAATATGTTACAACTTGTCTATCAACTTTAATTGATTGGTAGTATCTTCCTGGGAGGCTGTGTTGAAAAGAATTTGAAAGCCATGTTAATGGAAAAGAAAGCCATAATTTGTTAGTAATGTGTGCAAAAAACATGAGTGGAAATAGTGGCAATATTTCTGCCTTATATTTGCCATTCTTATTCCACATTATATCAGTCAGGGGTCAATGAATAAGAAAAGCAAAATCATTAAACTTAAATGTTAAATTGGCCAATTGGTGAGGGGTTTTCCTCATGAATTAGGTAACATTTCACAGGAACAGTGATGGTGAAGGCAGAATTCTTTGAGTGAACTCAACCAGACATTATTTATGTCAGTGGAGAACACAATTCTGTGACTAAGGAAAACCATAACTTAAAACTCAGGATGGCTACCCAGGCTTGCCTGGGACAGTGCACAATGGGTTTACTATGGTCACAGAGCTGGTCATCAGCTTCATAGGTCCAGAAACTCAGTGTTACTGATGCATCCAGAGTTGACTGGCTCTTGGGACAGAACTACTAGAAACACATTTGTGAGATACTGACAGCAAAATAAAATCTGAGGGCTTTCCAAGGATACAACAAGTTTTATCTGCTCCCCACATTAATTAGTCATTTAAAAGGCTCAGTCCCAGGAAGAGGATGGAATAAAAAGAAAGGAAGTGGAAAGGTTCAGAGAGAATATTTTACATGAGTCAGAACAGGCAGATAAAATATCTCTGTCTGACAACAGTGCCCTCTCTCCAGTAATAGGAAAACCTCTGACCTCAGGTCCAGTGCCTCTATTCCTTGAGAAGAACTTGAGGAACACTGACCACTTATGGACATTGATTCTTCTCTGCCAAACCCATTTCTTCTGTGAGACATGCTTCCTCAGATACATTAATATAATTGATTAGGCTATTGTTACTTTAAAGTTCAGAAGCGCTTTTGGGGATTCCATCTTAATTAGAGTTTGCTTTCCCACATTCCTGATTGTCCATTACCACTTTGATTGATAAGGCATTTTACCCCCTTAAAGATTTTCTTTTTGTTGTTGTTGTTAATCCTCACTCAAGGATATTTTTCCATTGATTTTTAGAGAGAGTGGAAGAGAGGGAAAGACAGAGAGAGAAACATCAATGTGAAGAAACACATTGATTGGTTACATACTGCATGAGCCCTGACCAGGGCCCAAGGAGGGCCAGCCTGCAACCAAGGTATGTGCCCTTGACTGAAATTGAACCCAGGAACCTTTGGTCCACAGGCCAACACTCTATCCACTGAGCCAAACTGGCTAGGGCTCCTTCAAAGATTTTTACATAATGCATTGATTTTGTCCATCTGCCCATCCACCACCCATCCATCCATCCATCCATCCATCCATCCATCCATCCATCATTTCACCTATTTATTCTGTGAATACGTAATATGTACTCAGTTGATGCTAGGGAATACAAAGAGAAATAAGGCATGGTCCTTGCCTTTAAGGAACCTCAAAATTAAAAAGGGAGACAGGATTCTAGGTGGGAGACTAGTCCTGAACAAGTCCAGGGAGGAAATAATGATACACCAAGAGTGAACGGAGATGATAGGAAAGAAAGGACATATATCAGAGAAAGAGAATGTTAAAGAGAGAAAATGGACTGTGATTAGCTATTGGGTGGGCAGTGAGGGAAAAGGAGGAAACCAGTATAAGAAAAATGATTGTTAACTACTATGTATTTATTAGTATCATCATTATTATTAACTAGAGGCCCAGTGCATGAATTCATGCATGGGTGGGGTCCCTTGGTGTGGCCCGTGGGGATTGGGCCGAATCCAGCAGTCCAACGCCACCTGCTGCTTGCGCCCAGTCAGTCCTGATTGGGAGAGGCTCATGCCACCGCAGCGGTGCTCGCTAGCCACAGGCACCCATCCCAAGGGGGATGGGGAGTGGGGGTGGGACGGGATCGGGGCCCTCTGGGTTGGTGGGGGGATGCCCTTGCCAGCCCTGGATCCAGATCCATCCTGCTGATGTTCACGCCGGTTGTCAGGAACCACTTGGCAGCCACTTTTACATTGTTTCTTCCTTGCGGAGCATCTAGGGAGGGGAAGCGGCCATGGTGCCCGAGGCTGACTTCCAGGAGGCCAATGGCGCTCTCATGCCTGCAGTGCTGATCTGTTGGTGCCTGGCCCATTCTCCAGAGATTGGACCTGCAGGACTACTGAGGGAGGGAGTGGCTGCCGAGGGGCTGGTGGGCCACCGGGACAGGTTGGTCAGCTGAGCAGCACTCCTGCTGTGGGAATGCAATGACCACCAGGGGGTAGCTCCTGCATTGAGCGTCTGACCCCTGGTGGTCAGTGGTCGTTCAGTTGCTTAGGCTTTTATATATATAGACTAGAGGCCCTATGCATGAAATTGGTGCAAGAGTAGGCCTTCCTTCCCCTGGCTGCTGGCACTGGCTTCCCTCTGGCACCTGGGACCTGGGCTTCCCTTGCAGCCTCTGCTTCGTCCAGAAGATCATCCGGAAGGTCGTCTGGAAGGACATCCAGTCTAATTAGCATATTTATGCTTTTATTATTATAGATAGCTGGCATTTACAAAGCATGTCAGGTACTATTCTAAGCCCTTTGTATGTGTGAATTAATTTAATCCTCAAAACCCAGAATGACTGGCATTGGCATTACATTCATATTTCAGGTGAGGGAGTGGAGGCACAGAGAGACAAGTAACTTGTCCAAAGTGACACAGCTAGTAAATGACAGGATGATTCTCAGATGTCTAGTTCAGTGTTTAAGTTGGTGCCTCCCACAAAGATAGGAAATGCAGGAGGAAGATACACAGTACAGTTTTATAAATGCACAATTTGGGATGCCCGGGACCATCTCAGGGAAGAACTTCAGGAAGGAGCTGTATTTCTGGGACGGAGGCCAAGGAGAGCATCTGTGCTGGAAACATCAACTTGGACATCATCAACGTCCACATGTGGTGGTGAAAACCCTAGGCCTGGTGTGGAAGTTCAAGGACAGGGCCAAGCTGAGGACTTGGGAGAATACCCAGGAATGAGGGGCATTTGGAGCAAGAGGAGCTGGGGAAGGGTTATGAAAATGAGTGATTAAAGAGTAGGATATGAACCAGGAATAGGAAGTGTCATAGAGGGTGAGGGAGTGAAGAGATTCAAAAAGAAGCCAGTGTTCCAATGGGTCCCATACCACCAAAGGGAGCATATGAATTGGGCCTGAGAAGCAGCCACTAAATTAGACATTCAGGAGGCTTCACAACACGTGACTTTGGCAAACACAGTGTCGGTGGCATGAACTCCAGCTCCCAAAGAACCTGGGCCAGTGATTCTCTAACTCTGGTGCAGAAGAATCTCTGACAGTTTATTAAAATGCAGATTCCTGGTGCTGCCTTCAGAAACTTGGATTCATCATGCTTGGGTTGGGGCCCAGAAACCTGAATGTTAAAAATCCTCCCTTCACGCAGGTGATTCTGATACAGTTGTTCACAAATTATATTTTGGTAAATACTGCTCAGAGACAGAAGCATTTTCTTGCCCATTTGCCCAGGTTCTAGTTTCCTGCTAAGTGATCTACAACCTCTGTGGGAAATCAACACTATGAATGATCAGCTTACCCTCCCTCCCCTACCCTCAGGGGCCTTACCCCTCAGGCCTCAGTAATATCATCAGGCCCTAATCATATATATTAGTGTTAATCCTCACCTGAGGATGTTTTTTCCATTGCTTTTCAGAGAGAGTGGAGGGAGGGGCATTGGAGGAGAGAGAGAGAAACATTGATGTGAGAGACACACATTAACTGGTTCCCTCTCACAACCCACATACATGCCCTTGACTGGGAATCAAACCTGAGACCCTTCGGTCTGCAGGCCATGCTGTAACCAACTGGCTAGGGCACTAATCATATTTTAATGCCACAATTAGAAAAACATTCATACCTATCACACACACACACACACACACACACACACACACACACGTGCATGCATATGCACATACATACACCATGCATAGACAGAATAGGAGAAAAAGCCATCTATCTCAGAGATAAAGAAAATAAATATAAATACACATGACTAATCCAGTAAGGGAAAAGGAGACTATGGTAATACAAAAGGAAGCAATGTAAAAGTGCATCAAATACCACCAAAGAGCATATAAGTGAGGTTCTTAACTATTAAGAGAAAATATAAATATACTAGAGGCCTGGTACACAAAATTTGTGCACGGGAGGGGTCCCTCAGCCCGGCCTGCGCCCTCTCCAACCTGGGACCCCTTGGGAGATATCCGACTGCCGGTTTAGGTCTGATCCCACAGGCAGTCGGACATCCCTCTTGCAATCCAGGACCGCTGGCTCCTAACTGCTCACCTGCCTGCCTGCCTGATTGCCCCTAACCACTCTGCCTGCCTGCCTGATCGCCCCTAACTGCCCTCTGATCAGGAGGGCTACCGGCCTGATCAGGCACATATAAGTGAGGTTCTTAACTATTAAGAGAAAATATAAATACATTGTATTGACACTAAGGAACAAAGTACAAAGGAACACAGAGGAAGGAATGACAAATTCAGTTTGGTGGAGTTGGTGAAGGCATCCCTAAGAAGGTGATGTCTGAGATGTTCATCAGTAAGAGTTCCCTGGCAGAGAAAAGGAAGAGAGAAACAGCAGTGTCAAAGTAGGGAGGCACAAAGGAGCCGAGTTTCCAAACAGATAAGAAGTGTAGCGGGCTGGAATACAGGAAGCAGGGTGGAGGGAGGTGGGTGCAGATGGAATAACAACAAACAGGGCTGGAAAGTTACTTTGGGCTGCCCTTTGAAGGGTCTTTGATGCATGCTAAGGGATTCGGACTTGATCCTCTGGAAGTGGAGAGTCCACGTGGATTTTAGGTGGGGACTGCGTCTTCTGTGTTAGGAAGCCAAGGATATGACAGCGGGGAAGCTGGCAGATCTCTTCCCCTCAGTCTGCTAAGCACCCTGTAGACAGGAAATCTCTAGTAGAGACAGACCCTGAGTGCACATGTTATTTGCAGATGCAGCTTTTGAGTTTGTTTCTTCTAAGCTGTGGAACCTGAAGACTATGGTTTGGGAAATAAACCATGGGGAGAAATAACACTCAAATGAAATGAAGAAGTATAACATCTCCATCTCTAAACATGGATTTAAAATAATCACAAAAAAAACAAAGTTTCGTTTTTGCATGGTGGACTCGGGGAGGAGAATAAAAAAAATGACCAAAGAATAACAAAATAGAAAAAGCAGCACCAGAGGAAAGAATATAAAAACAGGAAGTCAGTCCACAGGCAGCAGTCCCCCTGAGCTCAATGGCCAAGGCCCCAGGAGCCAATTCTCTGTGGGTCATGGGGGTGGTGAAGGGGAACCTGAGGTACAGCTTTGGGCACTGGCACAGGGGACCAATGCCAGGAACTTCAGAAACCATTTCTATGTGGGATGGGGGTGAGGTGGTCTCTTGGCTCCCTAACGGGGCCGAGGTGAAGTAGGAGGCAACAGCTAAGTTCTGAGTCCTGTGTCTGGGTCTATGTGACCCTGGCCTAGGGCCTCTACCTCTGCAGCCTGTTTCCTCATCTGGGATGTAGGGTGGTCGGCCAGGCCTCTGTGCATGCAAAGCCAAGGGACACATCAAAATCCAGCTGTGCACTCTGGCATGAGTGGTGACCAGGAAGAAAGAGTGCTTTATTTTTCTAACTTTCACCAGAACATTATTCTGCCAGCCAGACCCAGAGCCCACAGGGCCATGAGCACTTAAAGGAGTGCCTTTTTCTCATCCATATATAGGAGTTCCCTGGCCTGAAAAGGGGTGGGCGTGGAAGTGCAGTAGACTATGCTGGAATTATGGGCTGAGGCCACTCCATGGAGAATCTTGGATGCCATGCAAAGGAACTTGGACTTGATCTTGAAAGAAATGGAAAGTCAGATAGGCTTGAGCCCTCTTGCCTCCTCCCACGCTCTTTCCCTGGCCTTGCTCAATGGAGAGCCTCTGCTGCCACTGTCACCCACCTCCTGACACAGCAGCTGCCTGTACCATCCTGGGCATGAGTGCTGGGTTTTGGCATGACCTTTGATGCCCACTCTGATAGGAGGCATTGAAATAGCTCTAGTACCTGTGTCCGAAGTGACCTGGACCCACTGAGGCTGGCCCCATAGCTGCCCAGAGGGCCAGGTACAGGCAGAAGTATGAGGAAGTCAATGCCCATGGGTTGAATTTTGACCAGCTTCACTTCCCCTTTCTTTCACTCTCACTGCCCTGGGATGAACTCCCCTCCCCATACAACTCTGCCTCTTATTTTCCAGGGAAACTGGGCTAAGACAAAGGGTCCTCAGTGATAACTGATTCTGGCCATCCTTCTGTTGCTCCTAAGTGTGTTGGGACAAATTCATACTTGTCTGAGACATTTGGGCAGTAAAATCAAGAGGCCATGGAGTTGAACAGACCAGGGCTCAAATCCTGGCTCATTGCTCACTAGCTATGTAGACTTGGGCAATGACTTGACTTCTCTAAGTCTTGGTTTCTACAGTGAGATGGAGATAATAAAGCTTACTTCATGGAGTTGGTGATGGTTAAATGAAATGAGATGATGTTTGTATAATAGTTAGCAGATTTCTGGACACGGAGAATGAACTCAGACAATGCTGTTTTGTTCTAATGATAGGAAAATGAAGAGTAGGCACCCAGGAGGCCTTTGAGTCAGTGCCTTGTAGCAACTGCAGAGAGGGACAGCTGCGGCCTGTGGGAGGGGCCAGTCTGGAAAATGTCCCAGACCAGATTCTGAGTGTGGAAGGGGACATGAACATGAATTCGGCCCCTACTCCTTGCCCCAGTCACTCATTTTATCTATAGGCCACACATGCCCACTCAGACACCCAATCAGATCTCAACCCAGAAACCGTCCACCCCTCACCCACAAGTGCCGTTTCCGCTGCTGCTCTGTCCCCGTTTCGTTCTCAGAAAGGACAGGCTTCTTGCCTGGCTCATTTCCACTTTGGCCTTAGTCTTGGAGACTGAAGGTGACATTTGGCAGGGGGTGAGGCCCAGTGCAACCTAGGACAGAGACTGTCACTGCCCACAGCCTCCGCAGCCTGCGGAAGACTCTGATGCCAGCTCGGATGTCAGTGACTCAACCTCAAGGTCACTGTCACATTGGCACAGCAGGCGCTGCTGGGTCCTGGGTTTACTTGTACTGCTCCACTTCTGATCCACCGGTGGGGCAGACTGGAGAGACGACAAGGAGGGGCTTCTACATGTTCCTCATCCCCTGGGTCTCTACACCTGCTCTGTATCTGAAGCTGAGCTTTAGGTCTGAGGCAACCGAGGTAGACTTGAAAATATGCTACTACAGGTCTCATAGAGGTATAAGGGAAGGTTGGTTTTGTTCTGTTTCATTTTTGATGATGAGGGAGTTTGTATATGGAAGGAGCCAAAAAGAGAAAGAGATGACAGTTGGTAAAGCAAAGGCCCACAGGACACCCGGGAGGGGTTGAAGGCTGTGGAATCCAAGACACAGGTAAGGATTATAGAATCTCTATGGATGGGACACCTTCATTCCCTGACTTTGGTAAGAAGATGTGAGGGCAGCAGACATAAGTTTGTAGGAGGGAAACTGGAAGTTGAGGAATTTCATGCCAGGGTGTTCAATGTTCTCTGGGAGCTAGAAGGCACAGCCACCTGCTGAGAGAGGAGCTGAAGTAAGGATGGAATTAGAGAGTAGTAGTGAAGATCCAGAATAGCCACCATGAGGAAGAAACAAGATGCTCTCTAGAGATATGGCAAAGGATGGCTCAGAGGCACTGAAGATTGTAAATTAGTGATTTTCTCTTTAGCAGCATCCAGCTGTGCAGATCCAGGGGTCCAGGGTCCAAGAGAGCAGAGATGGTGTTAGCCCAGAGTCACTACCTATGAATGGGACTAAAGGACATCATTATGGGAAGCATCTTGCCCAACGCCTGGAGTCTAAATAGTTTTAAACCCAGATCTTCCCTTGTCCCTCACCTGGGAGCAGTCAAAAGATAAGTGGCTCAGATATTTTAGTTATCATCAGACTCTCCTATCCCCACCGTGTGTGCCCTCTCCTTCTCCTCACCCCTCGAGTCAAGCGACTGATCTTAGGGACAGCTCAGGTGCTATAGGGGTAGGTGGCCAGGCAGGTACCCTGCCTCTCTGGCAATGATTGATCTCCCTGTGCTCAGGGTCCCAGAGGCAGCACACAGCCAAGACAAGGTAGAACCTCTGATTCCCTGGGGTACACAGGATCTTTAAACCCTGGGGGCATAGGCCTAGATCTCTGCCCATCAATCAAAAACTGCTCATGAGATGTCACCCTGCCTTTTTTCCTAGGACCCAACATATGGACAAGAAATTCCACCCACCTTTCCTGGTGCCAAGGCCAACTTTATTAAAAGGGGTTGTTCTCAGAGGTTTTATTATAACTGACTCTGTGTTTCCACAGATTAGTTGTTTCCCCAAACTCCCCATTGTGGATGGGAAGAGCTAGGGACCAGTGTGACTTAGAAGTATGTTTCCCTGAAGAGGATTTATTGGCAGAGCAATCAAATTGGTGGCACTTATTGTCCTCATATATAAAATAGTTTAGTGTTAAGCCCTAGCCTACCTTCCTGAGATGCCATGAGCACAGAGATGTCAACCAAGTGGCTTGGCCTTCCCAGAGAGGGATAAGCCAAGTGTCTGACTTTTTAAAAACAAACCACTTTCAATTTTGTTGATCCCCTTATATGAAAGGATAAAGGACCAAAAACCGATGACGATGACAACAACAACAAAAATACCCCCCTCCCCCCCACGTATTCTACATCTTTTATCTCCAGGTTAAACTATTCATCCTTTTTTTCATTTTGGCAGTTAAGACTTTGTTCTACAGTGATACTTGATGTGTCGCCATCTTGTGGTGGAAGAGGGTAACTGCCTATTATGTTCTGGGATTGTATTCATTATTTCAATAAATACTGTATTTGTTGAGGGTCCACTTTGCAACAGGCACTGTATAGTAATTGCAGTCATCTGTTTACATTAAAATAAGACTCTGCCTATGTCCGTGGTCAGCAAACTGCGGCTCGCGAGCCACATGCAGCTCTTTGGCCCCTTGAGTTTGGCTCTTCAACAAAATACCACGGCCTGGGTGAGTCTATTTTGAAGAAGTGGCATTAGAAGAAGTTTAAGTTTAAAAAATTTGGCTCTCAAAAGAAATGTCAATCGTTGTACTGTTGATATTTGGCTCTGTTGACTAATGAGTTTGCCGACCACTGGCCTATGTGGTAGGAATATGCCCCTGGGATTGGAGGTAACTGCCATTCCAGACCTCGCGTAGCAGCTGCATCATAGGAATCCGATAGCCTTCCCCCCTCCCACCACTCTCTTTGAGATTTCATCCAGAATCTTGGCTGCTGGAGGAGCCTGGTGGAATAAGGATGCCTGGGGCTGCAGGATTCATTTCAGGTGCAGCAAAGTGTGACCTTTTCCAACTGTGGTAATTTCCCATCCTTACACATCAGTGGCTCTCAGCCCTGGTTACACATTAGCATCACCCAGAGGCTTTTAGAAACAGTGAAGTCCAGATCTCACCCCCAGAGATTCTGATTTCATAGTTCAGGGGTGAGGTGTTGGTATTTTTAAAGCTCTCCAGGTGATTCTAATGTGCTGTCAGGATTGAAAGATCCTGTACAAATTGATAAGCATGGGTCAGACATCACCCTTTTAATTGCTATTACATCTGGAAGAACGACTTCCTCACACACACCTCTCCCACTCCCCACACTCAGACAGAAATTGGGGAGCAGTATGGCCCCATCATCTAAGAATTTAATCTGTCTCTCACATTACAAGGAATATTTTCCAAGTTTCCAGTGGTCTTTGAGAAGCTCACAGGCTCCTTTTCTGGTTCTTGTCCAGACTAAGGGAGCAGAGTCTGAAAGTAGAATGGGTGGAAAAGAGCTGAGCAAAGGAACATGTTCTGGTCAGAATGGAAAGTACAACTCCAAGGAGCAGCCTTGCGAAGTATGGGGAGTTAGGGGGAAGAGAGGTTGTTTTGTTTTCTTCCTACGGGTATGAAGTTAGTCTATACGATCTCTGGGAATTAATGTTTGTCATTGAGAGGCATGTGTGTGCATGTACCAACTCTTAGTCCATGGATACTTGGAAAAATAAAGAGGTCAAAATCTGGGGTCCCCTCACAGCTTATCTGACTCTGGCAGACTTGGAGAACTCAGGTTCACCTTGAGCCATTTGCTGAGACATTTTGGATGAAATAATTAAGACTTGACTCAATGAACTTCTGGGGAGTTGGGTGGGGAGTGGGAGATTCTCCTGTGACAGACCAGTCCTCATAGGCGGATGCTGTCCCAGAGCCGGGAGTTTTGAAGAGGGAGGCTGCCTCTCCCAGAGGAAGCAGACATAAGGTCAAGGAAACATGATTAGGTTCTGGAGAGCACCCACTTAAAGAGATTACTCCTGTGAAATGTTTAATTACTTGGATGTTTTTCCACATCTTGGATGTTTTTCCAAGAAAAATGATACCTGGCTGCCATTTAAATTTTTCTCTCTGATATGGTATAACGTTAATTTTTCAACCTTTAGTAAAGTCTGATACATTTACTTGCATTTGATTGGTAATTTTGTGGGGGAGAGAAGGGACGCATTTGTCTGCCTTCCCCGCATGTAGGCTACGACTCAGGAAGCAGCAGGACGCTGGTGTGGCCTGCCCATGGCTGATGGGATCGTGGCCACGCAGAGCCCAGAGCCACCAGAACAACACTCACAGGGAAAGAAGCCAGGAAAACTCAGACCTGAGGGGAGGGTGACAATCCCTACTTCTTTCACAAATATAGAGGGAGGTGACCCTTGAGAAGGAAGGAAAGCTGTCATTTGGGTTCCACCATATATTCTTTCATTACTGAGATGAAGGGAAAGAGAAAGGCAGGCAACTGAGAGGGCTGAGCTAGAGTTGTAATTTTTACTTAATTAGTTTGGGGTAGCAGCAGGATAGTCAAGCAAAGACTTCCCAGAGGTATGAGGACGTGTATGGTAAAGACAAGGTGAAAAATTTAAGTTGAGAGGTAAAAATTGGAGAATCTAAGCACTCTGAAAAATTTCTAGATATAGCAGGTTTTGGAGACATAGACAAGTCCCTTCTATTTCACATGAGGAAACTGAGACCCTGAGAGAGGCCAGGGTCACTGATGAACCCAAGGCTACAGAGCTATTTGACCTGAGATACTTGGCTTGACTCTACCTCTCCTGACTCCCAGTATAGGGCTTGTTTTTGTTTTTTCTTTTCCCAGGGGTCATCTTGAACCTAGTAATTTGAACATAGACTGTGATGAACACATGAAGGCAATATGTGGGATGTTTTAGGGAACTCACCAACCCATACTCTTTCATTGGGTTTTATGGTGCCGATTGAAGGTAAATTTTATTTTCCGTTTTCTAGAAATCTTATTTTTGTTGTTTTATTTTTCGTAGAGTAATTACCAATGTTGTGTAGGCAGGGAGTTAAATATCTGAGCCAGTATTCTCCCTTTTGTTTTCAGTGTACTCAGACTTCAGGACTGCACCGGCCAAGTGTATCGAGTGGTTTCCATTTAAAAGGGAACTCGAAATTGAGCCACAGAGCTTGGCTGCAGTCCCCATGCTAAGTGAGTCCAGTGGGGCAGACCTAACCCTCTGGTTGAGGAGACATTTGCCCATGACCAGGATTCTTAAGAGAAGAGACAACGCAGGAAAGAGGCACAGAAACATCCCAGGAACCAAATGAACCACCGCTTTTGAATGGGAATTGGCTACCCTGGGACAGACAGGGAAAAGGGAGTCTCTTTCTCTCTCTCTCTCTCTCTCTCTCTCTCTCTCTCTCTCTCTCTCTCCCTCCCTCCCTCCCTCCCTCCCTCCCTCATCTTACAGAATTAATGTTCATATAGCCATTTTGTCAACTTGGACTTGGGAGTTTGGGATGGGATTTTTGCTGCTAGTCAGAGGGTCCAGCAAATAGAGACCTATATTGGCACTCAATTATCATCTTTTTTTCTACATTAAATGAGAAGCCACCTCAAGTGGTGACTCCCAGGCTTCCCAACAGCCTTGACAACCCTCGTTTCCTGAGGTTTGAGGTGCTAGCCCTTCCCATGATGCTCTGTTCTCCATGGATGGACCTCCCTTGTCCTTGTGGAGTTGGGATGACACAGAAAGTAGCTCTGGGGTGTGTTCAAACTTGCCCACACTTCCTGAGTGGCATGTTTATAGCAACCGGTCCCAAGCTGTGAGCTGGAGGAAGCTGGCAATAAAGTGTCTGTGGTCTGGATCAGGTCACCCTGTGCCTGGGACCCTCGGAAAAGCTTGGAGACACCACGTTTGTTTATTCTGAGGCAGAAGGCCAAGAAAACACACTGAAAGGAACCCTGTCCTTTCACCACTGGAGTAGGCCAGACAAGGAAATTCTAACTTCAAGACCACACCGCATTTTAAAAGCCAACTAATTTCTTGCCCTTCTTGCACTCAGTTCCAGTAAAATGTTCCAATTATTTGGACTGTTCTTCTCAAAGTATGATTACTTTTCTCTTTAATTAATCATTTTTTTAAATGCAAAAGCCATTTTTCCATAATTCACTGTTACTAGTATACCTCCATTCTCCACATGGCAGCCAGCATGATTTTTAAAAAGCAGACTCCTTCACAACTGTCTCTACGGCCTGACCTCTCACTGACTTCACTCTTTCCTCTCCCCCCCCCCCCCCCGCCTCCCCTCCCCTGCCCCCAGCTCTTAGCTCTAGCTCTTCAGGTTTAGGGGACTGATAAAGATGGATTGGGTTGCTTACACACTTGAAACCATCACCCATTAATCATTTTTATTACTTTAAAAATTTTACATACAATCAACTTCACTTTTGTTGTTGTGTAGTCCTCTTAGGTTTTACACATGTGTAAATTCTTGTTATCACCACCAAAAACAGGACACAAAATGATTCCAATGCCCTGAAGAGCTCCCTGATGCTGCCCCTTTGTAATCAGTTTCTGACCCCAAAGCCTGGAAACCACGAATCTGATTCTATAGTTTTGATTTTTCCAGACTGTCACATGAAGTGAATCACACAGTAGCTAATCTTTTGAGACTGGCTTCTTTCACACAGCATAATGTATTTGAGAGTCATCCAGTTGTTCTGTGCAGCAATAACCTATTCTTTTGATTGCTGCATAGTATTCCATTGTATCAATGTACCACAGTTGTTGTTTTTTAATCCATTTACTCATTAAAGAATATTTGAATAATTTCTAGTTTGGGGAAATTATGAATAATGCTGCTATTAAACATTAGTGTATAGGTTTTTGTGTGAACATAAGTTCTTATTTCCCACTAATAAATACCGACAGATGAGATTGCTAGATCAAATGGTATTCATATGTTTAACTTTGTAAGAAAATATTAAACTACTAGAGGCCTGGTGCACGAAATTTGTGCACGGGGGGCGGTGTGTCCCTCAGCCCAGCCTGCACCCTCTCCAATCTGGGACCCTCTCGAGGGATGTCCAACTGCCCGGGATCAGGCCTAAACAGGCAGTTGGACATCCCTCTCACAACCCAGGACTGCTGGCTCCCAAGGACTCACCTGCCTGCCTGCCTGATTGCCCCTTAACCACTCCCTTGCCAGCCTGATCGATGTCTAACTGCTCCCCTGCTGGCCCAATTGCCCCTAACTTCCCTCCCCTGCTGGCCTGGTCACCCCTAACTGTCCTCCCTTGAGGGCCTGGTCACCCCAACTGCCCTACCCTGCTGGCCTGGTCCCTCCCAACTGGCCTCCCCTGAAGACCTGGTTGCCCCCAATTGCCCTCCCCTGCAGGCCTGGTCCACCCCCCCCCCTCTCCGAGCTGTCCTCCCCTGCCAGCCCGGTCACCCATAACTGCCCTTGCCTGCCAACCTGGTTGCCCCTAATTGCTCTCCCCTGCTGGTCTGGTTCCCCCCAACTGTCCTCCCCTGCAGGCCTGGTTTCCCCCAACTGCCTTCCTCTGTCCGCCCAGTCACCCCTAACTGTCCTCCCCTGCAGGCCTGATTGCCCCAACTGCCCTCCCCTGCCGGCCATCTTGTGGTGGCCATCTTGTGTCCACATGGGGGCAGCCATCTTTGACCACATGGGGGCGGCCATCTTGTGTGTTGGAGTGATGATGGTCAATTTGCATATTACTCTTTTATTAGATAGGATTCTCCAGAGTTCCTGTCCTGTACCATATTGTATTCCCACCAGTCATGTGCAAGAGTTCCAGTTGCTCCATACCCTTGTCAGCATTCATATGTAATGATATCTCGTTCTAGCTATTAATTTGCATTTCCCTAAGGACTAATGATGTGAACAGCTGTTCATATGTTTATTTGCCATCTGTTTATCTTCTTATGGAGGTATGTGTTCAAGTCTTTTACATATCTTTATTTTTAAAATATATTTTTATTGATTTCAGAGAGGAAGGAAGAGGGAGAGAGAGATAGAAACATCAATGAAGAAAGAGAATCATTGATCAGCTGCCTCCTGCATGGCCCCTACTTGGATGGAGCCCGAAACCTGGGCATGTGCCCTGACAGGGAATTGAACCATGACTTCCTGGTTCATAGGTTGATGCCCAACCACTGAACCACATTGGCCAGCCTTTTACCCATTTTTAAAAATTAGGTTGTTTGATTTCTTATTGTTGAGGTATGAGTTTTTTTAAATATATTCTGGATACAAGTCCTTTATCGGATATGTGATTTGCAAATACTTTCTTCCAGTCTGTGACTTATTTTTTCATTCTCTTAATAGTGTCTTTCACAGAGGAAAAGTTTTTAATTAAATGAATTTCAATTTATCAAAATTTTTAACCTTTTGCACTCGGATGTCGAGTGTGACGGTTATTGAATGTATCAATAATTTGAAATATAAAAAAATCCAAATAAATAAGTTTGTATGAAAAGAAACTCCAGTTTTTTATTCTACAGCCACACTTTGTAAAATCTGGGGTATTTAAAAAATTAAATCCCGAGTAGAATAAAGGAATCGAGAAAAAGCAAGCAGGTGCAAAGGGTTAAAGGATTTTGTTTTGTGAACCAATAGCACAAGATTTTCTATTTGTTTTATCTGTGTTATAGTTTTTTAATTTTACTTTTAAGTCTGTAATTTTGTTGTTAATCTTCGCCTGAGGATATTTTTTCCATTGATTTTTAGAGCGAGGGAGGGAGGACCAGGGAGAGAGAGAGAGAAACATCAATGTGAGAGAGACACATTGATTGGTTGCCTTTTATAGGCACCCTGACCAGGGCCAGGGATTGAACTTGCAACAAAGTATGTGCACTTGACAGGGAATTGAACCCATGACCCTGCAGTGCACAGGCCGATGCTCTAACCACTGAACACACTATCCAAGGCCTGCAATTTATTTTTATTTAATATTTGCTTTTGATGTGAGGTATAGGTTGAGGTTCAAACTTTGCATATGAATATTCAACCGTTCCATGACCAACTGTTGAAAAGACAACCTATTGAATTGTTTTCATACCTTTGTCAAAACTTTGAACAGACACTTCATAAAAGAAGATACATGAATGGCAAATAAGCATGTGAAAAGGTCTTCAACATCAGGAAAAGATCTTCAATGTTAGAGAAATGCACATTAAAACCACAATGAGTTATTACCTCATACCTTTCAGACTGGCTAAAATTAAGTGTTGGTGAGGACGTGTCAGAGCTGGAACTCTCAAGCACTGCAGGTGGGAATATAAAATGGTACAAACTATTTGAAAAGAGTTTGCCAGTTTCTTTAAAAGTTAGTCACACAATTACCACTTCTTCTAACCATTCTACTCCTAGATATTTACCCAAGAGAAATGGAAACATATGTCCATACACATGTCCAAAAACTCATACATGAAAGTTCATAACAGCTTTATGTATAATAACCAAAACAGGACTCAGCCTGAATGCCCATCAAGTGAACAGATAAGCAAAATGGATATGGATACAGTGGAGTACTGCACAGCAATAAAAAAGAATGAACTATTGATACATGCTGCAACGTGGATCATTCTCAAAATAATTATGTTAAGTTCAGGAAGCAAGACAAAAAAGCACTTTCTGTATGATCTAATTAATATTAAATTTCAAGAAATGTAAACTAACATCAATGATAGGAAGTAGATCAGTGATTGCCAGGAGGTAAAGTAGGTAGGTGGAGATGAGTAGGAAGAAAGGATTACCAAAAGACACAAGGAAACTTTGGGAATAATGGATATGTTCATTAACTTGATTGAAGTGTTGGTTGTATACATATGTCAAAATTTATCATCTTGTACCCTTTCATTATGTGCGGTTTGCTGTAAGTCAATTATATCTCAATAAAACTCTTTAAAATTGACTATATTTCTGGAGTCTCTATGCTGTTCCACTTATCTATGTGTTTTTTCAGTCTATACCATCCTGTTTCAGCCAAAACCGGTTTGGCTCAGTGGATAGAGCGTCGGCCTGCAGATTCAAGGGTCCCAGGTTCGATTCCGGTCAAGGGCATGTACCTTGGTTGCGGGCACATCCCCAGTAGGGGGCGTGCAAGAGGCAGCTGATCAATGTTTCTCTCTCATCGATGTTTCTAACTCTCTATCCCTCTCTCTTCCTCTCTGTAAAAAATCAATAAAATATATACCATCCTGTTTCAATCACTGTAGTTTTATTTATTTAGTTAGTTCTTAATTATGAATTTTAGAGAGAGAAAGAAGAAGGAGCGGGAGAGAGCGAGAGAAACATCAATTTGTTGTTCCACTAATTTATGCATTCATTGGTTGATTCTTATTAGTGCCCTGACCGGAAATTGAACTCATAACCTTGGTGTATCAGGAGGACACTCTAACCAACTGAGTTACCTGGCCAGGGCTTATAGTTTTATTTCATAGTATATATTAAAATCAGGTAGTGTGAGTCTTACAATTTGTTCTTTTTCAAGTTCCTTGATTTTTTTTTTTTAATTTCTTTATTGATTAAGGTGTCACATATTTGTCCTCATCCCCCCATTCCCATCCCACACCCCTCCCCTTGGATGCCCCAACCCTCTGTTGAACTTAAGCATTGGTTAGGCTCATATGCATGCACACAAGACCTTTGGTTGATCTCTCCCCCGTCCCCCCACCCTCCCCTATCCTCCCTCTGAGGCCCGATAGTCCGATCGATGCCTCCTTGTTTCTGGTTCTGTTCTTGTTCATCAGTCTATGTTGTTCATCATTTCCCCTAGATGAGCGAAATCATGTGTCACTATAGATATACTTATAAGAATTGAATGTGCGACGAGCAATAATAGTTATGCTGACAGGCAAATGAATCAGTCTGTAGTGAGTTTCTTTCTGGACCAACAGTTCTTTTGAGACCCAATATCAATGTCCACCGGTTCCCTATGAGTACATGTCGGCACTGACCCCTCAGCTCTGGATGGTTGACAAATGGTGGTAATGCAGGTCCAACTCCCTCTGGTTTGGTCTCGGCTGGACCCAGGGGCACTGCTTCACCCGGATCCAGGGGCCCACGGCCTCACCTGGACCCGGGGCCAGGCTCACCCGGCTCCAGGGGCCCGCGGCCTCGCCCGGACCCGGGGCCCAGGGCTCACCCGGCTCCAGGGGCCCGCGGCCTCGCCCGGACCCGGGGCCCAGGGCTCACCCGGCTCCAGGGGCCCGCGGCCTCGCCCGGACCCGGGGCCCAGGGCTCACCCGGCTCCAGGGGCCCGCGGCCTCGCCCGGACCCGGGGCCCAGGGCTCACCCGGCTCCAGGGGCCCGCGGCCTCGCCCGGACCCGGGGCCCAGGGCTCACCCGGCTCCAGGGGCCCTCGGCCTCGCCCGGACCCGGGGCCCAGGGCTCACCCGGCTCCAGGGGCCCGCGGCCTCGCCCGGACCCGGGGCCCAGGGCTCACCCGGCTCCAGGGGCCCGCGGCCTCGCCCGGACCCGGGGCCCAGGGCTCACCCGGCTCCAGGGGCCCGCGGCCTCGCCCGGACCCGGGGCCCAGGGCTCACCCGGCTCCAGGGGCCCGCGGCCTCGCCCGGACCCGGGGCCCAGGGCTCACCCGGCTCCAGGGGCCCGCGGCCTCGCCTGGACCCAGGATTCAGCCTCACCCGGACCCAGGGGCGCACGGCCTCGCCCGGACCCAGGATTCAGCCTCACCCGGACCCAGGGGCGCATGGCCTCGCCCGGACCCAGGGGCACGTGGCCTCACCCGGACCCGGGGCCCAGCCTCACCCTGACCCAGTTCCCAGCCTCACCCAGACCCAGGGGCACGCGGCTTCACCCGGATCCAGGACCCGGCGGGGTTTCGTCTTCTTGATCCCAATTCCTGTTGGTCAATTCCCTCTCAGCAATTCCTTCGGCCATTTTCTCAGAGCTCCAGGGCAGCCGCCGCAGAACTCGTTGGGCGGCGGGCTCGGCGAAGCTCCGGTGTGCCCGGTGCGCGGCAGCGGGCTGGTCCGGGGTGGCTGCGTCGGCCCTTGGGTCTGCAGCGGTGGCCAGTCACCGAGCGTGCGCACCTGGCCGCTTCCGGGGCGTTGAGATTCTTGAAGGACTCGGAGGTCAGCAAGCGCGGAGTCTCCCACCCCATGACTCCTAGGGGCTCGTCTGTCCGTGCTCGGCAGCGAGTGGGGCCTTCCCCTCAGCCGGAGACCGCTGGGGGAACTGCGCCGAGCACGTTCCAGGCCGCCACTGTGTCGTCTGAGCCGTAGTTCTTAAAGTGTGATCTTTGGGTCGCCGGCATCAGCATCATCCCGAGTACCCCTCTCTTTTATTCTAGTTGTAGAGCGTCTGCTCAGTCAGCCCTCCGGTGGTTCTGGATGGTGTCTGTTCCGCTCTCCTGTCGTAGACTCAAAATTGTTGTGGTGGGCAGCAATCAGGCTTCCGCCCTATGCCTCCGTCTTGGTCTTCCTTTGTACAGTTAAGTCTTGATTGTTGTTGGTGTCGCTGGGAGGAATTGTCCTCCAGGCCAATTGGCCGTGCAGATCCTCTGTGTCTATAAAGGAAGAGTTGCTGTGTAGGAGACAGATTTATGGGCCGGGTCTTGGTGCAGCAAGGCTTTGGCGCTCATTGATTCTGCCTCTGGAATGTGTCCTTTATGCGGGTGGTTGAAATCTGGTGTCATCTCACACCGACCACTAGATGCCCTCGTTTCTGGGTCTCCAATGGTGTGTAGGTCAGCTACTACCTGAGACCACTCAGCAGGACTTACGGCAGAAACTGCAGTTTCCTCCTCCTGTCTGAGCGTCCCTAGAACAGTCCGACTAGAACCGCAGTTTATCTGGTCAAGCTGCCATAGGGCAGGCCACCCACATGCAAAAGCCGTTGCTTGGAGCCCAGGTGTGCCTGCAAGACGTGCGGGGCGGGTCTGCAAAACGAGCGGGGCGGGTCCCAGGGCGGGGCGGGTCTCAGGGCGGGGCGGGGCCTCAGGGCGCCACCAGGCCATGGGGAGGCGAACCGCTCTGGCTGTAAGTCTGCTTTTTCTGTTTTCCACGTTTCCAAGCCCCCTCATTCCGCACTCCAGCGCAGCAAACACTGATTGCTGGGCGCACCTCCACAAGGAAGTCACTCCCACTCTCCGACAGGAAGGCCGAGAGTCCAGCCTCTTCCCGCAGGCGTCTGGGGAGCTAATCTCCCCTAGGGTTGGAACAAAAGCCACAAGTCCCTTCCCCCGACCCACGCGCCTCCGCACCTCAGCTTCTCCAGAGTTCGCTCTTTCCTCTACTCTCTTAGCTGTAAATCCACCATTCAGCCAGCTCTCCTGTGGTTCTGGGTGGCAGACGCTCTGTGCGCGGCGAAGTTCCTTTGTTTAACTTTGAAATTGTTGTGTGCGAAGTTCCTTTGTTTGATTCTGCTGCCTTCTTGGTCCTCCTCTCTCAAAATGGCTAGAGGACTTGAGTGTAAGACAGGAAGTCTTAAGAATCCTCTAAGTCGGTGTTGGCGGTCTCCGGGGCCCCGAGGATCTCAGTGGGGAGCTGGGCCAGGTCGGTGACGCGGGTGGGCCCGTCTCGCAGAAAGATGGTCTCTTCCTTCACCGAGAGCCGCTGCGCCAATTCCGCGGTCGCCGCCACAGCAGCTGCCGCGGCGCCCACGAGCTCATGGCCCCGGCTGCGGTGCTGGCTGAGAGGAGCCGCCGCCCGGTCTGGGGAGACGCGAGCAGGAGTCGCTGCGCTCACCAGTCCATCTTTTAGTTGTTTTTCCATAACTGCCATGCGAGGCAGCAGATCAGCCGTTCACCTCCACCGCCATCTTGCTCCGCCCTCCAGAAGCTCAAGTTCCTTGATTTTAAATGCAAATGTTGTAATCAGCTTGTCTATATCTACAAAGAATCATAATGGGATTTGCTTGGGATTGCCTTTAATCTACAGACCAATTGGGTAAGTTTGACATTTTAACTATAATGATAATCTAATACATGAATGGAATATGTCTCCACATTTATTTAGGTCTTCTTTGATGTCTTTCCTCAGTGTTTTGTAGTTTTTACCATTTACATCTTGCACATATTTTGTTAAAGTTATAGCTAAGTATATCATATTCTTTTTTGCTTCCAATTAATTGATTATTTGTAGATATAGAAAAATGATTTATTTTTGTATGGTGACCTATTCCATGATCTTGCTATACATACTTGGTTTTAGAAGCTTTTTTTTGTAGCTTTCTTGGGATTTTCTACATGTCAACTATGATAAGGGCATTTTACTTCTTCCATTCCACTTTGAAGCTTTTATATCTTGTCTAATTGCACTTGCTAGGATTTCTAGTACAATATGGTACAGCTAGGGTCAGAGCTAACCATTCTTGTTAATCCTCACCTGAGGATATTTTCCCATTGATTTTTAGAGAGAGTGGAAGGGAGGGGGAGAAACAGAGAGAGATAAACATTGATGTGAGAGATACACATCAATTGGTTGCCTCCTGCATGAGCCCGACCAGGACTGGGGATCAAACCTGCAACTGAGGTGTGTGCCCTTTACTGGAATCGAATCCAGGACACTTCAGTCCTTGGGCTGATGCTCTATCCACAGAGCCAAACTGGCTAGGGCTCCACTGACCATCCTATATAATAAAAGCCTAATATGCTAAGTGTCCAGTCGGCCGTTCAACCAATCAAAGCGTAATATGCTAATGATATGCTAAGGCCACTCAACCACTTGCTATGACATGCACTGACTACTAGGGGGCAGATGCTCTGACCAGTAGGTTAGCTTGCTGCTGTGGTCGTCGATAGGGACTGAGCGAGATGGGCCGGACAAGCACTGGAGCCCTCCCGTGGTCCCTCCCTGGTTGGCCAACATCCCGCATCCCTCCCTGGCCCCTATCGTGCACTGGTGGGGTTCCTCAGCCTGACCTGTGTCCTCTCGCAAGCCTGGACCCCTCGAGGGATGTTGGAGAGCCAGTTTCGACTTGATGGCGGAACAACTGGTCACTATGACATGCACTGAGCACCAGGGAGCAGATGCTCAACACAGGAGTTGCCCCCTGGTGGTCAGTAAGCTCCCACAGGGGAAGTGCCCCTCAGCCAGAAGCCAGGCTCATGGCTGGTGAGCACAGTGGTGGTGGCGTGATCCTCTCCCACCCCCGTAGCAGCGCTAAAGTTCTCCGACTGCCGGCTTAGGCTCCCTCCCCCGAGGGCTCCTGGACTTTGAGAGGGCACAGGCTGGGCTGAGAGACTCCCCGACCCCTAGTGCACAAATTCTGTGTACTTGGCCTTTAGTTCTTAACATAAGAAAAAAGAGAGATAGCCAGGCAAGTCCCTGTCAGTGTGATGCAGGAGGGATACACAGTCAGCCATGAAGTAGTCTTCTTGACAAAAAATTAAACCAGAGGCAGACCAAAAAAGAAAAATTCAGGATGAGACCATAGGATGCCAAAAAAACAACTCAGTGATCAAGAAAAATAACATTTTAATGCAATATTTTAAAAAATCAAAATTAATTTAAAAATGCATGATAAAAAATACCAACATTTTAAACAATGGTGGGGTCAGTATTACTGGTTTTTCCTTTGTTACAGGTTCCATATGGCTCTACCCTGGTGTAGAGTCTAGTCAGTGATGGGCAACCTTTTGAGCTTGGTGTATCAAATTTTGCCAAAAAACTGAGCATAACTCGGGTAGTGTGTCACTTTGAGGAAAAAACATTATTTCGCGATATTTATAGTTTAAATAACATAAATGTATAATTGTTATATATAATTGTATTTAATAAACCAAAAACTAAATATTTAGTGCTGACACGCATGTCATAGGTTCGCCATCACTGGTCTAGATCAAATGGCCATTTTACAGTAAATACAAGGATAGAAGAAATGTTGAATGAATCCAGTATGTGGGAAACTACAGGATGATGATGATGAGTTCCTTCAAGAAATTGCAAGAAAAAATCGCCTGCAGTGCCTGAGTGTATAGTAGGTTACACAGATGTGCTCACGTTATGATGCTTCGGCAAGCCATACCTCATGATATGGGCACTTTTCAGCCGTTCTATTGTAATAAAATGTTTTTTTAAAGATAAGGAAAAAGCACTTAAAACAGTTATTAAGTTCAGGTGATTAGATTTTGGCTGTTTATATAATTTTTTTAAATGTTGTTCTTAATGTTTAGTAATTCTTTTATAATTTATTACTATATAATTTATATAACTATGATTACTACCAAGTGTCTAGTTACGTTATATAATTTATACTTTTATAATTTATACAGTATACTTTTATGAATTATAAATTTAAGCCAAAGTTTTAGAAATACTTCTCTAGCTCATAATTATTAGAGATGCATCCTGAAGTATGTAGGGGCCAACTGAATGAAGTATTGGATCTGTTTTTATTTATTTATAAATATATTTTTTATTGATAGTATTACAGATATCTCTCATTGCCCTCACCCACCCCCCCACCCCCATTTATCCCCATCCAGATCTGTTTTAAAATATCTTAGCAATTGCCCTAGCTGGCTCGGCTCAGTGGATAAAACATCAGCCTGTGGACTGAAGGGTCCCAGGTTCGATTCTAGTCAAGGATACATGCCAGGATTGCAGGCTTGATCCCCAGAAAGGGGTGTGCAGGAGGCAGCCGAACAATGGTTCTCTGTCATCATTGATGTTTCTATCTCTCTCTCCCTCTCCCTTCCTCTCTGAAATCAATAAAAATTAAAATTAAAATAAATACCTTAGCAATTAATCCAGAAACCATGCCCTAAGAAATTTTTTTAGTTACAAAGGAGGAGGAGAAAGAGAAGGTGAAGAAGAAAAAGGAGGAGAAGAAAAAGAAGAAAGGAAGGAGGAAAGAAAAAGTTCTAAATGAAGTAAATGCGGGAAAAATGATGATTGTTGAATCTGGGGAACATATTAGAGCTTCTTATATTTTCTACTTTTGTGTTTGCTTGAAATTTTGTCATCATAAAATTATAAATAAAATAACCTGTCTACCCCATTACCTTGTTTTATTTTTTTTCTAAACAATTATCTGTTACTATCTTTTTTATGGGTGTATTGCAGGCCTCCTCCAAGAAGAATATAAGCACAAGAAGAATAGAATGTACCTGAGCCTTGTTCACTTCTTCTTTCCCAGCAACAAAAAACATTAAAACAATGAAGTTTGTCAGTATCTTACATCTAACATGATTTCTCAAACAGTTGATGTCTGGTAATGGGTACTTTATTTTTATATTATTTAAAGAGTAAAATCTCAGTACAGCCTCACTTTTTGACTCAAAGGGATCCCAGCTCCTCACAGGTGTCCCAGCTCCTTTTTCCTTGGATGGTCGTCAGACTTTAATGGATGCAGAGACTACATCCCCTCCAGGAGTTCTTCACAATCATTTCATAGTCCTGAGAGCTGTTGTCTGCTAATGGGTAACAACTATAAAGCCCAGCACTTTCATTTGACCTACTGTTAAGGTCCCCTGTGAAGCTATTGATTTCAAAGTACTCTGGGGCTTTATAGACCCATCTTCCTTAAATTGTTGTAAGGCCATGCTCAACAAAGAACAGATGCTGCACTCTGTTAATCTGCAATCACCAGCTTCTAATCAGTTTCCAATGTCAAAGTCAGCTTCTCCATCTTTGAAGAGACTCTGCAATCCAGAACAAGAAAGTTTCTGTTCCAAAACTTAGCTCCTTAAAAGTAAAAACACAGTTGAAATTTCTCACATGATATTCTTTGTGTTTAAAAATAGAACAAATCTACTTGTCTTTCTCATTTATTTTCTGTTCTTGGTTATAGGTCTGTGGACTTATGGTATTAGAAGAGTCATTTTTGGATAATGAAAATATTTATTCATGCTCATATTTGTTCTTTCTCTGAAGTCTGCCCCATGTCCACTTGAAACAACGTATTAGAGCCCCAAGTACATTTGCACAATTGAATGTATCTGAGTTGCTAATTGGGTTGGCCCTGTGGAGTGTATTCCAGGTGCTTCAGGATGGGAACATCTCCCCCATTTGACACAGATGAGAGGCAGCTTCAGTGGTTTCTTGGTCCCAACTCCATCCCTAAGCTCCTCCCATCTCCCCTAGGTACTCACACTCCTTTTCAGATTCTTCAGGCGTTCAGAGTTCAGGAGTCCTCGTCCCAGGTTTAATCATGCAGATTATACTTTTCCATAGGTTGTGATGGGACACAACAGGCACTCCAAGGTACATTCCAGGGCCAGAGTGTTTCAGGACAAGGCATTGTCAATGAGTTCTTGGAATCTATGTGGTCTGTGAGAGGGTCTGCTTGGATGTTTGGAAACACCAAACTTATAGCACACTGTACAATATTTTTAAGGCTGAAGAAAACAAGTTTTTATTCAGTATCCATTCAAAAAATATTTCCTGAACTCCAGCCATGAGCCAGACTTAATTAGATGCATTGAGCTACATGGTCTTTACCTCAAGGTTCATAATCCTGCAAAGAAAAGGTGCATAAACAATTGTCTCTAATGCAATGTGATTAGTGCTCTAGGTAAGTCTTTCCTATACTTCATAGGATGAGTATATATGGCTAAGAGTTTTAGTGATGACATGTTTTTTGGAGCAATTTCTTTAAACTAGTATTGTGTGAAGTATTTTCCATATATTATCCCCTTTAATCCTTACAAGAACACTAATGTTGTAGGTATTATTATCATTCTACAGGTGAGGTAACTGAATCTTAGAGAGGTGAGACAGGCCTCAGAGTCTGGAAATTAGCAAGGCTGGAATATAAACGAGGGTCTTTCTTATTCCCCAGAGATTAAGGTGTAAATTGGACGCTATGTAGGTGCTGGGTTATAATCCCTTAGGGCTATGTCTCAGGTTGGACACCAGAGGGCGCTGAGAGCAAACCAATGGGAGGAATTTGCCTCCAGAGGCTACCATTTTGAAATTGACCTCAAATTCATCTTTGAAGGTGTGTTAATAAGCACAATGTTGAGAAAGCAGGTCTGAACGTACTGCACATTCCAGTTACAGATAAGGGCAAGGATCACTTAGGCTTCATCTTTCATCCAAAGCACCTTAGCCCACTATTTCTTTTATCCACAGTATAGAATGCATGTGGAATTTAACTAGATGTCTGTGTACAGTCACAAGTCTGTGTATGTCTTGCTTGCTTCTACGCATCCATAGCTGATTACAAATCAGGAGTGCTGTGCAAACAGCTGCTCAACTAGACACTGGTTCAAGTGAAAGTAGCTCAGTTTACCTGCTGAACTGCATACACACTCCAGACATGACCCCCACCACATTTATTCCAGCTCCCAGAACAGTGAGTGACTGGCATGACTCCCACTCCATTGGCAGCCTCACAAAAGACTGGCCCATCAACATGCCCATCATGGTGAGAGGTGCTTCATGTGATGAAGTCCTCAGACTGTTGCCTACAGGATTATGTTCCCATTATGGAATGGACACTCACCTGGATCGAAGGTGGTGCTGGAACCAGAAGTCAACATTCCTGATTGTTTCAATTCTTTCCTCCTAGAACATTGCCATTAGTTTCTAGATGCTTTTCCATCATGGTTGCCACTTACAATATAGAATATGTGCTGAATTGGAAAAAGTGAGTTCATATTTTAGGGAAAGTAGTTAAAAATAACCAGTGACCAATGTGTCTTCACATATATCCTTTCTCAGTGTTTCAGTCCCATGTTGCTGGCCCTCACACTCTTTGAGTGTTTACCGTGTGCAATTTAAGTATTTTACTGATACTAACTTATTTAAACCTCACAAATCAAACGAGGTGGGAATATTATCGTCCACCTTTTATGGGAAAAGAAACTGAGGCACAGATAAATAAAAATTATTTGTGAAAGGTCACTAGTATTTGAATCCAGCTGTCAAAGCCCAGCACCTGCACTCTCCACATATGTTGTGCAGTCTCTTTTCCAGTCTGGGGCCATGGGAGATGGTGGTGTCCCTGGCTGGGATGGGAAGTCAGGAGGAGCATGTGTGTGGAAGGTGCAGTTGGAGGAGGGTGTTTTGGACATGTGTAGAGTTTGAATGTTCTGCCAGCACCTTAGGTGGAGATGTCCAACAAGCTTTGAATCCCAATATGGAGAGAGAGATGGTTTTCATTAAAAATAATGAAACATCTGTAAAAATACTATTGGCTGAGTTTCCCAGTCAAGCTATTCAAGAAAGGCCTTCTATGCTAACAAACAGGAAGCCCAGGCTCCTGCTGAAGGTTTGGCCAGAGCTTTAGAAAGAGCAGGTTCATTAGCAAGGTATTCAGGGTCCCTGGGCTCATGAAGGTCTGCAAGAGAGACCAAGCCCAAGCCTTGAAAAAGGCGGAGGGGGTGGATGGGTGTAAGGTCCCCTCAGTTGTTCTGAGTGCCCTCCTCATTCTAACCAGTCTGTGCTTCTCATGCTGCCTGCCCAGTGGAATTGCCTAGGGAGTTTTAAAAACACTGATTCCTAGGCCTCATCCATAACTAATTCAATCAGACTATGTCAGGGTAGACACAGGCAGTTTGAAAAGCTCTCTAGGTGATTCTAATGTGAGGCTGGGGGTAAGCACCAGAGCACCAGAAGGAGGGTTTGTCTTTAAAGATGATCAGAGCAGAGGGTAATGACTAATGTCTACAAAGTACTTTTCAGTTCATAAAGCACTTGCACATACATGGCCTTATTTAAGGAGCATCTTATTATTATCCACTGGTTGGATGGGGAAACTTTGAATCAAAAAGAGAAATTACTTGCTCAAAGTCAAAACAGTTACTTATTAAAAAAAGCTAGACCCCAGATCTGCTGACCCCAAATTTGGGTTCCTTCAAAGATCACATAGGGCAATACTACAAACAGAAGGCCAATTCATCTGTATTCACAGAGAAAGGTGAGGATATAGGCATTTTTTCAAAGAAATTATGGTCCACGGGATTGAATCTAAAAACAGGGCTGCAGCTTGTGTGCCAGAGCATAAAGGAGTGGAGGAGTCTGAGCTCACCAGGCCCAGAGCTGGTGAAGCCGGAGGCCCCGCGGCCAGGCGGGGTCACAGCATTGCCCAGGGTGAGGAGGCTTTTGGGCCACCTATGGCTGGTAGTGGTGGAAAGGGCAGATCTGAGTAATTCCTGGAGGCATTTACCAGTTAATAGAGATTCTTCTGGATCTTCAAAGGGACCCACTATCTTACTAACCAGATAATGAACACCTGCTAATTTGTATAGAGCTATATAATTTAAAATACATTATCTTTTGCCATTTTTACAATGGCTTGTAGTATTATTCTACCTGGGGCATTGAAAGGGTAATGAAAGAATGTTTCTAATAAAATGCCCAGCACATAGGAGGTGCTGAATAAATATTAGAAACTTTTGTGGTTTATTTATTTATTTATATTTATTTATTTTAGATGGATTTTAGTCTCATGTTATTTATTTTTTGTTACTCCTCACCTGAGGGTATTTTTCCATTGAATTTTAGAGAGAGTGGAAGGGAGGAGGAGAGACAGAAAGAGAGAAACATCAATGTGAAAGAGATACATCGATTGGTTGCCTCCTGTACACTCCCTGACCAGGGCCAGGGATTGAGCCTGCAACCTAGGTACATGCCTTTGACCATAATCAAACCCAGGACCCTTCAGTCCACAGGCCGACTCTCTATCCACTGAGTCAACCCGGCCAGGGCTGTGGTTATTTTTAATGTGGATGGTGCGGTTCAGGGATGCTGAGTACAGTCCGGTGGTTAGAGTGTGGGCTCTAGCACCAGCTCTACCAATCTGGCCATTAAATCTTGGAAGAGTTAGTCATTTATCTGCACACCATCTCTGTTTCTTCTGGTGTAAAATAGAGATAATATCTGAACCTATCTCATGTGGTTCTTAGGAAAATTAGATAATGCATGGAAAACTCTCAGCATAGCCCCTGGCATCTAATCACTCTTCAATAATTATTAACAAATTTCATTAAATGTGACTTGCCTCAAATCCCCCCAAATAGCAAGCGAATAAACCAACACTGAAGCCTTGGCCAGTGCTTTCTGCGACACTCAGGCAGCTTCCAGTGATAATGGACATTAACCCCAGGAAAAGGAGCAACTGCATTTCAGGCACTGACATCAAGACAAAGCACTTTGCAGGGATATAATGAGGCTAAGTGGAGCTAGTAACTGCCTAAGGTCACAGAACTACGAAGTGGGGGGGTGGCATGTGGGAGTCACACTGTGTGACCTCTAGTCACACCTTTGTTCTCAGAATCATCAGGCAGGCTTGTTAAAATCCAGATTCCAGGCCCGTTTCCCAGAGTTTTTGATTCAGCAGGCCTGAGAATTTGCATTTCTAACAAGTTCCAAAGTGATGTCAATGCCAGTCCAGGGAGATCACATCTAGAGAGCTTGGTCTACACTGAGCAGTCTTCTGCTCTGTGATTCATTGTGATGAGAGGGGTGGTGCTCTAACATCTGCATAAACTCTGCCACCTCTCAGGCCACCACAAGCCCCAGGGAGCCCCAGGGCTGCCATGAGGCATACTCAAGAAATGTTTTGGTTAAGCATTTCAGGGCCTCATGACACGCTAACCACAGCCTTGTCAGGAGAAGATTTTTGTCAGGCGTGATTTCAGAGCAAACACTCTCAGTTGAGTGTTTTATTTTATTTATTTTTTTAAATAGATTTTCATTGATTTCAGAGAGAAAGAGGGAGAGAGAGATAGAAACATCAATGATGAGAGTGAATCATTGATTGGCTGCCTCCTGTATGCCTCCCACTGGGGATCTAACCTGCAACTCCGGCATGTGCCCTGACCGGGAATTGAAGCGTGACTTCCTGGTTCATAGGTCAACACTCAACCACTGAGCCACGCGGCTGGGCTTGAGTGTTTTATTTTTTTATTCACTTGACAGAAAACATACATTAGATCCTAGAAGACACCATGCAACAGGTTTAACTAGTTGCCACTGCACAAAATAACTCTTCTGGGCTCTGAGGACTCCCTGCATGGCCTAGGACAGCCCGTCACCCAAAAGAAGGAGAAGAACCCTGCCCCAGAGAAGAGGCTGACTGCCAGGCGTCCCCGGAGCCCATCCCACAGCCATATGGAGCCATGATGTTCACACACTGGCTGGACAGCATCACAACAGCGGTTGTGTTGGGAGGAAGAGGTCTCCTGAACTAGAAGATGGCCTTAAAACCAGGGTGTCCAGACAATCTACATACATTGCAAACATATAAATTAAGAGGTTCATATGTATACAAAATTCTTGAAAGGGGACTTAATTTCATTCTATGGCATGCCAGGTATTTATCAGAACCTGAAACCAGTGGTTTTCAATGGAGCCAGCATTACAAATAGAAGGTATTTATTTATACATGGGCCCTGCTCCTCTCGTGGGCACCATGGAATCCTCTGGTGTTGTCAGGGCCTCTGGGCAACCTCAGCACCCCCACAGGTAACCCATCTGCAGTCTGCATCTTCCGAGAGAGCAGGGGACTCGCTCTGGGGCTCTTCTCCTGTGTCCCCATCTCAGCTTGGCGGCGCCTCTGAACCCAGGGGCTGCCAGAGGGAGTGACGCTGCTGTCGGAGGAATAATCCGTGCACTTTCGAAGGATCTCGGGGCTGGTGCCACAGTTCAGCCTTCCTTCCTCAGCCAGTGGGGACTTTCTGGAAACGCCTCTGCGCTGAGCCAAGGGACTGCTCCAAGGACTTGAGCATGGGGAGGCATTTGGACTCAGAAAGAGATTCTGGTGGCCAGAAGGGCTGAGTTTATTGGTGACCACATGCCGCCGGCCAGCCATAGGGGACGTGGGATTGCTCTCAGGGTCGGAGGAGCTGTTCGCAGAAGACTCGTCACCCATGTATTGAAGCTCCTCAACTCTCTTGTTCAGGGACTTGTTCAAGTGGATGCTCGCAGTGGGCTCCTCGTCATGGGTCTTGTCTTTGGGAGGTTTCTTTTTGGGTGGCTTCATACCAATCAGAACAGCTTTCATGTTCTCCTTGCCCTGAGATTCCATGATCATAAACTCATAGGCTTTGATGGCGGCTTCCACCTCCTCGAACTCCACAATGGCGCATTCTTGGGTCCCCACCTGGCTGTACCGGCTGCTAATCCTCTGAATGTCAGGGGGCAGCTCTCTCCCAGGTTTGAGGATCCGCACTGATGAAATGACGCCAAAGGTCCCAAAGAGCTTGAGTAGGTGTTCCATCACCTTCTCTTGCACCCTCCCATTCTTCTGGGGGGCGCCCAGGGCCCACAGCTTAGGGGACAGGTAGAGGTCATAGACTAGAAGCATCTTGCTGGGGAGGTTCTCATTGGGGAAGAGAGGGACAGGGGTGGTCCTCCTCACCTTCCGGTGGTCCTCATTCAATTCTAGGGTCACTGAGTACTTGAGGGCATGTGCTGTGGTTCTCCAGTCCCGTGTAAGGTGTTTCACCTGAAGAACACAAAGCAAATCTGAAATGGTACCCAATGTCCTGGTCTACCTTGTGTCCTCTGTAATCTCCCTCACACCTTTCCTTATTCCGGAGGACTGGTATCTACAATCATACCAGATGTGAGCAGGCACTCAAAAATCTAGTGAATGAATGAATGAACAAACACACTTTGCAGAATATCAAATGAGGCAGCACAGTTGAGAGCAGTGCTGTCCAACAGAACTTGTCATGCTGATGGAAATATTCTATCTGTTCTGAACAAGTTTAGAGATTAAACCTGCAGGCTCTGGACAAAGGCTATTGGATGCACAAATGCAAGGCCCACCTCCAACTGGCAGTGAGATCTAAAAAGTTATTCAACCTCCCAGTGCCTCAATTTCCTCATTTGTGAAATGGGGATGTTAATATGCCTGCCTACCTCATAGAGTCAGTCTGAGGATTAAATGAATAAATACAGGCTGTCCCCCCAAAAATGTATATGCACTTTGAATGATTATAACCTCAGTGTTTATTAACATGCAGTTCATTTTCAAAATTTAAAGGAATCTACAGAAATGAATCATTTGTTTTGTCAATGCTTGTTTTCAAACTGATGACCGTTCTGAAGTTGTATTTCTGCATTTATGCATTTACTACAGCGGAGGTTCCAAAAAATGTTTCATATTTCACTGCAATATCTCCTGGAAATAATTTTAGCTGTTTCAACTTGGAATTAAATCCAACTTGGGCCTCATGAAGAATGATTAAATAGATCCCCTCCTCACTTAGTGGAAAGTGTGGGTATGTTGCAGTATGTGAACGCTATATTTATATCGTAAAACAGTAATTTTCAAGAGGCCCACTTTCAGTGAGGGAATTCCAGGAAGAATGAGTCACCCTGAAGAAACGGTGGAGATGGGTGGGGTGTGTGGCCTGATCCAGAAATGGCGAGATCACCCCGAGTCCTCAGGCCAGGCCAGAGCAGCTGCTCTGCAGAGCAACCAAAGCAGGAACTTCTCAGGACTCAGGAAGGACTCCCTCACAGAGCAGCATTGAGAGGACCTTGGCAGAGCTCTCCACCATACAGGCAGGCTCCTGGAAAGAGGACACTTCCACTCTAGCCTGTGGCCTCCAGATGAAATAGCCGGATTTGTGCTTAGGATGTGGGAACCACAAGTCACCTACACACAGACAATGGAGCTGATCACTGTGACACAGGCTAAGGGCAGAGAGAAGTGGGTCCAGGGAAAGAGTTGGACTGGTGGTGAATGAGAGATCCAGAAAGGATGAAGATGATGACCGCAGGTCAGTGCCAGGTTGTGGGAGATCCAAGCAGTGGTCCTTTTGAGGGCAGAACATGGGGAGCCTTCTCCAAAACAGGTCAGGGAGGGAGACTCTGGAGAGGACAATCCTAAGCCTGGAGCCTGAGCAGATGGTGCCCGGAGGAGGCCAGTGCTGCCTTGCTCAGAGGGCTGGAGAATTGGCCACTGGCCATGGCCAGTGGAGAGAGCAGGTTCTGGCAAGCACTCCTCCAGAGCCGGGAGCAAGGTCCATGAGAAACTCAGTCTGAGCGTCCCAGGCCTGTGTCTGAGCTTTTGGAAGGAGTGGCCAGGCACCTAAGAGGAACCAGGGAGCTGTGGGCTTTGTGCAATTACTAAAAGAACTTTGTGAGATTTTAAAACACTGTCATTTCCCTGTTTGTTACCTTTGTTGTATAGGTTTGCTACTATGATTAGCAGGAAACCCTGTCAAAGGAAAAATGTCTTTGCTCTCATTTTGGAGGTATTGGGGAGTCTGTGTCCACTCTGCGGCTGGTTTTCAACAGAGAAGACACCTCCTAAATAGATACGTAAGTGGCAAGTTAAAAAGGAAAGAAAATCAGGTTGACTCTTAGGGTGTCTGGGGAGGAAAAAAGAAATGTATAGGATGAGTCCACTGGCTGTTGCATTTTGGGGCTCCCGACAAACACTTTGCATGTGAAGGCTTGCTCACTGTTCCCTGCACATGTGTGATACTGCGGTTTATAATAAGGAATACATGTATTTGGTCTTCATTCCCATTCCTGGCACTGACCCCTGAAACCTTTTGTCAATTCCTAAGGGATCAGAGCACTAGAAGCATCTTTTGTTCTAATGAGGGGACCCTGGGTGGGCTCCCAAAGCTCCTGGATGGGGCTGGTCACCAGAAAGACTGAGTCATAATTAGAAGCTGAGAACTTTCAGCCCTCTGCCCCCATCCTCTGAGAGGGGGGGAGGGTGGAAATGAAGTTAATAATGATCACTTTTATGTGAGGAAGCCTCCAAAAAAATCCCAATAATAGAGGATTTGGAGAGCTTCCAGGTGGGTGAACACATCGGCCTACATGGAGGGCGGTGCACCCCAACGCCACTGGGACAGGCGTTCCTGTGCTCCCAAATCCCATCCCTTTGTATCTCTTCATCTGGTTATTCGTCTGTATCCTTTGTTATGTCCAACTGGTAAATGTAAGTGTTTCCCCGAGTTCTGTGAGCTATTCTAGCAAATAATCGAATCCAAGGGGAGGAGGCCACAGGAACCTCTGATTTGTAGCCAAGTTGGACAGAAGTTGTGGGTAACCTAGGGTCCTACTACTTGTGATTGGCACCTGAAGTGGGGGTCAGTCTGTGGGACCGAGCCCTTAACCTCTGGGATCTAATGCCATCTCCAGGTAGACAGTGTCAGAACTGAGGTGGAGTGTAGGACACTCAGCCGTGTCACAGAAATGCTTGGTGTGGGAACCCTCCCCTCAGTTCTACTGAAGTGTGAGTGTGGGAATAGTATGGCAGCAAAGGAGGTACACAGGGGGAAGAGTAGGTTTTCCTTTGGAACATGCAATGCCACTTCCCGTCTCCTGTTTGTTGAAAACTCCTACTCATTCTCCAAGATCCAACTTTAATGTCGCACTTCTCCAAGCAGGATTAGTTGCTCTAAGCAACTCACCACCAATAGTCCTTTCTTTCTTTCATGGTGCTGTCTAGGGTCATATTGTAACCTTTCACTGGTCTCTCTCTCCTTCACTGGACTTTGCAAAGGCAGGGGAATGCCAAATTCATCTTGTATATCCTATGCCTAACACAGTACTCAGCATACAGGATGAGTATGCTTGATGAATGAATAAAATAAAGAGAACAACAGAAGAGGGCAGAGCACACCAGGACCTGCGGCAGAGACGCAGTCTGGGAGAAGAGCTGTCCTAGGTGCTTCCTGACAACTTGGCCAGGACCTACTCATTACACATCCCATTACACAACAGTCAGTGCAGTGCTTTTCCATTCTAGTAAACAACTTCCCTCAAGGGAGACAGAGTGCTGGGGCCAACTTCTCTGCCAGCTCTTCAAGAAGCAGGCGAACGCAGTCCGCTTGCTGGATGTGTACACAGCAGGGCCATGCGGTCTGCTGCCCAGACGGCAGCAACAGGCAGATTTCCCACATCTCCATCTACAGATGAGGGTGGCATTGCACACAAGGGCGGCTGAAATCTTGGAGAAGGGCTTATCTCCCAGAGTTCTGAGCACTCCTTCCTCCTTTTATTTCTTCAACTATACAAATGAAAAGCTTGAATTGCATGTAATTCTAGGCCTGGTAGGTGTCTCAAAAGGCCATTGCTGAGATCTGTCCCCAAACCCAGGACCCTTTTCATAGTGAGGGACAATCCTAAATCCCCTCTCTTGATCATTTTTCTCTTTTTTCAGGCATCAGAGGAAGTAAAAAATTACTAGTCATTAGGTTTGAAAAGGGTAAAAAAATATTTTGACCCATAACCCCAAACAGCCTTGAAACCCTTTGGGCAGCTCTGACAACGAGGTCTCACCTTTTTGAAGGATGTGAGTAGCTTAACACTCACATATCCCAACTTGTTCCTCCTCACATGCTTTAGCAGGAAGGCGTCCTTTTCCAAGTTTTCATTGGAAAAGTAGAATTCGATCTGATCCACCAGTTTCCTGATTAACTCCTCGTCTGGAGGCTTCCACTCCTGCTCCAGGTCCTCATGCTCATTCTCGCCCCCACTTGTTGTGGTGCCACTGAGACCAGAAGGAGACACTGGGTGTTATCAGCTGAATTGTCTCCCCCCACCCAGAATTCATATGTTGAAGTCCCAACATTCCCAGCTCAGAATGTGACCTTATTTGGAAAGTGTCTTACAGATGTCATTAGTTGCAGATGAGGCCATATCAGAGCAGGAAGGTCCCTAAACCAGTAGGACTCATCTTTAAAAGGGGACTCCGGACACACAGAGAGAATGCTGTGTGAAGATGAAGGCAGAGACGGGGAAAGGGGGGCATGCAGAAGTCAAGGGACATCAAAGACTGCCAAAAAAATACCTAGACCAGACCCTTCCATTGCACCTTGAGAGGGAGCATGCCCCCACTGACACCTTGATTTCGGACTTCTGGCCTCTAGAACTGTGAGGCAATAGTTTTCTGTAGTTCTAGGCCCTCCGATTTGTGGTGCTTTGTTACAGCAGCCCTAAGAAATTGCGCTGGGCCATACCTGAATTGAACTCTACAGAGGGGGTGATCACATGGCCACAGGGGATAGGTTTTGCTTCCAAAAAGCGAAGAAATCACGCTTTCGTCTTTAACAAGGAGGGGGGACCATTAATACAACAACACCCTCTACTAATATTTATGTGCTGCTCTTCTATCCGATGCTTTTCACAATACACTCCTTATCCTTCCCTCCCCACCTCCACCCTGCAAATCCTGATTTCCAGAAGGTAGTCTGGCAAAGTAACTAAGAGTCCCAGTTCTAAAGTTACACTGCCTAGGTTTGAATCCTGACACCACCCTTTATTAACTGAGTCAAACTGGGCAGGAGCTCCACGGCCACACCACGGTGCCATTTCGGTAAATTGGGAGTCATGACAGGATTATGGTGAAAGTTAGATGAATTAAGACAGCTCATATCCAAAGAGCTCCTGGCATACCCATAGAGCTCAGTAAACGACAGATACATCCATTTGCTCATTCATAAGAGGCAGATCTAGGATCCAAACTCAAACTTGTGTCTCCAAAGCCAGCACACACAATATTTTCCAGGTTTTGTTGGGACTCTGCCTTGAAATCTGAAACAATCCCATTCACCAGGGCCTGCTAAATGAAACCCACACCCCCAGGAGCTCCCCTGGATGACTTCCCCTCCTGAGAATAGAACATGAGAACAAGCCAAGGAAATCCTGGGCAAAGCCAACCTTTCACAAAGAGGTTATAAAAACTTCAAAGCCATAACTATTTAGGGAATGCGTGATTATCCAAGTCATAGTGGACACCATCATTAAAAGTTATCAAAGGTGAGTTATCATTTGTATATTTATTACTAAATTAAATTATGCATTATACAAATACTACATATACTACACAATAAAAAGGATTAGTTAAAAACTACTTCTGGAAAAAAATATAGCTGCTTTCCTATGTGGTAGCTTTATGTCCAAGAGCCTGACCACCCAACTCACAGCTTCCATTACCATGTTCTGAGCAGAGAGAGCAACTCCGGGTACAGACACACACACCTAGTCCACCTAAAGCATCCATGTGCTTCTACTCTGTTAGAAGAACGTGTTCACAGCAGCATTATTCACAATAGCCAACAGATGGAAGCAACTCAAAGTCCATTGATGGATAAATGGATAAACAAGATGTGGTATGTATATACAGTGAAATATATTTCAGCCTCAAAAAGAAAATTCTGACACATACTATAACATGGATGAATCTTGAGGACATTATGCTAAGTGAAATAAGCCAGTCACAAAAGGACAAATACTGTATGATTCCATTTATATGAGGTCCCTAGAATAATCAAATTCATAGAGACAGAAAGTAGAGTGGTGGTTAAAAGGGGTTGGGGGAGGGGTGAATGGGGAGTTATTGTTTAATGGATAGAGTTTCAAGTAGGAAAGAAAAAAATTCTGGAGTAGGAAGGTGGTGTTGGTTGCACAACAATGTGAGTGTACTTAAAGCCACTTAAAAAGGGTTGAGATGATAAATTGTATGTGCATTTTACCACAATTGAATTTTTTTAAAAAGGAGGCCTTCAATAAAAAGTATGTTTACATGCATATTATGTTTCCTTTACAAAGAAGCAAACAATTAACATTTCCCTTGGATCAGCATTAAGCTCTTACATAAAGTAATCAACCAAGGAAAAAAGGGAGCGGGCTCAAAAATCGAAGTACTATGACCTATTAGTTTAAGGTTGGAAAAGACTCATCCATTTATGTCCTTTGACCCTAGCAAAATTTTCACTGTTTTTCAACCGCCCAAAAAAATCAACTGCATAAGAGTCAAAATGAGAATAAAAATAAAATATTCTGTGAGGAAGAAAAAAAACAACAATTAAATCCATCTCATAATTTTTTCAAATTCAGAAATTAAAATTAGCATAAAATATAGGCATTGGTTGATTTTAAAAATGAAAAGGTTTCGTTATTTGCCTGTAGACAGTCTGGAAATGGGGTCAGTTTTTCTATTTAACTTTCATGTCATTGATTTTCTTCATGTGACTGGTAAACAATTCATCTTTTTCTTTATAAACATTTAAGAAATAAACTTTAGAATAGTTTTAGATGTATAGAAAAATTGTGAAAATAGTACAGAGAGTTCCCATAGGCCCAACACCAGGCTTCCTCTTCTATTATTAATAGCTTACATTCATAATATATTAATGAATATTATTGCATTATTATTAGCTAAAGTCCATACTTTATTCAAATTTTCTTAGTTTTTACCTAATATCCTTTTTCTGTTGCAGGATCTCATCCAGGATGTCATATTGCATTTAGTCATGTCTCGCCAGGCTCCCCTTGGCTGTTACAGTTTCTCAGACTTTCCTTGTTTTTGATGGCTCTGACAGTGTTGACGGTGTTCAGGTATGTTGTAGAATGTCTGCCTTTATGATTTGTCTGATATTTTTCTCATGATTAGACTGAGGCTATGGGGTTCTAGGAGGACCACAGAAGTAAATTTCCATTCTCATCACATCATCAAGGCTATGTACTATCAACATGACTAATCACTGTGGATGCTGACCCTGGTCATCTGGCTGAGGTAGTTTGTCTCCATCGTAAAGTGACTCCTTTCCCCCGCTTCCCAGACTGCACACTTTGGAAGGTAGTCACTGAACACAGACCACACTTAGGAACGGGGCGTTAGACTCCAAGGCTATTCCTTTTGAAGAAGGAAGGTCTGGATTGCTTTTTCTTGGTGGGTCATGTGGGTTCCTTCTATAGCTGTACACTCCTGTTGGTTTTCTTCTTAGGTGGCTCTATGTACATGGGTGGCACACGCCAACTGGCAGGCCTCACTTTAGGGAGAAAAGGCAGGGAATCATTGCGTAAAGCCTCATATGGAGAAGGCTTTACATTGTAGATACTGGCTTTACCTTAGCAGCTCTAGATCACCAGTTAGTTCATTTAATTCCTGTAGAAAATAATCTTTTTCCCCCCCTTGGAAGTAAATGGTATGCTGTCTGCTACTTTTCACTGTCAGGCAGAGAGACTGGGCAATTGTTCCAAAGGAAGAATGTGAATTACTTCTCAGATATTAGCATCCCTTTTCACTCTTGTACCCTTTCCAGGCTTCTGTCTTCCCATCTCCTGCCACCTCCTCTGGCCCCTGCCCCACTCCAGTTGCATTTCAGGTTAAGCCTATTCCACTCTGTGCCTTATCACACGTTTTGAAGAACAGCCATGTCACTGCTCTAATGATGATGTTAACAAAACAACATTTTCTATTTCATATTAAATAAAACCCAAGGCCTTAGCTCTATATTCAGATTCATTTAGAATCTGGCTGTAACCGGCTTCCAAACTTATTTCAAACTATTTCCTTTCAGATCCTTTGCTCCAAGCTATAGTTCCTGCCCTGACCTGGTGGAAGGCTGGCTGCAGTGTCATCGGTACACCAAAGGTTTCGGGTTTGATTTCCGGTCAGGGCATACACATAGGTTGTGGGTTTGATCCCTGGTCAGGCACATACAGGATGCAACTGATCGATGTTTCTCTCTCTCTCTTCACCTCTCTCTAAAATCAATAAAACATTTTTTAAAAGGCTTATAGTCCCGCCCAGCGGCATGGCTCAGTGATTGAGTGTCCATCTATGAACCAGGAGGTCACAGTTCGACTACTGGTCAGGGCACATGCCCAGATTGCAGGCTGGATCCCCAGTGTGGGGTGTGCAGAAGGCAGCCGATCAATGATTCTCTCTCATCGTTGATGTTTCTCTCTCTCTCCCTCTCTGAAATCAATAAAAATATATTTTAAAAAAAACTAAGACAGACTTACAGTACCTTGTAAGGGTCACAAGGTTTCTGAACTCTAGGCCTTTGAGCATACTGTTTCCACCTCCTTGAATGCTTTGCCCCATCTCTCAAGTATAAATCCTAGTTAGACATCAAGGTTCATCTCAAATGCAATTCTCCCAAGAAGGAAGTCATTTGAGCTTTCAACTAACACTTGTCTATAGTTGTATTGAAACTACTTGTGTGCACTTCTTTTTAGTGCCCTGAACTGAAAGTGCCTGGGGAGCAGGGTTCATATTGGGTTCTTTCATTCTAGCATCAACCCAGAGCCTTGCACATAGTAGGAATTTAAAAAGTACCATCAATATAAAGTGAATCATTTCTGTAAGGGCAAATCACGCCTATCAGGATTTTTTGAGACAGAAAGTATAAGTATGGTTACTGGTGAATATCTTGTTAGTTCCCTTTCTTTTTTTAAAAATATATTTTTATGGATTTCAGAGAGAAAGGGAGATGGAGAGAGAGAGATAGAAACATCAATGATGAGAGAGAATCATTGATCGGCTGCCTCCTACATGCCTCACACTGAGGATTGAGCCCTGGGCATGTGCCCTGACGGGAAATTGAACCATAACCTCCTGGTTTATAGGTCGATGCTCAACCCCTGAGCCCATCAGCTGGGCTTGTTAATGGCCTTTTAAGAGAACTTTGAAAAAGATTTACATTTAAGTTTTATGTTTACATGAGAGGCTCGATGCACGAAATTAGAGCAAGAGCAGGCCCTCGCAGCCCTGGCTGCCTCAGCCCTCGCTGCCTCAGCCCTTGCAGCCCCAGCTTTGTCTGGAAAGTCGTCCGGACAGTTGTTCCACTGTTTGGCCATTTGGTCAATTTGCATAGTATGCTTTTATTATTATAGACTAGGGGCCCGTTTTGCAGGAAGATTCCTGCAAGACTTCCTGCGGGCTTCCCTCTCGCCACGGGCTTCCCTCTCGCCACGGGCTTCCCTCCCGCCACCGGCACCTCTCCCACCCCCCCCACCTCTCCCGCTGCGGCGGGCGGGGCGGGGCGGGGCAGGCAGGGCACGCCCCGCCCACCCCACCCCGCCCACCGCCGCTTCCGCTTCCGCTGCCGCCGCTTCCGCCCCCACGGCCTCCACCTCCGCAGCCGCGCGCACCGTTGCCTCCACGGCGCACCCCGCCCCCTGTTCCCCCGACCCACCATGCCTGCCGCTGCCACCCACTGCTGCCCACCTCTGTGGCCGCATGCGCCGCCCGCATTTTCCCTCCAGCAGCTGCCTTGCTTTCTACTTTCCCTCCCTCTTCCTTCTATAGTGTCTTCAGTCTTCACTCCTCCCTCCGTGTATGCAAATTAGCCGCCATCTTGGTTGGGTTAATTTGCATGCTCACACTGATTGGCTGGTGGGCATGGCTTAGGCGTAGCGAAGGTGCGGTCAATTTGCATATTACCCTTTTATTAGGTAGGATTGTTGTTTCATTTTAAATAAAGCATTGTACATTGGGAGTGGTGATAAATGCTTTTGTTACAGTTGTAAACCTGGTAGAAATAGAAACATAGTGTAGAAATAGGGGGCACATTTCAAAATAGAGGACTGGGCTCCATAGGCCAGTGTTGAAATATTTATCATATTTGTAAATAATTTGGAGAAACAAATACAGCATAAAATATCCAAGGCTTTTCTCATAAAATCTCAAACTAATTTGGATATATTAATTGAGTGGTTAATCTATGAAACTTTATAGAAGGAAAATATCCAATCTAAAATGGTGGAGTAGTGAGCTCCTCACTGAGACTTTCAACACAGTAAAATCTCTTGGACTCATCTATCCTTGCATATGATCTGATATTGTGCTTTGGCCACCAAGACCAGGAAAATGCTGGACAGCAACAAGAAAGATATTGAGAAAACATCATTTATGAAAAGAACTAGGGTTTAGTTCCGTGTGGTTTCTTTTGCTTTGTCTTTAGAAAAAGATAAGGATCTGAAAACATTCAAAAAGGCAACCAAATTGATGATGCAATATAAAAACATGAGGGCAAAATCAAAAGATAAAGGTTCGTCTTAGAGACAGATTGAAAATATACAAGTATGTTCAACTTTGGAAAAGGCACCTTGGGAACAACTCCATTTTGGATATCACTAGCAGAAGCTACATCCTGTTCTGTGTGCCCACAGGTTCTTATATATTTACTAGAGCCTGTTGCATGAATTCATGCACATGTGGGGTCCTTCAGCCTGGCTGGTGATTGGGGCCATTCGGGGCCATCTCACCCAGTCCAGGAGGAAGGACTGTGGGAGGTTGGCCAGCCATGGGAGGTTGACTGTGGAAGTGCACTGACCACCCGGCCAGCGGGGGGGGAGGGATGGCTGTGGGAGATTGGCTGTGGGAGCACACTAACCACCAGGGGGCAGCTCCTGCATTGAGCATCTGGCCCCTGGTAGTCAGTGTGCATCATAGCGACCAATCAACTGGTCATTCGGTGGACCAGTTGTAATGGTTCCCTGAGCCCAGCCTGCAGCCTCTGCAATCGGGGACCCCTTGGGGGATGTCCAACTGCCAGTCGGGCCTAAACCGGCAGTCGGACATCCCTCTCGCAATCTGGGACCACTGGCTTCTAACTGCTCACCTGCCTGCCTGCCTGATCGCCCCTAACTGCCTCTGCCTGCCTGCCTGATCACCTCTAACCTCCCTCCCTTGCCAGCCTGATCTTGCCCCCAACTTCCCTCTCCTGCCGGCCTGATCTCACCCCCAGCTGCCCTCCCCTGCCAGCCTGGTTGCCCCCAACTGCCCTCCCCTGCCAGCCTGATCTCACCCCCAGCTGCCCTCCCCTGCCAGCCTGGTTGCCCCCAATTGCCCTCCCCTGCCAGCCTGATCTTGCCCCCAACTGCCCTCCCCTGCCGGCCTGATCTCACCCCCAATGGCCCTCCCCTGCCGAAATGATCTTGCCCCTAATGGCCCTCCCCTGCTGGTCTAATCTCGCCCCCAACTGCCCTCCCCTTGCCAGCCTGGTTGCCCAAAACTGCCCTCCCCTGCCGGCCTGATCTTGTCCCTAATTGCCCTCCCCTTGCCAGTCTGGTTGCCCCCAACTGCCCTCCCCTGGCAGCCTGATCTCGCCCCCAACTGCCCTCCTCTGCTGGCCAATTTGGTTCTAATTGGTCAGTTTCTATGCCAGTCAGTGTCAAAAGCTCCACCACCTAGGCAGCTATTGGCTCCTCACAGTTGACCCAGATTTGGTTCTAACTGGTCAGTTTCTATGCCAGTCAGCGTCAAAAGCTCCACCTCCTTGGCAGCCACTGCCTCCTCACAGTTGACCCAGATTTGGTTCTGATTGGCCAGTTTCTATGCCAGTAAGCATCTCTGGGCCTATCAACAGGGCCTGATCAGAAAGGCAGGGCTGATCAGCAGCCCCGGTGGAGGCCTGGAGAGAAATGGATGCGGTGCTGCTGGCCAGGCTCGGAGGGAAAGAGAGAGACAAGTGCTGGTCAAAAGCTGCCTCAGATGCTACAGATCAGCCCCTGCTTCTCTATTCAGGTCTCTTTCCGGGCCTTATTCAAAGCCCCCTCAGCAGTCACTGCTGGGTCACCAGGCCTGTAGCCACAGTAGTCAGCACTGGGTCGCCATAGCAACCCAGCGCTGACTTCTGGATGGTCAGCCTTTGGTCGTGATTGGTCGATACACCCTGACTCTTTATTTTAGAGATTAGAGATCATGACCTATCTTCTGACATGATGTTTGGATATGTTCTCAGAGCCTGGGAAGAGTACAACTCGTGGATGTGTCTGCAGATCTAAATAATGATTTGTGATGAGGAGCAGAGGTAAGGTATACAAAGTACTTAGTTCCAGCCTGACCATCCTGGCTCAGTGATTGAGCATTGACCTATGAACCAGGGGGTCATGGTTCGATTCCTGGTCAGGGCATATGCCCGAGTTTCAGGCTTGATCCCCAGTGGGGTGGGGGGCATGCAGGGAGAAGCCAATCAATGATTCTCTGTCTTCATTGATGTTTCTATCTCTCTCTCCCTCTCCCCTCCTCTCTGAAATAAATAAAAACATATTTTTAAAAAAACAACACAAAAAAAAACCAAAGTACTTAGTTCCATGTCTGGCACAAACTGGCTTTGATAAATGGAGGCTTTCATTATCATCATCCAGAGCAAGGAAACAATAGGTTGAGCAATGTCCCTAAACATTATGGAGAGAAAGAAGCCTACATATTTCTGTTTGCTATATGAAAAGCAGGTGTGCTCAGTGGCTTATTATTTGTACTAATATTTAGTACTAGAGGCCTAGTGCATGAATTCGTGCCCAGGTGGGGTCCGGCCCACCCCAATCGTGGCTGATCGGGCCTGGCCAACTGGGGAGAGGAGATGTGGGAAGTTGGTCAGCTGGCCCCGCCCCCCCTTCATCAGGGTGAGGGGGCTGAACCAGGGGCGGGGCCAGCCAGGGGTAGGGGCCACAGGCAGTTGGCCGGTCAACCCTGCCCCCTGGTCAAACTCCTGGTCGAACTCCCAGTAGAGGGGACAATTTGCCTATTAGCCTTTTATTATATAGACTAGTGGCTCAGTGCACAAAATTCGTGCACAGAGGGGGGGGGTGCCCTCAGCCCAGCCTGCACCCTCTCCAATCGGACTTCCCTCTCGCAATCTGAGACCGCTTGCTCCTAACCGCTCACCTGCCTGCCTTCCTGACCACCCCTAACTGCCTCTGCCTGCCTGCCTGATTGCCCTTAACCCCTCTGCCGGCCTGCCTTATCTCCCCTAACTGCCTCTGCCTGCCTGCCTGATCGCCCCTAACTGCCTCTGCCTGCCTGCCTGATCACCCCTAACTGCCCTCCCCTGCTGACCTGAACTTGCCCCCAACTGCCCTCTCCTGCCGGCCTGGTTGCCCTCAACTGCCCTCCCCTGCCAGCCTGATCTTGCCCCCAACTGCTCTCCCCTGCCAGCCTGATCTCACCCCAAACTGCCCTCCCCTGCTGGCCTGATCTCACCCCCAACTGCTCTCCTCTGCTGGCCAATTTGATTCTGATTGGTCTGTTTCTATGCCAATCAGCGTCAAATGCCCCGCCTCCTAGGCTGCCATTGGCTCCTCACACTTCACCCAGATTTGGTTCTGATTGGTCGGTTTCTATGCCAGTCAGCATCAAAAGCTCCGTCTCCTAGGCAGCCATTGGCTCCTCACAGTTGACCCACATTTGGTTCTGATTGGTCAGTTTCTATGCCAGTCAGCATCAAAAGCCCCGCCTCCTAGGCAGCCATTGGCTCCTCACAGTTGACCCACATTTGGTTCTTTTTTTTTAGGGGGGCAGGTGGAGGGTGGGCTGTTTATTAAGTGGTTATTACAGGGGTCAGACCATACAAGTAGTGTCAGCCCCGGGAATGTGACCTCTCAATGTTGATCACAAAGCCACCAAGGCTGGTCCTGGTGAGCCCCAAGGTCAGAAATGAAACTGAAAGGCCTAGGTCACATGCTGCTTCCAGGCGTCCAGGCTGGGCAGCAGGTAGGAGATGCCCATGACGTGCCAGGTCTCCCCATCGGACACCACTGAGGTCTGGTAGGACAGCAGCTGCACACCTACCTCTGCCAGGAGCCCAATCATGGTAGGCAGCATGGCAGGGTTGGAGGGCTGAGCCCTGAGGAGAGGCACTTCTGGTCTGAAGGCAGCTCCGTTGAGTGCCTGCAGCACAGGTGTGGTGCCCTGGACAAAGTCCACAGCCTGGTAGGGGGCACCAGCCAGGGCCACGCTCAGGAGGCCTTCCCCGCATCCTTGCGCTCCTGGCACAGTGGGGTTATGGGAGGTGGTTACATTGAGGCCGGTCTCCTTCACCAGCAGCATGGTGTTGACCAAGTTCACATCCACATGATTAGAAGCGTCTTTGAGGAGGCTGACAATGACTGCGGGGCTCAGGCAGTTCCTGGCATTCTTCAGGGATAAGGCCTTTGGGGGACCCTGCTCAGGCTCGCATCAGAGTCCCCAGGGCTTCTGCCAGACTGATCCAAGGTTTGGGGTGTGGAGAGAAGGAGCTTGTAAGGGCCTGGGCATTCACAACCCCCGCGAGGGCTCTCCCCTTCACCATGTCCACGAACTGGACAGTGATCTCCTCCCCGCAGCAGCTCTGGGCCTCCTTGGTGCTGGCGCCCAGGTGGGGGCAGCTGGTGACGTTCTCGTGGTCCACGGCACGGTCCGAAGCGGCTCCTCCATGAACACGTCCAGCACTGCGCCCGAACACTGCCCTGACTGCAGGGCCCGGAGCAGGGCGCCCTCGTCCACGATCCCTCCACAGGCACACACCCTTCTTGCACACGGTGAAGGTGCTTCGTTCAGCAGGCCTGTCGTGGAGGGCAGGAGAGGGGTGCACAGTGATGAAGTCACAGAGGGGCCAGATCTCCTCCAGGGGCAGCTGCTGAACGCCGAAGGAGGCCGAGACCTCTGGTGAGATGATGGGGTCGTACCCTACAGTCTTCATCCTGAAGGAGTGCATCTGGACAGCCACCTCTCTCCCGATCCTCCCCAGGCCAAAAATTCCCAGGGTCTTTCCATTCAACTCGGTTCCCATGAACTTCTTTCGGTCCCATTTGCCATCCTTCATCGAAGCTGTCGCCTGGGGAATCTGCCTGGCCAGACACATGATCATCCCACAGGTGAGCTCCGCAGCACTAAGGCTGTTCCCATTGGGAGTGTTCATGACCAGGATGCCCTTCCTCGTGGCAGCTTTTAGATCCACGTTGTCCATGCTGGTGCCGGCCCTGCCCACCACCTGGAGCTTCTCTGCTGTGTTGATAACATCCGTGGTTACCTTGGTGGCTGAGCAGAGGAGAAGGCCTTCGCAGTCCTGCAGCTTGGCTATCAGCTCCTCTTTGCTCAGGTTCTGCTTCTCCACCACCTACAGCCCTCCATCTTGCAGGATATTCCGGCATCAAGGGTACAGGCTGTCACTGATGAGCACTTTCTGTAGATTTGCGAAGGCCATTTCTGGAGCCAGCCTCGGGATTGATCACTCTCCCTGGACAGAAACACCTCTAAGCCCCCAGATTTGGTTCTGATTGGTCAATTTCTATGCTAGTCAATGTCAAAAGCTCCGCCTCCTAGGCAGCCATTGGTTCCTCACACTTCACCCAGATTTGGTCCTGCTTGGTCAGTTTCTATGCCAGTCAGTGTCTCTGGGCCTATCAATGGGGCCTGATCAGAAAGGCAGGGCTGATCAGCAGCCCAGGTGGAGTCCTGGGGAGAAATGGAGGCCCGGCTGCTGGCCACATTGGGAAAGAGAGGCAAGTGCTGGTCAAAAGCTGCCACAGAGGCAACGGATCAGTCCCTGCTTCTCTCTTCAGGCCTCTCTCTGGCCCTGATTCTCAGCCCCCTCAGCAGTCAGTGCTGGGGCACCGGGCCTGCAGCAAAGCAGTCAGCGCTGGGTTGCCACGGCAACCCAGCACTGACTTCCCTTCTGGTCTAGCTTCGGTCATAAGGAGCTTCGATCATACCGGTATTATACCCTGGCTCTTTATTATAGAGATTATAATTTTAAATCATTTTATACATTGTAAGACAAAGAAAACAAATAAATAGGTTAATATTATTAGAAATCAAGAGTTCCAGGGTAAAATTAAAGGAAGCAAAGCAAAACCTTATAATATTAAATTAGAATTAGCAATATAAATTAAAAAAAAGAAAACATTTCATAGCTCTGTCCATTGAAAAGACCTGAAAGCAATGGTGCCCCAGTAGATATTAGCACTCAAATCCAAGTCTTGGTTTCTAAATACCTTTCCACTAGTATTTGAAAAACTAGGGATTCCTGTGGAAATGGCTAAATCCCATGACTGGAATAGGAAAAATATAAATTAAGTCTAGAATATCTAATACCAGAAAGTAAGGAAGTACACAAAAAGGGGAAATAATTAACCATTTCTGCTTGCCTCTTTAGGAGGAACTTTTGTTCAACCCCAGGTGATGACACAAAACTCTCTTTTATAGCAGAATGCAAATAAATGCACTATAAAGGATAAAATTAGAAAATCACCAATTTGCCATCCCCAATTAACTGACTCCAGCAAGGATCATCAATGCATGCTACAACCATTAGGAGAAAGTGGCTGGAGAAAGAATATTCACAAGAAGTGCACCTATTACTTGTTAACTGCAATAGAGGGACCACCTTAACCAAGAGGTCAAATTTAACATCACTAATGGTAGATGCTGCCTAAGGAGATGCAATGAAAAACCCATGGCATTGTTGTGAAGTGTTCTTGCCCAAATGTTTAATCTGAATCTACTCCAGCCTTTAGCCCTAACTTCCAGTTTACAGGAAACACATGGCACAGAGGAGCAAGTTAAACCAGACCAATTCAAACGATGAAACATTCAACAAGACATCTGGCCTCTTAGTTCCAAAATAGAAAAGCATTTTTTAAAAAGTGGTAATGTTCTAGATTAAAAGATTCTAAAGACATAATAGGCAAATGCCTCGACCTGGACTGGATTCTGGTGTAAAGGGGGAAAATAACAGCTATAAAACACAATATGGGGCAATTGGGGGAATCCTGACTATGAGACTTGACTATTAGATTATTTTACGGTTTATAGGAGGGAATTGTTAATTTTCTTTTTAAAAAATACTTTAAAAATATTTTTATTGATTTCAGAGAGGAAGGGAGAGGGAGAGAGAGATAGAAACATCAATGATGAGAGAGAATCATTGATCGGCTGCCTCCTGCACTCCCCCTATTGGGGACCGAGCTGGCAACCCAGGCATGTGCCCCCAACCAGAATCAAACCTGGGACCCTTCAGTCCACAGGCCAATGCTCTATCCACTGAGCCAAACAGGCTAGGGCAGGGAATTGTTAATTTTCTTGATTGCAATAATTATATTATGGCTTTATAGGAGAATGTCATTATTAAGAGCTATAAAATGAAGTATGTAGGGTATAAATCTTATGTACCAGATAGCTGTAAATGCTTCATGAAAAACCATACACATTATATGTCCATCAAATAAATGACAAAAATATTTCCAACTGTACTATTGTTTCACATTTTATGTTTGAAATTTTTAGGTTAAAAGGTGATAATAAAAGAAACTTTTTAGTGAACAAGATGTGAGAAGACTAATGAACATTTGGAGGTTACAAAGATTTTTCCTTTTTTCCATTTATCCCTTGTCCCTGGGTATAAGCCAGTTATTGGGCTAGGTACTGGAGATACGGAGAGGACTCAGGCAAGATCACTGCCTTCAAGGATCTCACTATCTAGTGGAGGAGAAACACGTATACTTCAATCCCATAGAGTGATTCTGATCTCAGAGACATGATTCATTCAACAAATATTTAGAAAATACTCACTACATGCCAGGTGCTGAGAACAGGGCAAGCACGGTCCCTGAATTCACGGAGCTCATATTCTGTTGAGGGATATGGAACTCTAGAACTGTAAGTGTGGGTAAGTGCTCAGACTAAAATGGACAGACGGCTACAGCAACACAAAGGAGAGGAAACAAATCCAGTTTTGGGGTCAGGATGGGGGTAGTGAGGAAGAGGCAGTAAAGCTTTCAGGCTGACTAGAAGTCATCAATCAGAGGGACCTAGAGGCGTAACTCCAAAGGCATATAGACACAAACTGCACCCTGTGTTCAGGGACCTAGAGGGGATCAGGCCTGTGGGAGCACGAATTGCTAGGGCAGGCAGGAAAGGAAGCAATGGACTGCGGGGATGACGTGGGTAGGGGCCACATCTCACCGAGCAGATGCAGAAACCTGGGCTGCCTCTTGCAGGCTCTGGGACCCCAGAGTGTTCTCCCAGGGTGGCAGCTTCTCCCGTGCCAGGCTGGGCCCAAATGAGGGACGGTGTGCATCCTGTCCGTGGCTGCATCTCCTTGTGCTCTGGATGTCTGCCTGCTGGGTTCTGTTGGCTACACTACCCTGAAGAGCCCCAGGGATTTTTCTGGGGTCAACTCTATGCCAGTGGGCAGCAGGAAATGCTTCCGACTGAATGTTCTATGAGACTCGAGCTACTGGACTGGAGCTGGGAGAAAAGGGCGGTTCTGGAGGGTAGGTGAGGAGGGTGCGGGCAAGAGGCCTACCAGAACTGAGGATCATGTTCTCCTAGATCCCATAGGGGATCTTTCTGGGCCCCAAAAATAAGTAGGGCTTTACTCCATGCTAATGGTACTGTCTTAGCCCCAGGACAGAGGACAACTTTTTGCTAACCAGAGGCAAAATAAATGTGAGGAGGATAAACCACTCGGAGCTATTATACATGACCTCTGAAGGTATTTGACTAGGTGGCGGCCTTCTCCTGAACCCTGTGAGATCCAGTGACTGTGGAGTCATTATTTTTATACTCTCAATACCCAGCAGAGCTGAATGAATGAATCGGACTTTAAAGTATGTAAAGTGCTGAAATGTCTACTATGTCATCTGCTGCGGCCCAGCTTTCCTCTTCAAATACCCCCGTCTCCACTGGACTGCCCTGAATCTCTGGGTCCCCAAATCCAGGCTTTTTCACTGGGAAAGAGTCTGCCAGTGATGGGGGATAGCTTTGGTCCCAGTCTCCTTATGCCTTTGAGGTGACTATTCTTCCAATGAAAAAGATTTATGCTTGCCGCAGAATAATCCTGCAGGGCCCTGACAGCTAAAAGCATGTGCAAAGAGTCTCAGAAGAAGGCTCTTAATGAGTGCCCGTTGGCATTTCCCAGAATTGGCAAGTTCTGTCATTCCCTGTTCTCATTTCTATGGATACTCCATACTGTCTCTCCTTTCAACAGCAGGAACAAAACCACAGTCCTAAAAGGCTTGGGCATGAGTTGACACAAGGATAAGATCTCCAGTTGATGGCAAAGTTCAGGGCCCAGAGGCACGGTTAGACAGGTGGCTTCTTGTGCCATACCAGCTCCAGACTACCCATCACCCAGGCACCCAACGCCGAGGCGGCAAGAAGAGGATGCAAGCATAGAAGTCAGGTGGGGAAGACAAGTGAAAATGGGAATCCCCAGCAAGGGGGGATACAGGCAGCAAGCCCTAAACCGATCCCAAATCAGGGCAACAGCGCTCTCTACGCCATGAAATCAGCCCTCCGGGGACCCCACAGCTGCAGTCCCCGTGCCTGGCCCCACCCAGAGGGAAGCCATTTGGACTGACAAACAGACTGGGCAGTGATGATTTGCTGGAATCCCTGGAGGAAGGGGTGGGGGTGGGGGACCCTCCAGGGTAAAGACCAGGCTGGGCTGAGCTTTCTAGAAGCTCGGAAGGAGCGGACAGGGGGGGATAGCCCAGGAAGGACTTCCTCCTGGGTCCAGACCGTGCCCACGGGCAGGCCCCTCGGACCCCGCCACCAGCCCGGGTGGGAGGGGGCCTGGGTCGCGTTCCCGAGCTGCGGGCCCGGCACAAGGGCGGCCACAGCCCTTCGGACGGAGCCGCGTCCCCGGGCCAGGCGGACTCACCCCCTCCGCCCGCTGAGCGGTCGCCCCGACCTCCCCGGTGCCGGGCCGGGTCGGAGGTCCCACGGGCCCGGCCCGCCGCCGCGCCCACCTGTGCCCGCGGCCCGGCTCCTCCTCGCTGGCGCTGCCCCAGCCGGGGCTGAGGTACCGGGCCGGGCGCCCCGCGCCCCGCGCCCCCGCGCGCTCCGCGTCGTCCTCCGGCTCCTCCGCGTCCTCGGCCTCCTGGATGGCAACGCGGATCTGCACCGCGGTCTCGGGCCCGGGCAGAGCCTCCTCGCCGGGCTGGGCCATGGCTCGCGGGCCGGTCGGAACCGCGGCGCCTCAAGGCCGGGCCAGCCGGGCCGCAGCGTCTACGGCCGGGGCAGGGGCCGCGGGGCCGGAGGCGGCCCGGGAGGCGCGGGGGGCGCGGCGCCCCGCCCCGGACGCCGGCGGAGAGCGCGCACGGGCGGGGCCGCGGAGGGAGAGGCGGCCTCCTGCTCTCCTCCGAGGCCGGTCCGGGGCGGTCCCGGCCCCAGCCCCCAGCGCGCCCTCGGCCCACCGCCCCAGCCTGACCCGAGGCCCGGGCTCCGGCTCCTCCCGCTCCGTTCCGGGCTGCCCGGGGCGGGGCGCCGCGCCTCTGACTCCGGGGGGCAGCACACGGCCGCTCGGGGCTCCGGCGCCCCCGCGGTCTCCCCGCGGACCGGACCACAGTCTGAAACCCCCACCTTGGACTTTGGGGCACAGCCCCCTAAACTCTGCGCCCTGCGGGGTCAGGGTCAGGTGCCTGCCAGGCCCTATGGCAGTGGTTCTCCAAGTGTGGCCCCAGACCAGCAGCACCGGCTTTACCTGGGAGCTGGTTAGAAATACAAATTCTGACCAGTTCCAATCCAGACCCGAATCAGAATCTATGATTCAGAACTCTTAACAAGCACTCTAAGTAATGCTGAGGTTCCAAGTTTGAAAAGCCACTGTCCTCTATTACTTCTTAGAAAATGCCCTTCACATAGTAAGTATTCAAATATTCGTTGAATGAATAAAGGGAGCTATTGAAATGCCTGCTACCTTTTCCAAATTTAGCTTTAAATGAGTTCCATCTCAACCCTTCAAATATGACCCAGAATCTAGGGTCAGAGGCATCGAAATAAATAAACCCGAATCTGCTTTCTGGAAGCTCTTAGTTTAGTGCCTTCAATGTAATTTATCTTGTTGGTCTGCCACACTAGGACTCCAAAAGAACGGAAGCCTGGACCAATACTTTTTGATAGAAGCCATCAAGTCAGGAGAGGTTCAAGAAATGGGGTCTCCTGGAAAGCAGCGTCTTGTAAACGAACTCATGTCTGGGCTGGTGTCAGGAGAGATCCAGGGGTTGGGGAAGAACAGCCGTCTTTTTAAGGTTTGACTGGAATCCATGTCCCTTTCTTTGTCAGATCTCTCTCTTGACAGAAGAGGCCTTAGAATGAATAAGTGAAGGAAGAGAGGGGCCTTGGTGTTCTGCACCAGCACAGCTTACAGCCCAGGTTCTGAGACACGGGAAAGGCAGAGTGGGAAGGATCTTTTCCAACCCACCGGTGCCTTTCTCCGCGCTATAGCGCTTATAGAACCTCCCTCCCACCCAGTCCACTCCTGCGATGAGGAGCGAGAAGAGGTTTGCATCCCCTTCCTCGCCTCTGGGTCTGACAGCTTTAGTTCCTGAATTTTACAAAGCAATGCTTTTTCTTTTATTTAAATCCTCCTGTGTGGCAAAGACATCAGGGATTATTACCCTTAACTCCACAATAATGCCTCACATAGTACCAAGTTTTATAGTTTATGAAGAATTCATGCATACCTTATCTCAGGGTTTCCAATTGCCTGATAATGAGTCCTCTGAAGACTTTTCTGAAAAGATAGATTCCCAGGACCCCGTAGTGTGAGAACTTGCAGTTGGTGAATGAATCTGGTCTGCAGAAGCATTTTATTTAGTTGGAGTGTTGAAAAATACATTCAATTTATATGCCCTAGTTTCAAATAGTTTTGGCTGTGCTGATTCTGATATCATTTACTCCTCATAAAAGAATTCTGGATTAGAAAGGATATAAACGTCATCTAGCCCTAAGCTCTCCAGTTAGGGAATGAGTACCCCAAAAGCACAAGCCCCTCTCTGCCAGGGCTCCATGAGAGAAAAGCACATCTGAGTATATTAACAATTCAGAATATACTGTGGAGTCAAGTGCAAAATTTGCTGGAATTTTTAAGGAAACTTCACATTTGATTTGACTAGTCCTACCCACATACCCCATCATTTCTGTCACTGGTGAAGGAACCAGGCTTTTTAAATTAGGACCCCTTGTAGTTTCTCGCTCCTTCCTTCACAGAGCTGCGGCTGGAGAATGAGGCCAGTCCTGCCCAGGCCTGGGCTGAGCATCATTGCAGGCAGTTGGCACCAGCATTGAGATGACTAGCAAACTCTTTCATGACCTCATCTGGAGCTGACATCAGCCCCTATCCCTGGCATCTTGAGGGCTTACTTTTTACACTAAACTCAAAATAGAAAACAGCTTTTCCCCCCATCTCTTCTGAAGATGAAACAAAAGGAAACACAGTGACAAGGCGTCAGGATAGACTGAGGTTAGACTAAAGCCAACACTCAATAAGGAAGACCTTTCAGTATATAAAAGGTGGTTGTTTTAGGTCCAGTTGGAAATATGTTTGAGTGTCCCTGACACTAGAGTTGGAAACCAAGGATTTAAGATATTAATGTGGTGAAATTGGGGGCAGGTTAAGTGTTGAAGCTACAAATTGATAATATGGATCAGGGTCCAGTAAAGGGTCTGGTTTTAACTATAGGTGAAGGGAGGTTTTTATTTACTCATTTAATCATTTGTTTAATCATGTAACAAATACTAAGCCCTGTGCTGGCCTCAATTGTGTAAAAAGATTAAGGCATGATCCATAAATACCAGGAGATGGAGGGAGGCTGGAAGAGAGAGCCTTCCATAATAAGAACGGCAACAAATGCTATAGTCACAATCTGTACGAAGAGGTGCAGCAGTGAAAACATCACCATGGATATCTAGAAGCTCCCACAAGAGCTCCCACATAAGCGGTAGGATGTAGTGGGAAGAGCACCCACTCAGGTGTCAGATCTGGATTCAGACACCAGCCTCACCATATTTTAGCTTCATAACCTCTCTGCTGTTAAATTTTCTTACCTGTAAAATGGTCAAATGGTCCTTACCTCATCAACTTGAGGATGGAGATCAAATTAGATTATTTGTAAAAAATGTCTAGCACAGCTTGTGGCCCAGATTAGATGCTCAGGATATGCCAGTGTAAACTGTGATGTGGTCTTCTAAGAGCTACATACCAGGAAACTCTTAGCTTGAACAGGGAACATAAACATTCTAGTTACTGATATGTATTTTCCTCCACTGGAAATTAAGAAATTGTTTTTTTGTTTGTTTGTTTTTTTGTCAATATGCCAAACCCCTATAAGTTGAGGTAGCCTTTCAGAGCCAACTTAATTCTGAATGCACTGACAAAACAAAGGACCTCTCCAGGCAGGACATCCACATCTTCCTATAGCTCATTTTGCTTCAATGAGAACTAAGATACTCATCCATAGGTATGAGGTGTTTTGTGAGACTTGTCCATCAATATGCATTTCCCTTGTTTAATAATATGAATCCCCAGTCTTAGATGGATAGATGGCTGTCAAATTAGAGATTACATTTCCAAGCACACTTTGCATATTGTTATAACCATGTGACTAAATTCTGGCCAATAAGATGTGAGCAAAATGCGTTTCTCCCACTTCTGGATGGTGCTTCTGGAAAGTGGGATGTGCTTGTCTGGCCTTTTCCTCCACCTCTTGGCCAGAGCAGCCATGTTGGACCTGCGGAAGCCACATGTTAAAGGTGGCAGAGCCAGCAAACTAGCTTTGGACTTGTTTAGTGGATCATCATCTGGAACATTATTTGAGTAAAAAGAGAAACTCATACCTTGTTTAATCCTATATTTTGAGATACATATTTTTATAGCAGCTTAGCTTTATCCTAACTTAAATCTGAGGATGTAGTAAGATTGAAGGAGATAACATATGGAAGCACCTAGCTCAGGGCCCAGGACAAAGTAGACACACAGTAAAATTGGTGTTGAATTTTAATTTTTAAAATTTGACAACTGAATAACTTTTTTTTTCTTTTTTTTAAAAATATATTTTTTTATTGATTTTTTACAGAGAGGAAGGGAGAGGGATAGAGAGTTAGAAACATCGATGAGAGAGAAACATCGATCAGCTGCCTCCTGCACACCTCCTACTGGGGATGTGCCCGCAACCAAGGTACATGCCCTTGACCGGAATCGAACCTGGGAACTTTCAGTCCGCAGGCCAACACTCTATCCACTGAGCCAAACCGGTTAGGGCGACAACTGAATAACTTTTATTGCATGACAAAAATATACAAATTGTGTGGTAAGAATGTGTAGACTTCAAAAAGGAGTAGACTATGCTCTCCTTTTCTAGGAACTCTTGTCCTAATAGGAGAATTGGACTCTGTATTCCTGCTTCAAACCCTTTTGCAAAGATAACATTACCAGCCTTACTGATGGAAGGCCAACCATTGTTGCAAGTGTCAAAACAGTGGGGACTTTGAAAAAGACTCTCTGCTACTCTCTCCCACTCCCCTAATTTTGAGGTTTCTCCCTGCCAAAAAAGCAACATTATCTCAAGTTGGGCTGCTACCATTTAAAAATAACACCTCACTGTCATAATATATACTTCTTTGTGGCATATTAACAAATTGTGTTGACACGTACTTCAAAGAGAGTACTTAAGCTTTGCCTGCCACTTATGCCTTGTGGAAAACCAGTTTATCAAACTGATGGGGAGTATGACACATTAAAAATAGATGGATTTTATTTGGGAGGAGGGAAGTGAGAGGAGGGCTAGGTCTAGGAGAGTGTTCAGAAATTGCAGGGGTAAAGGTGACTAGCATTAATGCCAAGAAGCAACTGTTCTTGTTCATATATTGAAGAAAAGCCTAAAGAACTTGCTCTAAGCTGGGCCACACAGAACAAGAGGGCCTGCTGTACTCCCGTCAGAAAGGTGAGCCCATCCCTGGTCCTCCATGCCTAGGAAGACACACAGTAGCCCTTGCATCTGATCAAGGTGAGGGCTTTATTAGGTCAGATATTTTGCACAATAGAATCACCTGGGGAGCTTTTATAAAAAGCTGCACTTCCATTCAATTAACTTCTGGGGGTGAGACCCAGGCATCAGAATCTTTCAAAGCTCCCAAAGTGATTCCAACATGATGCAAAGGTTAAGAACCTCTGTGTTAGATCTTTCAAGCTCATATTCTCCAGACCTTTCCCAACAGGTCCAGAGACTGGTTAGTGGCTCACTGGGTATCCAGGAGCAAGTAACTAGAACAGTTCAATTCTAGTATCTTCCTGGAATTTACTGAGATTGGGTGACTTAAAGCTGAATTTCTCAGATGCACCATTTCTTAGCAGGAACAGGCCTCAGACCAGGCTGCTGCAAATTGCATGCAGGTTGTGCACAGCACAAGGACACTTGGCAAAGGGGAAGAAGGGGCTGAAATTACAGCCTAAACTCTGTTCACCAAGTTGTCATTCTGACCTTGGACTTGGTCCAACTAAAGGGAAAGAGATGCCTATTTCTAATGGTCAGAAAGAAGCGGAAGGGTTAACAGTGTCCCTGGTTCCGGGTCAGGTCTGCCTGAGACAGAGGCAAAGGAAGATTCATGAACCATCTGCATCTGAATTACTTGAGATCTTATTAAAATACAGGTTTCTGGGCTCTGATTCTAGACCTAATGAATCTGATCACTGAAGACAGGGCCCAGAAATCTGTATTTTAACAATATCCCAAGTGGTTTTCATCAAGCTGAAGTTCGATGACTACTGGCCTAGGGTATGGGATAGTCTTTCAATAAAAATAAATTGAAGCCCGGCCAGTGTTGCTCAGCGGTTGAGCATAGATCCATGAATCAGGAGATCATAGTTCGATTCCTGGTCAGGGTGCATGCCCTGAGTTGCAGGCTTGATTCCCAGTAGGGGGCATGCAGGAGGCCGATCAATGATTCACTCTCATCATTGATGTTTCTATCTCTCTCTCCCTTACTCTCTCTCTCTGAAAAAAAAGAAAGAAAGAAAGAAAGAAAGAAGAAAAAAAGAAAGAAAGAAAGAAAGGAAGAAAGAAAGAAAGAAAGAAAGAAAGAAAGAAAGAAAGAAAGAAAGAAAGAAGGAAGGAAAAAAGAAAGAGGAAAGAAAGAAATAACCTCCTAAATGCCTGGCCCATGCTACCTTTCAGGGATACAAGAGCAAATAAGATCCCATTCCTTCCTCAAACATCCTGAGCTAGTGGGAGACACAGACAAAAATTTTGGGTCCCAGATGCCCAAGCCATGACCTCTGCTGGGGTTCAGATAGGTCTGGCTCATTTAGAGAACCAGTGAGCAGACCCTGAGATCTCTACAGGAGGGACTGAAGCTCCTCCCAAGAGAAAAGTCATCTCAGGGAAGGAGCCAGGCACCACAAGCTCAACCCACTAACAAAGCCTCATTGTCAGGAAGGAGGAATGATTTGGGGGACAGCTTGGTATCTGACACATGTTTATTTGTGAGCCAAAGCCCCAAGGCTCAACCCCTGTTTATGTCCTGTCTTTATATATCTGGGTCCCAGGAAAGCAGGGGGTGTGTGCACTGAAACTGAAAGAGCCATTTCCCTGTAACCCATATGAGCTATTTGGGCAGAAGAAATGTGACTCTGGGACCCCACTCATGAGTACACACAAATGGAGAGGCATTCTTTGCCAATGCACAGAACAACAGCTCACAGTTTGGGCACCCTCTGTGCTCTTTCTCAGCTGCAGGAGGGACTGTGGTGCCTGGTGAACACAGCAGTGCCCAGGGGGGAGGACACTAAAGATAGGTGCTAGGGCAGCAAAGGGGGGATGACCTGCAGGCACCAGGTGGAGACTAGCTAGACTTGTCTGTGAACACATGTGAGACACCCTAGGAAATGCCCACAGATAGCTGGGGAGCATTTGGGGTGTAGCTAGGATCAGATATTAATGGCATTAGTGGGTGAGAGGGAGCTGGTGGCAGGAGCCCTAAAAACATGGGTAAAAGACCCAGAAGATTTGGCTTCCTTTCATTCGTCATCTTTGCTGCAGAAAGAACTTGGTGCCTCGTTGGAGTAACTTCTGATTTGTAGCCCAGATCAAGCACTTGGAGAGGCCCTGAGGCATGAGCACTGGGATGGGGCAGGGTGTCGAAAGGAAAGGACCCTAGAGTTCTGAGGGGGAGGCGGTGAGGGTCATTTCCTTTGCTCAGGGGAAGGTCTAGCATGTTCTGGTCCCTGCCCACCTTTCCCCACTCTCTCATGTCACCCTGGCCCTTACTCTCTCTGCTCCAGCCATGTGGGACTTCTCTGTTTATTCTAAAACACTTTAGCCTCCTATGCTTTAAATATGCTGTTTCAGATGTTTTAAATGCTTCTGCACTTTTCCCCTGGCCAACTCCTACTAATCTTTCAGGTTGCAGCCAAAATGTCACTCACTAGGGTGAACCTTTCTGATGGACCAGGTTAGTTGTATAGGACATTAAATACAGTTCATAAACTGAGATGTGAAGACTCAAATGTAACTCTTTGGGGTGATGAAAACTGAATCTCAGTCTTAATTCGGGCTCAACCCATAACTTGGACTTGGATCAAATTCCAGGCATCTGGTCACCAGCCATCTGTTTACCCAGGAATCTACCTACTGAGATGTCTGCATCATCAATCGAGAGCTCTCTTGGCTGCTCCAATGCCAAGTTTGGGGCATGAGGATCTTTTCAAGGCTCTGTGATCCCATACGCCTGGAATCAACACCGCTGACATGCAATCATTTTCCTCCTTTTCTCTTGCTTCCATTCTGGAGGAATCATTTTCTGATCCAGGGGAAGTTGCTCTCATCTCAAACCCTATTCTGCTTAGTGGTTGTTGATTTCTTTCCTAAAATTTTATTATTTTCATGGATACAGAAATAATAAAATGAACATTCTTATAAACTACTGGATTAAAAATTGTTAAGATTTTTCCATCATTGTTTCCTCACTTCTAAGTCTTTTAAAAATAAGGACATTCATCTACTTAACCACAACACTATGTCATCATCTAACAAAACTAGAGGCCCGGAGCATGAAATTCATGCACTGGGGGGTGGGGGGTCCCTCAGCCCGCTCTGCACCCTCTTGCAGTCAGGGAGCCCTCAGGGGATGTCCGACCTAAGCCGGCAGTCAGAAATCCTTAGCGCTGCCACGGAGGTGGGAGAGGCTCCCGCCACGGCCACTGTGCTCGCCAGCAGTGAGCCCAGCTTCTGGCTGAGTGGCGCTCCCCCTGTGGGAGCGCACTGACCACCAGGGGGAAGCTCCTGCACTGAGTGTCTGCCTCCCGGTAGTCAGTGCTCGTCATAGCGACCGGTTGTTCTGCCGTTTGGTCAATTTGCATATTGGCCTTTTATTATATAGGATTATCTATATTTCCACAAAATCATCTAATATCTAGTTCACATTCAAATCCCCCAAATGTTCCATTCCAATCTTTTTTTTTTTTTTTGCTTAAAAACAAAAACCAGGATCTAATTAAGCATCACACATTGCATTATCTCTTTATATTCTTCTAGCCTATTTTAATCTAGACTATCTCCTCCACCTTTTTATGTCATTATTGTTGCCACTTCATGATGTTGACATTTTTGAAGGATTCATGTCAGTTTTCCTAAAGGACTTAGGTTTTGGAAACAAAAGCCAGAGAACTCTGCTCCAAACTTTCTCTGAGGCAAAAAGTTTAACCAACCCCATCCTGGTTTACTCAGGATTGAGGGTTTTCTCTGACTGGGGAAGTTTAGTGCCAAAATCAAGTAAGTCCTGGACAAACCAGGATGAATTAGTTACTCTCAGGAAAGGAGGCGCAGAATTGGGTATTTGCTTGAGTGGTTGCCAGGCACAGGATAAAAGCCTAAAAATGATAGTTACCCAATATTAAAGAGTTGCACTTGATTGATAGATGCTTTCCAGCATCCTGTGGCTATCCTTTTGCAACACTCATCATAACTTTTACTCTGATTATTGTCTACATTTCCCAATACATAGTAAGCTCCATGAAGTCAGAAACATGTATGTCTTTCTCATTACCCTAATCCCACTGTATCTCTATAGTCCTCCTATATATAGTGTTTGTTAAATATTTATTGAATGAAGAAATAATTGAATAATGCCCAGGTATTTCAGAATTGAATGTGTCAAGTAGAATTCAACATTTTCTGAATGCCCAACTACAAATAACTGAAGCAGTAAGACTGCAGCCCTGGTTGGTACTCTCCATCCCTCTAATCAATGAATATTAATAGATTATGTGGCCTGCATGGAAATCTTAACAGGCATCCTGTACAACTGTCTTGGCCGTCCAGGTGAGACTCTGGAAGTTTAAGTAATCTTCAAGATCAGGCGTCCTCAAACTACGGCCCGCAGGCCACATGTGGGTGTTTTTGCCGTTTTGTTTTTTTACTTCAAAATAAGATATGTGCAGTGTGCATAGGAATTTGTTCATAGTTGTTTTTTTTTAAACTATAGTCTGGCCCTCCAACGGTCTGAGGGACAGTGAACTGGCCCCCTGTTTAAAAAGTTTGAGGACCCCTGTTCAAGATCAAATTTAGACCTTAGCTTCTAAGTCCTCAGAGGTTTCATGCAACAGGGAATAGATAAGGGTAAGGGGTACCTGGAAATCTGGAAACACTTAACCCATTGGCTAAGCACCACTGGCCCATAAACCAGAGTCCTAAGAAAATCAATCACACTGTAATAAAATTCAATTAAATCAGGTAGAAATCAAAATAATAATCCTATAGTATTTTACATTTAAATTTAAATCATAATTAAGTTATCATTAAAATAATAATTATACCTGTACCATTCTTTATATTTGAACCCCTCAGGGCCATTAAATAATTGGTCTCTGAGAAGCCAAGATGGAGGGGCTGGAGTTGGGGAAGCAATTGAAATATGGTGTAATTCTGGGCCTGGCCTGAACTCAGGTTGGCTCAAGGTCAAGTTTAGCCCTTGGGAATTCTTCTTGACTGGGGATTTGGTGACAGACTTGAAGCTGCAATGAGTACCTGATTGTAGATCATTTAATTGGAGGCTGGTCTGGGCTGGAGTCTTGAAGAGCCTGTCAATCCGCTGCCCAGGATTGACAGGGTCCAAGTGGAAGACATCACATCTCAATGCATGCTCTCTCATTCTTTTCTCCTTCTCCAGAGAAAGACCTGGTTGGGACCCAGGCTAAGTAAAAAAGGTCTGACTTTGTGGCAGGAACACTTAGTTCAGATGCTCACCAAAGAAAGAGGTGTTGGGGTCACTACAAAGTATCCAAGAAAGACTTGATATAGAAGAACATTTAGAAAAGGAAAGAACTTCTTAACTGAGAAGAAATTTTGAAATATGAGATTTTTTTAAATCCTGAACACCAACAGAGTACTTTTTATGTGTCCCTCACACTAGGGTGGGGACTGAAGTACTGAGAAAACACCAAAATATTGTAAAGAAGATAAAAAGAATGACCGTTCATGAAGCAATTACTGTTTACTATGCACATGACCTCATTTCATCCTTGCAGCAGTCCCAATGAAGTATTGTTTGGGGTTAAGTGAGGTTTAGCCAAATTAAGTGACTTGCTAAAAGTTATATGGCTGGGATGTGGCAGAGCATGAACATTTATACTTGTGCTGTCTGACTCCAAATCTATACCTTTCCCACTATACCACGCTGCATTCTTCTGGAGATGCAATGGGATGGAGGCCTAAACAGACTTAGAAGTGGGAGAATTATTAAGTCCAGGTGAAGGACACAGTCATTGCTGCCATGCTATTCCAAGAGCCCTGGAAAGATAATTTTGCTTTCCAATTTTATCTCCCACACCTACCACAGTCCTGACATGCTTTGCTTTGAGATGAATATTGGGGCCATGCTCTCAGAGCCATTCAAAATGGGGCGAGTTCCTCTGTACGCTTCTTCTCTGTCACCTCCATTCTAATACATTCCAGATGTCCCAGCAGCTTCGTTTCTCAGTGTTAGCTGAGAACTTCGGAGCACTGTGTTTGCCTGTCTCTTTGGCTTGATTGTCTTTTGTTCTTGGGGGAGGGGAAAGGGTGCGGATCGCCTGGAGGGTGGCCAGATTTTTCATTTTGCAATCTCCAGCCACAGCTGCTAAAGAAAACTTATATTGTGTTTTATTCATTGGGAAAACATGTTTTGCTTTGCACTCTTGTGTAACCATGACACATCTTGAGTAACTTAGCTTAAAACTTCTCTCCAGTGTCACGTTTGGGCTAAATGACATAGAAAAATGTTCACCTTGACCATCTCATATGTTTGGAGGTATACCCTGCAGGGAGTCGTCTAGCAGTTACAGCCAGGGCCCACTGCCTTTATCCCACATCACATTATTCCCTGTAAATGGTCAGGGTCCAGAAAATGATATTTGGGCACTCAAAAGGAACACACTCGATGGCTTCAAAAGGACTCCCTAATGCTTTCATCTGGGGCATCTCAAACTTGAGCAGATGTAAGAAGCACCTGGGAGATTTATTCAAACTCAGACTGGATGCTTGGCCAGTGTTGCTCAATGGTTGATCATCAACCGATGAACCAGGAGGTCACAGTTTGATTCCTGGTTATGGCACATGCCCGGTGGTGGGCTCAATCCTCAGTAGGGAGCAGCCAATCAATGTTTCTCTTTCATCATTGATGTTTCTATTTCTCTCTTCCTCTCCCTTCCTCTCTGAAATCAATAAAAATATATTTTTTAAAAACTCAGACTGGCTCCTATCCCCAGAGTTTCTGATTCAGTAGGTCTAGAGCAGGCGTCCTCAAACTATGGCCCGCGGGCCACATGCGGGTGTTTTTGCCGTTTTGTTTTTTTACTTCAAAATAAGATATGTGCAGTGTGCATAGGAATTTGTTCATAGGTTTTTTTTAAACTATAGTCCAGCCCTCCAATGGTCTGAGGGACAGTGAACTGGCCCCCTGTTTAAAAAGTTTGAGGACCCCTGGTCTAGAGTAAAGCACAAAAATTTGCATTTCTAGTAAGTTTCTAGGTGATACTAATGTGACTGGTCAGAGGTTGGGAATAGAGGGGCATATTTTGAAAATCTCAGCTTTAAACTTTGGTCAGCCAAAGTGAGGAATTGAACACAGTACATGGGATTGGCAAAACTGTATAGAGCTGTATACAGTGGCGATGATCAGTTTTATGCTTTGTTTTGTTTTCCTAACTAGCCAAAAATTGATGCTAAAATGAGATGGCCACATTTAATCATTGTTGATGGAAGGATGCTTTGGTACAATCTTTCTAGAAAACTAATTGGCAGTAAATAAGTATTTATAGACCTTGATCCCACTATCTAGGTATCCTCTAAAGAAATAATCAGAAATATGCACAAAGATTAAGGTACAGGAATATTTACTGCAGCTTTATTTAAAATGGTAGACACTTGGAAATCACATAAATAGCCAATAGTTCATAAATTATAATAATGTTCATACAATTAAATATTATGCCACCATCAAAGTACTTGTTACTGTAGATAGTCCATCAGGGCACCAGGCAGTCTCCCCCCATTGATCAAGATGGCTCAGGGGGAGATTCTTACACTGAGTGTGCCAACAGCTAGAAAGGTGAATGAACAGAGCCCAAGCACACCAAAAACTAGAAAGATAACTGGATAGGGCCCCAATGCCGGAAAGCTAGCAAGATAATTGGATAGAAAAAGTCCTTTCTTTCCTATCCCTGTAAGAACCATGGCTTGAGCAGAAAGGGGAGATCATCTTTGAGATGGGAGTCCACCATTCTCTCAGATCACAGTACCTAAATAAAACCTCTTCCCTTTTGCACAAGCACCTAGTCTTACGAGTTTGGCTTTTCTTGAGGCAGGTAGCTGAACCTGGATTTTCCAGTTATAGTTTTGGCAACTCTGAAGGGACAGCATGGGCCTCAGTAAGTCCCTGGGGGACTGGGCCGGTGTCCCAGCTGCCTGTGGCAGTCCAACCCCTGAACAGGACTGTGGGGATTGCCCACCAGCTACTGAGAGCTTTCCTATGGGAATTTCCCTGCACTCCTTCTCAAGGCATCAGCCACCTGAAACACTTGGCTGATGAAAAGAAAGGGGGAGCAGACGGACTCCAACACTGGGTAAGTCAAACTGTGTGCAAACTGGGGGTCTTCTATCTCTATTGCTTGGGCTTCATGCCACTTAAGTCCAGTTAGGACCATTCACCATACCAATTGGTAAGCTATCCCTGCCACTTGGGCTTCATTCCAGTTGAGTAGGGTAAGAACCACTTGCTGTATTGGTTGGTAGGAGATAAGACACTGGGAGTTGCTTGTGAGCACTCGTTTGGACTAATAGAATTAGGAATCCAAGTTCTGTTGATATGTTCCCACTTTCTCTGGGGTCCTACAATGGTTATGGTTTGGGTTTGTACTTTCATGCCATCAGGGCTTGTTCTGTTTCAACTCCTGAAGGGATCCCACTGGGTCGAATTTTAGAGGATTGGTTGATGTACAGCTGTGATCAAATGACTAAGAAGGAATTGGTTTTCTATTGTAACACTGGTTAGCCTATGTATACTTTAGACTACAGGGAGAGAGGAGTCTAAATGGTTCCCTAAATTACTACACCATCATACAATTGAAATTGCTTTCCCGGTCATCAGGGAAATGGGACAAAATCTCTTATGTCCTGGCATTTATATCTTTACACAACAAGGATTTGGCAAGGAAAGGGAACAACCTAATGATGCAGAGAAGGGAATTGGATTCAAAACCCCTCCCTGATGGTAAGACACAAGAAGAAAAGAAAAATGAGGAGATGAGTCAGTTACAGTTTTTGGCAGGATCATCAGCAAGAAGATTTCCCTACCACCACCCCTGCTGCCAGATACCCCTGATAATGGGTCCAGAGATGCAACAGTCCCAACCCTGTATGATTAAGGAATGGTCTCCTCCTTGAAGACCTGGCAGGGCACCCAACTTGACCAGAAAGTATCCCTATCCAGAGTAAGACAATTCCCTTTGAGGCAAAACCCTATAGGTGAAATAAACCAGGAAGGCCAGCCTGCTGGCTACTATTGGCCTGTACTCCATTTTCCACTTCATATTTACTGAATTGGAAGAATTATAACCCCTCATATTAGGGAAGACCCTCAGAAAATGGCAGATCTTATCATCTCCATTTTTGCCACTTGCCATCCAAACTGGACAGACAACAGGAGAAAGGTGGCTAGTTATATAATACTAGAGGCCCAGTGCACAAATTCGTGCACCAGTGGGGTCCCTCAGCCTGGCCTGCGGGATTGGGCCAAAAACCAGCTCTCCAACATCCCCTGAGGGGTCCTGGATTGTGAGAGGGTGCAGGCCAGGCTGAGAGACCCCACTGGTGCACCATCAGGGAGGGATGTGGGAGGGCTCCAGGGCATGTCCAGCCTGTCCTGGTCCCGATCGGCCGGACCCCAGCAGCAGGCTAACCTATCGATCGGAGTGTCTGCCCCTGGTTGGAGTGTCTGCCCCTGGTGGTCAGTGCATGTCATAGCAACTGGTTGACTGCCCCCTGGTGGTCAGTGCACATCATAATGAGCAGTTGAGCTGCCTTAGCATATTATTAGCATATTACACTTTGATTGGTTGAACAGATGACCAGACGACCGGACACTTAGCATATTAGGCTTTTATTATATAGGAAGGCTAATGAAGAAGCTCATCCCCTCCATCAAGAGAATCCCAACAGAGACCTCCAACCCAGCTGGGGCAATTCCCTTGACAGAGCTCAACTGGGACCTGAATAGTGGGGACCCTGCCTTCCTAGAACATTATAAATGTGCGTATGGAAGGGCTTAAGAAAGGGTGCCTAAACAAAAGAGCCTGAATATGATACAAGCCAAATAACAGAAATAAAGCCAAGATCCTTCTGAATTTTTAGAATCTCTCAGGCCTTTTGAAAGCATATGGATACTGACCCACGGGCACCAGAAAATGTCTGGATGGTAAACATGATTTTTACGGGGCAAAGTGCCATGGATATCAGAAGGAAGCTCCAATATTTAGACAGGACATTGGGAATGAATTTCTCCCAGCTTGTGGACATGAAGTTTACCATGCCAAAGAAATTAAAGCAGGCTACCATTTTCTTAGAAACAGTGCAGGGAAACCAGAAGGAAAGGTGGAACCTGAAAGGAAAAGGGAAAGACCCACTAGGTGCCCATCTATGTGCCTATTGAAAAGAGAAAGGCCATTGGAGAAAGGACTGCCTAGAATTCAAAAACAAAAATAAAAAAGATAGAAACTCTCTCCGAGAAATGTTAGAAAGGAATGACGAATCTGATCATGAGCAAGGAGGCCCAGGAGCGCCCCTAGACACATCCTGACCTGCTGGTATTTCCCCACAGGAGCCCAGGGTACAATTAACAATGAGGAACAAGCTAATTGACTGCCTCATAGATATGGGAGCTACAAAACTAACCAATAAAAGTTTACCTGCAGCTATGGTTACTGGAGTGATCGGACAATTACAAAAACAAATGTTCCTTCAACCTCTAGAATGCCAGCTTGGGGATCAAAAACTTACACATAGTTTTCTCTATATGTCAGACTGCCCCATTTCATTGTTGTGCCAAGATTTATTTTGTAAACTGCATGCAAGTTTTGTAAACTTTTTCCCCTGAGAAGCATCGATTTTGTTTATGAGTCCTGCTGGAACGTGATCTCCAGCTCCAGGTGCTCCCGACTTGCTAGGAAAGACACGGATGTTAATTCTTCCTACCTGAGATTTATGACCAGGTTGATAGAGCTGTTTAGGCTGAAGGAAACCTAGGTAGATAGTTAACATCCAACCTGTAAAAATTAACCTAAAAGATGGGGCAAAACCTACAAGATGGAAGGAAAGAAATATCCCTTGAAGAAAGAAGCTTTAGAAGGAATTCAACCAGTCTGTAGAAATTCTTAAAATCAGGATTAATTCAGGCATGCCTCACTCTGATGAGCATTGGTTTGTACAGGGCCTTAGGGCCATAGATGACATTGTCCAGGATATTCTTCCTACGGTGCCCATGCCTTACACTTGGTTGACCATGGTGCCCAGGGATAGCAAATGATTCTCAGTCCTAGATTTGAAGGATGCTTTTTTCTTCATCTCAATAGATGAATAGTCTAAACTAGTATTATTGTTATTATTTTTTAAAATATTTATTGTTGAAAATATTACATATATCCTCTTTTTCCCCCCATTGACCTCCTCCAGCCCACCTCCAACCCCCATTCCAGACCCTATTGTTTGTGTCCATGGGTTATGCATATATGCATACAATGTCTTTGGTTGATTATCTCCAACCTACCACCCTCCCCTGCCTTCCCTTTGTAATTATTTTGAAAAATGTTTGTATTGATTTCAGAGAGCAAAGGAGAGGAAGAGATAGAAACATCAATGATGAGAGAGAATCATTGATTGGCTGCCTCCTTCACATCTCCCAATGAGGATCGAGCCCACAACCTGGGCATGTGCACTCACCAGGTATCCAACCATGACCTCCTGGTTCATAGGTCAATGCTCAACCACTGAGCCAGGCCAGTTGGGCTTAAACTATCATTTGCCTTTGAATGGAAGGACCCAGAAACTAACGCGGTGCACCAACACTGTTGGACTGTGCTGTCACAAGGATTTAAGAATTCTCTGACCATATTTGGGGAAATATTAGCTAAAGATTTTAAGGGATATTAAATAGATAGAAGGAATTCTTCTACAATATGTAGACAACTTACTAATAGCTACCAATATTTACAAAGATTGTTTGCTCAACACCATTACAGTCCTAAATCATTTGGCAAAAAGAAGGTGTCAAGTATCACTTCACAAGGCCAAGATTTGCAAACAGGAGGTGATATACTTGCAATTCCAACCGAAACAGGGCACTAGGAACTTGATGGCTGATCAAAACCAAACCATTGCTACAATAAACTTTCCATGGAGCTGAAGGCAACTTCATGGGTTCTTAGGGATTACAAGGTTTTGCCAAATTTGAATTCCAAACTTTGGACATGCATCTTGGAGACCCCAATCTGTGGGGAAGACTGAGAACATGAACCACACAATAAAGAAGATCCTGGCAAAAATATGCCAGAAAACACATTTGAAAGGGACCAGGCACTTCCTATTGCCTTGCTCCAGATTAGGGTATCACCCCAAAGTGGGCTTAAATTAACACGTTTTCTTATTGCAGGTCTATCTACCCATCTGATGAGCCCTTGCACCCATTCCAGCTGGAAGACTGAGTTTTACTAAAGACCTAGAAGGTTCAAGGTCCTGAACAGCAGTTGGTCGTGCAATGGGCTGGTACTATGATGTCCTGCTAACAACACACTCTTCCCTAAAGCTTATGGAAATCAAGCCTTGGATCCACCACACATAGATAAACTAGGTGCCACCTGAGAAGGACTCGTGTCTTGCTGCTGTTGTTGATACTGCAAGGAAAAGCTGGACCTGCACTCCTGAAAGATATGTAAAATTCCTCCTTTGGAAAGGGACAGCATCTCCCAAAGCTAAGTGACAATGTTATTTTTCATGTTATTATTATTTTTTGACAATTGCTATATTTTATGTCTACACTTGGACTGATAATGCCTTTGTCCACATGTCCCAGACAGTGGCCTTCTTTGTAAACAAATCCACTATTTGTTGTCCACCCAAAGCCTTGTTCAAAATTAGATCATGGGGATCTTTCAGTCTCCTCGGTTTCTGATTTCACTACAATTCCTCCTGCACTACTAGGCATACCCCTCACTAAATACTTGATTGCTTGTCTACACAATAGGTCTCACTTTGGAAGCCCATCTATACCACCTCTTGAAATATGAAGCAGTCTACCAGCTTCACTTGTTCAGCAGTGACATCCTCTAGACCCATGGTCGACAAACTGCGGCTCGCGAGCCACATGCGGCTCTTTGGCCCCTTGAGTGTGGCTCTTCCATAAAATACCATGGCCTGGGCCAGTCGATTTTGAAGAAGTGGCGTTAGAAGAAGTTTAAGTTTAAAAAATTTGGCTCTCAAAAGAAATTTCAATCGTTGTACTGTTGATATTTGGCTCTGTTGACTAATGAGTTTGCCGACCACTGCTCTAGACACTGAGTATGCCATTTCTGAAGACAGCAATTCTTCTCCCTCGCATAAAGGCCTCCCTCCATTCTTGACCTCCTTCTTCCTTTAGTAGATAGCAAGAATCTCTGTACCTGGGGATTGATAAGACTATGCCCCTTGACAGCAGGAAGAAACTACAGAAGATGAGAACGCCCTCCATTTGCCTTTATATGATTACAAGTGTCCACAGTTTTGAAGGGAGAATTGTTATCATAGACAGTCAGTCAGAGTGCTAGAGCGTCTCCCCCACTGGCCAAGATGGTGGTTGAGCCACCAAAAACTAGAAAGATGCATAGAGAGGGCCCCAGCACCCTGAAGGCTAGCAAGAGAATTGGGTAGAAGAAGAAAAAAGACCTCCCCTCCCTATTCCCATAGAACTGTTGGCTTGAGCAGGAAGGAGAGATGGTCTTTGAGACAGGAGTCCACCATTCTCCCAGGTGACTCAGCACCTGAGTAAAACCTCTTTTCTTTTTGCAGCAGCATCTGTCTCATGAGTTTGACTTTCATTGCAATAGGCAGCCAGACCTGCGTTTTTCAGTTACATATTTAGAGAAAAATTTTAGTGATGATGGGAAATGCTTGCATTATACTAGTAAATAAAAAGTCCAAGGCACAGAGCTACTGTGAGCCCTGAGGGGGAAAAAGACATCTACTTAGAAGGGATCCTGGTGGCTAACTGGGCTCAAATTAAAAGAGCAGAAGCCTAGCAGCCATTTCTGCACAGGGGTCTCTCAAGCAAACTGCACTCTGTGGAGAGGCCTCTATGCTAAACTGCCTGCCTACATTGTTTCTGCCATCTGAGCCAGACCAAGGTTTCCTGGAATTCTATTTCAACCAATAGAATTGAGGTTTTCCCCATCCAATCAGAGCTGCACAGCTCTGGCCAATCAGAGAGGCTCTATTCTGATCAATCAGGACAGTGCCTTTGGACCAATCAAACTATGAGGATTGACCAATCAGGGACTAAGGGCAGGGACTTCTGTGCATATAAGCCAGCCCCCTTCTGGCTCAGAGAGTGCACTTTGCTTTTCTATTGAAGAATGAAGTCTTTCTCTCCCTGGCTGAGCTGCAACAGTGAAGATATCTTGCAAGAGCAAACCAGCATTGAATGGAGCAGAGCAAAGCAGACCATTGCTGGAGAGGGATCTGGCCCCAGAGCAATTCTACAGCTGTGCTGTTTTCAGAGCCACGCTGTAACAATGTTGAGCTGTCTGTATTGAATACAGTTTCCTTCTTCACAGTGGCCCAAATTGGGGATTCCTTTGGCATTAAATTGGTGCCAACAACCATAGGTTGACACTACTTATATAGTATATCAAGTAAATTATATATACACTAGTGGCCTGGTGCACGAAATTCGTACACATTAAAAGGGAATTAATTAGAAGAAATATTTTAATATTGCTATTTGCCCTTTCTTTATAATAGAAGTGTCAGAGATAAAAGAAAATTAGTAAAATGTATATAAAATCTCCCTCCTGTCAGAGTCTGGGGCATGCCACAGGACCTAGAGTCAAGTACCCGGCCACCACCTGCACGCACTTTAAAAACGCAGGAGACCCAAAACCAGCCGGCCCCACCCCCATTGGGTGAGACCCAGACCCAGCTGGTCCCACCCCTGTCAAGCCCCTCCAGGCAGGGAGCGCAGCCTCAGGTCCCCTGGCCTGGTGCCGGGTGGGGGGGGGGGGGTGCAGTCTCAGGTCCCGCATCAAGCCCCGCCAGGCAGGGGGCATAGCCTCAGGTCCCCCGGCCCAGCACTGGGGCAGGGGGCATGGCCTGAGGTCCCTCATCAATCCCTGTGGGGTGGGGGCACAGCATGAGGTCCCCCATTAAGCCCAGCCCCCTTACCCCCCGCAGTGTCTCATCAGCGCTGAACAGGGACGCACGCAGACAGCGTGACTTTAGTGCTGGGGGCAGAAGTTCCCACCCCCGTACCCGCCCACAGACTGGTCGTGACTGGGACACCATAAGGGACAAATTAGCATATTACCTCTTTATATGTATAGATACTGCTATAAACAGTATATTATCTAAGGAAACACTGAAATATTAACAGTGATGAATTCTGGATGGCATTACATTTGCATTATAGATGGCAGTCATTTCCCTCCTATTTGATCTTCTAAAATAACATATCACACCCATAGCTCATAGCTCCATCCTTCCAAATCCAAAGGGGATTTTTAGGCTGGTATATTTATGCCAAGTGATTCACCCTCCCCGTGATGGATGATTGGACCCTGTACAGACCTGACCCAAGGTGAACCTACCAGAGACTCCATCACAAAATTGGACTGCTAAACGCAGTGACCGTGGTTAGACAGCTGTGGGATATGTGTAGACTTAGGGCTGGTGACCATCTTGGGTTGTATGCAAGCAGAGGAGGCCAGTGTGCATCTGCAACTCCTGGTTATCGCAGCTTCAGGATAAGCCGCACATGCAGGTGTGCATGCACACACAAACCCTCCTTAGAAAGCATGGGGGAGGAAAGCTTGTAAATATTAAGCTGCAATCCTTTTTTCTCTGCTATGTTTCCAACAATATCTCTTTTTTGCCTTGAGCTAATTAGAGAGGGTTTCTCTTCCTTCAAAATGTGTCTTAAATTAGCAGGTGACTCTTATTTGTTTATTCACACAAGTTTGTTTTTTCTTATTCTCCCACACTGAATGTATTGTTGCTTTTATTAACAGGAAAATAATACTAAAATTAAAACACTGAGCTGCAATGGAAAAAAATATTTACTGGAAAGTTCCTAGTTGATTACTGGCTCTCTCCCCCAAAACCTTCCTATTTTTTTTAATTTTTTTGTTTTTACACTCTTGTGCTTCAGAAACTGAAGCAGTTTGGTTCAAAATCCAGGAGAGAGTTTAAGTTTGGAAAGTGTCCATGAAAAAGTCTTGTCCTGTACTGAGCCAAGCCCTATCATTTCCCACAGCAACTCTGAGTACTCCAGCAGCAAAGACTGATGGCAAATAAAACATGAAGAACATGGTTTTCACCATTGATTTATAGACTGTACAATTGGAATGGTGAGTCATCAGCAGCATGAATAGGGAGGGGTTGCTGCAGAGCAGCTCAGTTCGCATAAAAATTCTGTTGCAGTATCACATTAGCTCAACTGTGGCTTTTTATTTTTAGAAATATGAGTGAATGTCATATTGTTGATTACCGCTTTTATGACACATCAGATTCATGTGAAGTTACATCAATCCCAAAGGATAATACAATTCAGGACAGGACTATTTGACTAAGCCTATTAGTTAATTCTTATCCCTCTCAAGGTCATCATCTCATCCTCTTCCCCACTGGGAATAAAATTCCAACTAACGAATGATTGAAATTGATTTTGGAAATTTTTAGATGTGCTCTAAGATTTCTATGGGGAAGGCTGATTCTGTCATGTTTGGTTTTCTCCTCAGTTTGTTGAATGAGTGAAAAAACATTCATATTGTGCTAAGGGATGAACCTGGGGGATGAGTACTTAGAAGTAACTTTCTGAGGGGTTCAATTTGGGGACCCAGAATTGTGGTTTAGAAGCCTGGGATGCTGTTGGGGATAAAGTGGTGATACAATTTCTCCAAAACTATGTGTTCTAAAAAAAATAAGAAAATTATCCCAAGGAGAAAATTATTGCCACTTTAATAAAAGAGGAAATTTGGACCAGAAAAGTTCCATGAGCGGAATCTAAGAAAGCTGCCATGGCCCTGAGGAGAGTGATTTGGGACTGAAACCAGGCAATGGGTCTGCACCCAGAGAAAAAGACCTTATTTCCCAAGAGATTCTGAGGCCGCGAGAGAAATGAGTCAGCGATGAAGTCAAGCAGAAGTGACCTGAGTCCAAACCTGCAGCTGACCCAATCTATCTAATAATAGAGTAATATGCAAATCATCACTCCGCTACACTCACAAGCCACGCCCACCAGCCACGCCCCAGCCACGCCCACCATCCAATCTGAGTGAGTATGCAATTAAACTGAAAACATGGCGGCAGCCCCGCCCCCCAGCCTCTCCAGGTCTCTGGGAGTCGGAGAAGTCAGGCACCAGCGCCTGAGGCTGGCTGCAGCCACAGAGACCAAGAAGCCGCCTGCCCCATGATCCCAGGCTGCAGCCAGCCTCAGAAGCCTCAGGTCCGCCTGCCCAACGTCCTGGGGAGAAGGAGAAACTGGGCTCCAGCGCCTGAGGCTGGCTGCAGCCACGGAGACCGAGAAGCCACCTGCCCCGTGATCCCAGGCCTCAGCCAGCCTCAGAAGCCTTAGGTCCGCCTGCCTCACATCAGCCTGCCCCACGTCCTGGGAAGACGGAGAAACCGGGCCCTGCGCCTGAGGCTGGGTGCGGCCGGGAGACGAAGAAGCTGCCCGTCCCATGATCCCAGGCTGCAGCCAGCCTCAGAAGCCTCAGGTCCGCCCGCCCCATGTCCTGGGGAGACAGAGAAACCGGGCCCCAGCACCTGAGGCTGGCTGCAGCCACGGAGACCAAGAAGCTGCCTGCCCCGTGATCTCAGGCCTCAGCCAGCTGGAGAAGCGGTTCACCCCACGTCCTGGGGGAGACAAGAAACCGGGTGCCAGTACCTGAGGGTGGATGCGATCTGGGAGATGAAGAAGCCACTTGCCCTATGATTCCAGGCTACAGCCAGCTGGAGAAGCTGCCCACCCCATGTCCACCGGGCCTCTAGTTTTAATAATAATTATGCTCTGCTATTCCATTACTGAGGTAAAATATCACATACATTTAAAATGGCTAACTAAAGCTATTGTGATAGAATAGAAGGATGAGGGTTTAGATGAGAAGGAAATAGGAAAATACTGATTGCCTTTTCCCTAGTGAGTCTTTACCACTACATATACAGCAGGTAGTGTTTTGCTGTATAACACGCTACCGTAATGATTTAAATGATCATTAATTTATCTCACAATTCCATGGCTTGGTTGAAAAGTCCCTCTGTCAGGACAGGATTGGCTGATGCTGCTGGGCTTGCTCATGCTTCTCCAGTCACCTGGCATGTTGGTGGTGAGATGACCTATGATGGCCTCACCCATGTTGGGCATTTAGAAGTCTCTTGACAAAGGTCTGAGTGCTTCTTCATGGTTTCTCATCCTTTAGCAGCCCAGCTTGGCTCATTCACCTGGTAGTGCCTGGGTTGCAAGCAAAACAAGAGGACAAGCCTTTCAAAGCCTCAGGTTGCATCATCTTTGCTAATGTCCCATTGGCCAAAGCTAGACATTGACCAAGCCAGATTCAAAGAGTAGACAAATAGACCTCTTGGTGGAAGTGGAATTTATGGCCATTTTTAAAAAGTCTACTAAAACTAGATAGTAGGGTCAGTAAATAAATAAACCAGTAAGTCCTCAGAACTATAGAGAAAGGGTTGGGCTATCAAGGACAGAGTCCTTAGCTATAGAAAGTATTCATTTCTTAGTGTTAGCAAAACAGTGCCTGAATGTCCTTTAGTCCAGCTAGCGAATGCTCTGTTTAGTGTTATATTATCCCAAAACCACTTTTGAAGATCTGAGTAGGTTTGCAAATACCATCTTGCAACAATCTTGAGGTGTCATGGATGTCTGGGATCCATCTATTCTTAATCTAAACAGGCAGGTACAACCACCTTAGATTATCTGAAAACCTAACCCTGATGGGGAAAGAGGATCTACCTTTTCTTTTCAAGGGCAGGGATGAGGAGCCAGGAGGTGCAAAGGATAGCTATGTGAGTAGCAATGACAGGTTAGTTGTTTGAGCTGGAATCAGGAAAATAAAGAATATGGATGGTAAGCCCACTCCTAGAAGTAAGCAATAAAAATTAATAATGAGCAGGAGAATATGACCTGGATAAAACATTAGGGAACATTTAAAGAACCGGTGGAAGAAATGTGATAGTCTCCTGAAGCAGTTTGAATTTTTTAAAAGATGATGAGCCAGCGAAGATTTTAAACTCAACTCTGCAACTAACCAGTTAGTTATGTGACTGTGGATGAATTACCTCTTTTAGTTTCCTCATTGACAAGATGAGAGATTTGGACTGGATGATTTTTCCAAAGTTCTATCCAGCTCTAATATCTTTACAGAAGCTAGAAAAAGAAGCAAAGGATTGGCATATATCTGAAAGGAATGAGTCTATGTTAGTTAGGAAGAAGCCCTTTCAGAGAGCATTGGAATAGGTATTGAGGAAGATGGGAACTCTCTAGTTTTGATGGCATGAAAAATCCCTATCATGCATTCAACAAATATTAACTGAAGATCTACAATATGCCAAACAGAGTAGTCAGTGAATGACAGCAGCTTGCTCTTGCTCCTGCATCTTCTTCCTGCTTACAGAATCATGTGGGTTTGCTCAAATAATTTTAGAGAAAAAGTAGGATTTGTAAGCACATGCAGCTTTATTATTCAACCATTTCTAATGAAGAGTGGGATTGGGTTTGCCAAAAATGGGCAGACAGGGTTGCTGAGATAATTGCAGGCACAGATTACATCAGACAACTCCTCTGACCTTCAGTTTCTTCGTATGCAATATAAAAGGGCAGATTAGATCATCCCTAAAGTCTCATTCAGCTCCAAAATTCTGATTTGGCTGCCAAGTGGTGCTTAGTGCTTTAGCTCAGCAACCCCACCTAGTGTCTACGTGAACTTCAAAACCTCCAGTAGTCTGCTACTGATGAGTGAGAGCCACTGAAGAGACTGAGCATAACTGAAGATAGGCTTGAGAACCAAAATAACAGAGCAACGGGTTAGTGGTGATTACAACTCACACTGGCATAATGTTTACTATGTGTCAGGCACTGTCCTAAGTGACTAACATTCACAAGGAATCTATGATAAAGGTATTAATTTTCACAAGGAATCTATGATAAAGGTACTAATAATACCCTCACTTTGCAGATGAGGAAATGGTACAGCAAGATAAAGTAACTTGCCTAGTAAGTGGCAGAGACAGAATTCAAGCCCAGGCAGTAGCCTACAAAATACAACCTCTTAACCACCACACTTTCCTGATTTCAAGCTAACAATTACAGAATACTTACCATGTGCCAGGCACTGTTCAAGGTTTCTGCATATTGTACCTCACTTAATCCTCTCAACAAAAATATAATGTGGGTACTAAAATCACAATTTTTCAGATGAGAACACTTAGGACCAGAGAGATGAAGTAACTTGTCGAAGCCCAAATAGTTGAGAAGCGATAGAGACTGGATTCAAACTTCAGTATTCTGCCAGAGTAAAAGGAGCAAACCAAAAGATGCAGCTAGGCTGCTTCCATCTGTCTAGATTTTTTTCTCCCTCTTTCCCAAATGTCACTGCTTCATTATTCTTGGTACAGAAAGAAATGATGCAAGCATCAAATGCCAGACATAGTTTTGTTGTGTGTGTGTTTTGTCAATTATCTGAAAAGTCAATTCCTAATTATTCAGAATTTGTTAATTCTGCTAATGGATAATGCATGCTTGTATGCATTTTCTAGGTCTCTCTTGCTTCTCATTTTGAAGCAATGTTGCCAGGTAAGTAATGAAGACATGAAGTGCCAGAAGAGGTTTATCAGCTCTCCTTTAGGGATCGTCCATCATGGTTTCAACTACCACTTTTATGTGAATGCCTCCCAGACTACATCTCCATGCCTTACCACTCTAATTGCCTGAGAAATGCATCTGCTCTCCATTAACATTATCCTCTCTCAGAAGCAACATTCAGGATTCATTTAGCCAAGACTTAAAAGCACTTACTACATGCCAACCATATATGCAAAACCCTTAGGCCGTTAGAACACTGGCACATGGGAATCTGATGGAAAGACAATCCTTACTTTCAAGTTTTACAAGAGTCTGGTGGGGAAGATTGGTAAACAGTCCCTTAAAACACATGGTAGGAGGAACCAAGATGGCAGCATAGGTAAACACCTGTATTTGCTGCCTCCCACAACTACATCAGAATTACAACTAAAAGACAGAACAACTATCATCCAGAACTGCAGGAAAGCTGGCTGAATGGAAGTAATACAACTAGAGAGGTAAAGAAGAAAGCTCATTGAGACTGGTAGGAGGTGCAGAACAGGCAGGCACCCAGTTATGCTGCTTTTTTAATCGGGAGGGAGATATAAGCTCCAGCTTGCTCTGAACTCCAGTTCCGGGCAAGACTCTGCGGGACCCAGACACATAAGGGGAGAAACTGGACTGTCTGGGATTGGGGCAGGAATGCAGGGACGGCTTTCTTCCAGACGGAGGTGTGCACAGCCAGTGAAGGGCTGAATGGCAGCCATTGCTGTTCGTTCTGCCCTGGAGATTCCCTGAGACCCTGCCCACCCAATTTACAACCCCACTCAAGCTGTGGCCTTTTCATATGAATGGCCTGTCCTTTCTCAGCCTAAAACCTGTCAAACAAGCTGCACCTGGGTCAGGGAGCCCCAAAGCTATCAAAAGAAGGCCTAAGGTGGGCACCAGCACCAGTCTGCCTTGCTTCAAAGCTGGGCCTTGTCTGGGCACTTCCAAACCTTATACAAAGAGGAGGAATCTGCAGATCTCTCTGTAGCCCCTGCTGGTTGGCCCCAGGCAGTGGCTGACTTTGCACCTCCTTGGAGATCCAAGAGCCAGTGTACCCAGTGGTCAGTGTGAGGATACCAGATTACAACTCTTCATATCCATAAGTGACACACCCAAGGAGCAGACTCAGTGAGCACCAAAGCCCTACTGAAGCAAGTCCTGCCCCATAAGGGTGTCGCCTGCACAGCAGCTCTTCCATTGTAGACACAGCTGGTCCTCACAGCCAATAGGCCTGGAGGTCAATTCCTCACAGTGATACCAACAACAAACAAGGCTCAACTACAACAAGACTATGCACACAGCCCACAAAGGGGTGCACCAAGAGTGTCCACCTCAGGTGATTGGGGAGGCTGAGCCACTGGGCCCTATAGGACACCTACTACACAAGGCCACTCTATCAACTCAAGGAGACTTAGCAGCTACCCAGTACATAGAAACAAACACAGGGAAGCAGCCAAAATGCAAAGACAAAGAAACATGTCACAAATGAAAGAAATGGATGAAAGCTAAATACTGGATATAGAGTTCAAAACCACAGTCATAAGGTTACTCAAGAATCTTCTAGAAACCTCTGAGGAACTTAGTGAGACCTTCAAAGATCTTAGTGAGAATGCCAAAAAAAAAAAATGGAAAAGGACCAGTCAGAAATTAAGCATACACTGACTGAAATAAAGAATAATATGCAGAGATTCAACAGTAGACTAGAGGATCCCAAGAACCAAGTCAAAGATTTGAAATACGAGGAAGCAAAAAACACCCAACTGGAAAAGCAAACGGAAAAAAAAAAAATCCAAAAATATGAAGATAGTGCAAAGAGCCTCTGGGACAACTTCAAGCGTACCAACATCTGAATTATGGGGGTACCAGAAGAAGAGAGAGAACAAGATATGGAAAACCTACTTGAAGAAATAATGACAGAAAACTTCCCCTACCTGGTGAAAGAAATTGACCTACAAGTCCAGAAAGCACAGAGAACCTCAAACAAGAGGAATCCAAAGAGGACCCCACCAAGACACACCATAATTAAAATGCCAAGGGCAAAAGACAAAGAGAGAATCTTGAAAGCAGCAAGAGAAAAACAGTTAGTTACCTACAAGGGAGTACCCATATGACTGTCAGCTCATTTCTCAATAAAAACTATGCAGGCCAGAAGGGAGTGGCAAGAAATATGCAGTGATGAATAGCAAGAACCTACAACCAAGATTACTCTACCCAGCAAAGCTATCATTTAGAATTGAAGGTCAGATAAAGAGCTTCACAGACAAGAAAAAGCTAAAGAAGTTCATCACCACCAAACCAGGATTATATGAAATGCTGAAGGGTATTCTCTAAGAAGAGGAAGAAGAAGAAAAAGATAAAGATAAAAAATTATGAACAACAAAGCAAAGTGACAATAAATACATATCTATCAACAAGTGAACCTAAAAATCAAATGAGTAAAATATCTGATGAACAGAATAAACTGGTGAATGTAATAGAATCAGGGGCATGGAAATGGAGCGGACTGACAATTTTTTGGGGGGATGCGGGAAGAGATTGGACAAAAATCGTATACCTATGGATGTGGACAGTGGGGTGGCGGGGGCCTGGGGTGGGAACCAGGTGGAGGGGAGCTATGGGGGGTGGGGAGGGAGAGGAACATCTGTAATAATCTGAACAGTAAAGTTAAAAAAACACACAACACAGTAATAAATGCTATGATAGACATGTTTTGGTATATTCAGTGACATTTAATCCAGTCTTAGAGAGGTAAGAGCAGGATCTGGTTAGGTTCCTTAGACAAGTGAGTCCTAAAACTGAAATTAGCGTCATTCTCTCCAAATTGTCTTCTTCTTAATTGTACTCTATTGTATTGTCAATTTTAGTTCCCCAGGCTTCAAACTCAGCCACTGTGTACTCTTTTCTTGTTCACAAATCCACTGTTGAAATTAATTATCATGTTCAGTCAATTCTTCCTCCTCATTATCTCTTCCATTCTTTATATTTCCCGACTCTAGTTCAATCTCCTATCTTGTCAAGCTTGGACTATTGCAAAAGTTTATCATCTTAACCTTAACAATTCTCTCCTTTCCAATTTTCCCTGCATAATACCCCAGATTCATTTGCCTAGCATACTTTCCTGCTCAAAAGTATCAAAAGGTCAGTTAGTGCCCAAAGGATAAAGACCAATCTCCTTGTCCTGGCAGCATTCTACCTCGAGGTTTCTCCTACCCCTCCATCTAAAACTCCCACAACTTCTTTGTAAGAGCTTCTGCCTTCAATATAATGATACCTCTATCTCTCTAGCCTGCCTGTCATATCTGTGTTGACTTTTTCTTAGCCTTCAATTCCTTTTTAGAAAAAAACAACAACATATCTACACTAATAAAAGAGTAACATGCTAATTGACAGTACCTTCACGATGCCCACCAGACAATCAGGAGTGAGTATGCAAATTAACCCAACCAAGATGGTGGGTTAATTTGCATACACAGGCGCCGAGCGGCTGGGGGCGGGGTGGGATGCTTGCATCGTTGCCATGGTGATGACACAGGTGTGCTGCACCACCCCAGCTTCTCTAGGCTTCTGGCAGTGTGGAAAGGCGGAAAGGCGGCTCTGGTCAGAGCAAAGGTGGTGCTGGCAGTCAGGGGAAGGAAGGCCCATTCTTGCATGAATCTTCGTGCATCGGGCCTCTAGTGTGTGTGTGTGTGTGTGTATATATACACACACACACACACACTAGAGGCCCAGTGTATAAAATTCCTGCACTGGGTGTGGGGGGTGTGGGGGGAGTTCCCTTAGCCCGGCCTGCGCCCTCTTCCAGTTCAGGACCCCTCAAGGGAGGGGCCTTAGCCGGCAGTCAGACATCCCTCTCGCAGTCCGGGACCCCTGGCTCCTTCCTTCCCGCCTGCTCGCTGCTCCTTACTGCTCGGCTCGCTGCTCCTTAGATCTGCTGCGGAGGCAGGAGAGGCTCCTGCCACTGCCACTGTGCTCGCCAGCTGTGAGCCCGGCTTCTGGCTGAGCAGCACTCCCCCTGTGAGAGCGCACTGACCACCAGGGGGCAGCTCCTTATTGAGCATCTTCCCCCTGGTGGTCAGTGCACATCATTGCAACTGGTCGTTCTGGTTGTTCTGTGGTAACGGTCACTTAGGCTTTTATTATATAGACTAGTGGCCCGGTGCACGAAATTCGTGCACATTAAAAGGGAATTAATTAGAGGAAATATTTTAATATTGCTATTTGCCCTCTCTCTATAATAAAAGTGTGAGAGATAAAAGGAAATGAGTACAGTGTATATGAAAATAATACATAATTTTATTAATAAATAATAACAAAATGATATAACAACAATAACAAACTCATAATATAAAAACAACATTGATGCAAATAATGACTGATAAAGTGATTAAACTTATTCTAATATCTCCCTGTATACCACATTAAGAGTGAAAACACTTTTAGAGTGGTTGACTAATTTCCCTTGAGATAAAGTATTTACAACTTTAACTTTAACGTCACATGCTCTTCGAACTTGCGAGAAAGCAACATATAACTGACCATGTGTGAAAACGGGTTCAGGTAGGAATATTCCTACTCTGTCTAGAGTTTGTCTTTGTGATTTATTAATAGTCATCGCAAATGCTGGCATCACAGGAAACTGTCGTCGAATCAATTTAAATGGGAGGCCAGTGTCAGATGGGGACAAATCAATTCTTGGAATCAGAACAGCCTCTCCCTCTGCAGATCCTGTTAATACTTCAGCTTCGATAATGTTAGGTCATAATCTTTTGATAATAAATCTGGTACCATTACAAAGACCCCATTTACTATTAAGATTTCTCAATAGCATGATGATTGCACCCACTTTCAATTTTAATTTATGACACGGCATTCCTGAAGGAGTAATACTATTAAGAAATTCAATGGGAAAATTTTCCTTTTCAGCATCATCTGTTGAGTCAATGGAATCATCACTCAAATATGTGTGAAAATCTCCATCAAGTATATCCAAAATTTCTTCATTTAATTTTTGAACGTGCTCATTTTTTGGACAAAGAATCGCATGTTTAGATATATTTTTAATATTATCTATAGATATACTATTTCCAAAGGTGGCTTCAATAATAGATCCATTACAAATCATTTCATGGGGAATTTCAATAATATCCATTCCTAAATGAAAACTGCTATCAAGTTTGCCATCTCCAAGTTTTACTAACCATTCGCTATAAGCAGAATCATATGATCTCATATTTGTTTTAAGAGACAGCTTTCTGAAACATCCCCAAACACTACAGTACTTTAAACTCGTTTGTACTATGGCCGATCACATAGCATGCGGCACAATACTGAGACATTGTAGAAAATCTCCTCCAAGAAGGAGAACTTTCCCACCAAATGCAACATTCAAATTCATAATTTCTCTTAGTAATCTGTCTATGGCATTTATAGCATGACTGGATGCCATGGTGCATTCATCAATAATAAGAAGTTGGGCTTTTTTTTAATGGTTTTAGCAACTTCGCTCTTTATATCGAGTCTAGAAATTGAAGTTTCATTTAATGGAATTGGTAATTTATATTGGGAATGAAAGGTTCTTCCACCATTAAGTAAATTTGCAGCAATTCCTGTAGATGCTGTGGGTAAAACAGTACCACCACAACCTCTAACATAATGTATTAAAACTTTATACAGATATGTTTTTCCACTACCACCTGGACCATCCAAGGAAAAGCATTTGGGGTGTACAGTTTGATCTTCGATGGCTGAAGTTATAGTCTGAAAGGCTGCCAACTGTTCATCATTCAGAGAATTTATCAAAACTTCTGCCTGTTGTCCTTCGTATGATACATCACATGTATTTGCATTCATTAATAAAGGATAGTCCGGAAGTTTGAAATGGGAACATTTCATTCCATGCAATGTGAATATCTCTTGAATTTCTTTAAGGGCATGCATTTCACAGTTCACACAGGCACCTTCTCTTCGGTGCAATTTCCAACAGAAATCTTCAATAAAATGAGATTTATTCTCATCCCATAATTTGTCTGCAGCAGAAGGACATCCAAACACACATATGTATGCAAAAAGTTGCCGTAGTTGTTTGGGCATATTAAGGATGATTGCATCGTCAATCGTACCTTTCCAGATAGTGTCGTCAAGTAATAATCCTCGGTGTTTAGCAGCTTCATGAAATGTATCATAAGTTACACCTCCTACAGTTCGCAGATCCTCAAAACTTATCGCACCTTTTACATGCAGAAGCAAAAGCCTAAGGTAATATCGTTCTGGTTCTCTAAAGCTCACAGTGAACAGTCTACCTAATACTTTATTCCCACCCTTTCGGCGTTTTGTCCACAAAGAATTATTAAACACATAATGCTGTGGAATCTCCCAATAATAATAATTACGTGCATCAGTCTTCTCTATTCAATAAGAACCAAGCCATCAAAGTTGAGTTATGTGTTTTAGCCCTATCTAAAACTTCAGCAAAATCATCAGTATGAAAATACAAATTCTGATCATTTGGCAAATGAATAGCTAATCTTGTGATTGCATGAGATTGGTCATGCATTCTCATTCCAAAAAGTCTCCAAACAGCCTCAGGAGCGCTCACATACCTGGAGTCAATGAAGTCCTGTACTTCGTCATGATTGGTAATATTTTTTTCAGAAATTTGAATATTTGCACAATCATGCCCTTTATAGATGTATTTAAATAGATATTTGACACTTTTAATTGATGCACAGACTTCAACATTTATATGACAGTTATATTTAAGGTACAAATATGGGTTATAAGGGACAATCCAAGTGCTATCGACAACTTTATTTCCAATAGACATGGTGCTACCGGATCTTCGTTTGTATTTGGGATATTCATCAGTATTTCCAATGGTCACGTTTTGAAATTCTTTCGGATATCCCTTTGAACATTTTCCATTTTCCATACATGGACTATTTGGATTTTGTATTCCACATGGTCCATGTACCATATTTGATTTTACAATTTGAAAAAGTCGAGGACACTGGTCCTCATCTGGAATTTCTGCCTTAACTATACGGTCAATGTCATCTTCCGTTCGTAATTTGGACTCACTATCTAATATCAATAATATGTGAGCGTGAGGCAGTCCTCGTTTCTGAAATTCAATGACATGAATCTTAGCTATTACTTTGCCAAATAAATGGAATTTGCATACAGCATTTAAAAGAGCGTTCAGCTTAATATTAAAAACTCTGGCTACCAAGTCAGGTCTGTTTTCAACTTTTTGCCAGTGTTGTAGATTGTTTGTAATATCTGCCCATTTGGGGTTGCATGTCATGGTTATAAATAAATCAGGCTTGCCATACTTCATTACAATTGCCATATCATCCTGATATTGCTGCTGCATATTTCTGGGACTACCCTCAAAAGATGATGGGAGTATTGTCATTTTACCAATCGGTACATTGTCATTTTCAGATCCAGATTTGAGATAATCCATCAAACCACTATATTTTTCAACTCTCAACTTAGATTGGTTTGCTTTAATGAAATTTATCTGATTTGCTTCCATTTTTGAATATGAATCCACAATAAACTGTTGAGTTAATTTTCCTGCATTTAAAATGATTGAACGTGTCCCTCACAGAGATGAAATCCATAATACTGCATTTGTGTGACTCATGTCCTTACATTTTGTCTAGTATTATTGTTGAGTACACTGTTGTCTCTGAGTCTTAATGCAATATCTGTTCCCCAGCCTTTTTCACCATGTGGAAAAAGAATAGGATATGTCATTGCATCTAATGTAGGAAACAGGATACTGTTTTGTTTCATTTTAGTGGCACTTGGATTATTGGGATCTGGTTTACAATGAATGAGCAAGTCCCTTTCAACAGGAGGTTCTCCATCTTCGTTTCTGAATATGACAGCAACCTCGGTAACACAGGGAGAATTATATCTACCTGGGTCACTGTTACGATCATATTTAATTGCCGTAGTTACTTCTGTGGGAGCTTTACCTTTTGCTGCTGCTTCAGATTGGGCTTCCTTTTCTACCTCATGTAGCATTTTGTACGATTTTGTTAATTCATTTATTTCATGCATGAGGTTATTGATGTTGATCATGAGTCTTTCTGAGCAGCCCTGGATCTCTGGCATTGCTAATCGTTTACTGGTAGCTTCGGCTGTATCCAAAATATAGAGTTGAGCAAACTTCCGAGAAACACCATCCGAAGGATGTAAAGTTCCAGTACGGTGATAAACTTGTCCGTGTATTCTAAAACAGTATGGCCCATACCCTGATGGCGATGCAATATTTGCACCCATGGAAGCAAAAGCAAAAGAACTATTTATGGATCGAATATTTTCCATGAAATTTTTACTGTCAGAATCTTCATTTGTCATTAATCTTTTTCAATATGCTGGGTAATCTGGAAAATGTATATCATTTGGACAGACTTTCCCTTTGCTATAACATCGAGTAAATTTCCCATCGGATGGTTTTTCATCAGAGAAATTTAGTGATAGGCAAAATTCACATCTAACAGTCATTCCACCACAACTATGTTCGAGAATTGCATCCTCATATACTCCATTATTGCTGAGAAGGCAGTTTCTACCAATATTGCTAGTACTTGCTGATGACTGTTCTCTAGACTTCTGTCTTCGCCACTGCCTTCTTTCAACTTCATAGGCACATTGGTCTTTAGACATTTTCTGTCGAAGATGCTGGTGTTTTTCGGCTTCAGAGCGACGTTTTTCCAATAGCTGCTCTTCAGATACATTCTGTCGTAGGCGTCGCCTTCTTTCAAGATCAGACGCCCTTTGCTCCTCAGACATTTTCTGTCGATAACGTCGGCATCTTTCTGCTGCAGAGCTACGTTGTATCAACAGTTTTTCTTTGGACATAGTCCCACCTCTCTACTGCCACAGTCTGAGATACAGGTGAATGAGTCTTAACTGTCAGGCCTTTGAGCTGTGTGACCAAAGACTGATTCTGTGGGGGTGGGACTTCCTCCTACCGGTTGCCAGTTTTCACAGCTGGGAAGCAGAAGCTGGGGCTCCAGAGGGAGCGATGCCCTCTAAGCTGCCAGCTTTCTCCCTCTGCTTGAGCCCACAGGCGGGCCTTGGCAGAAGCTGTCCAGGTCCCCTCGGCTTGGACCCCACCAGTAGTGTGCGGTACTGCCTCACGCCGCCAGCCTGGGTCCGCAATCCAGGCAAGCACCGGCCTAGGGCTTTGCCCCCCGCTGCTTGCCCAGGCCCCCATTGTAGCTTGAAACAGGCAGGCGGTGTGGTGGCGGCTTGGATCAGGGCAGTGGCTAGGGCGCTGACCCACGCCGCCTGCCCTGGTCCCGGATCGGGGTGTGGCTTGGGTTCCGCCTGCCTTTGCTGGCGCTGCGGGGCTTGGCTGGAGCCAGCGCCTGCCAGTCCCAGCTCCCTGCCTCCGATGGCAGGGGGTCCGCTCGTGCACAGGGGGTCCGCTCCGATGGCAGGGGGTCAGCTCCGGTGGCAGGGGGTCCGCCTCCGATGGCAGGGGGGTCCACTCGTGCACCAGGCCAAAAGCCCCCGGCTGAATAAATAAGAAAGCCAGACCCATAGATATGCTTTCTACAAGAGACTCACTTCAAATTGAAAGACACATAGACTGAAACAAATGGAAAATGATATTTCACGCAAAGGGAAAAATACTGAGGTAAAAATACTTATTCAGACAAAATATACTTCAAAACAAAGGCTGTAATAAGAGCCCAAGAAGGACATTACAAAATAATAAAGGGATCAATCCAAAAAGAGGATCTAACCCTTGTAAATGTTTATGTACCCCAAAGAGGAGCACTTAAATACATAAAGCAAATATTAACGGACATAAAGGGAGAGATTGGCAGTAATACAGTTATAGTGGGGGATTTTAACACCCACTGACATCAATAAATAGATCTTCCAGACAAAAAATCAACAAGGAAACAGTGGCCTTAAACAACACATTAGGCCAGATGGATTTAATTGATACTTTTAGAGTATTTTACTTCAAAGCAGCAGTATATACATTCTTTTCAAGTGTTCTTTTCCAATATGTCTACTCAGGCAAGGAAAATTTTAAAATGAATAAACAAATGGGACCACATCAAACTAAAAAGGTTTTGCACAGCAAAGGGGGAAAAAAGACAACCTACCAATTGGGAGATGATACTCACCAATGATACATTCAACAAGGGGTTAATAACCAAAATTCATAAATTCATACAACTCAGCACCAAAACAACTAACAATCCAATTAAAATATTGGACCTGAATACAAGGAAACATAGAGATGAGATGGTAAATAGACATATGAAAAGATGTTCAAAATCACAAGGAGATATCACACATCTGTCAGAATGCCTGTTGTCAATAAATGAACAATTGTTGGAGAGCATGGGGGAAAAGGGAACCCTGATGCGCTGTTGGTAGTAATGCAGATTTGGTGCAGCTACTATGGAAAACAGTATGAAGGTAAAGATAAAACGACCTTGTGATCTAGCAATTCTACTTCTGGGTATTTATGCAAAAAATTCTAAAATACTAATTCAAAAAAATATATGCACCACTATATTCATTGCAGCATTATTTATAATAGCCAAGAGATGGAAGCAACCTAAGTGGCCATCAATAGATGAATAGATAAAGAAGATGTGGCTTGCCCTAGCTGGTTTAGCTCAGTGGATAGAGCATTGGACTGCAGATTGAAGGGTCCCAGGTTCAATTCTGGTCAAGGGCAAATGCCCAGGTTGTGGGCTTGATCCCCAATAGGGGCTAGCAGGAGGCAGCCGATCAATGATTCTCTCTCATCATTGATGTTTCTATCTCTCTCTCCCTCTCCCTTCATCTCTGAAATCAATAAAATATATATATATATAAAGAGAATATGTGGCTTCCCTGTTTGGGTGGCTAAATTGGTTGGAGCATCATCCCATACACAAAAAGGTAGTGGGTTCAATTCCCAGTCAGGGCACATACCAGGGTCGTGGGTTTGATTTCCAGTCCAGGTGCACATGAGAGTCAACTGATCGATGTTTCTCTTTCACATTGATGTTTCTTTCTCTCCTTTCCTCTCTCTAAAAGTCAATAACAAACATATCCTGGGGGGAAGATTAAAAAACATACAATGGAGTCAAGACAGTCTCTTCAATAAATGGTGTTGGGAAACTTGGACAGATACATGCAAAAAAATGAAACTAGATCACCAACTTACACCATACACAAAAATAAACTCAAAATGGATACAGGACTTAAACATAAGACGGGAAACCATAAAAATACTAGAGGAATCCACAGGCAACAAAATCTCAGACATATGCCAAAAGAACTTCTTCACTGACACTGCCCCTAGGGCAATGGAAGCTAAAGAGAAAATTAACAAATGGGACTACATCAAAATAAAAAGCTTTTTTACAGCAAAAGAAACCATCAACAAAACAACAAGAAAGCCCACTGCATGGGAGAACATATTTGCAAATGCTATCACTGATAAAGGTTTAATCTCCAACATCTACAGGCAGCTTATACAACTTAATAAAAGGAAGCTAAATGATCCAATAAAAAAAATGGGCAACAGACCTAAAGAGAATCTTTTCGAAAGAAGACAGAAGGAAGGACAAGAGATGTATAAAAACATGCTCAAAGTCACTAATTATCCGAGAGATGCAAATCAAAACAACAATGCGGTACCATCTCACACCTGTCAGAATAGCAATCATCAACAAATCAACAAAGGACAAGTGTTGGTGAAGATGCGCAGAAAAAGGAACCCTCGTGCACTGCTGGTGGGAATGCAGACTGGTGCAGCCACTGTGGAGAACAGTATGGAGTTTCCTCAAAAACCAAAAATGGAACTCCCATTTGACCCAGTAATCCCACTTCTAGGAATATATCCAAAGAAACTAGAAACACCAATCAGAAAGGATATATGCACCCCTATGTCCATAGCAGCACAATTCACCATAACTAAGATTTGGAAACAGCCTAAATGCCCATCAGCAGATGAGTGGGTTAGAAAACTATGGTACACCTACACAATGGAATACTATGCTGCGGTAAAAAAGAAGGAATTTTTGCCATTTGCAGCAGCATGGATGGACCTGGAGATCATTATGTTAAGTGAAATAAGCCAGGCAATGAAAGAAAAATACCACATGATCTCACTCATTTATGGAAAATAAAGAACATTATAACCTGATGAACAAAAAGATAGATACAGAGGCAGTAAAGAACCGAACAGACTGTCAAATTACAGCGGGAAGGCTTGGGAGTGTTGGGGAGGCGGGGAAAGAGATCAACCAAAGGACTTGTATGCATGCATATAAGCACAACCAATGGACACAAGACAATGGGGTGGTGGGATGAGGTCATGCGACATGGGGTAGGGAAGGCTGGGGGAAGACCAATGGGGAAAAAAAAGGAGATATATGTACTACTGTATGTAATACTTTAAACAATAAAAAAAACAGCTGACTATGATAATGCTACTAATATTAAATTATTAGATATCAGAGCTGTAGCACTATTTTAGAAAACCCAATCATCAGTCCTTTATACCTTACAGAGAAATACATCCTACCTAATAATAGAGTAATATGCAAATTGACCACACCTTCTCTACACCTAAGCCACGCCCACCGGCAAAGCCACGCCCACCAGCCAATCAGGAGCAAATATGCAAATAAACCCAACCAAGATGGCTACAGCCACTGAGAGCGGGAGGGAGGCTTGGGTTTCCGCGGTAACAAAAGCAGCCATCCTGTTGCCAGCCTAAGCCTCCACTCAAGGCTACAAAGTTTCAATTATAGAAGGTGAATTAACTCCAACAGAAATCGCTGCTAGCCACGGAGCAAGCAGCAGGCTTGGCTTTGCTCCAGGCTACAAAGTTTCAATTGTAGAAGGTAAATAAATTCCAGATACCAGGGCCTCCGCTTGGGTCGCCAGGGGGTGTGGCTGGCCTGCAAACCACCACAGGCCCCTCGTTCAGGCTGCCCCACGCCCCAAGGGAACCCCCACCCTTCAGGGCAAACCAGTCAGCCCCCACCCATGCACCAGGCCTCTATCCTAGCTAATAAAGACGGGATATGCAAATTGACCGTCACTTCACAACAAAGAAAGCGGTGTCCATAGCCACAAGATGGTGGTGCCCAGTCCCCTCAGCACCACCGTAGTCCCTCAATCCTTTAAGCCCTCACTGTGGGAGTGAAGGGCAAGCAGTGCCCCAGTCCCCTGTGGCGAGCACAGAGCAGGACGCTGCTTGCCCTTCACTGCGGCACCAAAAGGCAAGCAGGCCCTTGTGTGGAGCAGGCAGCAGGGCCCTGCTTGCCCCTGGCTGCGGCATCGACAGGTAAGCAGGCCCCTGCAGAGAGCAAACATCAGGGCCTGCAGTGGCATCAAACAGGCAGGTCCGCAGAGAGCAGACAGTAGGACCTGCGGTGGCGTCTAGCAGGCAGGTCCTCAAGAGAGCAGAGAACCACGGGGAGCGGGCCTGATCCATCAGTAGGACATCCCCTGAGGGCTCCCAGATTGGAGAGGGGGCAGGTTGGGCTGAGGGACACCCTCTCCCCCCGCCGCCCTGTGCGTGAATTTCGTGCACCGGGCCTCTAGTCCTATCTAATAAAAGAGTAATATGCAGATTGACCATCACTGCAACACACAATATAGCTGCCCCCATGTGGTCAAAGATCCTGCCCCCATGTGGACACAAGATGGCCACCACAAGATGGCCAGCAGGGGAGGGCAGTTGGGAGGCACCAGGCCTGCAAGGGAGGGCAGTTGGAGGCGATCAACCCTTCAGGGGAGGGCAGTTAGGGGTGACCAGGCCGGCAGAGGAGGGAAGTTGGGGGCAAACAGGCTGGCTGGGGAGCAGTTAGGCATCAATCAGGCTGGCAGCAGAGTGGTTAGGGGGTGATCAGGCTGGCAGGCAGAAGCAGTTAGGGGCAATCAGGAAGGCAGGCAGGTGATCAGTTGGGAGCCAGCAGTCCTGGATTGTGAGAGGGATGTCCAACTGCCCGTTTAGGCCCGATCCGGGATCGGGCCTAAACGGGCAGTCGGACATCTCTCGAGGGGTCCCAGATTGGAGAGGGTGCAGGCTGGGCTGAGGGACACGCCCCTCCATGCACGAATTTTGTGCACCGGGCCTCTAGTAATAAGATAATAAGATTGGCTATAGTGTTTTTACACTTTCCTGAGGAAATTTACAATGTGAAATAGAAATTTTGATTTGTGGTGGAAGTAATAGAGAGGAGGATGATTTGGAAACATAGAAAGTAACATAAGACTAAGTACCTATAGATTATGTGAAAAAGGCTAAGAAAATACATATAAAAAATATAAGAGGGTCTGAGATAAGAAAAAATAAGAAGTGATAGAAAAATTAAAACAAAATTATAGTGCTTGGCAACGTTACCTATGGTCCTGGTAGTAGCAACTGTCTTCAGACCACTGAAAAAATATTTTATCGGGCATCTTTGGTTGTTGTAATGAAGGCTATTAATATCCAAGTTAAAAAAAAAACATGTGAAGAAACTTTTATAGAGTCCCTTTGTACCATGAATAATTACATCTGATATTATTAAAGACTTAAAAAATTATTTTATCTTTATTTGTGTTTATAAAATTATGACTAATATCCACTGGCTATATCTACATCTAAGCCAAGCATTTTAAAGTCTAGAATATGTATTTATCTTTACAGAACAGATGTATGCCCAAAAAAAAGGAGTTTTAGTAATTTAATCAGATTTTAAAAAATAATTTTGTTGCCTAAATAACAATACATTTTATCACCAAGAAAATTTACACTATACAGAGAAGCAAAAAAACAAACAAACATAAAAAACACCCCCAAATCAGTCATAATCTCATCATGCACAGCTAACAACATTATTTTTTTAAAAATATATTTTATTGATTTTTTACAGAGAGGAAGAGAGAGGGATAGAGAGCCAAAAACATTGATGAGAGAAAAACATCGATCAGCTGCTTCTTGCACACTCCCTACTGGGGATGTGCCCGCAACCAAGGTACATGCCTTGACCAGAATCAAACCCGGGACCCTTGAGTCCACAGGCCGATGCTCTATCCACTGAGCCAAACCGGTTTCGGCCAGCTAACAACATTATACTTTGGTATATTTTCTGTCATTTTCTATGCATTGAAATAATTTGGACTCATGTATTTTATAATCTAGTTTCTCCTTTAATATATCATGTTTTAATATTACTAAATATCCTACATCTTGATTTTATGGCTACAAACACTTTATTGTACAGATATATCGTAATTTATTAAAACCATATTATTGGAAATTTTTTTATTAAATTCATTAGGTGACATTGGTCAACATGAACATATAGGTTTCAGATGTGGGTTTCTATGTTACAAGATCTGTTTATTGCATGATGTACTCACCACCCAAAATAAAATCTTCTCTTGTCACCATATATTAGGACCCCTTTCTCCCCCTACCCCTTCCCTCTGGCAACCACCATGCTGCTGTTTGTGTTCATGAGTTTCAGTTTTATATCCCGCATGAGTGAAATCATATGGTTCTTAGCTTTTTCTGACCGACTTATTTCACTTAGCATAATATTCTAAAGATCTATCCATGTTGTTGCAAATCATTCTATTTCATCCTTTCTTATGGCTGAGTAGTATTCCATTGTGTACTAGTATATGTACCACATCTTTATCAAGTTCTCTATCACAGGACACTTTGGTTGTTTCCATGTCTGCAATGAACATAGGGGTGCATATATCTTTCAAAAGACATTATTTTGAGGTTTTGGGGTATATACGCAGGAGAAGAATTACTGGGTCATATGGTGGCTCTATTCTCAATTTTTTGAAGAATCACCAGACTGCTTTCCATAGTGGTTGAACCACTCTACATTCCCACCAGCAGTGGATGAGTTTTTCCTTTCCCCCCACAACGTCTCTAACATTTGTTATTGCTTCTCTTGTTGATAATGGCCACTCTAACTGGTGTGAGGTGGTATCTCATTGGAGTTTTGATTTGCATTTCCCTAATTGCCAGTGAGTTTGAACATTTTTTCATATATCTATTGGCTGTTTGTATGTATTCTTGGAAGAGGTGTATTTTCAGGTCCTCTGCCCACTTTTTTATTGGGTTGTTTGTTTGGTGTTGAGTTTTATGAGTTCTTTATAATTTTGGAAATTAAACTTTTGTCAAAGCTACTGTTTGCAAATATCATCTCTAATCTGGTTGGCTGCTTCTTTTTTTGTTGTCAGTTTCTTTTGCTGTGCAGAAGCTTTTTAATTTGATATAGTCTTATTCATTTATTTTTGTCTTTACTTCCCTTGCCTTTGGAGTCAAGTTCTTAAAATGTTCTTTATGACCTAGGTCCATAAGTTTGGTACCTATATTTTCTTTGATGTACCTTATAGTTTCGGGTCTTATATTTAGTTCTTTGATCCATTTTTAATTAATTTTTGTACAGGGGGACAAACTGTAATCCAGTTTCATTTGTTTGCATGTGGCTTTCTGTTTTTCCCAGCACCACTTATTGAGGAGACTACCTTTACTCCATTGTGTATTTCTGGCTCATTTGTTGAAAATTATCTGTGGTTTTATAGTTCGGCTCTCTATTCTGTTCCATTGGTCTCTGTGTTTGTTTCTCTGCCAATACCATACTGTTTTGATTATTGTAGCTTTGTTGTATAATTTGTAGTCAGGTAGCATGATACCTCCAGCTTTGTTCTTTTTTCCTCATGATTCTTTGGACTATTCAGGGTCTTTTGTGGTTCCATACAAATCTGAAAGATTTCTCATCATATTTCTTTAAAAATGACATTGGGATTTTGAAAAGGATTGCATTAAATCTGTATATTGCTTTGGGTAATATAGCCCAAAGTCATAGGGGCTTATCTCCACAGCATTGGAGTCTTGTGTGGGGTTGGGACCCCTTGCTCCTCACAGAAGGCCTCTGCAGCATACTAGGTGTACCGGTTAACAATGCAGATTTTTTCAATTTTTTTCATATGTTGATATATATGCAATTTGATATGTATGCTATTTTGTTGTATTGACAACAAGCTTCAAAACTTCATATGTCAAATTTGCTGAAGGTGTTAACATCATAGATATTTTTACGCTTAAAAATGTCGGATTTCGTGCCATAAAAGAGCATTTGCGGGAAGTTTTAATTCATTACTTTATTTTGAAGAAAAGTGCTGCTGAATACTTCGGGAAGCTTATGGTGAACATGCTCCATCTCAAGATATTTGTGAACACTGGTTTAAATGCTTTAAAAGTGATGATTTCGATGTGAAAGACAAAGAACATCCAGGTCAACCGAAAAAGTTTGAAGATCAACAATTACAAGCATTATTGGATGAAAATGCATGTCAAACTCAAAAACAACTTGCAGAAAGATTAAACGTTGCTCAGCAAACAATTTCTGATCATTTACAAGCAATGAGAAAGATTTTAAAGGAAGGAAAATGGGTGCCACATCAACTGAACAAAAGACAAATGGAAAACTGAAAAGTCATCAGTAAAATGTTGCTTCAATGGCACAAAAGAAAGTCTCTTTTGCATCAAATTGTGACTTCCATGAAAAGTGGATTTATTTTGAGAATCCCAAATGCACAAAATCATGGGTTGATCCAGGTCAACCATCAACATCCACTGCAAGGCCAAATCCCTTCAGAAAGAAGACAATGCTCTGCGTTTGGTGGGATCAGGAAGGTGTGGTGTATTATGAGCTTCTAAAACCAGGTGAAACCGTTAATACTGATCACTACCAGCAACAAATTATCAATTTGAACCACGCCTTGATCGTGAAATGACTAGAATGTTCCAGAATACACGACAAAGTAATTTTGCTTCATGATAACGCACCATCACACACTTCAAAACCAGTTGAAGACACGTTAAAAGATCTTGCCTGGGAAGTATTAACCAACCCACCGTATTCACCAGACCTTGCTCCTTCAGACTACCACTTGTTCCGAACAATGGCACATGCACTTTCTGAGCAGCACTTCAAAACGTATGAAGAAGTTGAAAATTGGGTCTCTGAATGGTTTGCCTCAAAACAAGAAAAGTTCTATTGGGACGGTATTCATAAATTACCTGAAAGATGGGGAAATGTGTAGCTAACGATGGACATTACTTTGAACAAAGCCCTTTTGATGTTTCTCTTGAAATTATCTTGTTTTCTTTGATTACAAAATCCGCATTATTAACTGGTGCACCTAGTAGATATCCCTCCTGATTAAAAACAACAACAACAACAACAACGCCACAAGAGGGTGTTGGACCAGCCCATTCTGTACCTCTGCCCCTCCTACCAGTCTTGCTTTTTTCTTTAATTCTCTAGTTGGAAGGCTTCCATTTAGCCAGATTCCAGGCTGTTCTGAATGATTATTGTTCTGTATTTTAGTTGTAATTTTAATGTGCTGCAGTTGATTTCTAATTTCAAGGCATTGTGGTCAGAGAATAAACTTGGTATAATTTCAATCTCTTTGAATTTATTGAGACTAGTTTTTTGACCCAACATATGGTCTGTCCTTGAGACAGTGTTTTGTGTGCAGTGGAGAAGAATGCATAACCTGAAGTTCTGGGATAAAAAGTTCTGTAAATGTCAATTATATCCATTTTGTCTAGTGTTTATTTAAGGCTGCTATGTCTTTATTGATTTTCTGTTTGTTTGATCTGTCTAGAGCTGTCAATGAAGTAGTAAGGTACCCAACTATCTATGACTTTTTCTTTTTTTAATCTGTCCTACCTTTAATTCTGTGAGTAGCTATTTTATATATTTTGGTGCTCCTTGGTTGGGTGCATATATACTATTAAGAAGTGTTATGTTTTCTTGATGCAGTGTTCTCTTTATCATTATAAAGTGTCCATTTTTGTCTCTTATTATCTTTGTTATCTTGAAATCTATTTTGTCAGATATAAGTATGGATACATTTGCTTTTCTGTGGATATTACTAGTATTTGCTAGGGGAATAATTTTCCACCTTTTTACTTTGTTTAGTTTTTTTTAAATTTATTTATTGATTAAGGTATCACATATTTGTCCTCATCCCCCCATTCCCATCCCACACCCCTCCCCACGCATGCCCCCACCCCCCTGTTGTCCTTAACCACTGGTTAGGCTCATATGCATGCACACAAGTCCTTTGGTTGATCTCTCCCCTATATCCCCACCCTCCCCTACCCTCCCTCTGAGGCCCGACAGTCTGATCCATGCCTCCTTGTTTCTGTGTCTTTTCTTGTTCATCAGTCCATGTTGTTCATCATTTCCCCTAGATGAGTGAGATCATGTGCTACTAGAAATACACTTATAAGAACCAAAAATGAGACAAGCAATAATGGTTATGCTGAAAGGCAAATGAATCAGTCTGTAGTGAGTTTCTTTCTGGGCCAACAGTTCTTTTGTGACCCAATTTCAATGTCAAACAGTTCCTTATGTGCACATGTCAGCCAGGACATTTCAGTTCTGGATGGTGGACAAATGGTGGTAATGCAGGTCCGACCCTCTCTGGTTTGGTCCTGGGCAACCTGCAGTGATGCACAGCTGCTGACTGCTAGTATGGCAAGGCGACATCAGCGTCTTTCATCTCTGGACTGCTTCTTTTCTGTCTTCATGGCTGGAGTAGTCCTGTTGATTACTCTCTGTTGCCGGAATCCACATGGTCTCGGGGTTGTTTTCTGAAAATATACAAACATATTCTCGACCAAAAGTTAATAAAGGAATATTTCCTATAAATTTGACTTGGGACCCTTTTTCATTTTTTGCCCAAATGATTTTCTTCTGGCTTGTTTTGACACCATGTGTGTTTTTCATTGGTGTCTTGCTTTTAGCATTACAATTATTTTTCTAAAGTACAAATTTTCTAGATGTAATTTACTTACAGGATATTTTTCCTTACATGATATTCTTCTACTATCCCCCCTTTTTTTGATTTAAATATTAGAAGGCTTTTGAAAAAATTTTAATGTAGTCTTGATAGCTTTTAAATTTTATTTTTTGCACTATAATATGACTGCTTTAGGTTCATTACCTGTTATGCAATTTTATCATGAGATTAACTATCAATAAAAATTTTAGTTAACACTTTAGGAACTGTTTTTTGTCCGGTACTATTAATTTTTCTAGAATATTCGCTTGCTTCAATTAGCCAATTTAAATTAGCCTGAAAAGTTGACTACTATTTCACTGTAAAATTTATTACTCTAACAACAATCTAATTTTACCCTGTAAATATTAGTGGAAAGGATTATTTGCCTTCTTGAGTAGGCCCTGAGCATTCCTGGTGGTAGGCTGGATTTAGATATCAAAAATCCACTTCCCCCCACTATGGGTTCAAGACAACTCAAACAATTCTTGTTGCAGTGAGAGGGCAGCTGCTGTGGGCCAAGTCTCTGTCTGTTACCCGGGTCCCGATTTGAGCTGGGCATGGGAAGTTAAGCAGCCATTGGGGCAGGAGACTTCCTTCAGAAGGGGTGAGGGTTCAGGCCCCTGCAAAGTTAGGGGGGTGAGGGTCTGTGCCCCACCTCTGTTGACCCCCAAGTTCTCTCCTGATGGCCCCTCTGCGACTGTGCCTGTCTTAGGTTGTTCCTCCCCTGAGGAATCTTACCCGTCTTTGACTAACTAGCCATCCTCCAGGGCCAAGCAGGGTGATGTGAGGTTCAGTTCTGTCTCTTTGGTACCCTATGTCCCCGTGGCCTCCACGCCCAGCTCCTGCCTTGGGATCCTCTCGCCTGCTGACGGGGCCCCAGCACTGATCACATATCTTGGGGAACCCGGGTTTCTTCTCCAGGGAGGGCCCAGCTTGCCCCACTGGGCGAGAGGCAGATCCATGGTACCAATCATCACAAGGCTTCAACCTCAACATGAACAGAAAACTCAGGCAACAGCTGTGTGCAATTGGCTTGTGAGAAGAGGGTCCCTCTTGTCCAAAATGGCAAGAGGGACCAATATAGAATGCTCAGGTGCCTTCCCAGGAGGCCCTCTACACAATGGAAGGGATTAAATCCTTACGAGTACTTTTTAAATTGCTGCCAGACATTCAAAGAATTAGTTTGTAAGTTTGCTTGGGATAATTATGTATTATGCTGTTGTAATTCTAAAATATCGAGAGATGTGATACCTTTGTCTCCAAGCACCATAAAGATGATTTTTTTTTATTGATCCCCAAGGGTGTGAGGTACTATTATAGGTAATGGGGATAATCCAAATCTGGGAAGAATTTTAATGACATTGTAGAATAATATCACATAAGGATATTCTTTGCTCTAGGCCATGGCAATTCCCTTTCAAACTGGCTGTCCATTTGTTTTTGTATTGACAAGGTCTTAATTACATTTTCTGCACCTCTCCAGGGGGCAAGAAGTGATAGTAGTGACACCCTTTCTTTGGTGTCCACACAAGCCAGAAACTCTCTTTAATTTTACACACAAAGGGGCAGTGTTTTGATTTTGTGTCATACAAAAGGGAACCTGGGTGGAGACCCCTGTGTATTTATACTTTCTTGCCCCACCCATGATCCTCCTGGATATTATTGGTGACTACATTAGTCAGGGGATCAGCCCACGTAAGGGGTCTTACCCATGAAGGGTCAGGAGCATAAGTCCAAAATACTTCCCTATTTTTCCCAGGTAATCTTACCGTACATCTGATGATTGCTAACATGGCTAGAAAGGCGTTCTCAGGCATTCTTGGGTTTCTGGTTACCTCACAATTTCATCCATGAGGTTTGATGTTTTGATTGATGTTTCTCTGTCTCTGAATCTATTTTTATTCTATCAGTTTATGTTGTTCACTATATTCCACAAATGAGTGAGATCATGTGATATTTATCTTTCTCTGCCTGGCTTATTTCACTAAGCATAATGTTCTCCATCTCCATCCATGTTGTTGCAAATGGTAAGAGCTCCTTCTTTTTTACCGCAGCGTAGTATTCCATTGTGTAGATGTACCACTGTTTTTTTAATCCACTCATCTGCTGATGGGCACCTAGGCTGTTTCCAAATCTTAGCTATGGTGAATTGTGTTGCTATGAACATAGGAGTGCATATATCCTTTCTGATTGATGTTTCCAGTTTCTTGGGATATATTCCTAGAAGTGGGATCACTGAGTCAAGTGGGAGTTCCATTTTTAGTTTTTTAAGGAAACTCCATACTGTTCTCCACAGTGGCTGCACCAGTCTGCATTTCCACCAGCAGTGCACGAGGGTTCCTTTTTCTCCGCATCCTCGCCAGCACTTGTCATTTGTTGACTTGTTGATAATAGCCATTCTGACAGGTGTGAGATGGTACAACATTGTTGTTTTGATTTGCATCTCTCTGATGGTTAGTGACTTTGAGCAGGTTTTCATATGTCTCTTGGCCTTCCTTCTGTCTTCTTTTGAAAAGTGTCTATTTAGATCAGTTGCCCATTTTTTGATAGGGTTGTTTATCTTCTTTTTGTTAAGCAGCATGAGTTCCCTGTAAATGTTGGAGATTAAACCCTTATCGTTGATATCATTGGCAAATATGTTCTCCCATGCACTGGGCTTTCTTGTTGTTTTATTGATGGTTTCCTTTGCTGAACAAAAGCTTTTTATTTTGATGTAGTCCCATTTGTTTATTTTCTCTTTAGCTTCCCTTGCCCTCAGAGCAGTATCAGTGAAGAAGTTCTTTTGACATATATCAGAGATTTTTCTGCCTATAGATTCCTCTAGTATTTTTATGGTTTCCCATCTTATGTTTAAGTCCTTGATCCATTTTGAGTTTATTTTTGTGTATGGTGTAAGTTGGTGGTCTAGTTTCATTTTTTTGCATGTATCTGTCCAATTTTCCCAACACCATTTATTGAAGAGACTATCTTGACTTCATTGTATGTTCATGCCTCCTTTGTCAAATATTAATTGGATCGATTTCTGGGTTCTCTATTCTATTCCATTGATCTATATGTCTGTTCTTGTGCCAATACCAGGCAGTTTTGAGAACAGTGGCTATGTAATACAGCTTGAAATCTGGTATTGAGATACCACCTACTTTGTTCATCTTTCTCGGGATTGCTGTAGCTATTCGGGGTCTTTTTTTATTCTAGATGAATTTTTGGAAAGTTCGTTCTATGTCTGTGAAATATGCCATTGGTATTTTAATGGGAAGTGCATTGAATGTGTAGATTGCTTTGGGTAGTATGGACATTTTGATGATGTTGATTCTACCAATCCATGAACATGGTATGTTCTTCCATCTGTTTGTCTTCCTCTATCTCTTTTTTCAGTGTTGTGTAGTTTTCCGTGTATAGGTCTTTTACCTCCTTAGTTAAGTTTATTCCTAGGTATCTTAATTTTTTTGTTGTGATGGTAAATAGGATTGCTTTTATAGTCTCTCTTACTGTAAGTTCATTATTGGTGTATAGAAATGCCATAGATTTCTTGGCATTAATTTTGTATCCTGCTACTCTGCCAAATTCATTTATTAAGCCTAATAATTTTTTGATAGAGTCTTTTGGGTTTTCTATGTACAGTATCATGTCATCTGCAAATAAGGACAGTTTTACTTCTTCTTTTCCAATTTGGATGCCTTTTATTTCTTCTTCTTGTATGATTGCAATGGCTAGTATTTCCAGCACTATGTTGAACAGGAGTGGTGAGAGTGGGCATCCCTGTCTTGTTCCTGTTCTTAGGGGAAATGGTTTTAGTTTTTGCCCATTGAGTATGATGTTGGCTGTGGGTTTGTGATATATGGCTTTTATTATGTTGAGGTATGAGCCTTCTATTCCCACCTTGCTGAGAGATTTTATCAAGAAATGGTATTGGATTTTGTCAAATGCTTTTTCTGCATCAATTGATATGACTATGTAATTTTTATCTCTCAATTTGTTTATGTGATGTATCACATTTATTGATTTACGGATATTGTACCATCCTTGCATCCCTGGGATAAATCCTACTTGTTCATGGTGTATGATCTTTCTGATGTACTGCTGGAGCCGATTTGCTAGAATTTTGTTGAGGATTTTGGCATCTATGTTCATGAGGAATATTGGCCTGTAATTCTCCTTCATTGTGTTATCTTTATCTGGTTTTGGTATTAGGGTGATGCTGGCTTCATAGAAGGAGCTTGGAAGTGTTCCTTCCTCTTGAATTTTTTGGAATAGTCTGAGGAGGATGGGTTTTAGTTCTTCCTTGAATGTTTGGTAAAACTCCCCTGTGAAGCCATCTGGCCATGGGCTTTTGTTTGCTGGAAGCTTTTTGATGATTGCTTCAATTTCTTCCATAGTCATCAGCCTATTGAGATTTTTAGTATCTTCCTGAGTAAGTTTTGGACAGTTGTATTTTTCTAGGAATCTGTCTATTTCCTCCAGGTTTTCTAGTTTGTTAGAATAGAGTTGTTCATAGTATTTTTTTTAATAATCCTTTGTATTTCTGTGGGGTCTGTTGTTATTTCTCCTCTTTCATTTCTGATTTTGTTTATTTGGGTCCTCTCTCTTTGCTTTTTGGTGAGCCTGGCTAGAGGTTCATCAATCTTGTTTATCCTTTCAAAGAACCAGCTCTTGGCTTTATTAGTCTTTTGTATAGTTTTTTTTTTTTTTTTTGTCTCTACGTCATTCGTTTCTGCTCTGACCTTTATTATTTCCTTCCTTCTGCTCACTGTGGGCTTTTCTTGTTGCTCTCTTTCTAATTCTTTGAGTTGTTGCATTATATAATTTATTACCATTTTTTCTTGTTTTTTGAGGTAAGCCTGTAGAGCTACAAATTTTCCTCTCTGGACTGCTTTCATTGCGTCCCACAGTATTTGCATTGTTGTGTTTTTATTATCATTAGTCTCCAAGATGTTTTTAATTTCTTAATTGATCTCATTGTTAACCCAATCATTGTTTAATAGCATGCTATTCAGTTTCCAAGTGTTTGAATTTTTTGGAATGTTTTTATTGTAGTTTATTTCTAATATTATGCCATTGTGGTCTGAGAAAATGCTTGATATGATTTCAATCTTTTTGAATTTGGGGAGACTTTGTTTGTGACCCAATATGTGGTCTATTTTTGAAAATGTCCCATGTGCACTTGAGAAGAATGTATATTCCATGTCTTTGGGGTGAAATGCTCTGAAGATGTCAATTAGGTCCAGCTGATCTAGTGAGTCATTTAGAATTACTGTTTCTCTGCTGATTTTTTGTCTAGAGGATTTATCCAGTGATGTCAGTGGTGTATTAAAGTCTCCTACTATGATTGTATTGTTGTTCATCTCTCCCTTGATATCTTCCAGGAGGTTTTTTTATGTATTTGGATGCTCCTGCATTGGGTGCATATATGTTTATGAGGGTTATATCCTCTTGTTGTATCGATCCCTTTATTATTATGAAGTGGCTTTCCTTATCTTTTGTTATGGCCTTTAATTTGAGGTCTATTTTGTCAGAAATAAGTACTGGTACACCAGCTTTTTTTTTTCATTTCCATTTGCCTGAAAGATGTTTTTCCATCTCTTAACTTTCAATCTGTATGAGTCCTTTTTTCTGAGTTGGGTCTCTTGTAGACAGCAAATATATGGGTCGTGTTTTTCTATCCAATCAGCCACGCGATGTCTTTTGATTGGAGCATTTAGTCCAGTGATGGGCAACCTTTTGAGCTTGGTGTGTCAAACTTCGCCAAAAAACTGAGCATAACTCGGGTAGTGTGTCACTTTGAGGAAAAAACATTATTTCGCAAATGTTTCATCCTCGGCATACGGCCGCCTCAGCGGCCGCGTGCCATCAGAAATGGCTACGCGTATCAGTGCTGACATGCATGTCATAGGTTCGCCATCACTGATTTAGTCCATTTACGTTTAAAGTTATTATTGGAAGGTACTTGTTTGTATCCATTTTTATTTTTTGAGACTATGTTCCTTCTTACCTTTTTCTCTCTTCTTTTTATACCAGTCCGTTTAGCATTTCTTGCATTGCTGGCTTGGCAGTGATAAACCCCCTTAGCATTTTTTTTGTCTGTGAAGCTTCTTATTTTCCCTTCAATTTTGAATGATAACCTTGCTGGATAGAGTATTCTTGGATTCAGTCCCTTGGTTTGCATCACTTTGTACATTTCCATCCATTCTTGTCTGGCTTGATGTGTTTCTGTTGAGAAATCATTTGATATTCTAATGGGAGTTCCCTTGTATGTAACTTTCTGTCTCACTCTTGCAGCCTTTAAGATTCTCGCCTGTGCCCAGGGTGGCTGGAGCCTCATTGACTGTGGGATCACAGCCTAGGTAGCGTGTCCCTGGCAGGGGTGGCTGTAGAGTCCCAGGTGTTATCTGAGGGCACTCTGGTTGGAGTTGAGGTTGGGAACCCAGTTACAGCAGCTCTCCCCTTCAAAAAGGCTAGGCCCCTTAGGATAAGCTGGCCTTCCGGTACTGTTTGCAATGGTAGCAGAAGCTGCCTAGTTAGGTGAGCCTTATTAGCTTGCCCCTGAATATTTGCCATTGTAATTATGATGTGTCTTGGTGTGGGTCTTTTCGGGTTCATCCTGTTTGGGACTCTCTGAGCTTGTGTGACTTTTTTCTTTGCCACATCAGGGAAATTTTCTGATATTATTTCTTCAAATAGTTCTTCTAACCCTTGTTCTTCTTCCTGTTGTTCTGGCACACCCATTATTCGTATATTGTTTCATTTCATGTTGTCCCATAGCTCCCTTAGGCTTTCCTCCTGTCTTTTAATTTTTTTCTCCAATTGCAATTCAGTTTGGCTGTGTTTTGCTTCCCTGTCTTCTAGTTCACTAATTCGGTCCTCCGCTTCTCCCAGTCTACTGTTGAAACTTTCCATGGTGTTTTTTATTGCAGCTATATCACTCTTCATTTCTTTTTGATTCTTACATAAGTTGTTGATTGTTTCATCCATTTCTTCTTGACTCTTGCATAATGTGTTAATTTTTCTTCCATCCGATTTATGAACTTTATGACCCTTATTCTGAATTCTTTTTCTGACATATTGCATGCCTCTGTTTCACTTAGTTGCTTTTCTGGTGTTTCCTCCTTTTCTTTTCTTTGGGGGTAACTTTGTTTACCCATTTTTGGTCTCATTGACTGATCTAGATGTCGAGCTGTGCAGGGGCTACTCCTTGGGTGGCAGTGGCTTCTCTGGCTGCGGTTGCTCCTTGGGCGGTTACAGTAGCAGCTGCTTCTTAGTTGGCAGCGGTTCCTCTGGTGGGTGCTGTTCGCAGCAGTGGTGCCTCCTCTGGCTGGTGGGGGAGACTGCTCATATACTGCTGTTCCTTGAATGGGGGTGGGCTGATTATGAGGTTGCTGTGGAACTGGCTGCTCCCACAGCTGCTCTTCCTTGGACAGGAGCAGGCTGCTCGCGTGTCTGCTGTTCACGTGGTTGCAGTGCCCTGAGCTAAAGCATTGGGCCGGTCAGAGGGGAACCTGCTTCCAAACTCACAGGGGCCTGTGCCCAGGGTGGCTGGAGCCTCATTGACTGTGGGATCACAGCCTAGGTAGCGTGTCCCTGGCAGGGGTGGCTGTAGAGTCCCAGGTGTTATCTGAGGGCACTCTGGTTGGAGTTGAGGTTGGGAACCCAGTTACAGCAGCTCTCCCCTTCAAAAAGGCTAGGCCCCTTAGGATAAGCTGGCCTTCCGGTACTGTTTGCAATGGTAGCAGAAGCTGCCTAGTTAGGCGAGCCTTATTAGCTTGCCCCTGAAGGTCCTGTGGTATCTAACTGTGCCTCACTCACTCACTTACACACAGATATCCCACCTGACCACACGCTCCTCTTTTACTCCCTCACTCACTAATGCTCTTTCCCTCACTGCTGCATTCTTCCTGCTTCTGTAGTTAGGTCTGGGGTGTTGTTGACCCTTTTGTCGATGGAGTTTCCTCTCCAGGTGTCTGGTTATGTGGCTTGCTCTCAAGCCCCTTGGCCTGACCAGATAAAATTCACCTCAACAAGACACAACCCCGAGGGAACTAAGCACAAATGTACTCGCAACACCAATAACCCCAATATAAGTGACCACCTGAGAAAAGAGAGATAGGGCAGAGAAAAGAGAGCACAAATGCTATGGAGGAGAGTGAAAAAGATATGGGATAAAAGACAAAGGAATAAGAGGATTAGGGCAGAATGTATAGAGGCTGAGCTTGTATAGTGAAAATAAGATTAAGAATTGTATGAATATGGGGAGGACCTCAATTTAGTATTGAGGAAGTAGAAAGGGAATAAGTGGATGAGACGAAAGCAAATGAGAAGAAAAAATAATAAATTTCAAAAATGATTTCCAAAATGGTATAAAAATTAAAAATAGCAAATAAAAAATAGTGATGAAAAATAATGTGAACAGAAATAAAATAAAAAAGCAACAAACCAAAACAGAAGAAAGAAAGAAAAAGAAAAAGAAAAGAAAGAAAAAAGGGATAATAAAGTAAAAGTGAAAAAAGTGGGGTTTCTTCCTTTGACTGGCTTATGATTCCATTTGCCTGTACTGTTCTGTTTGTCAGTTTCTGGTTTCTGGAGCTAAAGATAACTCTTTAGGCCCATCCTATGTCCTCAGGGGGTATTCAGATTCCTTGTATTACTCAAGGTGTGGTCTGGGTGTGGCTATATTGATTGCCTGGAGACTGGAGGGAGGGGCTATCTCTCAGGAGAAAATGGTGACCGGGTTTTAGGTGACTCAGCACTAGATCCACCACCACCTCCCCTGGATCACTAGCCTACTCTCCCCAGACTCCACAAGCCCACACCTTCCCCCGCACCTCAGCCACAGTAAGTGTCTGTATCGGAAAGGTCCCACGAACCAGGTTCAGTGGGAGAAGGCACAGGCCCCAGCGTGAGGAAGGACCACTTCCCCGGGAACTCCACTCTTGCCGGCACTGCGAGATCCGGCTAGCACTTCAGAGCTGCCTCAGCTCAGATCCAAAATCTAGACTCCAAGGTCCAAAATCCCCTACCTCCTGCAGTCCCACGGTCCCCCTTTCCTCCCCCGGCTTTTTTTTTTTTTTCCTGTCCTCAGGGGCATGGCTGGGCTCCCTGTAGACTCCCCCTGCCCCTCCTGCCACAGAGGCTCAGCAGAGCCTCCAGCCCAGAACCTTGACTTTACCTTTTTCAGAGACTTCTGCCCTTCCCGGGTGCAAGCTATCTCACCAGCTGTGTCTCCTCGCAAAATTCGGGCTGAATTCCACTCATTTCAGCTGCTCCCTCCACCTGCTCCGGGACAAGTCGCAGGACACGTCCGTCTATTCCGCCATCTTTCCCGGAAGTGTCACTGCTTTTCCTAATATAACCTTTCAGATTTCTATCGCGTTAGTGGGGTTGGCATTGCAATGAAACCTGTCTGCCATGCAAGAATAAAGGTAGTGGCTAGAGCACACATTGGGAGCCAGACTGTTTAGGTTTGAATTCTGACCTTCAAACACAGGAGCTCCACCTTTTTACTTTGAATCTACTTTTGTTTTTGCAACTTAAATGTGTCTCTTGTAGGCAGCATATGGTTGGGTTTTGTTTTTTCATCCACTCTGCTACTCTGTGCCTCTCTATTGGTGAATTCAGACCATTTACATTTAGGGTAATTACTGATGTGTGAGGGTTTTCTATAGCCATTTTATCTTTTGTTTTCTGGTAGTTCTTTTCCTTTGCGTTTCTGTTGTTGTTTTTGTTTGGTGGTGTTCCATACTTCTTTCTTCTGTTTTCTTTCTTTCTTTCTTTTTTTTTAATCTATGTGTCTTGGTTTGGGGATTTGGTGTGTGGTTACCAATAGGTTTATAAAAAATAAGTTTGTGTATATATATACACACACACATACATACACACACTAGAAGCCCGGCGCACAAAATTCGTGCACGGAGGGGGATTGTCCCTCAGCTCAGCCTGTACCCTCTCCAATATGGGACATCCCTCTCACAATCCAGGTCTTCTGGCTCCCAACTGCTTGCCTGCCTGCCTTCCTGATTGCCCCTAACCGCTTCTGCCTGCTAGCCTATCACCCCCTAACCACTCTGCTGCCAGCCTGTTTGCCCCCAACTTCCCTCCTCTGCCGGCCTGGTTCCCCCTAACTGCCCTCTCCTGCAGGGTTGCTCACCTCCAACTGCCCTCCCTTGCAGGCTTGGTCCCTTTCAACTGCCCTCCCTTGCAGGCTTGGTCCCTCTCAACTGCCCTCCCTTGCAGGCCGGGTGCCTCCCAACTGCCCTCTCCTGCTGGCCATCTTGTGGTAGCCATCTTGTGTCCACATGAGGGCAGGATCTTTGATCACATGGGGGCAGCTATATTGTGTGTTGCAGTGATGATCAATCTGTATATTACTCTTTTATTAGATAGGATAGAGGCCTGGTACAGGAGTGGGGTCCAGCTGGTTTGCCCTGAAGGGCATTCCGGATCAGGTGGGGGTTCCCTTGGGGTGTGGGGCGGCCTGAGCGAGGGGCCTATGGTGGTTTGCAGGCTGGCCACGCCCCCTGGCAACCCAAGCGAGGCCCTGGTATCTGGGATTTATTTTCCTTCTACAATTGAAACTTTGTAGCCTGGAGCAGAGCCAAGCCTGGTGGGCCCGGCCAGGGTGTGCGGAAAGTTTTGCTTCCCCTGTTGCCGGCGGCAACCCTGGCCTGCTCTCTCAAGCTCCATTCTGCCGCCATTTGTTTGAATTTGTTTACCTTCTATAATTGAAACTTTGTAGCTTGAGTGGAGGCTTAGGCCTGGCAAGGGCAGGCAGAAAGCTTGGCTTCCTCTGTTACCTAGGAAACCTTGCTCTCTGTGGCTGTAGCCATCTTGGTTTGGGTTAATTTGCATACTCGCTCTGATTGGATGGTGGGACGTGGCTTGTGGGTGTGTCGGAGGTATGGTCAATTTGCATATTTGTCTATTATTAGATAGGATACCGTAGCTTTTTTCTCTTGAGTGCATCTGCTCTTCATCCTCCTTGGCCAGTTCAAACCTTTACCCTTCCACCTTTTATGTATTTGTTGTCACAAATTATCCCTGTTTATGCTGTAAGTTTGTTGGTGATCTTACTCATAGTGTTGTGACCTTATGTTCTTTGTTTCAGGTAGAATAACTCTTTTGAGTATTTCCTGAATGGAGGTTTCCTGGTGATAAATCCAATCCCTCAGCTTCTGTATACCTGGGGACATCTTTATTTCTTCTTCACGTTTGAAGAATAATTTTGCTGGATATATTATTTGTGGCTGGTAATTTCTCTCTTTCAGATATTTGAATATTTTGTTCCACTGTCTTCTGGCTTATAGAGTTTCTGCTGAGAAGTCAGGTGAAATTCTGATTGGGTTTTCCTTTGTAGGTCACTTCCTTCTTTTCCCTGGTTGCTTTGAGAATTTTTCCTTTGTCTTTAATTTTTGACAGTTTTAATACAAAGTGCCTTGGAGAGAGCCTCTTTGGATTGAGGTAACTAGGTGTTCTATTTGCTTCTTGGACTTAAGGATCTAGTTCTTTCCATAGATTTGGGAAGTTCTCATCCACTATTTGTTTGAATAAACTCTCCAATCCATGCTCCCTCTCCTCTTCTGGAATGCCTATAATTCTAATTTAAAGGATAATTTTACTGGATATATTATTCATGGCTGGTAGTTTCTCTCTTTCAGGTATTTGAAAGAATTATCTGAAAAAATGACACTCTGATTAAACTGCATTTTACAGCCTGCAGGACACCTGGGACTAGCTTGATTTTTACTCTAGATTTCACTGTTATCCCACCCAACTTGTTCCTGCACCAACATGCAAGTTCTTTCCCTTCCCTGCCAGCCAGATAGGCAGATGGGAGAGGCAGGTGTGGCCTTCTGCCTCTTCCATAGACAGTACAGCCTTGCTTTTTTGATGGAGTCAGATAGTTCTTGTAGAGCTCTTTCATTTTTGCTTATGCTCAGGTTTTTCTCTTCCTCCCTCTGTGTTATTTCTAGATTCCTACATTTGATATCACAAATTCCTTCTTCCATCTGGTTGTCTCTGTTTTCTATCTCAGTATTTCATGTTTAATCTCCTTAATTGCATGCTTCATTTCCAGGATTTCTGATTGGTTCTTTTTTAACGTTTCAATCTCTTTGGTAAAGTACGCATTTTGTTCATTGATTTGTTTTCTGAGTGCATTGAATTGCCTATTTTCTCACATCTTGTTGAATATTTTCAGAACTGTAATCTTGAAATATTTGTCATTTATATCACATATTTCCTTGGGTTCCAGCTTGCTTTCTGGAGATTTTTCATTTTCTTTCTGATCATCCTTGTTACTGTGATTATTTATAGTATTTGCTATCCTCCTTTGCCTATGCATTTATCTCTGAAGAGCTCTTTCTACTATTTTCCATTAGATGGTGCTGAATTGCAAGATTTTTAAATCTCTGTGATCTCCTAGTCTTGAATTTCTGCATCTTCCATAAGACAGTACAGCCTTACTGCTTGGGGTGGGGTTTGTTTTGCTCTCACTATAATGGTGACCCTGACCTCCGTGGGGTTCCACCCCAAGCACCCATCCTAGGGATCAGTCACAGATGGAAACAGCAGTTCTACTGCAATAGCTCTTCGTTTCCAGATAATATGCTCCTTGACCTAACTCCAAAGGCAATGGGAAGTGAGTTTTGGGAGTCCAAGCAGTGTCAGGGCTCTGTGGTTCCATTTCTTTGTTTGAAACACCACTGCTGGCCCAACATTGGAGAGCCGCATGGCAGAACCCCATGATATGTCAGGTGCCTGCTGACTCAAACACTGTTCACTCCCTTGGCTGCTTGCCTTGCTAGGTGGCCCCTGCCCTGCTCCCCCCACTCACTCCCACCAGCTCTTTGTTCCTCCCAGCCAAAAGAAACACCTGCTACCCCCATCTTTCTTCCCTCTCCTGGCAGGCTGAGCCACGAGCTCCAGACTGCAGGGCTGCATCTGCAGGACGCCTGCATTTTCCTGCCTTCTTGTCTCCCTGCTTATTCCTGGTTGCCCACCTTTAGATGTTCAAATACGCGGGTCTCTCAGGCATGTGTCTGTGTTGAGCAAGGATTTATTGTTGAATTACAGTTGGTTAACGTTGCAATTTCAGAGCAAGAGGACAAGGGGCTCTCGCACTCTACCATTCTTTTGATGGACTAATGGAAATCTTCAAGCATAAAGCTTTGTGTATATATCTCATTACTTCTTCATATTAAAAGGTTAAGAAGCAAAATTTCTAGGAATGTGTTAATTAACTGGAATATGAGTCAAAAGAAAATATTTAGCATGAGGCTAAGAGAGCCAAAAGGATGGAAAATATAGAAAGGATCATAAGAGAAATAGTGGATAAGATGAAAAAGTCTAATATATAATTTTAATTCTAGTCCCAGAGGAAAAGAGAAAGAAAATGGCACAAAAGCAATATTTGAACAAATAAACTTTACCAAAATTCTCAGATGTTATAAAAATAAAAAATTTATCAGAATAAAAATAAAGGAAACATAACTATGCACATTATAGTAAAACTGAAAACCACAGAGAAAAACTTAGCGGCAGCCAGAGGACTAAAGACACATCTCCTTCAAAGAGGCAACCATAAGACAGAATAATGCCTAAACCCTTAAGGGTACAGAAAGATTGAAAGTAAAAAGATGTGAAAATATGTACTATGACAACACTAACCTAAAAAAAGCTGGAATTACTATATTAGTGTTACATAACTAATAACATAGCTTCAAAATATATAACAAAAACTGTTAGAATTATAAGACTACATATGTAAGTTCAAAATCACAGCGAAAGATTTTGAACACACCTCTTTCAGTAACTAATACAATAAGCAGACAAAAATTCCATAAGGATATAGTAAATTTAAACAACATGATTGACCAACATATGGAGCACTGTACCAAATGCAGAACACACATACACATCTCAAGTGCATATGGAACGTTTATGAAAGCAGACCTATGTTAGGCCTAACACAACTTTCATAAATTTCAAAGATTAAGTCCATCTAAGGCATATTCTCTGGCCACAATGTAATGGATCTAGAAATCTACAACAAAATGTTACTCCAAAATGCCTGTATGTTTGGAAAATGTAAAATATACTTTTAATACCTCATGAGCAAAAGATAAGATGACATTGAAAAATAAAGATAGATAGAAGATATTTTACAAATAATGAAAAACATTCTATATCTAAAACTTGTAGGATTCAGTTAATACCTGATTAGAAGGAAATTTATAGTCTTAAATGCACATAATAGTATAGAAAAATTATTTAGGCTTGATTAATTTAGACTAGAATCATTGAAATCATGCATAATGTATTACACAAAATATTTCTGACATGTTCCCATTTCAAGAGTCAGTTTTTCTCTATCTATCTCATTCTACTGAATTCTGCACCTGGGAATTAAGATCCTAAAACAGCTGCACCATCTGCCATTCATTATGAAAATCTGAAAATGATCTCATTTAACTTCTCAAGAAGTTAAGAAAGAATAGTAAATAAAGATTCAAAAAATAGAGGGACTAAGGGTGAACTGTAATGTAAACTATGGACTTTGGGTGATGATGTGTCCATGTAGGTTCATCAGTTGTAACAAAGTATCACACTGGTGGGGGATGTTGATAATGGAGAGGTTGTGCATATGTGAGAGCAGGGAGTATATGGGAAGTCTCCCTACCTTCCCCTCAATTTTGCTAGGAACCTAAACAAAACTATTCCAAAAAATAGTCTTAAAAATAGTTTTTAAATACTGAAAATCTTTTTTAAAAATGTAAGCAGTGAGCAAAATAGAAACTATTTGGTAATTCAATGTTTTGTATTCATGTAAGCAAGTTAGTTATCCTTAAGGTATTCTTTGTGTGAAATGCCTCATCTGAATATCCTATATAATAAAGATGTAATATGCAAATGGTCATTACGCCGTGAAGCAGAACAACTGACCGTGTAACGACCAGATCACGAATCAGCAGGAGGATGGGGCAGCGAGCTACAAGTGAGCAGTGGAGAGCTACAAGAGGGGGCAGGGCAGCAAGCTATAAGGGGGGAGGGGGGCGGGGGGAGCTACAGGAGGGTGGGGTAGCGGGCAGAGTGCTACTGGAGGGCGGCAGCGAGCTACTGGCGAGCTACTGGTGCACAGATTTGTGCGCAGGGCTACTAGTGTAAAAATATGCTAGTATTTAAGTTTTCACTTTTAACAAGTTTGATTAATTAAAAAACAGATGTGAAAAGGCCTGTTAATCATTTAGCTCAGTAATACATAAATACAACTTATCAATTAAAAAAATTAAAGCTGAAAAAACTTAATAGGAAGGAAATAATAATAGAAATAAATGAAAAAGAAAAATATACCAGAGAAAAGACTAACAAAGAAAAGTTAATTCTTTAAAAATATTAATAACAATGGTTATACACCTGGTGAAGCAGATCAAGGAAAAAACAGAATAAAAAAGCAAAAATTAATATAGATCATACAGAATTTTTAAAGATAAAAAATTATCATGAACAATTTTGTCAATATATTTGAAAATTGAGATTAAATTGACACATCTTTAGACAAAGAAAATTTATCAAAATATGAAAAAAACAGAAATCTCTGAATAAATCTATAACTATTAAAGAAATTGGATCCATCATTAAAAATCTTTCCACAAGGAAAACTCCAGGACTAAGTGTTATTGTCAGTGAATTCTACCAAAAATTAATACTACATTTATCATAGTAAATATATGATGCCAATTTATAGAATTTTTTCCAGAGATGTTAAAAGAGGGAACAACTCCAAATTGGCCAGCATAATCTTGATACTGAAACCCATTTTACTCATGAACACTGATGCAAAAATCTTAAATAAAATATTAGCAAATCAGATTAAACAATGTATAAAAATAATAATACACCTTGACCAAATTGGGTTTACTTCAGCCATGCACATTTGATTGTATATATCAAAACCAGACAATGTAATTCACCACATTAACAGAATGTGAACCCCTGGTCTTTGGAGCCACTTCAAATGCCAACAGGAATCCCCAATTTGGGGTGCAGTCAAGAAGGAAACTTTATTTAGCACAAACTGCTCAAGGTAATACAACATGGCTGTGGAAACAACACTGCTGTGGAACAGCTCCATAGTGTTACAGCATGGCAATGAAAGAAAAAAGAGAAAGGCTGTGAGGCAGCCCAGGGGCCTGGCCCCTCTTTAGCTAGGCAGCTCCATGATGGCCACTCTGCTCTGCCTAGCTTCACATCCCCACATGATCTATTCTGCTCTGCGACTGTCTGCTCCTGGGAAATACAATCTTCTGTCTCCCTGTTAAGCCACTCTTGGAGCCAGAGGGAAGATGGCTTATATACTAGTAGATAGAAGTTCCCACCCCGGTCCCTGATTGGTCAGAATAGAGTCACTCTGATTGGTCAGAGCTGTGCAGACCCAATTGAATGGGGAAAGCCCTCAGTTTTATTGGTTGAAATAGGACTCCAGGAACTCCTTTGAAAGGGCAGGCTCAGATGGCAGACACAGTGGAGGCAGGCAGTCTAGAGCAGAAGTTTCCAGGTAGTGCAGTTTGCATGAGGCCCCAGCGCAGAAATGGCTGCTAGGCTCTATTTTATTTTATTTTTTATTTGAGCTCAGTTAGCCACCAGGAATTCTTCTTAATAGGTGTTTTTTTCAGGGTTCACACGAATAAAATATATGATCATTAATAGATTCAGAAAAAACACTTTATAAAATTCAACATCGTTTGTGATTGAAATTTGCAGTAACAACTAGAAATAAGAACTTTTTTTTATGGTAAAGAACTAAAAAACAGTAAAAGAAACTATAGAAAAATCTTATTAAATAGTGAAATGTTAAAGGCTTTCCCTCTGAAAATAGGAATGAGGAGTACCCATCACCTCATCTGTTCCACACACTGTACTACGGGAGGGTCTAGGGCAACAGGAATAAAAAGAAAGAAAAGCATAAAAAGCAAACAAACAAAGGGGACATCTGTAATACTTTCAACAGTAAATTTTTAAGAAGAAATAAAAGCACAGGCAGCAAAAACTATTTGAGATATTTTTTATACATGTGGAAAATCCAAAAGAATCTGCAAATTATTGGAATAAGATTTTTTGGATATAAGGGCAACAAAAAAATCAAGTTATCTGTATACATTCATAGAAAAGAAAGTTTTAAATGCTATTTAAAATAGCAAATTCTAATAGAATAAAGATAATGAACGGTATACCAAACCTCTACATAGAATGCCATGAAATGGTTTTAAGGGAAATGTAAAAACCCAAATGAATGGAGGGATACACTGTCCATAGATTGGAAAAAACATTATTGTCAATATGCCCTTTCTCCCCGCATTGATTTAATTCAATGAAGTTCCTATCAAACTTCCATAGATAATTTGTGGAAATTGATGAACCAATTGTCAAATATATATGGAAAATAAAAGGGCCCCAAATAGCCAAGACATCCACGAAGATGAATAAAGTAAGAATTAATCAACTCGTATTAATTCTTACTATAAGCTATAGTACTAAGGCATTGTGACAGGCAAACAGACAAACAGAACAGAATTTAAAAATGTGGAAACAGCCCTGGCCAGTTTGGAGCATTGGTCCATGGACCAAAGGGTCACAAGTTCGATTCCCCGTCAAAGGCTCCAATCTGGGCAGTATGCCAGTCCTCTCACATCTGTTTCCTGCTCCCCCTTCTCCCTCCCCTCCACTCTCTAAAAATATCAATGGAAAAATATCCTTAGGTGAGGATTAAAAAAAAAATTGGAAAGACTTATGTGTACATAGAAACTTGATTTATGACAAAGTTGACACTGTAGGGCAATGAGGAAATGCTAGTGTTCTCCTCCTTGCTTCTTCAAATATATTAATGTAATATGGATTGTTAGAAATGTTGGCTGGATATACTTAATTGAAAAATAGATTTGGTATCTCTTCTATGGATATCTCAATAGTTAGCCTTTGCTATTTTATAAAATCGTTGGTTGTTTCATTAACTGGCTTTTTCTCCCAATTTTTGATTAGGTGGTATTATTATGGGGAAGAAAAATGGTAAGAGTGTGTGACACATGTTTAATATTTATCTATCTTACTATCTCTATATGTAAAACCCTAATATGTAAATAGACCAAACGGTAGAACAACCAAACAACCGGTCACTATGATGCTGAACATGGCACCAGGGGGTGTGCGCAGAACATGGTGGGCATCAGCAGCAGGCGGCAGAGTGCAGAACAAGGCGGGCATTGGCCGCCGTGGGGTGTTGGAGCAGGTGAGCGGGGGCGCCAGACCAAGGCAGGGCACCAGTCGCTGTCATTGGGGCGAGCCTCTGGTAGTTACTGAAAATTCTTTGCTCCCGTGCACCACGGTCCCTCCGGGCACTCTCACCTGCTGCCGGCGCCGGCCCTGCTCACACCGGCTGCTGGCGCCGGAGCCACCTCTCACACCCGGTGCCAGCACCTGGCACTGGCTTGGCACCGTCAGCGGGTGTGATCAGCGGCTGCTGTCCTCAATTGCCCCTCAGGGCTTCGCCACCTCTCCCTGCTCCTGAGGGGCAATTGGGAACAGGAGTCACCTCTCTCATCTGCTGCCAGCAACAGCCCCCCTCACACCCACTGCCGGCACCAGCCCTGCTCACACCTGCAGCTGGCACTGGAGCTGCCACTTGCACCCGCTGCCGGTGCTTGGTGCTGGTCCCAATCGCTCGGCACCATCAGCTGGTGCGAGTGGCAGCTGCCAGCCCTGATAGCCCATAAGGACTTCTCCACCTTCCCTGCTCCTGAGGGGCAATACGGGCAGCATGCCACTCCCACCTACTGATGGCGCTGGCCCCACTCACACCCACTACTGGTGCCGGCCCCAATCGCTCCACTCTGTCAGCAGGTGGGAGCAGCAGCGACGGGAGCAGAGCTGCCGACAGATGGGGGACTGGGGGCCACGGCGGGGGGGGGGGGGAGGGGGGAGGGCCTGGGCGGGGCACGGAGGATGGACTGAGACCCGCCCCTGTACCCACCGCAGCCTCACGGCCCACAGTTCCTTTCAAGATGCACGAATTCATGCACTGGGCCCCTAGTATATTTATATTTATCTAAGTATAGATGCACATAAATATGCTTGGGTAAAGACAGTGATGGTGGAGAGATGGTTCAAGGTAAGGACAAATGTCTCGAGTGGCATATAGCGGCGTGGTGAGAGGGGAAATTGGCAGATAATTGAAAATTCTATTATACTACAAAAATTGTCCTAATAGTCACATAATCATTCCATAAATATTTATTGAATTCCTTAAATTTACAAAACATTGTTCTAGGTACTGGCAATATAATAATGCATAAATAAGATATGATCCCTGCTTTCATGGAGCTTACATTACATTCTAATGCGAGGAACAAACTACACAGTTATTTCATTATTGTGTGATGAATATAATGAAATCTATGTGCTATTGAAGCAGTATAATATACATAAAAAAATGAAAGCATATAAGTTAGGGTATCAAAGGGGAAGGATGCTTGAGTTGGTTTTTAAATGAAAGGACTTAATTGATGATGGTGGGGAATGGAAGGGGTATAATTCCAGGGTATTACATGAAACAACTGAAAAGATCAGCATAACTGGTACACAGTGAGCAACAAGGACAGTGGCCTTGGATAGAACTGGTGTGGTAGGGAGGGACAAAAAGCACCCAAGGACTTGTGTACTGGGGTAATAATTTTGTTCTTTGTCCTAATATTTGCAGGATGCCATTAAAGAAAGGATCTTAAGCAACCACTACAATGCAGAAAGCAAGTTGGTATTGCAGAAAGCGTTTTGGTCTGGCAATCAGACCTAGAACAAGTATTATAGGCCTATGAGGAAATTATTAGCCTCTGGCATGACTTCCTCGTGCCTAAACTGTGAATGTGGACTAGATGAACACTAAGGTTTCCTTCAGCTCAAATTCTATAAATATTTCTGTATATTCAAAGCCAAAATGTCAGTTAAAAAGAACTTATACATATACATACATGCATATCCCAAGGGCACAGACAATAGTGTGATGAAGGCCTGGAATGGGGCAGGGGCTGGGTAGAGGAGGGCAAAGAGCGGGAAAATGGGGGACATCTGTAATACTGTCAACAATAAACATTAACAATAAATTACAAAAATGTACAATAAATGTAAAAAACATTTTTAAAGTAAAAAAAATTAAATTATAGTTGACACACAATATTAAATTGGTTTCAGGCATACAACATTGAGATTAAACATTTATAAAACTTATGAAACGACCACCCCGTAAGTCTAGTACCCATCTGACACACAGGTCATGTTTTGGTGAACTCTTCCCATTTGTAGAAAGGAATAACGTTTAGATCCGATTAAGAACAATCATTTAATGTACATAATGGGACAGGGCTGAAGTTTCATTCTTCAAAGAAGGCTGGGAGTCTTTAGGAAGGGCAGCGGGGAAGATGGGAGTGACCGGATAACGTGTAAGGATGAAGGCAGAAGGCAGAGGCAGGCAGACGGTGAACTGACCTTGGAAGGATCATTTCACTTAAAGGCAGCAGGTGGCAGAGGGAAGTGTAAGGGGGAAGGGTTCTCAGCAATCCCTCCCCCACCATCCTGAGATGTATAATTGGCATTCCCTCACGTTTGTGTCTGAATGTTTTGCAAAAACAGTATCGAGCAGCCCATTCCTTGAGATTTGCTCAAGTAAAACTATAAAAATTCTGGAGCCCAGGGGAAGACGCCTTTACAATCTGAGGGCCCACAGTGTTGGCTTGTGTGGGTTTTGAGGGAGAAGGAGAGTGAACCGTAATTCCAAAGTGCTAAAGGGAAACAGAATCTTGGCCACCACCTTCAAAGCACGCTCTGGATTTTACAGTGACTACAGAAGCCTGGGAGACGAGGTCACTTTCCCAAAAGGAGGCGCCTCCCCGCAGTCTGAGGGTCTCTCCCCGACCCCCGGGGGGGGGGGGGCGCTCCTGCAAGTCCCCTCCCCGGTGAGGCCGCAGCCCCCCCCGGCCTGGGGCGGCACGGAGCCTGGGCGCGGCGGCCTCGGAGTGCGGACCGCCCGCGCTCTCCTCCCTTTCCCGGGCCGCCCGCCGGTCCCCTTTACCCCGCAGGTGCTGGGGAGACCGGGTGCCGGGGGACCGGCCCGCCACCAGCCTCCGGCGCCGGGGACCGCAGGTTCCTCGGAGTCACCGGAGACGTCCAACAGGCGGAGCCACGCGCGCAGCGCCGACCACCAAGCGGTCACGGCCCGCCCCGCGCGGCCGGTCCTGGGGAAGCGGAACCGCGGCTGGCGCGAAGGCGGCCCGGAGCGGGGAAGCCGGGGCCCCGCGCTTCCTCCCCTTCCTCCGGCCACGGAAGGGCCCCCCGTCGGGCTCTCCCCCCCTCCGCCCGCAGTCCGGCGGGAGGGCAGGCGGCCACCGCGCGGGGCGAGCGGAGGGGCCGGAGGCGGCACGGGCCGGAAGTGGCGGCTGTCATAGCGACCGAGCGGTCCAGCCCGGCCCCGCCCCCACCACCCGCGGGTTTGGGAGAGGACCAGACCGGAAGTCGTTGTTGCCGGGGTAACCCCTGAGCGGGTTGCCTGGGAGCTGCCCGGTTTGGGTCTCTGAATCTCTGTAGCGTCCTTTCTAATGCGGATCTAGCAGATTCTGGACCGACTCCCGCCATGATTCCCGGGAAATTCCGCTCCGTTTCCGGCCGGGCTGCGAACAACGTAGGTTGGGTCTGCCCTCTCCCTGCCTTCCCGCGTCCGGCCCGTCCGGCCCGGCGTCGGTCCCGGTGCTGCGTTACCGGGCCGGTCGCCCCTCCTGAAGCTATTGTCTGACCGGGGCTCCGGGGGGGCTGACAGTGTGTGATGGGGACTCGGTCTGCTCCCCGACCCGGGCTTCCCCGAACCGAAGGTGGGGCTCCTCTGCTGAAAGGCGAAGGTTCACCCAAACCCCTTTGACGAGCCAATTCATCCTTTAGCTAAAGAAAAGAATTTATTCTTAACAGACACTCCCTCCTCCGTCACCTGTCTCACCGAGACATTTGCTTAGGCCCGAAATGGCCAGTGTCTGAATCGGAGGTGTTCCTTAGAGGGTTAAATTGCTGCAGACATTTTAGGAAATAAATCACAGCGAAGCCTTTAATTCCTAGTTGTGATTTTATTGTTTTCAGCAAATCCTCAGAACAGGGTCATATAGCAGAAAGAGCAAGCATTCTGTTTGTCATCTCTTTATTATTTTGGGGAGGAATGTGTGTGTGTGTAAGTTAACATATTTTATGGTTTAATTTTTACATTGCAGGTGAACTGTGGGCTTCATCTGGTTATTCAAACATCATCTTTTCCTGAGAAAAACAAAGTAAGAAATAGCAGCATGATTTAAAGAGTAAAGTCTGAACTGGAAATTTTAAGTATATTTATTTTAGTCTCCAATCGAAACCTAATTTTTTTCTGTCCACATAAAGAAAAAAAAAAATCCCCAAAACCACCTCTTTTAAAAACTGAATCTTATTTCACCAATTGCAAGAGGTAAGGTTTTTGTATTTTGTTTTTTATATTTAAACAAAATCAGTATCTTTCTTAAAATTGATGGAACATTGTAGTTTTATTGGGAAAGTCTTTTTCTTAGCAATGGGTAAAATAATGGCGTGTTTTACTACTGATGGAATCTTATAATGGATAAAATGTAATAATTTGGGGGGCATATCTATACATTCCATTTAAAATCAGGGGAGGAAAATAGATTTGTAGTGGAAATATATTAGGCTTAATGATATTTATAAGTTATGATATGAACATGAGATTCTTTTTTTTTCTAAACAACTTTACCATAATATCTCTGGTATTTCCATAATTTCTGGCTTTTAATTTGATTTTTGAGGTACACATTTTTCTTTCTCTGCTATTTAACCTCAGCATTCAAATATACCCACCTCCCACACCATTGTCTCAAGACAGAATATAATTTTTCTACTTTGAGCAAGTTCTACACCTCAAAACATCACAATTCATTTTTTTTTTCCTGAAGAAAATGCTTAATAGATGTCACTGGAGGAACTCTAAAGGAAAGGGCAGAGTTTATAGATAACAGCCGGAGGAGGGTAAGTAGGGGCATAAGAAGGGTGGACGGAAGGACACTAGTTAAGGAGGCAGCAGTTGCTTACATTTTATGTATGAAAATGAACACTTGTAAACTAGACCATTTGATCATCTTGAATAAATAACAGTTAGCTAGATTAAGTGAAAACATTCTCTATTATAATTGGCCTTAATGGATTCCCTCCAAAGCTTTGCTAATTGATTTTATTGGACAAATCCTGTCATTACAATGTGTTTCTAGGAATGATGTACCTCATTCCAATTCTTTCCAAACAATTCATTTTCTCTTGTGTGGACATAATGTTTTAAGAAAACACCTTTAGTTCATATAATTCATAAGAAGATAATGCAAATGCTATTATAATGTTTATAGTATAGATGAATCGGAAGAATCATAATTCTTTTAAAATAACATATTTAAATTATTTTGTGGCTAATCATGAGAGGGTATTTGATTTTTTTTCAGTTCTGTCAAATAATTTAAAATAAATTTAGAGAAATCCCTTGTTAGAAGTTTTAGGTATATAATTTTATTATGTTATAATTGAACTTAGGAATTCTAGTGATAAAAACAGTGATTTTTTTCCCCAACAGAATTTAGTTTTTATTGTATGTTTTTTCCTTTTGTTTGTGAGAAAAGGATTCTTTGCATCTTGTATTTGTGGTGAGGGTGTGGAGGAACTGGAAGTGCCTCAGGGAACATGGTTTCATCTGACCACATGAAATTGACTCTGATTGTGTGTGTGTTAAAATTCACATAATATAAAATTTACCATTTTAATAATTTTAAATTGTACAAATCAGTGGTATTAAATACATTCACAATGTTGTGCACGCATTACTACAGTCTACTTCCAGAACATTTTATCACTTGCAGGGGTATACCCATTAAGCAGTCACTCCCCATGTCCTCTACCCTACCGCACTGGAAGACACAAATCTGCTTTCTGTTTCTGCTAGCATAAGTATTTTTACTCTTTAATGGTGAAAGTATTACAGCTGTTTCCTCTCCCCACTTGCTCCCCTTCCCCTAATCCCATCCCCTCCCCAAACCTTCCATATAAGTTCTTTGGATAATCTCTTTCCTCTCTCCCCCACCTTCCCCTTCCCTCTGAAATCATACTTTCATTGTCTCTGGATCTATTTTGTTTGTCAGTTGATTTTGTTCATTAGATTCTACATATAAGTGAGATCATATGATATTTGTCTTTCCCTGACTGCCTTATTTTGCTTAGCATAATACTCTCCAGGTCCCTATCAAGGGTAATAGATCCCTTTTTTTTTCTTTTTTTTTTTTTTTTTACAGTTGCATAGTATTCCACAGTGTAAATGTACCATAGTTTTAAAATCCATTCATCCACTGATGGGTACTTGGGCTGTTTCCAGATCTTAGCTGTCGTGCTGCTATGAACAACAGGGGTGCATGTATTCTTTCTGATTGGTGTTTCAGGCTTCTTAGGATATACTCCCAGAAATGGGATTGCTGGGTCAAATGGAAGTTCCATATTTAATTTTTTGAGGAAACTCCATACTTACTGTTTGTTGATTTATTGATGGTAGCCCTTCAGGCAGGTGTGAGGTGGTATCTCATTGTTTTAATTTTCATCTCTCTGGTGATTAGTGACATTGAACATTTTTCATAGGCCATTTGTATGTCCTCTTTGGAGAAGTATCTATTTAGATCCTCTGCCTATTTTTTCCCCCTTTTTAAAATATATATATTTTCTATTGATTTCAAAGAGGAAGGGAGAGGGAGAGAGAGAATCATTGATTAGCTGCCTCCTGCACACCCCACACTGGGGATTGAGCCTGAAACCTGGGCATGTGCCCTTGGTGGGAATTGAACCCGGGCACCTTCAGTCTGCAGGATGTAGTCCCATTTATGTTTTCCTTTGTATCTGTGAAAATTCTGCTTCATGAGATGTCTGATATTTGCTGCTTATGTTTTCTTTTAGGATTTTTATGATTTCACGACTTAAATTTAAGTTTTTAATCCATTTTGAGCTTATTCTTGTATATGGTGTAAGTTGTGTGGTCTAGTCTTATTTTTTTTTTTGCATATACTAGTACATGTCCAATTTTTGCAACACCATGTATTGAAGAGGTTATCCTTATTCCATTGTATGCTCTTGCCTCCACTGTCAAATATTAATTGAGCATAATGGCTCAATTATGGGTTCTCAGTTTCTGGGTTCTCTATTTTGAAACATTGATCTATATGCCTGTTCTTGTGCCAGTACCAGGCTGTTTTGATTACAGTGGCTTTGTAGTACAGCTTGAAATCCAGTATTGTGATCCCTCCAACTTTGTTCTTCTTTCTCAGGATTGCAGAGGGTATTAAGACTTTTTTGGTTCCATATAAATTTTTGGAGTATTTGTTCTAGATCTGTGAAATATGCCATTGGTATTTTAATAGGGATTGCATTGAATCTATAGATTGCTTTGGGTAGTATGGACATTTTAATAATGTTAATTCTACCAATCCATGAACACAGTATATTCTTCCACTTGTTTATATCTTATTCTATCTCTTTTTTCAACATCCTGTAGTTTTCTGAGTACAAGTCTTTTAGCTCCTTGGTTAAGGTTATTCCTAAGTCTCTTAATTTTTTGTTGCAGTGGTTAATGGAGTTGTCTTTTTAGTCTATCTTTCTGAGAGTTCATTATTAGTATATAAAAATGCCATAGATTTCTGGATGTTAATTTTGTATCCTGCTACATTGCTGTATTCATTTATTAAATCTAGTAGTTTTTTGGTGGAGTCTTTAGGGTTTTCTATGTAAATATCATGTCATCTGCTAATAATGAGTTTTACTTCCTCCTTTCTAATTTGGATGTCTTTTATTTTTTCTTCTTTTCTGATCACTGTGACTAAGACTTCCAGTACTATGTTGAATAAACATGGAGAAAGCGACATTTCTGTCTTCTTCCTGTTCTTAGGGGGAATGCTTTTAGTTTTTGTCCATTGAGTATGATGTTGGCTGTAGGTTTTCATATATGGCCTTTTTTAAAAAATATATTTTTTTTATTGATTTCAGAGAGGGAGGGAGTGATAGAAACACCAATGATGAGAGAGAATCATTGATTGGCTGCCTCCTGCACACCCCCTACTGGGTATTGAGCCCACAACCCCAGCATATGCCCTTGACCGGAATTGAACCCGGGACTCTTCAGTCCTCAGGCCTATACTCTATCCACTTAGCCAAACCAGCTAGGGCCATATATGGTCTTGATTATGTTGAAGTATGATCCCTCTATTCCCACTTTGCTGAGGGTTTTTATAAAAAACTAGAGGCCCGGTGCCATACACAGGTGGGGTCCCTTAGCCTGGCTTGCACCCTCTTGCAATCCGGGACCCCTCGGGGGATGTCGGACTCCTGGTTTTGGCCCAATCCCCGCAGGCCAGGCCAGGGGACCCCACCAGTGTATGAATCTATGCACCTAAGATCTTTGGTTAATTTCTTCCTGCCCTCGCCCCTCCCCGCTTCCTTCTGAGATTCATCAGTCTGTTCCATGTTTCCATGCCTGTGCATTGAGCGTCTGCCCCCTGGTGGTCAGTGTGCATCATAGCTACTGGCCATACGGTCTAACAGTCACTTAGGCTTTTATACATATATTAGAGGACCGATGCATGAAAATTCATGCACTGGATGGAGGGTCCCTCAACCCAGCCTGCCCCCTCTCACAGTCTGGGAGCCCTCAGGGGCAATCAGGGGAAGGCGACGCCCTCATCACACCTCTGCTGCTGCCACTGCTGGCAGCACAAGCCTCAGCCGGCCCTGGTTACCTGAGCCTCGGGTGACCCTGGGCGGCTGGGCAGCTGCCATCTGAGGCTTGCCTGTGCCTTGGGCCCACCCTGGTCGTCTGGGCAGCTGACTTCCGACCTTGCCTGCGCCTCAAGCGTCAGCTGGACAGCCGACATCCAAGGCTTGCCTGTGCCTTGGGCTGGCCCTGGGTGGCTGGGGGGCTGAGGTTGGGTCCGGCTGCACCGTGCGCCTGCTGCCCCCATGGCTGGGCTGAAAGGACTGTGGGACACCCGCGGCAGGTGCAAGGAGTGGCTGGACCCGCCTGCCAGCCCCCCGGCGGGGCTGAAAGGACTGGGGGACTCCGGCAGGGCTGAGGGGACTGGGCACAACCATCTTGTGGCTATGGTTGCCACCATCTTTGTGATGGTGTGACAGTCAATTTGCATATTCCCTCTTTATTAGATAGGGTAGATGGGTTTTGGATTTTGTCAAATGCTTTTTCTGCATCTATTGATATGATCATGTGGTTTTTGTATTTCAATTTGTTTATGTGACCTGTCACATTTATTGATTTGTGAGTATTGTACCAGCCTTGCATTCCAGGAATAAATCCCACTTGGTCATGGTGTATGATCTTTTTAATATATTGCTGGATCCAATTTGCTAATGCTTTCTTGAGGATTTTAGCATTTATGTTCATCAGCAAAATTGGCCTGTAATTCTCTTTCTTTGTATTGTCTTTATCTGGTTTTGAAATTACGATAATGCTGGCCTCCTAAAAGAGCTTGGAAGTGTTCCTTCCTCTTGGATTTCTTGGCATAGTTTGAGGAAGGTAAGTGTTAGTTCTTCTTTGAATGTTTGGTAAAACTCCCCTGTGAAGCTATCCAGACCAGGGCTTTTGTTTGCTGGGATTTTTTTTTTTTTTTTGATTGCTGCTTCAATTTCATCAGTTGTTATTGGCTTATTCAGGTTTTCCGATTCTTCCTGATTCAGTTATGTAAGATTGTATTTTTCTAGGAATTTGCCCATTTTGTCCAGGTTTTCCAGCTTGTTGGCATATAGTTGTTCATAGTATTTTCTTACAATTGTTTATGTCTTTGTGGTGTCAGTTGTTACCTCACCTTTTAGTTTCTGATTTTATTAATTTGGATTCTCTCTGTTTGCTTCTTGATGGGTCTGGCTTAAGGCTCATCAATCTTGTTTATCTTTTCAAAGTACTAGCTCTTAGATTCATTGATCTTTTGTAGTGTTTTTTAGTCTCTATGTGATTTATTTCTGCTCTAATATTATTTCCTTCTTTCTACTTACTTTGGGCTTTTCTTGTTCTCTTTCTAATTCTTTTAATTGTAGTGTTAGATAGTTTATTAGAACTTTTCTTGTTTCTTGAGTTAGGCCTTTAATGCTAGGAACTTCCCTCTCAGTACTGCTTTTGCTGTATCCCATAGATTTTGGGTTGTTGTGTGTTCATTTTTGTTTGTTTCCATGAAGACCCTTCCTTCCTTCCTTCCTTCCTTCCTTCCTTCCTTCCTTCCTTCCTTCCTTCCTTCCTTCCTTCCTTCCTTCCTCCCTCCCTCCCTCCCTCCCTCCCTCCCTCCCTCCCTCCCTCCCTCCCTCCCTCCTTTTGCATTTATTTTTAGAGAGTGAAAGGGAGGGAGAAGGGGGAGAGAGGGGGGGAGAGAGAGAGAGAGAGAGAGAGAGAGAGAGAGAGAGAGAGAGAGAGGAACATTGATGTGAGAGAGACACATCCACTGGCTGCCTCCCTTAAGCTTCCTGAATGAGGCCTGGGATCAAAACTGTAACTCAGTTACATGCTGTTGATCTGGAATCCAACCCACCACCTTTCCATCAGGGACTGACATGTTAACCACTGAGCAAAACCAGCCATGGCTGTTTTCATTAAGTGTTTTATTTCTTAGTTGAGCTCATTGGTAACTCATTCATTGTTTAATAACATACTATTTAGTCTCCATGTGTTTGAATGTTTTTTAGTGTTTTTATTGTGGTTGATTTCTAATTTCATGCCAGGTGATCAGAGAAGATGCTTGGTATGATTTCAGTCCTCTTGAACTAGTAGAGACTTATTTTGTGTCCTAATTATGTGGTCTATCTTTGAGAATGACCCATGTGCACTTGAGAAGAATGTATATTCTATAGCTTTGGGGTCGAATGTTCTGTAAATGTCAATGAAATCCACCTGATCTTGTGTGTTATTTAAAGTCTCTGTTTCCTTGTTGATTTTTTATCTGGAAGATCTATCCAGTATTGCCAGTGGGGTGTTAAAGTCCCTTACTATGACTTCTATAGGTTTTCTTACTCTCAGTTATTCGTAAATGGAATGATACAATTTGTGGCATTTTGTATTTGGATTCTTTCACTTAGCATAATGTTTTCAAGGTTCATCTGTATGTTGTAGTATGTACCACTTACTATATGTTATTTTGTAATTATCTTCATTACTTACTGTTAAGTTCTTATCCAATTTTTTAAATAATGTTTTTTAGGTTGAATTAAGGCTAAATAAAGAAACACCATCATTCCCTGGTCGACTCTTACAACATGACCTTGAAAGAAACTACTCAAGTAGGCAAGGTATTGTCAATGAGTAGAGATCAAATATGGTTTATCTTCTTTGAGTAATATTGTTTAACATTATTGAATTTCTAGATTCAAATAGATTTGAATTAAAAATGAAATGGTTATTGGTTACCAAATTGGTTTGATATTTATTTAACTCAGAATTTATTTTATATACACAACATAGTAGATTATTTCCAAAGAAGAAAAAGATGTATTTCAGTTTGTGGGTGGGCTCTGTATGAGAGAATGGGAAGGAATCTTCCAAATACTTTATTGGAAGTAGGAAAAATGGCTAATTAGTGAAGGTAAGAGTATGGAAACATTCTTTAGAAAATAAGGAAACAGTGGGAAGAGTGGAAAGTTAGGAGTGAAAAAGAAATAATCTCCCTTAGTAATACATATAATTATAGATATTATCTCAAAGGCCTTAAACTTGAGTGTGCAGTACCTGAGATCTTGTTAGAAAGTGCATTCTAGTGCTCCACTTGCCCTTTTCCACTTCCCTATTCTGATTTTATAGGTCTTGGGTGGCATATGTAAATATATATTTTAATTAAAGAAACAAGGGCTTCTGACAGATATGGTTTGTGGAACACACTTTGAAAAATACTGCCTTATATGATCTGGCTATATTTCTGAAATGTATTTTTTAATTTAAGGAGAAAGTTTCTTTAGTATATTTGAGTTGTTAGTTGGTTGCTAATAATTATTAGCTATTGGTAGTGTGTAGTACAGAATCCTATGTACAGTACCATCTCCACCTCCTAGGAGTTTGTGTGAGAGGGCTGGTTAGTATAGGCTCTCTAGATTGTTCATTTCATTACTGTGTCAACATGTGGCAACTTTGAATATTTGATTAGTTTTCATTTTTTGTTTCTTTATTTTTGGACGTTCCTCATGGGCCCATGTAATCTGGCATGATTTTTCTCTTTCCTATATCCTACACTCTTGCCTTGGCCAATTGCTTGGGCATGACATCAACCTAACCACAGTTCTACAGTGCAGGAAACATCTCTCTTACCTTCTTTGGTTCGGTTGAATACATATTTATTGAGTGTGTAATGTGCCAGATACTGTATTAGGCACAAGTTATACATGTGAAGAACCTGAAAGTTCTCAAGTAGGATTTAAAAAAAATATTTTATTGATTTTAGAGGGAGGGAGAGGGAGAGAGAGAAATATCAATGATGAGAGGGAATCATTGATTGGCTATATCCTGCATGCCCCCTACTGGGGATTGAGCCTGCAACTTGGGCATGTGCCCTGAATGAGAATCAAGCCGGGACCTCCTGGTTCAGAGGTTGATGCTCAACCACTGAGCCAGACTGGCCGGCCATCAAGTTTGCATTGTGAACTTCCTTCACATTTTTTATAACAATATCTTAATTTTTTTTCCCCAAGCTATTCTCAAGTTAGAGGGGGAAGTTGGTATATAGATTTGTGAGTGACTGGCCACATAAATTTATTTAAGTTGTGAAGTATTATTAGGTGCTTGCTAATGAGGAAATAATTTGGAGGCACTGAATTTTGTGAACCTGATTTTAGGGAAAAATAAACGTATTTGTTTTTTATTAAAAGATTTTATTCAAAATCATTCTCTGTGACAGACTACTCATTTGTACCTAGTTATTTCTAAATGTGCCTCCTCCACAGCTTCATCCAGTTTCATGTAAAAAAAGTCCACATAGTATAGAGCTGTCTTCTTGACTTTTGCTCACAATTCTACCTTCAAAGGCATAAAACTTTGGAAAAATTATAATTAGTACTTTATCAGAAAATGTTTGGGGATGTCTATTTAATAAACTGTATCCTGATATCTAATCATTATAATTGGTTTCACCCCATTTTTTACTTTTCAAAATTAATTGAACTTATCTATATATAGTTGATCCTTGAAAAACACTGGTTGAAACTGGGGCTCCACTTATGCATGGATTTTTTTACACTAAAATATGCAGTCGGCACATTGTATTTCTGGGTTGTGTATATGCAGATTCAACCAACCATGAATGGAAGAGTACTTTCCACCCATGGTTAGGAATCCGCTGATACTGAGGGTCAACTGTATGCATTGTTGTGAGCCATCCTATATAATAAAAGGCAAATATGAAAATCAACCGAATGGCAGAACCACTGGTTGCTATGACGCACACTGACCACCAGGGGACAGACGCTCAATGCAGGAGCTGCCCCCTGGTGATATAATTCATGGTTATACATGTGGCTGTTTTATTCAGTGGTTAGAGCATTGGTCCGTGCACCCACAGGGGGAGCACCACTCAGCCAGAAGCTGGGCTCACGGCTGGCAAGCGCAGTGGCGGTGGTGGGAACCTCTCCCGCCTCCATGGCAGTGCTAAGGACCCCGGGGAGCAGGCCTAAGCTGGTAGGCGGACATCCCCTGAGGGTCCCAGACTGCGAGATGGTGCAGGCCGGGCTGAGGGAACCCCCCTCCAGTGCACAAATGTCGTGCACCGGGCCTCTAGTTTTATATAAGGGATTTGAGCATCTGTGGATTTTGCTATCTGTAGGGGTGGGGTCCAGGAACAATCCCCCACAGACACCAAGGGATGATTAAAGATTTTGAGGAGTCAGAAATTATAGTCAGATTTTTTACTGCATGGAGGTCGGTGCCCATTACCCTCATATTGCTCAGCATAAATTAACCAATTGTACTCTCAGTCCTAGGCAATGAAACTCTATGTTTTAGTTAGACTGGTTAGTCTAAAACTTGGTATGTGATTTCTTTTAGGCTTTTTTAGAATATTGTTCAAAGTTAACCCTGATATCCTTGAGATTTTGTAAGAGTCAGATATTCCAGGAACTACTATACAGTAAAATCTCAGTTACATCGACCTAAGTGATCAAATCCCTTAATTAAGATTCTAAAATGTGAATATAGAGAGGAAGAAGCAATGCTTAACTTTTTAATTTATTTTATATTTGTTAATCTCCCCCCGAGGATATTTTTTCCATATATTTTCTAGAGAGAGTGGAAGGGAGGGAAGGAGGGAGAGAAGCAATGAGAGAGAGAAGAGAAACATCAGTGTGAGAGAGTCAAATTGATTGGTTGCCTCCCGCACCCTGGGGATCGAATCTGCAGCCCTTGACGGGAATAGTACCCGCAAATCTTCCGTGCACGGACCAATGCTCTAACCACTGAATAAAACAGCCACATGTATAACCATGAATTATATCAGCCAGCCAGTCAGCCAGCCTTCCACCCATCTATTCATCCATCTTTCTTTCTTTCTTTCTTTCTTTCTTTCTTTCTTTCTTTCTTTCTTTCTTTCTTTCTTTCTTTCTTTCTTTCTTTCTTTCTTTCTTTCTTTCTTTCTTTCCATCCATCCATCCATCCATCCATCCATCCATCCATCCATCCATGTATTTAGGGTCAAGTGCAGTGAAGATTCCTACCAAATGTTAATCATTATTCCTCTAAACAGCTGTGAGATTCTAATTATTAAAAAATTCTTTCAGCAGTTTTACACTGAAATGTAAGAATTTCTGATTTTCTTTTTTTAACAGAAATACTATATACAAAAATAGATTTCCTATTAACTCTTATTAAATTGGAAAATCAATTAATTTACTGATTTCCTACTGAATTTAAATTTTTCCAAGAATATAAAAATATGAAAGGACGTCTGTCTCTCAAGGAGCTTAGACATTTAATTGGGAAGAGAAAGGCTGCATATCTAGAAATTAAATAGTGGTATATGAAATAAACAACAACAGGAAATATTTCCATTAAAATTTTGCTATATAGTAATGCAATTTATATGTAGGATGAAACATCCCTTGTATATATGTGGGATGGTGATACACATATATTTGTATATATGTGGGTGTTTATATATCCACATAAATAAATGGATGTTTCAACACAGATCACTCTGGTTCCCAATCAGTTAGAGGATCCTGTTTGTGTATTTTGAAGCTTTTCTACCCATTCTCATCTCTTGCTAATTATGGTAAGCCATATATTACACTGATTGTGATAGTAAGCTCATGGGGGATAGTGGTTATGACAGGAGCTAAAAAGTGTGAAGATAAAATTCCTTTATTCATTGAGTGTAAATAAAATTTAGTGTTTTACTGCCTATACATCCCAAGTCTTATAAAGTTTAAATCTGCCTCTTAAACTGAGGATTCGCTTGAGGTCTTGGCAAAAGAATTTAAAAAACCTAACTGCTGTTAATAAGAGAAATCAAAGTTGTCTATTGTTTGGAGTTTTGTTTGTTTGTTTTTATCTGACTTGTTAATCCTTTACAGTTAATCCTTAGGCTAGTTTTTGTTTGTTTTTATTTCCAAATCAGTTTAATTGAATGATGGTTGCTTGGTATCCTGTTAGCAGCTCGTCATGTCACAAAATCAGGTCATTGGTGAACATGATGTCAATTTAGAATGCTTATGATATTTCATGATATTTATAAAAGTGGATGTGAGCACAAAATATTGTTCAGGAAGCTAGGTGTGTAATATTTTGGTTTATACCTTTCATACCTGGAGAAGCTATCAAATACCATTGCTTTCTAGCTCTTTAATGTGATTTATATGGAACTTGATTTCAAGTTGTTATCATATTGTCTGATGGTCTCCAAAAGAGTATGTTAACTTCCAATATTTATTTTTATTTTTTTCTCCTTATTGGTCAGTTTAAGCAGCAGAATTCTGTGATAATTTTATGTTCTATTTTACCGCTTATTGCTCCCTTCAACATCAAGTGCCACTTTCAGGAAATTTGCTTTTCATAGAAAAAAATAGAATTTCCCTGGTGTTCAAACTGTCTCCTTTGACCCATTACTCAAATCTTATCTCATTCTGGAACTTCCCAGCATCTCTTCTTGAACATTCTACATTCTTCTAGGTCTTTAGGTTGTATCTTAAATCCACCTTCCATCAAACCCATCTGTAACCATCTTGTTTAAGTGAAAAATAATGACACACATTTATGTATGAAGATACCATTAGGTTTTATTTTTTTATTCTGCATTTTGTGCAGGTTCTTCTAAATAGTTTATTAATTTCATATGTGTTTGCCCACTAGATTGAAAGCTACCTAATGGGAGGGACAACATATAACCAACCGCCTAAAAATGTCATGGGGTTGTCATATACCCTGTGGCTCATCACTAGAAGTGTATAAAATATGTTGACATCCACTTTGATTCTACAGTCCTATATAATAAAGAGGTAATATGCAAATTGACCATCACTCCAACACACACGATGGCCACCCCCATGTGGACACAAGATGGCCGCCACAAGATGGCCAGCAGGGGAGGGCAGTTGTGGGCGATCAGGCCAGCAGGGGAGGGCAGTTAGGGGCAATCAGGCCAGCAGGCGAGCAGTTAGGCGTCGATCAGGCTGGCAAGGGAGTGGTTAGGGGGTGATCAGGCTGGCAGGCAGAAGCGGTTAGGGGCAATCAGGCAGTCAGGCAGGCGAGCGGTTGGGAGCCAGTGGTGCTGAATTGTGAGAGGGATGTCCGACTGCCCATTTAGGCCTGATCCCTCGAGGGGTCCTAGATTGGAGAGGGTGCAAGCTGGGCTGAGGGACACACATACCCCCGCTCCCATGCACGAATTTCATGCACCAGGCCTCTAGTATTCTCTATAATAGTAGCTGAGCATACAAAAAAAGTGATGATGTGAAGTTTACATTTGGTATCCAAACTACTTTCTCTGTATGCCCTGTAGTAAAATCATATACTGTGTAGCTTTGTGTTAAACTTTTTGATATTTTGAAGGAGATAAAGAGTAATAAGCCCTTCACCTCGTAATAAATCATCATGCATCTCATCCACAGCAAACGTGACAGAACTATATGGGCTGGACATGAAAACTACCATGAATTCCTTATCAGCATTTGGAGATTCTTCCATTCAGATACCTTCCAAGTCCAGAATCCGGCAGGGCTGTCATAGTGCTGGCCCAAGTGTATCTGGTAATGAGGGACTATCATCTCAGTTGTAAGAGAGTTAAAGTTTAGTATTAGGTGTCAGCATTAAAAGGGATAAAGATAGGTTTGAGGAAGAAAGAAACAAACTCAAATTTAGTAATTAACTTCAAACATGGAGAGCTATGGAAACTATGCTTTCTAGAAAAGATATTTTTAGGTGCTAAAGTTCTCCAAATTTAAGCTTTTAAAGGTTTTTCTTAATCAAGTAATTTGTACATATATATATATCATTTTCAATAGGTGATCATATTAATTTGGTGAGCTCATCAGTGTCATCATTTCACATTCTCCAGCGTTCTTCTGAAGAGAAAATTCTTTACTCAGACAGACTGACCCTAGAAAGGTGAGGACAATTTATTATTTTTTTGACTAGATAATACATAGACATGGTACAAGATTTGAATGGTATAAAAGTCTCTCTCCCTCATCCCATTCTCCAACTATCCAGTTCTGCCATGTGAGAATAACCACTGTTATCAATTGTTTATTTATCCTTTGGGGGGTATGAGGAGGAATTTTATACCTATATAATGTAAAATAAAAGAGTACTAAGTAATTCTATAATATGACCAATGAAAATGGATTTTAGGATAGCAAAAGGTTTGTAATATAGTCATCACACTGGCTACTGGGCCCTGTTCAGTTGAATCCCCTGTTACCTCACTGGCCTCACCTCCTCCTAATCTCTCCTTTGCTCACTCTGCGTCCTTGAATATACCAAGCATGCTTACATTTTAGGGCTTTTGCACTTACTGTTCCCACTTCCTTTCCTCCTTTAGTTTTTTTTTTTTTAAATATATATCTTATTGAATTTTACAGAGAGGAAGGGAGAGGGATAGATAGAGAGTTAGAAACATCGATGAGAGAGAAACATCCATCAGCTGCCTCCTGCACACTCCCTACTGGGTATGTGCCTGCAAACAAGGTACATGCCTTTGACCAGAATCGAACCTGGGACCCTGAGTCCACAGGCCGATGCTCTAGCCACTGAGCCAAACTGGTTAGGGCCCTCCTTTAGGTTTTTACTCAAATGTCGTAATCTCAGGAATGGCCTTCCCTGGCCACCCTCTCCAAAATTGTAACCCGGTTCACCCTGACAGTCCCCAGCTCCTTCTATGCTTCATTTTTTTTTTTTTAGGAATTATCACCCTCTAATGTATTAAATATTTTACTTATCAAGTTTATTATTTGTCTCTTTCTACTAAAATATAAACTCCACAAACACTAGGAGTTTTTGTTGTTGTTGTTCAATTCTGTATCCCCAGCACTTAGAACAGAACCTGGGACAAAATAGGCTCTCAATAAAAATTTTTGAATGAATAAATAAACTTAGGACTTGATCTTCATTATTAAATCCAGGAAAGTACCTGCAATAGAATAGTGGATGAAGGATCCAACCCTACCTTAGTGCTATAATCAGCAAAATAAATAAATAAATAAATAAAAATAAAAAATAAAATCATCTCTGCTGTGCATTCCTTTATCTCAGCAGTGTGTATCTAATAGCAAATTGTTAAGCAAACTTATTAGCTTAGCAGTGTACACCTGACAGCAAATGTCACAGATCCTTTGTATTTGTATTTGGGAGAAAGCGCTCTCAGGCGGGGGGGGGGGGGGGGGGAAGGGGTGGGGATTTGATGTGTTGTTTTGTAGGCAAATAACACTTAAGGGCAGTTACTCTTATTACATCTTTGCAGTATTGTTGGTTTTTAAAATTGTAATGCTAATATTTACAACTTCCACAATATATTCTTTGTTTTTAATCCTCATCCTAGGATATGTTTTTGTTGATTTTTAAAAAATATATTTTATTGAGTTTTTTACAGAGAGGAAGGGAGAGGGATAGAGAATTAGAAACATCGATGAGAGAGAAACATTGATCAGCTGCCTCCCGCACACTCCCCACTGGAGATATGCCTGCAACCAAGGTACATGCCCTTGACCGGAATGGAACCTGGAACCCTTCAGTCCGCAGGCCGACGCTCTATCCACTGAGCCAAACCGGTTAGGGCTGTTTTTATTGATTTTTTAGCGAGTGAGAGGAAAGGAGCGGGAGAGAAAAACATTGATGTGAAAGAGAAACATCAGTTGGTTGCCAACAGGGAATTGAATCTGCAACCTGGGTATGTGCCCTGACCAGGAATCGAACCTGTGACCTTTTGGTGCACAGAACAAGGCCCAACCAACTGAGCCACGCTGGCCAGGACACTTTCACAGTATTCTAATGTTTTGTTGGGTTTTGTGATAATCTTTATCTCACTCTTTAAAAGTCTAGCCAAGAATAATACCTCAGCCCTTTAGTTTCATGTTACTTGAGACTAACAGGAGCCAGTATTTATAAGATTGTGATATAAGTTAGGCACTTGTGTTGTAGTTGGGGTGACTCGGGCAGTTGTGAAGATTGTCTTTGGCACATGACACAGATTTTGATCAGGTGGAGACTTGTTTAACCAGAAAAGTCAAGACCAAGGGAATTGACTCAGCTTCAAAGGCTGGTTATGATGGCAGGATCACAAAGATGTCAGAGGCTTAGGCACAATTTTATTAGTACCAGGATGTGCAGTCATGAAAGGTGGGCTGGCAGTGAGACATTCAGGGATCATTGTTTGAGAGCCAGTAGGTAAGCTCCATGATTTTCAGAGGGAGATCTGCCATGCTATGCTTGTTTCTTAGCCAGGAGACTTAGGGGTCAAGAGCAGAATTCAGGCCCTGACCGGTGGCTCGATTAGTTGGGGCATCCTCCAGGATACCAAAAGGTTGCAGGTTTGATTCCGGTCAGGGCTCATACCTAAGTTGCAAGTTTGATCCCAGGTCAGTACATGTCTGAGAGACAGCCAAACAATGTTTCTCTCTCACATTGATCCTCCCTCCCTTCCATTGATGTCTCTCTCTGTCTTTCCCCCTTCCTCTCTCTTTAAGAATCATTAAAAACATGTCCTCAGATGAGGATGAAGTTGTTTTTTTGTTTTTTTTAAAGAGTAGAATCCAGCCCTGAGAAGAAATGCTTGGAAGAGCTAGGCTCTGACTGTTCTGGAAGTTAGTATATGCCTGGAGTACCAGGAAGGCAGCTTACCAGCACCTAGTAAGCAGTCAGAGGCAAAAGCATAATTCAATAGACACCTCAGGGATTTTGTAGGCATAACAAACTCTCCTTGAGAGCGCTGGGTAATAACCTAGTTTGTGTATGTTTGCTTGTTTTGCTGGATGACAGGGTCTTATGGGGTTAAGGGGTGTGCATATGAGCCTTGGAGTTGGGACTTAGTCACTGGATTTGGAATCTAAGAAAGTGACTTTATTTCAAGTTGCTATGGCTTATGTAAGAGATGGGTCAAGGATTGTGTCTTTTTTCTAGCTTAGTGATACTGACTCAAGATTTGGATGAACTAGATGCTGGGGTATCAGTAATTTTAACTATGAGAAACAGAGGAAGACAGTTTTTTGCTAAACTGATGCACAAAGATAAATTTTAAACGAGAATACTTATAATTTATAGAACAAAAGTACCAAATGAGGTAGCGTAATTAAGTGCATAAAATGAATTCTAAATACTAAGCACACACTAAAAGAATGAAACTATTACGTAATATTTTTTTCTTCTATTTTAAACCAATTTCTTTAGGGTCTGTATTTTTTTAATCCTCACCTGAGGATTATTGATTTTAGAGAGAGGGGAAAGGAGAGAGAGAGAAAGAGAGAGAGAGAGAGAGAGAGAGAGAGAGAGAGAGAGAGAGAGATCTGTTGCCTCTTGTATGTGCCCCAAGGAGAGAGAGAGAGAGAGAGAGAGAGAGAGAGAGAGAGATCTGTTGCCTCTTGTATGTGCCCCAATCAGGGATTGAACCCACAACCTGGGTATGTGCCCTGACACGGAATGGAACCCACCCCCCTTCAGTGTATGAGATGACTATGATGCTCCAACCAACTGAGCCATACCAATCAGGGCTTCAGGGTTGGTCTGTATTTTTAGACATAGTATCGTTGTTCATCATTAACATTCAGTTATTACCTGGTGCTAATCATTTTTTTTCTCTTTATGGGGAGGATTCTGATCAGTCACACAGTTTCACTTATGCTTGTAGCACTCTGATTTATTTGCTTTAAAGGTTTCATTAACTTGACTTTTACTGAAAGGAAATATATATATATATATATATATATATATATATATATATATATATATGTATATTTTGGTTTAAATTTATCTTTATTGTTGAAAGTATTATAGATGTCCTCTTTATTTCCCCCATTGACCCCCTCCACCTGAAAGGAAATATTTCTAATTAATCTGCCTATTAGAGTTGTTCACACTTTAATTAATAAAACTACATTTTCCTTGAATACTCTGTTAAGCATCTCAGATCATTTCTATCTGGCCATTTTATTATTCTAATAGAATTTTTAAAGGGCCCTGCACGTACTAACTTCACCTATAACTTTTTGTATAATGGAGGTTTACTGTTTTAAATATAGCTAAAGAAATACATTGTTAAGGTCTCATCCTACCCAATAACATTCTGCAGAGTTCCAAGTTAGTGTTGAACATATAAACATATAATTAAAATCTAAATGTCTGCAGAAGTTTTCAATAAAGGATGAAATTATTTCTATCAAAGTGAACTGTAGATGACTGAATTTCTTGCTCTTCCTAAAATATCATTCAGCTCAAGCATCTACAGTTCTATGAGAGACCCTTTTTAATGTTTTGTTTGTTTGTTTGTTTGTTTTTTCTGGTGACTTAGTTACCTGGGCAGTCTTTTATATCAGTCGATTGATGGCAAGGGCATTTCTCTGGTTATATGACATGGTCCTTTGAAGCATCTAAACCTCTGTTACATAAAGCAGTTACATTAAGTGTTTTCTGATGTTAAGTCAATTTTATGTGAAATAATTTATATTGGAGTTTTCTTAATATAATGAATGCTTAGGCTTCATTTTAATAATTATCCTTGTTAAAGTATATTGGCTTTAATATGAATGACTAGAGGCCTGATGCACGAAATTCGGGCAAGAGTAGGCCTTCCCTCTGGCACCTGGGACCCGGGCTTCCCTCACAGCCCCGGCTTCGTCCGGAAGGTCCTCCGGTCTAATTAGCATATTACACTTTTATTATTATAGATTTACAATTAGATCTAGGATGCTTAGTTCATGGAGGCAAAAAGAGGCTCTACTTATTTTTTCTCTTCATAACATGGGAGCCCAAAGAAACTAATAATTTTTATAAGGGGGGCAAGCTGCCAAATCAGAATCTTACTAACTTTTTCAAATGTCTTTCAGGCAAAAGCTGACTGTATGTCCTGTTATCGATGGGGAAGAACACCTTCGTTTATTGAACTTCCAACACAATTTTATAACTCGAATCCAAAATATTTCTAATCTACGGAGGCTAATATTCTTGGATTTATATGATAACCATATAGAAGAAATTAGTGGGCTTTCTACTCTCAGATCCCTCCGTGTCCTTCTGTTGGGGAAAAACAGGTAACTTTTATAGAGCGGTTTTTTCTATTATACTTAGGATTAATGTTGAGTTGTAGGTGTTTAGATGGCAACACAGAATTGAAAAATAGTTAAGAACCTAATGGACTAAATTTTGGAAAGATTATTTGAATGGACTAAGATTCACTCATAATTTGTTTTATGAGATTTAGTCTGACAATTAGTTAAATCAAATAACATTTATATAGTGTGTATTTTGTTATTTCCATTGCTTTCCCGTGTCAAAGCTTATATGGAAGTAAATAGCAGATTGGGCTTTTATGTTTTTTTAGACTATGTTTTAAGCATGTTGTATTCACTTTAGGCATGAATATTTCACTAGTGATTCTCCTCAGTGCTTGACTGAAGGTAGACATTTACTTTGTGATTGTCAAATTACTGATTGATTTTTGTTCAGGTGGCATTTTCAGTATAAAATTACATCCTATGTGAATGTCCCAGTTCTTTTCATAAGGTTCTATTATGTGTACAGCTACACAATTCCTGCCTAACTTCCTTGAGATTTGTTCATGACTTTTCTCTTCATTCTGCTTTACTAGATAGTTTTGCAATGCCTAGAAAGAAGAGCTGTTTGGCAAAAATCTAAAAATGATTTTTATATTATCAAATAATAACGTTTAGATATGGTATTATACCCAAGCTTGATTCCCCTCCATCCACCTCCCCCCTCCACCCCCAGCATGGATCTTGCAATACCTGTTTATTCTCATTAGCCAGCAGTAATATAAGATACTTTTTCCAAGATCATGTCCTAATCCAGTGGTCGGCAAACTCATTAGTCAACAGAGCCAAGTATCAACAGTACACCGATTGAAATTTCTTTTGAGAGCCAAATTTTTTAAACTTAAACTATATAGGTAGGTACATTGTTATTAACTTAATTAGGGTACTCCTAAGCTGGCCTTTGCTAAAAACTCAAGGGGCCAAAGAGCCGCAAGTGGCTTGTGAGCTGCAGTTTGCCCACCACTGTCCTAATCTGTTCTCTGTGGTTTCTTGAAAGTTCCCATTGGTGTTGTCTGTCACCTACTATTGGATCAAGTGTTAAACTAAGCAATATAGTATCATGAAGGATTTGGGGGAATTATAGGATTATTAGGACTTGAAGTGACCTGAGAGATTAGCTCTCTTGTTTTGCAGATGGAGAAATGGAGATGAAAGGTGACTTCTGCAAGGTTAGAAGTAGGAGTATGCCCCCGGAGCAGTTCACTGAGTAAAGTGAGGAGTAAACTTTTCATACATCAAGGCATTTCCTTCTAGGTGCTCACTGTTATCTCTCCCAGAGATTTCTTCACTCGCTTCTGATTCTTGGAGTTACTGATTTATTTCTCTAGCTTCCACTTATTCTGCAGTACCATTGTCTTTCTGCCCTCCATTTCACTGTTTTCATGACATTGTAAATCTCCTTTTCTGGTTTTACTAGTAAACTTAGTTTCTAGAGCTGCTCCTTTTTCCTAATGTTTTAAATTATCTCTCAATCTACGCTCTTTTCCCGTGCCTCAAAGACACCAGTGTGTTGGACCTTTTCAATCTTTTTAAAGGTCTCTTTGCTCCTCCAGCTCTCTGGGGCCTACTGCCCTTCTCTATATTCTTACCATTGTTCAGTAAAAGAATCTAATGCAGTTCCTTTTTCCTGCCTTCTAGTCCTCCATCCTTTTGTTTGTTTGCTTGCTTTGGGTCATATTTTACTTTAATTTTCCCATAAAGAAAATAGCTCTTATTCAAGTTCTTAAATAAAAAAGAAAGTAAGTCAGAAGACAACTTTCCATATTCTCCCAACTGGCATTTCTGAAATATCAGTACAATGCAAATCTGATCCCTAAAACATATACCTAATGCTCTTCAGCCAGCTGACTTCGTCAAGGCCTTTGAGTCTTGAAGATACAAATCTATCCTGAAGCAATACTTTAGTAACCATTAGGCAAACCTGGCTGAGGACTGCTGAAGAGAGAAGCTCATCTGCCACCCTGTGCCCTCATGTTCTCTTGGGGACTTGTTGCCCCCTGCTGTTCAAGTCCAGAAAGGTTTGTCCCTACCACATTGCAAAGCACTGCACTGTCTTCTGGTCCAAGACAATGGAACCATATATGAACATTGGGTAACCAGATGCCTCTAAGTTCAAACAGCTCCAATAAATATTTCTGCTGAAAAGCTAGAAAGACCCTGCTATGCTACATTTGAAGTTTACGTTGCTACTAACGAACTCCCAACCCCTTTGTATGACTTTGAGGTTGAAGTTCTTGCCGTCTAACTGTTCTGCTTTCTGTATCCTGATTATCCTTGTGAGATCTTCTGGTGCCCTCATGATCACAGGCTAATTAATAGAACTACTCTGAATTTTCTTCTGATCACCAAGGACTGTATATAAAACTTTCTGCCAGACCCTGGGATTCCATTTTTCTTGCCTTTTGATTGCTTGAGGGTTCCCACTTATGGATTTGTCTCTGACACCTGAAAATCCTCACCTTCATATAGATCTGCAGAAGGGACCTTACCCTGCTGTCAGTAACATACTGCACCCTGCAGAGACAGGCTGTCATAAATGTCTAGAGTTCTGTAGCTACTGAAGTGATAGCAGAGCCTCGCCTTTTTCTAGTTTCCATTTTGTTCAATGGGAGAACTTAAAACAAATTTCAGGTCACATTGGTGTTAATGTAAAAATTTTCAACTATTTTGGAACTGACTAGGATTGAGAAAATTCCTCAACATCAGTACCTAATCTGATTATGGCCTCCTAGGTCAACTGATACCTTCACCTGCCTCTGAATTCTTTAGAATTCTATCTGCTTCTATGTCATTTCAGGTCCTGGGGGTGTATGGCAAAAGCATTTCATGAGAATAAGACAGCAAGATGTTTAGTTGGTTTTCAAGTTTAACTGACTGAACAACTTGTCTATTTTTATTCCTAGTTACCTGGGCAATCAGAATCTGAAGTGAGAGTCATAAAGCCACTCTGTGTCAAAGCTAAGAGAATGCTTGAAATCACAATAGACTGGGACTGTTTTACTGGATAGCTTAGTAGCATGTGAGGCCCTGGTGTTCTTTGGAAGATCTGTTGTACATTTAGTTTTTTGTGATGGGAGTGCCTTCAACGTGCCCAGAGTTTCTGGTCAATTCAGAAACATTACATTGATCCTCCAAATCAGAGAAATGTGGGCTGGGACAATCTCCATCATCACTTGTGTATAATTTCCAATATGTTAAAAATATAATTCTTAGACAGATAGATACTAATTCCAGGACATTTTTTAAATTAATTCATTGATGAGGAAACCAATAAGATGACAAAGCTGGTTCAAAGGAGGATAAGAGAAAGTGATATATAGTCAATGAAAAATGACAAATACTGGAATAAGATTGTTAGGTTATAAACAGGTTAACTTTCCTATTAGATAGAAATAAATTATATTCCTACTTGGCCAAAAATCATACTTCAGTTTTCTACAAGTTAGTATGTAACCTTACAGATAACCTTACAGAATTTGGGCTCTGACCCATAGTGAATAGATGATTTTTAGGTAGGTTTGTTGACAGTGCTCTGACATTGAGAGGACCTGCAGTCATTTCTTAGCCTTCTTTTCAAAGTCTAGTTATCAACATTGAGTAGCACCCTTTTTTCTATATTCACATATTACAGTTTTATAAAATTGTTTTTATACTATGTGTTTTTTCACTTGAATACTTATATTTTATTAAGTTTTCCAATATTATTAAATGTTCTTTGAAAATATAATTTTTATAGCTGCATAATCTATATGGGTATATATGTAATAATTTACTTATTTTCCTTTTTATTAGATACTAGAGGCCCAGTGCACGAAATTCGTGCACAGAGGGGTGGTGTCCCTCAGCCCAGCCTGTACCCTCTCCAATCTGGACCCCTCGAGGGATGTCCGACTTCCCGTTTAGACCTGGGAAGTTGGACATCCCTCTCACAATCCAGGACTGCTGGCTCCCAACTACTCACCTGACTGCCTTCCTGATTGCCCCTAACTGCTTCTGCCTGCCAGCCTGATCACCCCCTAACCACTCCTCTGCCAGCCTGATTGATGCCTAACTGCTCCCCTGCCAGTCTGTTTGCCCCTAACTGCCCTCCCCTGCAGGCCTGGTCACCCCTAACTGCCCTCCCTTGCAGGCCTGGTCACCCCTAACTGCCCTCCCCTGCAAGCCTGGTCCCCCCAAACTGCTCTCCACTGCAGGCCTGGGTCCCCCCCAACTGCCCTTCCCTGCATGCCTGGTCACCCCCAACTTCCCTCCTCTGCTGGCCTGGTCCCTCCCAATTGTCCTACCTTGCAGTCTTGATCGTCCCCAACTGCCCTCCCCTGCAGGCCTGGTCCCTCCCAACTGCCCTCCCCTGCTGGCCATCTTGTGGTGGCCATCTTGTGTCCACATGGGGGCAGGATCTTTGACCACATGGGGCAACCATCTTGTGTTGGAGTGATGGTCAATCTGCATATTACTCTTTTATTAGATAGGATAGAGGCCTGGTGCATGGATGGGGGCCAGCTGGTTTGCCCTGAAGGGTGTCCCGGATCAGGGTGAGGGTTCCCTTGGGGTGTGGGGAGGCCTGGGCGAGGGGCCTGTGGTGGTTTGCAGGCTGGCCACGTCCCCCGGCGACCCAAGCGGAGGCCTTGGTATCTGGGGTTTATTTATCTTCTACAATTGAAACTTTGTAGTTTGGAGTGGAGCCAAGCCTTCTGCTTGCTCCGTGGCGGCAGCCATTTCTGTTGGGATTTATGTATCTTCTATAATTTAAACTTTGTAGCCTGGAGCGGAGACCAAGGCAGGCCAGGGCTTCAGAAGCTTGGCTTCTTCATCACAGGGGGCAACCCTTGCCTCCTGATCTTTCCAGCTCCGTGGCTGCCGCCATTTCTGTTGGAATTTATTTTTCTTCTATCATTGAAACTTTGTAGCCTTGAGTGGAGGCCTAGGCCGGCAAGGGCAGGCAGAAAGCTTGGCTTCCTTCATTGCCGTGGAAGCCCAAGCCTCCCTCCTGCTCTCTGTGGCCGCAGCCATCTTGGTTGGATTTATTTGCATATTCATTCCTGATTAGCTGGTGGGAGTGGCTGGTGGGCATGGCTTGTGGGTGTAGCAGAGGTACAGTCAATTTGCATATTACTCTTTTATTAGATAGGATTTATATTACATACTTTTTTCCCCCCTCTAATGCTGTAATTAATATTCTTGTCCATAAATCTTTGTCTCCATCTCTGATTATTTCCTTAGTATTTTCTATTAGGTAGGTGAGTTTACCCTCATAAAGCTCATATGAGGGCAAATTGAGATTTGGTAAGAATAAGGTCTATGTTTTAGGGCATTACTTCTCAAAATGTGATCCCTGGACCAGCAGCATCAGCATTACCCAAGAACTTACTAGAAATGCAAATTTTTGGACCCTGTCCCAGAAACTCTGGAGGTGAGATTTAGCAAGCTATCTTTTATCAAGCCCTCCAGATGATTCTGATACAAACTGTTTTAGGGAATGTGAGCTTAGGCATACAAAAGCATTGAATAAAAGGCTTCTCTAGTAGCTCTGAGGTCAGCTTGCTATTAGAAAGCATCACTCTCTCCTGAAGCCTAAGGTTCTTAGAAGAATTGCTCTTTTCTAAAGATATGTTGTTTAAGCTGGGGGGACATTTCCTCTAGTAGGGCTGCATATTTAACAATACAATTAAATTGATGGGAAATATGTTTTGTGTAATATACATGTTTATATATAACCTATATATTTACATAGATAGATAGCTGTAGTTATTCCTATTGTCTGTATTTAAGTTATAGGGAATAAATAAAAATGAGTTATACCTTAGCATATTTTGATTTACAATAGATGTGATACATCTACATTTCTACTCTACTTACTCTGATTTTTAGAATCAAGAAAATCTCAAATTTGGAGAATCTAAAAAGTTTAGATGTCTTGGACCTTCATGGAAATCAGGTATTGTAAAGATTTTTTATATTTTTCTTCTTTGAGAAAAGTCCAGGAATATTGGCATTGCAAGAGTTTTAAGAATTACACTGAATTTTTCAAGAGTTACTTTACTGATTCACTGAAATGTTAAGCCTATTTACATAAGATTTGGTAATTCTGTATCTTATAATACAGAAAGCATTTGAAATCTTTATAGTAATGACAACTTTGTTTCTTACTTAATCTTTTATCAACTTATTTTAAAATATACATTATCCAACCTCAACTCAAGACTAGAATATTACTAATGCTTTTCTTCTACCTAGGTGTTCCTCCTTTATTTTGAGATAACCGCTTTTTGGATTTCACATTTATTCTTTCCTGAGTTATTTTTAGTTGGTTTTATCACATATATGTATGCCTAAATAAAACATCATTTAGTAGCATTGTCTTTTAATTTAAAAAAGGTATCACAGTGTTGTCATCTAGTTTTCTCTTTTCAGATACAATGTTATGTTAATGGAATTCATCTTTTTTATTAAGTAGGTATAGTTTATTCATTTTCACTGTTTTATGTTCCATGGTGTGGTTAGATGAAAACTTTTTTTCTCTAGTTTATTATTGATAAACATTGGGTTGTTTCCTTTTTGTTTTCTGTTTTGTTTCCTTTTGAGAATAGTACTTCTAAGAGCATTCTTGTACAGGCTTCTTCCATATACCATATGTACTCTATAATATAGATCTAGAATTCACTTTGCTGGGTTAGGTTATTAAATTCTAACTTTAATAAAAGATAATGCCAAATTGTTTTCCAAAGTGGTTGCACCAGTTTATACTCCCACCAGTACTACATAATAGATCCTATTACTTCACATCCTTTTCAACATTTAAAATTGTCAGACTTAAATTTTTGCCAATTAAATTTTTATACTGTTCCCTTGTGGTTTTAATTTATATTTCTGATTACTATATAATCTGGGCTCATTCTTCAGTTCAGTCAGTCAATTTGTCTACTCCAATATCTGTTTATTCTAATTTATCTATCTGATTTATTATGTTCCCCCTCCTGTTCTTTTCTTTCAGAACATCTTGGCTATTTCTTTTTTAACACTTTGCTCTTCCATTTACATTTTAACCTTTGAAATGTGAGTACTTACTTAGGAATAGCTATATGAGCAGAAGTTCATCTTACCCTTAAAGTAGTAAACGTACATTCTGGGATGATCCAGGAGTCCCTGCCTGTTGATGATCAAGATCTGCCATTGCCAATTGCAGTCATCCAGGCACAAACCTCAGTATGATCCTGAGGCTCTCTAAGCTTTTAATCCCAATCATTTTTATGAAAAGCTAATCTACACTAATAAAAGAGAAACATGCAAATTGACCATTCCTCCGCTACGCCCACCAGCCAATCAGGAGTGAGTATGCAAATTAACCCAACAAAGATGGCGGTGGCCATGGAGCTGGAATGAGCAGGAGGCTTGGGTTGCCCCCGGCGATGGAGAAAGCCAAGCTTCCTGCCTGCCCTGGCCTCCACTCAAGGAGGGGCTGGAAAAATAAAAGGAGGGGCTGGGGGCCTGGGTCACTGGGGGCGACCCAGGCTTCCAGCCCGCCCTGGCCTCGGCTCAAGGAGTGGCTGGGAGCCTGGGTCGCCGGGGAGCGTGGCCAGCCTGAAAATGGCCCTCAGCCCCTTACCCAGGCTGGTCAAGTCCCCATGAAGTAACAGTCCCCGCTAGGGGGCGTGGCCTGCAAACAGCCATCAGCCCCTCACCCAGGCTGGCCAGGCACCCCAGCAGGGACCCCCACCATGAAGGGGGTGTGGCCAGCCTAAAAACAGCCCTCAGCCCCTCACTCAGGCTGGCCATGCCCCCCCAGCGGGATCCCTCACCCCATGGTGGTGTGGCCGGCCTGCAAACCACCACAGGCCCCTCGCCCAGGTTGCCCTCCGCCCCAAGGGAACCCCCACCCTGATCCGGGACACCCTTCAGGGAAAACCAGCCGGACCCCACCAGTGCATCAGGCCTCTGTTTATACTAATAAAAGGGTAATATGCTACTTAGACTGGGAGACCTTCTAGACGTTCTTCTGGACAAAGCCATGGTGGTGGGGCCGAGGTAGAGACGGTTAGAGGCCAAGAGGGGAGGGCAGTTGTGGGTGATCAGGCCAGGATGGGACAGCGGTTGTGGGTGATCAGGCCGGTTGGAGGAGCCATTGGGGGTGATCAGGCTGGTGGGGGGGGCAGTTGGGGGCGAGCAGACCATCAGTGCGGGTCAGTTGGCAGTATTCAGGACAGTGGGGGGTCAGTTTGGGGTGAGCAGGCCAGCAGGGGCGCAGTTGGGGGCAACCAGGCCAGTGGGGAGGGCAGGTGGGGGCAAGCAGGCCAGCAGGGGAGGCAGTTGGGGGCGAGCAGGCCGGCAGGGGGGGCAGTTGGGGGTGAGCACACTGGCACGGGGGGCAGTTGGGGGTGATCAGGCTGGTGGGGGGGCATTTGGGGACAAGCAGGCCAGTAGTAGGGGGCAGTTGGGGGCGAGCAGGCCAGCAGGAAGAGTGGTTAGAAGCAATCAGGCAGGCAGGCAGGTGAGTGGTTAAGAGCCAGCAGTCCTGGATTGTGAGAGGGATGTCTGACTGCTGGTTTAGGCCTGATCCCTGTAAACTGGCAGTAGGACATCCTTCGAGGTGTCCCAGATTGGAGAGGGTGCAGGCCAGGCTGAGGGACACCCCTCCCCCTGTGCACAAATTTTGTGCACCGGGCCACTAGTCTACACTAATAAAAGAGAAAGATGCAAATTGTCCGTACCTTCGTGATGCCCACCAGCCAATCAGGAGTTAGTATGCAAATTAACCCAACAAAGATGGCAAGTTAATTTGCATACACAGGCTCCGAGTGGCCGGGGGTGGGACGCTTGCATTGTCACCATGGCAATGATGCAGGCATTCCACACCGCTCTAGCCGCTCTGGGCCTCTGGGCAGTGTGGGAAGGCAGAAAGGTGGCTCTGGCTGAGCTAAGGCAGAAAGGCGGCTCCGGCCCGAGCGAAGGCAGTGCCAGCAGCCAGGGGAAGGAAGGCCCATTCTTGCATGAATCTTTGTTCATCGGGCCTCTAGTGTAACTAATAAAAACTTTGATAGCTCTAGATAGGCCACCTCTGTCAGGTTATCTTGTGCCAGCCCCATCTGTGTGTCTGTGTGTGTACCTTATGGGAGGAGTGATGGTAGCCTGGTCTACAGGCTGGTTAATGTCACTCTAATACAGGGGAAGTTGCCCAGTTAGGTGGTGCTGGAAGGGGCATAAGAAAGAGTTTTGCCAGCAGGAGAAAATCATATGCAGAGCACTGAGAGTAAAAATAGCATGGTATTTTTTTTACTGCTAGATAATTTAGCAGGTATTCAGGAACGGTGAAAGGTGAGGTAAGAGAGGTAGGTAGAAGCCAGATTGTGGAGGGCTTTGTATAAAGGGCTTTGTATATCAACTAAGGAATTGATATTTTTTCTTATAGCCCACTATTTTAAGAACTATCCATGACTTAATGGTGAAACAATGTCTAACTCTAAAAAAATTGAATTGGGTAGTTAGAAAAACTAAAAGAAAATTATGTGTATAATTTTTGTCTTTTGAGTTTACGTCTGTTGGAAATAAAAGTGATACTTGGTATACATTGTGAAAATGTATTTGTTTTATGGGTGTGAAAGCATTTTGAGGAATGATGGTAGTGTTCAAGAAATAGACTTGGGTTGATCTCTTCCATGGACACAGACAATAAGGTGGTGGAGCCTGGGGCAGGGGTCGGGGGCGGGTTATTAGGAGTCAATGGGAGAAAAAAGAGGACATATTTAATACTTTCAACAATAAAGATTTTTTAAAAAAGAAATATACTGGGGAATGGAACGAGATGGATGGAAGTGAAACTGGAGACGGAACAGTTGAGAGTCTAATCCACTAATCTTGGTAAGAAGTGATAATGGCTTGGATTAAAGTAATAGCAACAGGGACATAATAAGGGGGCAGATTGGATAAATATTTAAAAAGTAGAAACATCAAGATTTAGCAATTGATTATATGTGAGTAGCAAAGAATGCAAAGGAATGTGGGAGGTTGACTCTCCATTTCTTACCTAAATTTTATTTGGTCTACTAGAATTTGTTCTCTTGGTCGATGACTGTTTTAACATGGACACAGATATGCTTCAAGAAAAATCTGTTCTTTCAGTGCCATCTTTTCCTTCAGGGAGAGCTTGCCCTTTCTGTGATTTCTTGCCTGAAAGCAGACATTTACCCTTTTTGTTATTGCTGAGTAGGAAGTTTGTCTTTATCCAGACAGAACAGTCTGGGTTACTTTTATATAAAAAAGTTAAGGCTGGAGTATCCAGCCTTTCTAGATGTATTAAGAAGCTCTGCAGTCTATCTTGGAATCCTCACTCTGATCAGTGTGACCCATAATTGGGCTTTCTAAATTCCCATAATCCCTTCTTGCTATGAAGTTTATTCACTAATCAAAAAATATGTTCTCATGCTATACCACTGTTTGCCTGAAGTTTCTATCATTTACTGTATGCTTGTGACTTAGTCCGTGGCTGTAATGAGTAACAGACTGTTTTCTAAAAGAAATGCCCCAGTATTATTAGCAGAAGGGGGAAGACACTATGCAGTTCATATAACAGTTGTGCACTCTCTTGAGCTCAGGAAAATTTCATTTTATATATTTAAATATTGCTTATCCACTTATGCTTGTTACTATTGTCTTTCACATCCCCATCTTATCTTTTATTTCTCCTATCTCTATTTTTCCTTACTATTTTAGAAGAATTTATCAAGCTTATGCTAACATGAACTAATTTTCTACAGTGTCAATTTTACTTTTTGCTGATTCCATTCATTTCTAATTCTATTAGTTTTATTATTCAGTTCTGTCATCTGCAAATACTGATAACCTGTTTCTTCTTTTACAGTTTTTGTTTAACTAATTATTTTTTATTTATTTTTAATTGTTTACAGTATTTGGTTGTCTACTTTTTCCCCGATTCACGCCACCCTGGCCCTCCCCCACCGAAGGCAAACCCCCACCGCCCCAGTGTTAGTGTTCATTGGTTATGCTAATACGCATGCATATAAGTCCTTTGGTTGACCTCTAACCGCCCCTCCCCCCTCCCCACCTTCTCTCTGAGGTTGGACCATCTGTTCAATGGTACCTTGTCTCTGGATCTATTTTTGTTCATCAGTTTATGTTGTTCATTATATCCCACATAACAGTGAGATCATGTAGTATTTATCTTTCTCCAACTGACTTTTTCACTTAGAATAATGCTCTCCAGTTCGATCCATGCTGTTGCAAATGGTAAAGGTTCCTTCTTTTTTATAGCAGCTTAATATTCCATTGTGTAGATGAATCACAGATTTTTAATCCAATCATCTGCTGATGGGCACTCAGGCTGTTTCCAGATCTTAGCTATTGAAAATTGTGCTGCTATGAACATAGGGGTGGATACATCCTTTCTGATTGGTGTTTCTAGCTTCTTGGGATATAGTCCTAGAAGTGGGATCACTGGGTCAAATGGGAGTTCCATTTTTAACTTTTTGAGGAAACTCCATACTGTTCTCCACAGTGGCTGCACCAGTCTGCATTCCCACCAGCAGTGCACGAGGGTTCCTTTTTCCCACAACCTAGCCAGCACTTGTTATTTGTTGATTTGCTGATGATAGCCATTCTGACAGGTGTGAGATGGTACCTCATTGTTGTTTTGGTTTGCATCTCTCGGATAATTAGTGACTTGAGCATATTTTCATATGTCTCTTGGACTTCTGTATGTCCTCTTTCGAAAAGTGTCTATTTAGGTCCTTCACCCATTTTTTTATTGGATTGTTTATCTTCATTTTGTTAAGTTGTATGAGGTCCCTGTAAATGTTGGAGATTAAACCTTTATCTGAAATAGCATTGGCAAATATGTTTTCCCATGCAGTGGGCTTTCTTATTGTTTTGTTGACGGTTTCTTTTGCTGTGCAGAAGCTTTTTATTTTGAAGTAGTCCCATTTGTTTATTTTCTCCTTAGTTTCCATTGCCCTAGGGGCTGTATCGGTAAAGATATTGCTATGACATATGTCTGATATTTGCTGCCTATGGCTTCTTCTAAGATTTTTATGGCTTCCTATCTTACCTTTAAGTCTTTTATCCATTTTGAGTTTATTTTTGTGTATGGTTTAAGTTGGTGATCTTATTTCATTTTTTTGCACGTATCTGACCAAATTTCTCAGCACCATTTATTGAAGAGACTGTTTTGACACCATTGTATGCAATATTAATTGAGCAAATGGCTTGAGTCTATTTCTGGGTTCTCTGTTTTGTTCCATTGGTCTATATGTCTGTTCTTGTGCCAGTACCAGGCAGTTTTGAGAACCGTGGCTATGTAATATAGCTTGATATATGGTATTGCGATCCCTCCTACTTTGTTCTTCTTTCTCAGGATTGCTGTGGCTATTCGGGGTCTTTTAAAATTCCAGATGAATTTTTGGAGTGTTTGTTCTATGTCTGTGAAATATGCCAATAGTATTTTAATGGGGATTGCATTGAATCTATAGATTGCTTTGGGTAGTATGGACATTTCAATGATGTTGATTCTACCAATCCATGAACATGGTATGTTCTTCCATTTGTTTATATCTTCCTCTTTTTTTTTCAATGTCCTGTAGTTTTCTGAGTACAGGTCTTTTACGTCCTTAGCTAAGTTTATTTCTAGGTATCTTAATTTTTTTGGTGCAATGGTAAATGGGATTGTTTTTTTAGTTTTTCTTTCTGTGAGTTCATTATCCTATCTAATAATAGACAAATATGCAAATTGACCATACCTCCAACACACCAACAAGCCATGCCCACAAGCCACGCCCACCATCCAATCAGAGCGAGTATGCAAATTAACCCAAACCAAGATGGCTACAGCCCCAGAGAGCAAGGTTTCCTAGGTAACAGAGGAAGCCAAGCTTTCCGCCTTCCCTGGCCAGGCCTAAGCCTCCACTCAAGCAACAAAGTTTCAATTGCAGAAGGTAAACAAATTCAAACAAATGGCGGCAGAATGGAGCTTGAGAGAGCAGGCCAGGGTTGCCACCGGCAACAAGGGAAGCAAAGCTTTCTGCACACCCTGGCCGGGCCCACCCGCTTAAGGCAACAAAGTTTCAATTATAACCCCAACACAAATGGCTGCCGGCCGCGGAGGGAGCCCCAGGCTTGGCTCCACTCCAGGCTACAAAGTTTCAATTGTAGAAGGAAAATAAATTCCAGATACCAGGGCCTCCACTTGGGTTGCCAGGGGGCGTGGCCGGCCTGCAAACCACCACAGGCCCCTCGCTCAGGCCGACCCACACCCCAAGGGAACCCCCACCTGATCCGGGATGCCCTTCAGGGCAAACCAACTGGCCCCCACCCCTGTACCAGGCTTTTATCCTATCGAATAAAAGAGTAATATGCACATTGACCATCACTCCAACACACAATATAGCTGCCCCCATGTGGTCAAAGATCCTGCCCCCATGTGGACACAAGATGGCCACCACAAGATGGCCAGCAGGAGAGGGCAGTTGGGAGGCACCCGGCCTGCAAGGGAGGGCAGTTGAGAGGGACCAAGCCTGCAAGGGAGGGCAGTTGGAGGTGATCAGCCCTGCAGGAGAGGGCAGTTAGGGGTGACCAGGCAGGCAGAGGAGGGAAGTTGGGGGCAAACAGGCTGGCAGCAGAGTGGTTAGGGGGTGATCAGGCTGGCAGGCAGAAGTGGTTAGGGGCAATCAGGAAGGCAGGCAGGCAAGCAGTTGGGAGCCAGCAGTCCTGGATTGTGAAAGGGATGTCCGACTCCCTGGGATCGGGCCTAAACGGGCAGTCGGACATCCCTCGAGGAGTCCCATTTTGGAGAGGGTACAGGCTGGGCTGAGGGACAACCCCCCTCCGTGCACGAATTTCGTGCACCGGGCCTCTAGTTGGTTTATAAAAAAGCCATAGATTTCTGGGTGTTAATTTTGTATCCTTTTACATTGCCTAGTTCATTTATTAAGTCTATTAGTTTTTTGATGGAGTCTTTTTGGGGTTTTCTATATACAGTATCATGTCATCTGCGAATAAGGTTAGTTTTACTTCTTCTTTTCCAATTTGGAGGCCTTTTATTTCTTCTTCTTGTCTGATTGCTATGGCTAGCACTTCCAGTACTATATCGAACAGGATTAGTGAAAGTGGGCATCCCTGTCTTGTTCTTGTTCTTAGGGGAAATGAGTTTAATTTTTGCTCATTGAGTATTGATGTTGGCTGTAAGTTTGTCATATAAGGCTTTTATTATGTTGAGGTTTTTATCAAGAAAGGATGTTGGATTTTGTCAAATGCCTTTTCTCCATTGATTAATATGATTATGTGATATTTGTCTCAATTTGTTTATGTGATCGCATTTATTGACTTGCAGATATTGTACCATTCTTGCATCCCCGGAATAAATCCCACTTGGTCATGGTGTATGATTTTTCTAATGTAATCCTCAATACGATTTGCTAGAATTTTGTTGAGGATTTTAGCATCTGTGTTCATCAAGGTTATTGGCCTGTAGTTCTCTTTTTTTGGTGATGTCTTTATCTGGTTTTGGGATTAGGGTAATGCTGGCTTCATAGAAAGAACTTGGAAGTGTGCCTTCTGAGGAGCATAGGTTTTAGTTCTTCTTTGAATAGTTTGTAGAACTTCCCTTTAAAGCCATCTGGACCAGGGCTTTTATTTGCTGGAACATTTTTTATTACTGCTTCAGTTTCTTTGGTAGTTATTGTCTTATTCAGGTTTTTTTTATTCTTCCTGATTGAGTTTTGGGAACTTATATTTTTTTAGAATATGTCTATTTCATCTAGGTTGTCCAGTTTGTTGGAATGTGGTATTCATAGTATCTATCTAATAATAGAGGAATATGTAAATTAGCCAGGATGCCGTAACGTCACGACCGAATAGCAAGGACCTGAAGCTACATGGCGCCTGGCTGGGGGCGAGGGACCTCAGGCCGTGTCCCCCGCCAAGCGGGGCTGGACGGAGGACCTCAGGCCGTGCCCCTTGCCCCAGTGCCGGGCTGGGAGACCTCAGGCTGTGCCCCCCACCCCAGTGCCCAGCTGGGGGACCTCAGGCTGCTCCCCCTGCCTGGCAGGGCTTGATGGGGGACCTCAGGCTGGCCCCCCGCCCAAGCGCCGGGGCCCGGAGCCCTCAGGCCATGCCCCCCTCCCCAGCACCGGGCCAGAGGACCTGAGGCTGAGCTCCCCGCCCTGTGGGGCTTAACAGGGGACCTGAGACTGTGCCCCCGCACCTGGCGCCAGGTAGGGGGATGTGAGGCTGCACCCCCACACATGGCGCCGGGCTGGGGGAACTGAGGCTGTGCCCCCCGCCTGAAGGGGCTTGACAGGCATGGGGCTGGCTGGGTCTGGGTCTTACCCAGTGGGGGTGAGGCCGGCTGGTTCTGGATCTCCTGGGTTTTTGAAGCGTGTGTGGGTGGTGGGCAGGCTCTTGACTCTAGGTCCCATGGTGCGCCCCAGACTCTTGACAGGAGGAAGATTTTCATATACATTTTACTAATTTTCTTTCATCTCTGACATTTCTATTATAGAGAAAGGGCAAATAGCAATATTAAAATATTTCCTCTAATTAATCCCCTTTTAATATGCATGAATTTTGTGCACTGGGCCACTAGTTTTTTTTTGTTTTTTTTGTTTTTTATAATCCTTTGTATTTCTGTGGGGTCAGTTGTTACTTCACCTGTTTCATTTCTGATTTTGTTTATTTGGGTCCTCTCTCTTTGCTTTTTGGTGAGCCTGGCTAGAGGTTCATCAATCTGATTTATCCTTTCAAAGAACCAGCTCTTGGTTTTATTGATCTTTTGTATTGTTTTTTGTTCTCTATATCATTTATTTCCACTCTGATCTTTAGTATTTCTGTCCTTCTGCTTACTCTGGACTTTTCTTGTTACTCTCTTTCTAATTCTTTGAGCTGTAGGATTAATTTATCACCATTTTTTTTTTCAGGTAGGCCTGTATAGCTATGAACTTCCCTGTCAAGACTGATTTCACTGTGAACCATAGATTTTGGATTGTTGTGTTTTCATTGTCGTTTTTTACCAGGATACTTTTTATTTCTTCTTTGATTTTTTTGGTAACCCAGTCATTATTTAATAGCATGCTATTTAGCCTCCAAGGGTTTGATTTTTTTTCATTGTTTTTATTGTTGTTGATTTCTAATTTTATGCCATTGTGATCTGAGAAGATGCTTGATATGATTTCTATCTTAAATTTGAAGAGACTTTTCCTGTGTCCCAATATGTGGTCTAGCTTTAAAAATGTCCTGTATGCACTTGAGAAGAATGTACATTCTGTAGCTTTGGGGTGAAATATTCTGAAGATGTCAATTTTTCCATCTGATCTAGTGAGTCATTTAGGATTGATATTTCTTTGCTGATTTTTTTTGTTTTTTTGTTTAGAGAATTTATCCAGTGGTGTCAACGGGGTATTAAAATCCCCTACTATGACTGTATTGCTGTTAATCTCTCCCCTGATATCTTCCAGAAGTTTTTTTTTAAATGTATTTAGATGCTCCTGTATTGAGTGCATATATGTTTACAGGAGTTATATCCTCTTGTTGAATTGCTCCCTTTAGTATTATGAAGTGGCCTTCCTTATCTCTTCTTATGGCCTTCACTGTGAGGTCTATTTTGTCAGATATAAGTATTGCTGTCCCAGCTTATTTCTCATTTCCATTTATCTGAAAAATTTTTTTTCTATCCCTTCACTATCAGTCTGTGTGAGTCCTTTGTTCTGAGGTGGGTCTCTTGTAGCCAGCAGATATATGGGTCATGTTTTCTTATCCATTCAGCTACTCTGTGTCTTTTGATTGGAGCATTTAATCCATTTACATTTAAAGTTATTATTGATAGGTACTTGTTTGTCACTATTTTTATTCTTTGTGCCTGTGTTCCTTCTTCCCTTTCTATTTCTTCTTTTTACAGCAGTCCCTTTAGCATTTCTTGCATTGCTGGTTTGGTGGTAATAAACTTTCTTAGCCCTTTTTTTGTCTGTGAAACTCCTGATTTCATCTTCAATTTTGAATGATAGCCTTGCTGGGTATAGTATTCTTGGATTCAGTCCTTTGCTTTGCAACACTTTTTATATTTCATTCCATTCCCTTCTGGCCTGATGTGTTTCTGTTGATAAATCAGTTGGTAGTCTAATAGGAGATCCCTGGTATGTAACTTTCTGTCTCTCTCTGGCCGCCTCTAAGATTCTTACTTTGTCGCTGGTGTTTGCCAATTTAATTATGATGTGTCTTGGTGTCGGACTTTTGGGGTTCATCATGTTTGTGACTATGAGCTTCTTGGATTTGTGTGAGATTTTTCTTCCCGATATCAGGTAAGTTTTCTGTCATTATTTTTTCAAACAGGTTTTCTATTCCTTGCTCTTCTTCCTCTCTTTCTGGCACCGCTATTATGCGGATGCTGTTTTGTTTTGTGTTGTCCCAAATCTCCCTTAGGCTCTTCTCCTGCTTTTTAAGTTATTTTCCAGTTGTTGGTCTGCTTCAGTGTTTTTTCCTACCTTGTCTTCTAGCTCGCTGATGCAGTCCTTAGCTTCTATTCTACAGTTGATGCTTTCTATTGTGTTCTTTATTGATGCTATGTCATTCTTCATTTCTTCTTGGTTCTTCTTCATTTCCTCTTGATTCTTAACACATGTTGTCGAATTTGTCTTCCATCCTTTTCAGCATCCTTTTGACCATTGCTCTGAATTCTTTTTCTGACAAATTGCTTGCCTCCATTTTGTTCATATCCTTTTCTGGTGATTCCTCCTTTTCTTTTGGATGGGGGCTGTTTCTTTGTCTCCCCATTTTTTCTCTTCTCAGGGTGTCTAGTAATGTGGCTTACTCTCTAACACATTGACTAAAAGACACAAAATACAATTCGATACGCCACAACACAGAGGGAACAAAACACTAATGTATTCATGACACCAATAACCCCAAATAAAGGTGACCAGCAGAGAAAAGATAATTAGGGGGAGAAAAGAGTGCAAAATATTATTGAGAAAAGAAAAAAAAGGTAAGAGAGAAAAAGAATAAAAAAGATGGAAAAATCTATGTATATGGGGAAAAAACTCCACAAAATCAACAACTAATCCAAAAAATGCAAACAATAAACACCCAGCAAAAAAGGAGGGGGAGTTGAATCTGAAGAGGCAGAGTTTATTTCCAGAAGGTAAGGTAAAGGCATTGAATGAGTGGGGAGTGGCCATGATTCAATATAGAGGAGGTAAAAAGAGAATGAGTGAATAAGAAGAAAACAAATACTCAGTGAAAAATAATAAATAATAATTAATTTAAAAATATGTATTAAATATATATATAAAAGAAAATTTATATATATAAATAAATAAAAATTTTCCCTTTCTTTAATCTATTCATCTATTTTTGGGAAAGGAGAATAGAGAGCAGATAGGCCTGCGTTTGGTGAGTGAAATTAATTAAGCTATTAGTAGAAGAAGAGAACAAGTGAGGAGAAGAAAAACAAAACATAAAATAAACAAAACAAAACAACTAACAAACAAAAAACAACAACAAGAAAGAGAAGAGAAAAGAGAAGGGTGCATGGACTTGGAGCAGGGGAGAGGAAATTAGATATATGAGTAAGCCAAAAGAGACTACTATACTAGTAATGCGTCAATAAAGCAGATAAAGATCAATTTTTAACAAGGAGTTAAAAGAAAGAGAAAAACTAAAACAGGAACAGGAGAAGAGAAACAGGATGAAAAAGGGAGAAGTGACGAAGAAAGGGTTGGCATAAAGGAAAAAATCAGATGGAGTAAAATATTTATTTAAAAAATTAAAAAATGAAAATAGAATGTAGAATACTAATCCAAAAAATAAAAATAAATAAAAGGTTAAAAAATAATAAATCAAAATATTTTAAAAAATTAAATAAAGAAAAGAGAAAAAATTTTAATTTCTTAAGTAAAAGATAAAAAATAAAAAGGTGAAGTAGTGAAATTCATTCACTTCAGCTGAGTTTTAATGTCCCTTTGGGGCTGGTTTAAGACCCCTCTCTATTGTTCTGTCTGCTACGTCTCAGTTTCCTGTTAGGTAGTGAGCACTGTTTGAAGTTCCCAGCAACCCACCACTCCTCTGTGTCAGATGCCACAGCCTTGGTTTCAGGCAGGCGGGATCAATCTCCCCACTTTGTTTTTCTGCCTGCTTTCATTTGTATTTACACGAGTCTATTTCTGACACGGCCTCTAAGTGGTGGTGTTTCTGTATTAGTTTCCGGAACCAAATGGCCCCTCAACCCAGTCCCCGAGGGCTCCCTGGGGGTATTTCAAATCTTTTTTTCCCTGCTGAGCTCAAGGCTGGGTGTGGCTGTGTTGCTAGGAGGGGCCTGGTCTTCAGGAGAAAAATGTCTGTTCAGGGTTGGAGGGATCAGACTGTCCCAGAGCTGGCCTCCTGATTGCCTATCCCTATTTTGTTCCTCAGCTTCCATAAAACCACCGTCCCCTGCATCACAGCCTTGTTGAGTGTTTGTAATTGAAAGATCCTATGCACTGGGTTTAGTGAGTAAAAGCAAGGAAATTATAAAGACAGAGCAGCCCCGCCACTGCGCGTCTCTCTCCCACCGGCACTGCATGGCTGGTGCAGAACTTCACGCTCCTTTTCTGGGTGCAGCCTCCCATGGCTGTGGGCTTAGATCTAGAGTCCCCTGCTGCCAGCAGCCCTGTAGACCCCCTTTCACAGTCGAGTGCTACATGTGTCTCCAAGGGACGCGGATTTGGTACAACGCAGTCTCCCTCTGACATTCTGGTCCCATCTGCGCGTATTTCTCCCTCCAGCCCAGATCCCCCATCCCACCTCTCTCCAGGCGACCTCTGACCTTTCCATCCACGGATTGTCTCACCAGCTGTGTTTAATTCACTGATTCTGGGTGGATGTTATTCGATTCAGCTGTTTCTTCTATCTGCTCTGTGAGAAGGCGCAGGACCCGTCTGCCTATTTGGCCGCCATTTTGTCTGCCCCTGGACAAACTTTTTAGGAGCCCGGTGGGGGAGGCTGGAGTCTCAGTGTTCGTGAGTTCGCAGCCAAGGCAGCTGGTCCCTGGCCGGTGTGGCTGTAGGGTCCCAGGTGGTGTCCAAGGTCTCCCGGAGTGGAGGTGAGGCTGGGCTCCCAGTCACAGCGGCTCTCCCCATCAAGATGGCGCAGTGTCTCCTATTTAATTTATTTTCATTTTACATTATTTACACCAAAAATATTAGGACAAATTTTAAAGCATGATCAGAATGTTATCTTTACATATTATTAAATTTACAATAAGCATATTTAGGTTTCTTCTCTTAAACCTATATGGAATCTATATGGTATTTCTCAAATGTAAGAGAAATAACAACATACAAATTGCATTCTAAATCTTAAAAATATTTTTTAGCCAACATCTGCTTTGAAGTGTTAAATAAAAAACTTCAAATAATGTGTGATGGCAGTATAGATGAGAAAATTAATCTCTAGTGATTGTGAAATTTATTTTTTTAATGTTCAGAAGAAAACTGTTATGTGCATGACTCATTGTTATTTAAGTATGTTACATTGAAAGACGGATAAAGTACCTTGAAGGACCTCTACTTACTTCTGTGTCATGCAGAAACTCATCCCCTTGTGCTATGCTTGCAATAGATATTATAATAATGGGGCTTAAAATCATGTTTAGCTCTCATCACCTTACAAGTAGTTTTGTTTTTTTAAATCCTCACTTGAAGACATGTTTTCATTGATTTTAGAGAGAGAGGGAGAGAAGAGAGAGAGAAACATCAATCGGTGTTCCTATATATGCCCCTACCAGGTACCTATCTAGGTATATGCCCTGACCAAGAATTGAACCTGCAACCTTTTGGTGTATGGGGAGATGCTCCAACCAACTGAGCCACCCAGCCAGGGCTTATGGGTATAGTTTTTACTCACCCTCACCTTACTTTCAACTCCAACTCCTCTGCTGCAGTTCATTACTTATGTGCATGTGCATACTCCATGATTCAAGTCCTCTTGTTCTAAATAGTTAATGTCCACCAATTTAATCCTGACTAAACATTGTCTCCTCTCCTAAGCACTTCTACTAATGAAGAATATCTGTCCTCACCTTTCAGTGGGGATCCCAGTCCCTCGAATCTTTTCCATACAGACTCTTGACTGCTTTCAGGATGCTTCAAATATAAATGAAATTAACAAGAGAGCATGGTATCATTTTTTTCCCTTGTCTTTTCTTTCAGAGGGTGGTTTTGCTGGGTCAAAACATTGTGAGCCAATGCTATGGGCTCCCAGTTTCTATTGGGCAGATAGTATCTATACTTCTTGTCACCTTTGTGGGACCAGGAACAATGTTAGGCACTTAGAGATGCCTCAAATGATGGACATTTTGATTACTTGATAAAATTGACTTCAAATATTTACCATGGTCAAATTATAAAATATGTTCTTTAGTTAATTTTTACAAGTTAAATGACTTTATATTATCTACAAAAGAGAAAATTAGAAATATATTTTTTAAACTTAAACCAGCTTTATTATTTTTTAATTTTTTAAAATTAGATTTAGTGGCGTGGCATTGGTTAATAAGATTATACAGATTTCAAGTGTACATTCCTATGATACATGATCTTTATGTTGCATTGTGTGCCCATCACCAAAGTAAAATCATCTTCTATCACCATATATTTTGCCCCTTTAACCTTTACTACTCCCACCCCCCTTCCCTCTGGTAACCACCATACTATTGTCTGTGTCTATGAGTTTCAGTTTTATATGCCACATGTGAGTGAAATCATATGGTTTTTAGCTTATTCTGACAGACTTATTTCACTTAGCATAATATTCTCAAGGTCCATTCATGTCACAAATGGCGCTATTTCATCTTTTCTTCATGGCTAAGTAGTATTCAATTGTATATATGTACCACTCATGTTCTTTAGCCAATCAATCATCTATCAAAGGACAATTTGGTTGTTTACATTTCTTTGCCACCATGAACAATGCTGCAATGAACACAGGGGTGCATATAACTTAATGAATAAATGTTTTCAATATTTTTGGGTAGATACCCAGAAGAGGGATTATTGGGTCATATGGGAACTCTATCCTTAATTTTTTGAGGAACCTCCATACTGTTTTCCATCATGGCTGTACCAGTTTACATTCTCACTAGCAGTGAATGAGGGTTCCTTTTCTCCACAACTTCTCCAACACCTGTTATTACTTGTTGATAATAGCCATTCTAACAGATGTGACATGGTATCTCATTGCAATTTTGATTTGCCTTTTCTTAATAGCTAGTGAAGTTAAACATCTTTTCATATATCTGTTGGCCATTTATATGTCTTCTTGGGAGAGGTGTTTGTTCAGGTCCTCTGCCCATTTTTTAATTGGATTGCTTGTTTGGTGTTGAGTTGTATGAGTTCTTTATATATTTTGGATATTAAATCATTGTTGGAGCTATTGTTTGCAAATATCTTCTCCCATTTGTTGTTTGCCTTTTGGTTTTGTTGGGATTTCTTTTGCTGTGCAGAGTTTTTTAGTCCCATTCATTTATGTTTGACTTTCTCTCCCTTGTCTTTGGGTTCAAATTCATAAAATGTTCTCTGTGATCAATACCCATAAGCTTAGTACCTATGCTTTCTTCTCTGTAACATTGTTTCAGATTTTATATTTAGGTCTGTGATCTATTTTGAATTATTTTTTGTAGATGGGGACAAACTAACTAGTTTCATTCTTTTGCATGTGGCTTTCCAATTTTTCCAATACCATTTATTCAAGAGGCTTTCTTTTCTGTATTTTTGGCTCCTTTGTCAAAAAGTATTTGCCCATTTACATGTGGTTTTATTTCTGGGATCTCAGGTCCCTTCCATTGGTCTGTATGTCTGTTTTTCTGCCAATACCATGCTGTTTTGGTTATTATAAATCTGTAATATAATTTGAAGTCAAGTAGTGTGATACCTCCAGCTTTGTTCTTTCTTCCCGAGGATTGCTTTGGCTGTTTGGGGTCTTTAGTGGTCCCACACAAATCTGATGATTTTCTGTTCTATTTCTTTTTAAAATGTCATTGGGATTTTGATGGGGATTGCATTACATCTATATATTGCTTTGGGTAATATGGCTATTTTAACTATGTTGATTGCTTCAATCCATGAACACAGACTATCTTTCCATTTCACTGTGTCTTTTTCAATCTCTTTTAATAAAGCTTTATAGTTTCCAGTATATAAGTCCTTCACATGCTTTGTTGTTTATTCCTAGGTATTTTATTCTATTTATTGCAATTGCAAGAGGAATTGTTATTTTTGTTTTTGTTTTTCTGAAATTTCATTGTTAGTGTATAGGAATGCAGTGTAATTTTATATATTGATTTCGTATCCTGCAACTTGACTGTATTTGTTTATTGTTTCTAATAGTTTTTTTGGTGGAGTCTTTAGGCTTTTCTATGTACAGAATCATATCATCTGCAAAAAGTGAACCTTTTACTTCTCCATTCCCCAATTTGGATGCCTTTTATTTATTTCTTTTGCCTGATTGCTCTGGCTAGGACTTCTATAACTATCCTACCTAATAATAGACAAATATAAAAATTGACCATACCTCCGACACACCCACAAGCCACGCCCACAAGCCACGCCCACCATCCAATCAGAGTGAGTATGCAAATTAACCCAAACCAAGATGGCTACAGCCACAGAGAGCAAGGTTTCCTAGGTAACAGAGGAAGCCAAGCTTTCCGCCTGCCCTTGCCAGGCCTAAGCCTCCACTCAAGCTACAAAGTTTCAAGTATAGAAAGTAAACAAATGGCGACAGAATGGAGCTTGAGAGAGCAGGCCAGGGTTGCCGCCGGCAACAAGGGAAGCAAAGCTTTCCACACACCCTGGCCGGGCCCACCCGCTTAAGGCAACAAAGTTTCAATTATAACCCCAACACAAATGGCTGCCGGCCGCGGAGGGAGCCCCAGGCTTGGCTCCACTCCAGGCTACAAAGTTTCAATTGTAGAAGGAAAATAAATTCCAGATACCAGAGCCTCTGCTTGGGTTGCCAGGGGGTGTGGCCGGCCTGCAAACCACCACAGGCCCCTTGCTCAGGCTGCCCCACGCCCCAAGGGAATCCCCACCTGATCCGGGACACCCTTCAGGGCAAACCAGCTGGCCCCCACCCCTGTACCAGGCCTCTATCCTATCTAATAAAAGAGTAATATGCAGATTGATCATCACTGCAACACACAATATAACTGCCCCCATGTGGTAAAGATCCTGCCCCCATGTGGACACAAGATGGCCACCACAAGATGGCCAGCAGGAGAGGGCAGTTGGGAGGCACCCGGCCTGCAAGGGAGGGCAGTTGAGAAGGACCAGGCCTGCAAGGGAGGGCAGTTGGAGGTGATCAACCCTGCAGGAGAGGGCAGTTAGGGGGGACCAGACCGGCAGAGGAGGGAAGTTGGGGGCAAACAGGTTGGCAGCAGAGTGGTTAGGGGGTGATCAGGCTGGCAGGCAGAAGTGGTTAGGGGCAATCAGGAAGGCAGGCAGGCAAGCAGTTGGGAGCCAACAGTCCTGGATTGTGAGAGGGATGTCCGACTGCCCTCTGGGATCGGGCCTAAACGGGCAGTCGGACATCCCTGGAGGGGTCCCAGATTGGAGAGGGTACAGGCTGGGCTGAGGGACAACCCCCCTCTGTGCACGAGTTTCGTGCACCGGGCCTCTAGTCTATCTATATAAAAGCCAAGCAACCAGAATGATGGAATGACCAGAATGACCAGAAAGTCCGGAACGACCAGTTGCTATGATGCGCACTGCGGTGACCAATCAGCCCCCCGCAGTCAGTGTGGGGCTGGCTGGCCAACCACCCACGGCCCCTCCCCCCAGCTGGCCCCGCCCCTGATCACCCACCCCCTGATCGGGGGCAGTGTCAGCCGGCCACCCATGGCCCCTCCCTCCAGCCGGCCCTGCCCCCAATTGGCCCCCCAATCTCGATTGGGGGCGGGGCCAGCCGGCCAACCTCCTTCATCCCCTCTCCCCTGAATGACTCCGGCTCCGATCAGGGCAGGCCGGCCAGACCCTACCTGTGCATGAATTCATGCACAGGGCCTCTAGTCTATACTAATAAAAGGGTAATATGCTAATTAGACCAGATAGACTAGACGTCTTCTGGACATCATTCCGGACGTCCTTCCTGACAAAGCCATGGGCGTGGCCGGCCTGCAAACTGCCCGCCGTGGCCCCTCGCAGTCAGACATCCCCTGAGGGGTCTCAGATTGGAGAGGGTACAGGCCAGGTCGAGGGACCCCCTCCCTCCCATGCACGAATTTCATGTACCGAGCCTCTAGTGGTAAATAAGAGTGGAGAGTGGGCATCCTTGTCTTGTTCCTGATCTTAGAGGAAAAGCTTTCAATTTTCTCCCTTAGCTGAAGGTTTGTCATATATGGCCTTTATTATGTTTACCTATCTTTTTTTAATATATATATATTTTATTGATTTTTTTACAGAGAGGAAGGGAGAGAGATAGACACATCGATGAGAGAGAAACATTGATCAGCTGCCTCCTGCACAACCCCTACTGGGGATGTGCCCGCAACCAAGGTACATGTTCTTGACCAGAATCGAACCTGGGACCCTTCAGTCTGCAGGCGGACGCTCTATCCACTGTTAGTGTGGTATATTACATTGATTGATTTGTGTATGTTGAACCATATTTATGCCCTGGAATGAATCCTACTTGATTGTGATGTTTTATTTTTTAATGTATTGGTATGTTCAACTTGCTAGTATTTTTATTTAGGATTTTGCCTCAGTATTAATTAGAGATATTGGTCTATAGTTTTCTTTTCTGTGTGTTATTCTTCTCAGGTTTTGGTATTAGGGTTATGTTTGGTCTCATAAAATGTGTTAGGAAGCATTACTTCTTCTTCAGTTTTTTGGAAGAGTTTGAGAAGGATAGATACCAGATCTTCTTTGAATGTTTGGTTGAATTCACTAATAAAACCATCTGGTCCTGGAGTTTTATTTTTGGGGAGAATTTTTTTTTTCTTTTTTATGGTTGCTTCAATTTCCTCACTGTTGATCAGTCTGTTTATATTTTCTAGTTCTTCATGATCCAGTCTAGGAAGGTTATATATTTCTAGATTATTTCTTCTAGATTATTGAATTTGGTGGCTCACATATAGTATTTCTTAGTATTCTAGTATGATCCTTTATATAACAGCAATGTCTGTGGTAACTTTTCTTTCATTTCTGATTTTGTATACTAGTATATAAGTCTCTTCCTTTTTCCTTAGTGAGTCTAGCCAGGGGTTTGTTAATTTTATTAATCTTTTCCAAGAACCAGCCTTTTGCTGTATTAATTTCTTCTGTAGTCTTTTTGTTCTGTATTTCATTCAATTCTGCTCTAATTTTTATGATTTCCTTTTTTTCTGCTGACTTTGGGCTGCTTTTGCTCTTCTTTATTAGTTTTTTAAGATGTGATGTTGGGTTGTTTACTTGAGATTTTTCTTGTTTCTTGAGATAGGCCTATAATGATATAAACTTCCCTTTTATTGCTACTTTCACTGCATTCCAGAAGTTTTGATATGTCATATTGTCACTCTCATTTGTCTCTCTCTCTTTTTTGCTCTGACCTTTTATTTCTTCTTTAACCCAGTCATTTTTTTAGTAATATTTTGTTTAATCTCTAAATATTTGTAGGGGTTTTTACTTATTGCAATTGTTTTATTTTTTAAAGAAATATTTATTGTTCATATTACAGATGTTCCTCTTTTTCCCCCCATAGCTCTCCTCCATCCGGTTCCCCCCCCCCCCCATGCCCTTACCCCCCGCCACTGTCCTCATCCATAGGTGTAAGATTTTTGTCCAATCTCTTCCTGCACCCCTGAAGCCCCCTTCCCCCCCGCCGCCCTGAGATTTGTCAGTCCACTCCCTTTCTATGCCCCTGATTCTATTATATTCACCAGTTTATTATGTTCATCAGATTTTTTATTCACTTGATTTTTAGATTCACTTGTTGATAGATATGTATTTGTTGTCACTTTGTTTTTCATAATTTTTATCTTTACCATTTTCTTCTTTTTCTTCCTCTTCTTAAAGAATTCAGCATTTCATATAATCCTGGTTTGGTGGTGATGAACTCCTTTAGCTTTTTCTTGTCTGTGAAGCTCTTTATCTAACCTTCAGTTCTACATGATAGCTTTGCTGTGTAGAGTAATATTGGTTGTAGGTTCTTTTTGTTCATCACTTTGAATATTTCTTGCCACTGCCTTCTGGCCTGCATAGTTTCTGTTGAGAAATCAGCTTACAGTCGTATGGGTACTCCCTTGTAGGTAACTAACTGTTTTTACTGTTTTTCTCTTGCTGCTTTCAAGATTCTCTCTTTGTCTTTTGCCCTTGGCATTTTAATTATGATGTATCTTGGTGTGGTCCTCTTCGTTTGAGGTTCTCTGCGCTTCCTGAACTTGTAAGTGTATTTCTTTCACCAGGCAGGGAAAATTTTCTGTCATTATTTCTTCTAATAGGTTTTCAATATCTTGCTCTCTTCTTCTTCTGGCACCCCCATAATTCGGATGTTGTTATGCTTGAAGTTGTCCCAGAGGCTCCTTACACTATCTTCATATTTTTGGATTCTTTTTTCTTTTTGCTTTTCCATTTGGGTATTTTTTTGCTTCCTCGTATTTCAAATCTTTGACTTGGTTCTTGGGATCCTCTAGTCTACTGTTGAATCTCTGCATATTATTATTTATTTCAGTCAGTGTATGCTTAATTTCTGACTGGTCCTTTTTCATTTTTTTGGCATTCTCATTAAGATCCTTGAAGGTCTCACTAAGTTCCTCGGAGGTCTCACTAAGTTTCTCGGAGGTTTCTAGAAGATTCTTGAGTAACCTTATAACTGTGGTTTTGAACTCTATGTCCAGTAGTTTGCTTTCCTCCATTTCTTTCATTCGTGACATGTTTCTTTGTCTTTGCATTTTGGCTGCTTCCCTGTGTTGATGGAGTGGCTTTGTGTGGTAGGTGTCCTCTAGGTCCCAGTGGCTTAGCCTCCCCAATCACCTGAGGTGGACACTCTTGGTGCACCCCTTTGTGGGCTGGGTGCACAGTCTTGTTGTACTTAAGCCTTGATTGCTGTTGGTATCACTGGGAAGAATTGACCTCCAGGCAAATTGGCTGTGAGGACCTGCTGTGTCTATAATGGAAGAACTGCTGTGCTGGAGACACCCTTACGGGGCAGGACTTGCTTCAGTGGGGCTTTGGTGCTCACTGAGTCTGCCTCTTGAGTGTGTCCCTTATGGATGTGAGGAGTTGAAATCTGGTATCGTTTCACACTGACCACTAGGTACACTGGCTCCTGGATCTCCAAAGAGGTGAAAAGTCAGCCACTGCCTGAGACCTGCCCCCCGCCCAGTAGGAGCTACAGCAAGATCTGCAAATTTCTCCTCTTTGTTTGGGGTTTGGAAGTTTTGGAGCTCTCTGACCTAGCTGCAGTTTGTTAGGTTAGGCTTGAAAGGACAGGCCATTCATATGCAAAAACCGCTGCGCACATCTTGCGTGGGTTTGTAAATTGGGTGGGGCGGGGTCTCAGGGAATCACCAGGGCTGAGCAAACAGAGATGGCTGCCAGTCAGCCGTCTCCGCGTCCCTGCGTCCCGCGCTCCAATGCAGTAACATTGATCCCTGCGAGCACCTCTGCGAGAAAGCCACCCTCACTTTAGGACTCAATGCCAGATAGGCCAGTTTCTCCCTGTAGGAGTCTCGGTCCCCAGAGTCTCGCTGGAAACTAGTGCACCCAGTTGCCAGCCCGACTCACACGCCTCCGTACCTCTGCTCTTCCGCGCCTCTACACTTCCTACCCAGTCTCAATGTGCTTTTTTCTTTCCTTCTAGTTGTAGAACTTCTACTCAGCCAGCTTTCTCATGGTTCTGGATGATAGTCGTTTTGTCTTTTAGTTGTAGTTTTGGTGTGGTTGTGAGGGGCAGCACGTACAGGTATATACCTTATGCCACCATCTTGGTTTCTCTGCAGTTGTTTTCTAATTTCAAAGCATTGTGGTCAGAGAATATGCTTTGTATGATTTCAGTCTTCTAAAATTTGTTAAGGATAGGTTTGTGTCCCAACATATGGTCTATCCTTAAGACTGTTCCATGTGCACCAAAGAAAAATGCATATTTTGGTGTTGAGATGAAAGGCTCTGTATATATTGATTATGTCCATTAGGTGTAATGTATCATTTAAGGACGATATTTTTTTTACCGATTTTCTGTTTGGATGATCAATCTAGAGCTGTCAGTAGAGTATTTAGGTCCTCTACTATGATTGTGTTTTTGTCAGTTTCTCCTTTTAGTTCTGTTAGCAGTTGCTTTATATATTTTGGTGCTCCCTGATTGAGTACATATATATTGAGAAGTGTTATGTCTTCTTAATGTGTCCCCTGCATCATTATAAAATGTCCATCGTTGTCTCTTATTACCTTTGTTATCTCAAAATCTATTTTGTCAGGTATAACTATGGTTACACCTGCTTTTCTATGGATGCTATTTGCTTGGAGATTCATTTTTCACTTTGAATCTGTTTTTGTCTTTGCAGCTTAGATGTGTGTCCTGAAGGCAGCATATGGTTGGGTTTTGTTTTTGATCCAATATGCTATTACTTACCTTATCGGTGAATTAAGTCCATTTACATTAGAATACTTATTGATGTATGAGGATTCCCTGTAACGATATTATCTTTTGTTTTCTGGTAGCTCTGTGCCTCCACTGGTTCTCATCCTTTGTGTTTCTGTTGTTTTTCATACATTTTTCCTCTTTCCTGTTTTTTTAAGCTATGTGTTTCAGTGTGTGTGTGTGTGTGTGTGTTTACCATTAGGTTTATGAAAAAGAAAGTTTCATGTATACAATAGTCCTTTTTTTTAATGCATCTGATCTCCATCCTTCTTTGCAAATTGAGACCTCTACCCCCTCTATTTTTATGTTACTGTTATCACAGATTATTTGTTTATGCTGTAAGTTTGTTGATGATCTTACTCATAGTGTTATGACCTTATGCTCTTTGTTTCAGATAGAATAACCCCTTCAAGTAATTCCTACAATGGAGGTTTTCTGGTGATAAATTCCCTCAGCATCTGTACATCTGGAAAAGTCTTTATTTCTTTTTCATATTTGAAGGATAACTTTGCTGGATATATTATTCTAGGCTGGTAATTTCTCTCTTCAAGTAGTTTGAATATTCAGATCCACTCTCTTCTGGCTTGTAGCATTTCTGCTGAGAAGTATTATCATATCCTAATGGGCTTTACTTTATGGGTTACTTTCTTTTCTCTGGCCGCCTTGATAATTCTTTCTTTGTAATTAATTTTGGCAGTTTTAGTACAGTGCGCCTGGAGAAGGTCTTTTTGGATTAAGGTAATTAGGTGTTCAGTTTGCTTGCTGGATTCAAGGAATTAGCTCTTTCCATAGGTTTAGGAAGTTTACATCAACTGTTTGTTAGAATAGGTTCTCTGTTCCCTACTCCCTCTCTTTTTCTTCTGCTATGCGTATTATTTCTGTATTGCTTTCTGATGGAGTCAGATAGTTCTTGTAGAATTCTTTTGTTGTTGTTTTTTATGCTCATGTCTCTCTCTTCTTCCCTCTGCATTATTTCTAGATTTCTATCTTCAATATTACTAATCTTTCCCCATCTGGTCCTCTCTACTTCCCATGCTCTCTAGTTCATTCTTAATCTCTTTTATTGAGTTCTTCATCTTCAGAATTTGTATTTGGATCTTTTTTAAAGTTTCCACTCTTTGGTAAAGTGCTTGTTTGTTTATTTGGTTTCTGATTTTATTAAACTGCCTATCTGTGTTTTCTTGAATCTTGAGTTTTTCAGAACTACAATCTTGAATCCTCTGTCATTTAAATAACATATTTCTATATCTTTAAGTTTATTTTCTAGAGATTTTCCATTTTCTTTCTGAGCTGCCTTGTAACCTTGGCTATTCATGGTATTTGATGGATTCCTTCTCTGTCTAGGCATCTATGTATGATTGGCACTTTTCTAGTAGATTGGTAAGAAGTCTTTTTATTGTTTTCCAGTAGGTGGCATTGGATTATAAGTTTTTTAGCTCTCTTGCACTTCTCTGGTTTTTCATATTTCTGTGGGGGTGGTGGAAAATGGCCTTTGTTCCCTGAGAAGGTGGGCGCTTTCCCCGTGATCCAGTCACCCAGGTCTCAGGAGACTAATCTTATGGGGAACATGGTGGGCAATGTGGCTCCAAATTTGTGAAATCCCAGTGCTGTCTCCCTTGGCCATACGTTGTTGGCAGTGCAGCCTCATTGTGCAGTTGTGGGGTGAGCTGTAGGAACCAGGCTACCTTTTTTGTTGCTTTGCCCTCTAAGCAATGGCAACAAGTGGGCCTTCGTGGCATTCCCCTGAAGCTCCAGCCAATCCTGACATTAGTAGCAGAGTGTTCCTTTCACTCAGTGAAAGAGTGTTTCTGTAGTACAAGTTCTCAGGTTTGCAGAAAATGTTCTCTGCAACCCTACATGAAGGGTGAGGGGAGGCGAGCTTTTGGTGGTTAAGGGAAAGCGGCCAGGCTCCATGGCCAAATAACTGAGGCTTTACTTGTGTGTTTCATCCCTGCCCAGGTCACTGGGCTCACCTGCAGCTTATACTATCCACTCCTGCAGGAATGCTAACTAAATCTCTTTCCTCCTCCGGGTTGAAGGGAGTGCCATTCACAACCTGATTCCTCTTCTCTCTGGGCTGAGCCCTGCAGTGAGCTTCTGGCTGCAAGTCTGAGTCCATGGCTCCTTGAGCTCTTCTCACTTCTTGCTTCCCGGGTTCACCCCCACTTGCTCAATGTGCAGATCTCAGATGTGTTTGTGAGCAGGGAATCCTTTGTTGAATTATAGCTGTTCAAATTGTTGAAACTTCAAGGGAAGAGACCAAGGGGATCTCTCATGCTGCCATTCCTCTGATGTCACTGAGATGAGAAATAGATTTTTAAATGTCTTCATATAAGTGGTCACTTAGTCCAATGGCTCTATAGTAAAGTTTTGTTTTTTTTATCATACATATCTGAGATTTATGCCCGCTAACCATCTCTTCCTCATCTTTAACAGATTGCCAAAATCGAAAATGTCAGTCATTTGTGTGATTTGAGAGTTTTAAACCTTGCCAGGAACCTTTTAAGTCATGTTGATAATCTTAATGGGCTGGATTCACTAACTGAACTGAACTTGCGACACAATCAAATCACTCTTGTGGTAAGTATTAAAATGGAATCAATGTGCGATTCCTGGCTGTTCCTTTAGGGAAATGAAATAAATATTATAGCATTGATTTATGCAAAGTAAGCAGCTAAGCTAATTCTGTTTCCTTCTGAATTTAATTTGCAGACATAATTATTAAGCTTTATATATTTTTGATTTTGGGAAGTATTTTTGTGTTTTCTATTTTAAAATTTAAATATAAAATTAAAAACAGAATAGAAATATTATCAGTAAATGAATCAGCTAGTGTAAATGTATACTGAATCATTTCCTATTTTATCATGGGTATAGAATTCATATGAAAGAAGTTTATTAATAATTGAATGCTGATGAATTGTTGCAAAGGGAAATTTGGAGTTTTGGAGCTGTGAAGGCATGCATAAATATCATGTTCTTTGCAATTTTTATTTTTTAAATCTATTCTTATTGATTTCAGAGAGGAAGGGAATGGGAGAGAGAGATGGAAACATCAATGATGAGACAGAATCATTGATTGGCTGGCTCCTGCATGCTCCTTACTGGGGATCAAGCTTGCAACCCAGGCATGTGCCCTGACCGGGAATTGAACCGTGACCACTGAGCAACACAGCCTGGGCTCGTTGCAATTTTTAAAGAGGCAGCTTGTATAGTGAAAATAGGATTGCATAGTGCATCAGAGGCCTAGTTCTGGTCTTAGCTTCATCTTACAGTACCTATGTGACCTTGGGCAAATCACTTTAACTGTGTAAGCCTCAGTTTACTTTTTTCTAAAATAAGAGCATTGGGTTAGAGTTTTCCTAGGGTCCTTTTTGGCTTTCTGATTCTGAAAAAAAAAAAAAGCCATAAAGATGTAAGAGAACTGGCATGTGAGCAGGAGGAAAAAGGTAAGCATTGTGGAGACAAAACTACAGAAAGGCGAACCTGGAATTCTGAAAAGAGATTGTCAGGTTTATAGTTTTACTCAAGTTCAGCAACTAAATAATAGCTAACACTCAGGTATTTTGTATTGGGAATATGTAAAGAGCACTAGAAATACGGCTTTCAATTGTATGATATGTACAAGCCACGCAGACTGCTAATGATTGATAAAAACATTATTTGTTCTTTTAACAAGTTTTCGATGTTTACATGCAATAGAAAAACTGTGTTAGGTTCTCTCTGGATATCATTTAAGCACTTTCAAAGGCACAATCTAACTCAACTTTTTCAAGACATTGAGTTCCTTTGTAAATAAGTAAGTGTACCTTAAGTAGTATTCTTCGAAAGGCTGGAGGACTGATGATGATTTATCTCTAGGTCTCATTGTACAGACTGGTTTCATTTTGAAGTTTTCCCAGAAAATCTGAGTCACATAATGCTCATATCTTTTTTGGATAATTTCAGAACCTTCTCCAAGACACGGATTTACTCCAGAGTCTCTAAATTCTGTCAGGCCCTCCCCAAGAATAGATTTAAATATTGGAAATGGCTTATTTAAAAAACATACAGGTTGAGTTTACCTGTTACATTGCTAAGTCTCTAGGAACTTTGCTCAGGCTGGACTTTGTCTGTCCTTGGGACATTGGATATGGTAAGAATCCAAAAAGTTTTGGTTACAGTAGGGTACAGAAATGTATTGGCTCTGGCATATTTCAGTCTATATTTTGTCTTTCTCTTGGAAAGTGCATTATGCATATCCTGGAAATTCCTTATTGAGTTTCTCATTTAGTATCATGTCTAATTACTGTTATAGCCTAGGCATCAGTAAACATCTTAGGGAAAAGGAAATTATATTACTTTCTAAAAGTTTAAAACATTATACATATAGTATCATTGTCAGGATATAAGTATGATGCATATTCATTTATAGGAAATTGTGAGTATACATATAAGGATACATAAGAAACTTTACCCAACTCTTATTTTTTTTAAAGCATTTTTCTAAAAGAACTAAGAGACTTTTAAATCTGAGGGTTCTCCCCCTCCACCTTCCACTTTATCTTCTTATTCCAGGGTTAGTTATCACACTTAAAAGTTTTGCTTTATTTCTTTTGTTGTTTTGATTTTTCTCAACGGCTGGTAATCCTTAAATGAGGATCATGTTAAGTAGTGGCTAGGTCTCTTGTGCAGCTTAATAAGTCTTTTTAACCATAACATCTCTTCCTAGTATGATCACTAGATTTGTGGAAGCTGTTCAATTCCACATACTGGCAGGCTTCCATTTTGAGTGAGTGGAAGGGAAAAGCAGACTTGCTTTGTAATTGCCAAAATAGGAAAGACTATTGTTGGGGTAGGACTTTAATATCTTTTGTACCAGGTGAAATTGCCATTCCTATTCCACCTCTGGTCCTACTGTAGTAGTTATTAACCATCTCCATAGATAAAACACCCACACTTTCCATCCTTCCTTGACAAATACTCTTTATTTAGAGACCAGATCCCAATTCTCCAACTAAGGGTTTCCTCAGCCAGCTGCTCTCAGGTGGTTGTGTGTGTGCATGGCTGGGGTAGAGGTGGACTGGGCTGGGGGTATGGAGTTGTTGGTATTTCTGGAATAGCTGTTGAGTAGACAGACCTTTAATTACACTTCCACTTAATTAGCCACAGTCAACCACCAGTCCACACCTGCGCTTTTTATGTACTGATTTGGAGCATGGAGCAGGATGGCATTCTGTCAGAAAGGATTGGTGCCTTTGCAATGCAGCAGCTCTTTTGTGAATTGAGCTGCAGTTTTCTCTGTTCAAGATCATCTCCTGTTGCAGAAGACCAAAGAAATACCAAGCACGCTTCCTAGAGAAAGGGAGGGACCCCGTTTATTAACACTAGTGGACTCCGGGAATAATTTCCAAATCAGAGTGAAGAAACACGCAGAGGGCTTCACTTTTTATAACCTTCTGGGGTCTTTGTCTTGCAGATATGGTTCCGCCCCCTTTCCTGGGCTTACAGGAAGGCCCCCAGGTGTTGGGGGTCCCCAGGCCATATCCGATGATCTGTCCTGGGGCCAGCGATAACGACCGCCCCCCCCCCCCCCTCCAGGGCAGTGCATTGTTCACAGTTTTTATGGCCTGACAAGCCTTGCAAGACCAGTTTCCTCCTCACTCTGATATTATCCTCTCTGCTTTTCAGCTCCCTGAAGTTCATCGAATGTTGATCTGTTGTTGATAACTCTCTCTCTTTTTGGATTTACTCTTTTTGTGTTTGTTTGTTTGTTTTGCTTCACCCATTGAATTTTGAGAAGGACATGAAATAAATGCACTACCTATTTCACCATCGCGTCAGAGATCTCATTTTTTGATGTAGAAAAGTTGTTTGTTAAATTTGCTAATCTTTTTCTTGGAAATTTTAAAACACATGTCTTTTTAGTTTACATGGTATTTTCCCTTTTAAAATATTACAGACATTCCCAAAAGAATAGAAAGTAATATTCCAACATTTGTGTATCCACCAATCAACTTAATAAATAAAAATGTTTCAAATAATAGTTGAGGCCTTCTGTGTAACTCTCCCCCATCACATTTTCTTCCTCCTTTGCAGAGGTAACCCCCATTATGAATTCGGTGTTTATTCCCATGCATGTCTGTTTTTTCCCCATATCTATATGTATCCCTAAATAATATGAAGTAATTCTTTTGCATGCTTTTAAATGTCCTATAAATGGTATCATCATAGTAGTGTATGTATCTTCTGTAAGTTGTTTTTATTAACATTATGTTTTGAGATTTATCTATGTTGATACCTGTAGCTCTGGTTCACTAATTTTCATTGTTATATAGTACTATATTATATTACTAGAAGCCCGGTGCACGAAATTCGTGCACGGCGGGTGGTTGTCCCTCAGCCCAGCCTGTACTCTCTCCAATCTGGGACTCCTGGTGGGATCGGGTCTAAACGGACAGTCGGACATCCCTCTCACAATCCAGGACTGCTGGCTCCCAACTGCTTGCCTGCCTGCCTTCCTGATTGCCTCTAACCGCTTCTGCCTGTCAGCCTGATCACCCCCTAACAACTCCGCTGCCAGCCTGGTTGATGCTTAACTGCTCCCCTGCCAGCCTGTTTGCCCCCAACTTCCCTCCTCTGCCAGCTGGTCACCCCTAACTGCCCTCTCCTGCAGGGTTGATCACCTCCAACTGCCCTCCCTTGCAGGCCTGGTCCCTCTCAACTGCCCTCCCTTGCAGGCCTGGTCCCTCACAACTGCCCTCCCTTGCAGGCCTGGTCCCTCTCAACTGCCTTCTCTTGCAGGCCCGGTGTCTCCCAACTGCCCTCTCCTGCTGGCCATCTTGTGGTGGCCATATTGTATCCACATGGGGGCAGGATCTTTGACCACATGGGGGCAGCTATATTGTGTGTTGCAGTGATGATCAATCTGCATATTACTCTTTTATTAGATAGGATAGAGGCCTGGTACAGGGGTGGGGGCCAGCTGGTTTGCCCTGAAGGGTGTCCCGGATCAGGGTGGGGTTCCCTTGGGGCGTGGGGCAGCCTGAGCGAGGGGCCTGTGGTGGTTTGCAGGCCGGCCACGCCCCCTGGCAACCCAAGCAGAGGCCCTGGTATCTGGAATTTATTTTCTTTCTACAATTGAAACTTTGTAGCCTGGAGTGGAGCCAAGCCTGCTGCTCCCTTCGGGGCGGCAGCCATTTCTGTGGCAGTTAATTCACCTTCTACAATTGAAACTTTGTTGCCTTAAGCCAGTGAGCCCGGCCAGGGTGTGCGGAAAGCTTTGCTTCTCCTGTTGCCGCCGGCAACCCTGGCCTGCTCTCTCAAGCTCCATTCTGCCGCCATTTGTTACCTTCTGCAATTGAAACTTTGTAGCTTGAGTGGAGGCTTAGGCCTGCAATGGCTATTGGAAAGCTTGGCTTCCTCTGTTACCTGGGATACCTTGCTCTCTGTGGCTGGGGTTAATTTGCATACTCGCTCTGATTGGCTGGTGGGCGTGGCTTGGCTGGTGGGCGTGGCTTATGTAATGGAGTGATGGTTAATTTGCATATTACCATTTTATTAGAGAGGATTGTAACTAAATAGTCATTCTTCTATTTATGAAAAGTAATATTATTTTTAATTTTTTGTTATTAAGTGATGCAGATAACTTTTTTTTTACATGTATTTTTGTGTCTATGTATATAACGCTGTCTCTAGGTCAGTGGCTTTCAAACATTTTTAGCCATAATTTATGGCAATAAAACGTTTACATTGAAACCCACTTATTTAATACATATTTATGTGAGTTCAGTATAAATAATGGGAGCAAGCATTTCATGAAACTTCATACCCTACCTTTACTGTAATCCATTCTAGTATATCCTATTTGATTCCATTATATTTCATTAAAAAATGTTGGTTTAAAGAAAACGTTGGTCTCAACCTACTGAATTGATTTATTGACCAATAAAAAATTGGTTGCAACCTGTATTTGAAAAACAGTGCTCAATGGTGGATACTTAAGAGAACCTTGCTGGGTGCCAGGATTATGCACATTATTTCACTTTATCAGATACCTCCAAGTTTTTCCCACGGTGATGGTACCAAATTACATTTCCATCAGTACTACCTGAGAATTTCTTTAATTTCACATCTTTGGTGAAGCTTGATGTTCTCAGACCTTTTTATTTTTGCTAATCTTTTATTTATTTTTATTTTAATTTTATTTTATTTTTGCCAATCTTTTAACTACGAAATTGTATTGCATTGAGATTTCATTTTAAATTTCCAGTGAGGTTGGCCTTTCATCCTTTTTCTTCTTTAGCATTGAGATTGCCCCTTTTCTGAATAGCCTTATCCTTTGCCCATTGTAAATTTTTTTTTTCCTTTTCCGGTTGATAAAGAAACAAATTTCTTTTATTTCTGCTGTCTTTTGAGGCACAGAAGTAAAAATCATCCCTTATAGGATGTGGACATAAAGATATTTTTCTATATTGTCTAGCAAAGTTTTAAAGTTGGTCTTTAAATAGATTTTAGCTTGTAATGTAATGTTGAAATCCAATTTCATTTTTTTCCTCATTTATTGAAAAGTGAATTCTTTCTGTCTTTCCCTCTGCCCTTGATAGTATCTCCCTCTAGCAAATTAAATATCCACATATACATGGGTCTGTGCCTGACCTCTCTGGCCTGTCTAACTGATATCTATCCATGTTTCAGAATAACACTCTCTTAATAATTGTAACGTTCTATTTTGTTGTCAGAATTAGTAGAAGTAGATTCCCAATCTTTCTTTTTCTTCCCTTTCCTTTCTTTCACAAGCTGCTTTCTTTCCTTGTTTGTTTTTTTTTAAAAATATATTTTATTGATTTGAGAGAGGAAGGGGGGGGGGAGAGAGAGAGAGAGAGAGAGAGAGAGAGAGAGAGAAACATCAATGATGAGAGAGAATCATTGATCGGCTGCCTCCTGCACACCCCACACTGGAGATTGAGCCTGCAACCCAGGCATGTGCCCTGACTGGGAATCGAACTATGACTTCCTGGTTCATAGGTTGACACCCAACCATTGAGTCACGCTGGCAGGGTCCTTCCCTGTTTTTGAAAAATAATCTTGGTCCTTTCTTCTATATACATTCTAGAAATAGCATGTCAAATTTTATGAATAATCCTACTGATCTGTTTGGAATACCTTTGACTTACTTTGAAGACAATTGACTTTTTAATGATATTTAGCCTTCATTATCATAATATGAATATACTAGAGGCCCCACACACGAATTTCGTGTGCAGATATGGTCCGTAGGCCTGGCCTGTGATCAGGGCCATCTTTCCCAGCTGCCCGCAGCCGGTCCCGCTCCCCGCTGCCACCCACACCTAGTTCCCCATTCGCCATCCGCTGATCGGTGCCTGACGGACAGGGGAAGGGACCGAGAGGTGGCCTGTTCCCGCCTGCTCACTGGCCCTGCCCCCACTGCGGGTAGCCATCAGGCTATCAGAGCCTGCCAGCTGGGGAAAGGGACCAAGAGGTGATCAGTGCACTTCATAGTGACTGGTCCAGCGGTCTTTCTGGTCGTTCTGCTGTTAGGGTCAATTTGCATATTACCCTTTTATTATATAGGATAGAGGCCTGGTGCATGGGTGTGGGCTGGCTGGCCTGCCCTGAAGGGGACCCCGGATTGGGGTGGGGGTGTCCCCACTGGGGGGCAGGGCCAGCCTGGGCGAGGGGCCACCGCGGGTTTGCAGGCTGGCCATGCCCCCACTTTGTCAGGATGGACGTCCGGAATGACGTCTGGAAAACATATTACCCTTTTATTAGTATAGATTATTAGTATAGATAATATTAATATGGATGGCATAATATTAATATTGTAGCTTTCTCAATTTATATGTGTCTAATTTAATTATTTTATGCTCTTTTCCATAGGTAGCTTATTAATTTTTTTTTGCTAATCCTCACCTGAGGATATTTTTTCCATTGATATGTGTATTTTTTTTTTTTTTAGAGGGAGAGGAAAGGAGGGAGGGGGGAGGAGGAGGAAGAGGAAAAGAGAGAGAGAGAGAGACAGAGACATCAAACATGTAATTCAGGTACATGCTCTTAACTGAGAATCAAACCTGCAACCCTTAGGTGTGGGGGCCAACATTCTAACCACTGGGATACATCGGCCAGGGCATTTTTGGCTTGTTTTCTTTAGATTTCTTCCCAGATATCTTATACTGTTTTGTTATTCTAAAATTTTTTTGGTCAGAAATAGATTTCCTACTGTTACTAATATATGGAACCACAGTTTATTTTGGTTCATTGATCTTATATCTAGCAACCTTGGTCTAACAATAATTCGAATAAAATATCTGTAGATTATCTTAGGTTTTTAAAATTTAGACAATTATATATATATACATTATATATATACACATTATATATATACTATATATATATATTACAAACAATGATAGTTTTTTCCTATTGTAGATTTTGTATCTTCTTGTTTGACTGAACTTCAAGTTTGACGGAACCTCCAGTACAAAGTTGAGTGAAGAAGTAAAAGTACCTTATTTTTTATTTTAAAGGGAATGCATCACTAATGTTTAAATGCCATTTATCAGTCTGAAGAAATTATCCTCTATTAGTTTGATTCAGGTTTATATTATGAATGGTTTTGGGGTTTTATTAAAAGATTTTTCTTCAGTTATTATATTGATCATATGGATTCTTCTTTGATAAATTAAATTTGAAAATTGTAAGATTTTGTAATGGTAAGTCATTCTAACATTTTTGGTCATTATGTATATTATATACATTCCTGCTTTTGTTTGTTAATAATTTATTTACAATATTTACATCTATGTTAATAAATGATATTGGCTTGTACTTTCTTTTATTTTTATTCTTTTCTGGTATGAAGGTGATACTAGCCTTGTAAAGTATATTGGGGGTGCTTCCCATTTTAATTGTGAATCTCTATTTTGGTTTCCTATCTATAACAATAAAAGCATAATATGCTAATTAGACTGGACAGCTGAACAGCCTTCCGGACGTCATTCCAGACGTCCTTCCGGACAAAGCCACCATGGCGGAAGCCAAGGCAGAGGTGGTTAAGGGCTATCAGGCAGGCAGGCGAGAGGCGATTAGGGGCGATCAGGCAGGCAGGTGATCAGGCAGGTGGGTGATCAGGCAGGCAGGCAGAGGTGGTTAGTGGTGATCAGGCAGGCAGGCGAGCAGTTAGGGGCACGAGTGGTTAGGAGCCTGCAGGATCGGGCCTAAACCAGCAGTCGGACATCCCCTGAGGGGTCCTGGATTGCGAGAGGGTGAAGGCTGGGCTGAGGAACCATCCCTTCTGTGCACAAATTTCATGCACTGGGCCTCTAGTTTAGTATAAATTTCAGTTTATATGAGATAACGATGATCTGTTCCTTGAATATTTGATATGATTTATCTGTTAAATAGGGTAGTTTTAAATGATTGAACTCAGTAATAATAGTGGGCATCAGTTTTGATGTGTAATAGTTTTCTTTCATCTAAATTCACTTTTTTTTGATGTTCTATTTGTAGTCATGTCTCCCTTAACACTTCTACTAATGCTTATTTGTACTCTTTTTTTTTCCTTGATCAACATTACCTGAAGGCTGTGTATTTTACTAGTGGTCTCAAAGAACCAGCTTTTGGCTTTATTGAACCTCTCTCATAGCTTTTAAAAAATATATTTTTGTGGATTTTTGATGTTATCTCTTATTCCCTCTATTTTCTTTCTAAGGTTTTGTGCTGGATATTTGATACATTGGTTTTCAGTCTTTTTAGTTTTTTAATATGAGCCCTTAAGGTTATAAATTTCCCTCTAAGAACCACTATAGTTTCTTCCCCCAAGTTTTGCAATTTAGTAGTTTTATTATCATTTAGTTCTAAATACTTTTATTAGTTACATTATTATTTCTTCTTTGAGCCATATGCTATTAAGAAATATATCTAAAATTTTTAATATGGATTGTCTTGTCATTCTTTTCTAATTTATTGTATTGTGGCTAGTGAATGTGGATTATATGTAATTGGTTCTTTGACGTTTGTTGAGGTTTGCGTTATTACCTTGTTAATACTTATCGTCAATACTTATTAACAATACTAGTAGCCCGTTTGTACGACGATTCGTACAATAGACCTTCATTCACCTGGCTGCCTGCACCAGTTTTCTGCCGGCACCGGGGACCCAGGCCTTGGCTGTGGCCACCGCCTTCTGCCTTTTTCAGGGTCGGGGCTTGGCCCTGGGCAGTGGCCTTGGGCTCGGCTGCACCCAACATCCCTGCTAAGTATCGCAGGAGCCGACCCCCAGTGGTTTCCTGCGATCGGTGCAGGCTCCCCGCTGGTGCCCAAGGCCGGGAAAGCCTCTGCCCCAGGCTTTCCCGGCCTTGGGCTCGCCGCACCCAGCGTCCCTGCTACCGATTGCAGGAGCCGACCCCCTGGTCGTTGCCTGCGATCAGTGCAGGCTCCCTGCTGGTGCCCAAGGCCGGGAAAGCCTTCCCCCGAGGCTTTCCCGGCCTTGGGCTCCGCCACACCCCAACGTCCCTGCAACGGTTTCCTGGTGGGCGTGGTTGGTGGGCGTGGCTTGGGCGTAGTGAAGGTACGGTCAATTTGCATATTTGTCTATTATAAGGTAAGATATTTGCCTAGTATGTACTCAGTATTTGAAGCTATGTTTCTAGGTATACGTAAATTTAAAATTGGTGCATTTTCCTGGTAAATTGTTCCTTTCCTCATTATGTATTAAATATCTTTATTACTCATTTCTTCATTGAACAAGAATTTTTGAGCATGGGCCCTATGCCAGACACTGTTCTAGATATGTATTGTTTGTATCAGGAAGCTAATAATACTTCCTGTCTTAACATTTATTTTGTATAATGTTAATATCAGCTTTCTTTTGGTTATTTTTCCTGGTATATCTTTTTTATTCCTTAGCCTTTTTAACATTTTAAATTTTGACATAATTTCAGAAAATGTTGCAATAATGGTATAATAATAATTACCAGTAACTGTTATTCAGATTTTTTAAATGATAGCATTTTAGTACATTTGCTTTATACTCTCTTGATCATTCTCTCAACTCTTCCTTTCTCTTTATATCTACCAGTCTCTCTGATTCTCTATTTTTTTCTGAACCATTTAAGAGTTAGTTGCAGGCATTATGCATCCTTATCTTCACATATTTCAGTGTGTATTTTCTAAAATCAAGGAATTTTCCTATGTAACCACATTACAGTGATGAAAACCAGGAAATTAACATTTTATGATACTACTAGAGGCCCAGTGCACAAAACTCATGCACGGGTAGGATCCCTAGACCTGGCAGGCGATCATGGCTGATCTGTGGGGTTACCGGCGGGGTGATCAGGGCCCCCCAGCTGGCACCTGCCTTGGCCAGCCTGGCACCGCCAGCTTACCAGCCTCGTCCCCTGGCACTGCCGCTGGTTACCTCCCTCTGTGGGGCAACCGGCGGGGCAATCGGGGGGCTCCGCTGGCACCAGCCTCAGCTGGCGTGGGGCCTGCGGGCTGGGGGCAGCTCCTGCTCTGAGCATCTGCCCCCTGGTTGTCAGTGTGCATCATAGCGACTGGTTGTTCTGCTGGTCATTCTGCCATTTGGTCAATTTGCATATTAGGCTTTTTTATTATATAGGATTACCTAACCTATATAGACCATTCAGATTTTCCCAATTGTCTCAATAGTGTCTATCTATTAAAGCAAAAGAAAATCCAAGATTGCATTTAGTTATGCCTCCCTATTCTTGTTTAATTTGGAAGTGTACCTGAATCTTTCTTTGTATTTCACGACATGGGCATTTTTTATAAGATTTTTTTTCTTTTATTAAGCTTTTAATTTTTTAGAGAAGTTTTAGTTTCACTGCAAAACCTGCAAGGCACAGAAGTTTCCAAATTTTTTGAAGACTATTATTTTATTACTTTGTAGTATGTCCCTCAATTTTGACTTGTCTATTGATGTTTTCTCGTGATTAGATTCAGATTATATACTTTTGTTAGGAATATCAACAGAAGCAATGATGAGTTCTCAGTGTATCATAATAAGTTCTTTAACTCTCAACCTTTTTCTTATAAAGAATGTACAGCTTCTTTTTTAAATCAAGGTAACATTGATTAAAACATTATATAAATTTCAGGTGTACAACATTATAATGTAATATCTGTATACTGTATAATTCATGCTCACCACCAAAAGTCTAGTTTCCATTCATCACCATATATTTGACCCCTTTTACCCATTTTGCCCTCCCCATCTACTCTTCCCCTCTGGTTACCACAAGCTGTTGTCTGTATCTTTAAGTTTGTATTTGTTTTATTTGTTCATTTGTCATTTTTTTGTTTTATATTCCACATGTGAGTAAAATCATGTTTTTTATCCTTTTCCATCTGTCTTATTTCACTTAGTGTAGTATCCTCAAGATCCATGAATGTTGTTGCAAATGGCAATATTTCATCTTTTTTTTTACAGCTGAGTAGCCTTTTGCAAGAAAAATAAATAAAAGGCATCCAGATTAGGAAGGAAGAAGTAACAATAATAACCTTAAATGTAAATGGATAAAATATTCCAATCAAAAGCTATAGGGTAGCTTGAATGTATAAGAAAACATGACCCATATATATGCTGCCTACAAGAGACGCACCACAGAACAAAAGACTAATACAGGATGAAAGTGAAGGGATGGAAAAATTTTCCCATGCCAATGGAAATGAAAAAAAAAGAAAGTGGGGGTAGCAATACTCATATCTGAACAAATAGACGTTAAAATGAAGGCCATAACAAGAGACTATGAAGGCCACTTCATAATACCGAAGGGATTGATCCAACAAGAGGCTATAACCCTGGTAAATATGTATGCACCCAACATAGGAGCACCTAAGTATATAAAAAAACTTCTGGAGGACCTTAATGGAGAGATCAACAACAATACAATCATAGTAGGGGACTTTAACACCCCACTAACATCCCTGGATAGATCTTCCAGACAAAAAAATTAACAAGGAAACAGGAACCCTATACAACACACTGGATCAGATGGATTTAATTGAAAGTTACAGAACATTTTTTCATCCCAAAGCTGCAGAACATACATACTTCTCAAATGTACACGGGACATTCTCAAAGATAGACCACATGTTAGGACACAAAACAAGTTCAAGAAGATTGAAATCATATCAAGCATCTTCTTGGATCACAATGGCATGAAATTAGAAATCAACTATAATAAAAGATTTCAAAAACATTCAAACACACTGAGGCTAAATAGCATGTTATTAAACAACTAGAAGCCCGGTGCACGAAATTCGTGCACGGCGGGGGGTTGTCCCTCAGCCCAGCCTGTACCCTCTCCAATCTGGGACTCCTGGAGGGCAGTCGGACATCCCTCTCACAATCCAGGACTGCTGGATCCCAACTGCTTGCCTGCCTGCCTTCCTGATTGCCCCTAACCGCTTCTGCCTGCCAGCCAGATCACCCCCTAACCACTCTGCTGCCAGCCTGTTTGCCCCCAAATTCCCTCCTCTGCCGGCCTGGTCACCCCTAACTGCCCTCTCCTGCAGGGTTGATCACCTCCAACTGCCCTCCCTTGCAAGCCTGGTCCCTCTCAACTGCCCTCCCTTGCAAGCCTGGTCCCTCTCAACTGCCCTCCCTTGCAGGCCAGGTGCCTCCCAACTGCCCTCTCCTGCTGGCCATCTTGTAGTGGCCATCTTGTGTCCACATGGGGGCAGGATCTTTGACCACATGGGGGCAGCTATATTGTGTGTTGCAGTGATAACCAATCTGTATATTATTCTTTTATTAGATAGGATAGAGGCCTGGTGCACGGGTGGGGGCCAGCTGGTTTGCCCTGAAGGGTGTCCCGGATCAGGGTGGGGTTCCCTTGGGGCGTGGAGCGGCCTGAGTGAGGGGCCTGTGGTGGTTTGCAGGCCGGCCACGCCCCCTGGCAACCCAAGGGGAGGCCCTGGTATCTGGGATTTATTTTCCTTCTACAATTGAAACTTTGTAGCCTGGAGCGGAGCCAAGCCTGCTGCTCCCTCCGGGGCGGCAGCCATCTCTGTGACAGTTAATTCACCTTCTACAACTGAAACTTTGTAGCCTTAAGCGGGTGAGCCCGGCCAGGGTGTGCGGAAAGCTTTGCTTCCCCTGTTGCCGGCGGCAACCCTGGCCTGCTCTCTCAAGCTCCATTCTGCCGCCATTTGTTTGAATTTGTTTACCTTCTATAATTGAAACTTTGTAGCTTGGGTGGAGGCTTAGGCCTGCAACGGCTATGGAAAGCTTGGCTTGCTCTATTACCTGGGAAACCTTGCTCACTGTGGCTGTAGCCATCTTGGATTGGGGTTAATTTGCATACGCGCCCTGATTGGCTGGTGGGCTTGGCTGGTGGGTGTGGCTTATGTAGCGGAGTGATGGTTAATTTGCATATTACCATTTTATTAGAGAGGATGAATGGGTTCAAAGCCACTGTTCTCACAACTGCCTGGTACTGGCACAAGAACAGACATATAAACCAATGGAACAGAACAGAGAACTCAGAAATCAACCCAATCCACTATATTCAATTAATATTTGACAAAGGAGGCAAGAGCACACAATGGAGTCAAGACAGTCTCTTCAATAAATGGTGTTGGAAAAATTGGACAGATACATGCAACAAAATGAAACTAGACCACCAACTTACACCAAACACAAAAATAAACTCAAAATGGATAAAAGACTTAAAGGTGAGATGGGAAACCATAAAAATCTTAGAAGAAGCCATAGGCAGCAGAATATCAGACATACACTGAGTGGCCAGATTATTATGATCTCTGAACGCATAATAATCTGGCCACTCAGTGTATATCCTATATAATAAAAGGCTAATATGCAAATTATCCCCTCGACAAGGAGTTCGACCAGCAGACAGGCCGGCCAACTGCCCATGTCCCCTCCCCCTGGCCAGGCTGGCCGGACCCCACCCATGCACAAATTCATGCACCAGGCCTCTAATACACACACACACACACACACACACACACACACACACACACACACACACACTGAGTGGCCAGGTTATTATGCGTTCAGAGATCATCATAATCTGGCCGGTCAGTGTATGTTGTAGCAATATCTTTACCGATACAGCTCAGGGCAATGGAAACTAAGGAAAAAATAAACAACTGGGACTACATCAAAATAAAAAGCTTCTGCCCAGCAAAAGAAACCATCAATAAAACAAGAGAGTGCACTGCATGGGAGAACATATTTGCCAATGTTATCTCCAATAAGGGTTTAATCTCCAAAATTTATAGGGAACTCATACAACTTAACAAAAGGAGGATAAACAATCCAATCACAAAATGGGCAAAGGACCTAAATGGACACTTTTCGAAAGTGGACATACAGAAGGCCAAGAGACATATGAAAATACGGTCAAAGTCACTAATCATCCGAGAGATGCAAATCAAAACAACAATGAGGTACCATCTCACACCTGTCAGAATGGCTATCAACAAATCAACAAATGACAAGTGCTGGCCAGGATGTGGAGAAAAGGAACCCTTGTGCACTGCTGGTGGGAATGCAGACTGGTGCAGCCACTGTGGAAAACAGTATGGAGCTTCCTCAAAAAATTAAAATGGAACTCCCATTTGACCCAGTAATCCCACTTCTAAGAATATATCCCAAGAAATCAGAAACACCAATCGGAAAGAATATATGCACCCCTATGTTCATAGCAGCACAATTTACAATATCTAAGATTTGGAAACAGCCTAAGTGCCCATCAGCAGACGTGTGGATCAGAAAACTGTGGTACATCTACACAATGGAATACTACGTTGCTGTAAAAAAAGAAAACTCTTACCATTTGCAATAGTATGGGTGGACCTGGAGAGCATTATGCTAAATGAAATAAGCCAGTCGGAGAAAGATAAATATCACATGATCTCATTCATTTGTGGAATATAATGAACAACATAAACTGATGAACAAAAATAGATCCAGAGACAGAGAAACACCAAACCATCAAACCTCAGAGGGAAGGCAGGGAAGGGTGGTGGGGTGTGGGAGGTAAGAGATCAACCAAAGGACTTGTATGCATGCAAATAAGCATAACCAATGGGCACAGACGGGGGTGAGGGCATGTGCATAGTGGGTGGAGTGGGAGCTGGCGGGGAGAGGTCAATTTTTTGGCAGTTCTACATTTGCTTTCTGAAATTTCTACTGACTCTTGCTCTACTAACATTTTTCCCCCCATAGGTTAGTAGCTTGGGATAGTCAGAATGTTATTAAAGCCTGAGTTGAGTTTGTGTCTTTAGCAAGTTTTGCCAGGAGTGATAGGGGCATGAATGCTAAGGACCATTTTTTATGAGGCGTCTTGTTAGATCATGCATGTGATGTAAATTTGAACTACAAATTCAAGTGAGGAAACACCTATGATTATGAAATTGAGGCTTTTTTCTTTTTCCTCATAGCTATTAAATCTATCTCTCCTAGATTATAAAGACTAGAAATCTTTGTAGTCAGAGTTTCAATGGCTGTTATCAGTATAATTTCCAGTTCCCTTTTATTGTTTTCTTTGTGTGAGAGGATTACAACAGTGCATAGAAGAAAAGCAGACTTAAAGAGTAACTTGCAGCTAGATTGACTGATACTTACTGCCATGTAATGGGTAGTAAACAAATATAAAAAGCAGATATGCATATTAATGCCTTTGGGTAACAGACCAAATAATGGGCTTTTCTTCATTGGCATTTAAATGCAGTCAAACCTTTCTCTACCATCTCCTATTTCTGAACAATTTGGTTCTCAGCCAAGTTGTGCACAGAAAAAATGTCTAGGTTGTGAAACCAAACTTTGGTTTTTGAACTGATAACTCTTTCATGCTAAATACCCCAGCATGCCAAAAATGATCTCTCAGGCCACAAAAAAAGAGAATACTTTTGTTGTTGGGGAAGTCAAAGATTAGCACAATTTTAAAACATAAAGAGGCCATCTAGTGCAACTATTGCTAAGAGTGTGAAAGAAACATTGATCACAGGCAATTGAAGAGGTATAAAAACTGTTGTTGATTTGGATAAATAAAAAGCATTTAGCCAGTGACAGCATTTTGGAGGCAGCAATATATGAACAAAGATGTTGCATGCTGACCTGAAAGACACCCCTGGAACCAGTGCTGAAAGTGATTTAAGGCTAGTAGGAGGTGGTTCAGTAAATTTAAGAAAAGAAGTGTTTATTTATAGATTAAACAGTACATTAGACATGTACTGTATATAAGAAAGATTTAAATGGAATCATTTGTGGTTCTGGAATGGATTAATTCAATTTACATGATTTCTAATGGGGAAAAAATCATTCGGTTTTCGAACAAATTGCTTCTCAAACAGCCTATCGGGATGAATTAAATTCGAGAACCAAGGTTCCACTGTATATGATTAGAGTCATTGATATGATGTCTTACACATATTATTCCTCATGTAATATGTGTCTCTGTCACAAAGTGATGACTGTAGCAAGTAATCATGTTGGAATTTATTTAATAAACCTTTTAATAAAAATATCACTTTTCCTTTGTTTTTTTCAAACTTATTATGCTTTGTTAATAAATATGTTTCCAGTTCTCAAAATCAAATCAATCACCTCTATATATTTTTTACTCTGACTTTTTTTGTATGACAGAATAAATAACAAGATGAGAGTAACTGTGATTTTATTATGGTCATCTTTGTCCTACTTGATGCATGCCAAAGCCTTTGTCTCTTTGCCTTTCTTTTTCCTTATTCCTCTGCAGGAGGCTGCTCTAAAAATAGATGTGATACACATGGTCAAATTGCTAAATCATTTAGTTCTTTTGTGAAGTTTAAGAATGTGGAAAACACTGAGCAGAATAGGACAAGGATATTTATCAAATGGCAAGTTATTATTCTTTTGAAGAATAAAGAATTATAATCTCAATAATTTTGTATTTTTATTTAAATCCATTTTAAAATGATTATATTTTATAAATATATAAAATGGTTTTGAATCTTCAAAAAAGTTTTGAATGTGATTCTCAGAATTGCATTTTGTTAAATATAATAAATTTGAGACTATGAGCAGATTAATAACAAATGAACTATAAATATTCTGTATATAAATATTTTATTTTATTATCTTCTCATCTTAGGTATGTTAACATTATTGCCTCTTTGCCATAGTTTTTCTGCCTATGATATTGTTATCTCCAGAAAAGAACTGTTGAGTTTAATGCTTGGCAATGAAATATGGTGACTTTTTCTCAAAGTTATGAGGATTTAGCTTTTTTACATCATTTCTCCTTCCCCCATCATTCCAAAATAATTAAACATTTTTGGTAAACAGATTGTTGAATACTGATTCCCCCATAATTGTAATGCCAAGAATTCATTACAAAGTATATCTCTGAATTGCTAGAAAAATTAAAGAAAAGTTATAATTTTCTTTAAAAAATGAAATTTGGAACAACAAAAATGATTGTGTAATTATTTTGCTTTTTAAACTGCTGGAAAGACTGCCTATTGAAGTGGTTATATATGTAGTTGAATTCTGATTTTTAGCTTTTCGATTTATTGTGAATATTTTTCATAGCTCTATTAGGTCATGACAGTTACTGATTTTGAAAATTTGATAAAGACCTGCTAAAATTTTATTTTATAAATGAAGATAAATATAAAACACTATAACTTAAATGAAGTTTAAAAAACTTTTCTCACAAATTATCACCTGATGTAATTTGATTTTATATTTTAATAGCCAAAAAATGTGTCTTGAAAGGTGTCTGTAGTCTCTGGAGGTGGTAGGCTGGAGCTCAAAGAGACAAAAAATAATTTTTTTTAAGATGCCTTGATTTAGTAGAATTCCAGGCTACTACTTCTCAGTTTCTTCCAGTTGGATGTCAGCAAACAATGCTAGTGCCTAGCAAAATATCAGGTAGATTCCAGGAAGAATTGGGAGAAGGGATTCTCCAAGAGCACAGAGAGGGCTTTCATTTAGGTTGTGACTCCATACTTCTGGAGAGCAGATAGGAAGCAAGCTACCATTTTCTTTGGAAAATAGAGCCCTGGAATAAAATGAGCTCTACTACTAGTCTATCACTCCTCCTCTACCCCACTCCCCTCTCATTTCTGGGAATATCAGAGAGTGAGGTAGCTGGTAGAGCTGGTTCAAGAAGTTTGCCAACATGCGGAGCCTATCGCCCACTGCGGGGACTTCCTGTTTTATGCAGACTTATTTTTTGACCATGGTTGATAAGCTCTAAAATCACTAACTCACAGCTATGGAACAGGTTTTCAGGGCTGGGCCTGAGAATGGTAATGCCCAATGAATGGAGTACTGAGTGGGTGATTTGATAGCTGCAGTTATATTTGTTTTACACTCTTTAGGGCCCAAGGGGTTGAGAGAAGGTTGGAAGACCCCTGTGCTATTTTAAAAAGCAGAGTACTGGAAGTCAGGATAAATGGAATCTGTGCGCTCAGCCTCTAGGATAGTATGAAATCCTGAGTCACCTTCCCATCCACTTCCACCCTACCCCTGCAACAATTTCAACTGTATACTTTTTCTTATGTGAATAATGATATTGCAGGCTAAGCTTCCTCTTAACTGTCACTCCAGTATGTCATACTTTTCAGAAGGTTTGTGTCTTTTCACTTAATGAGATTAGGTAACTTTGTTTTTATTTTAAAAAATCATTTGGGCCCTGGCCGGTGTGGCTCAGTTGGTTGGGTGTTGTCCTGTGCACCAAAAGGTTACTGGTTCGATTCCCAGTCAGGATAAATGGCTGGGTTGTGGGTTTGATCCCCCATGTAGGGTGTGCAGGAGGCAGATGATCAATGTTCTGCTCTCACCTCGATCTTTCTCCCTTTCCCTTCCTCTCTCTCTAAAAATCAATAAAAATACTTTAAAAGTAATTTGGGCCAAAGATTTCAATATTTGCTGACTGTAATTACATGTAAACAGCAGAGGTTTGCTTTTGGGTGCTGTACCTTAACAGAAAAGGGTAAAGTTCCAATGACAAGAACCTCCGATTCTTGCTTAGAATGGAAATTGCCCTTATGGTGCCCTTCAGTGACACTATGATCTGCATTTAGTTTTATGGAGGAATTGTTTGTGTTTTGTTCATTTGTAACTGAGTGGTATATTTCCAAAGGTTTAAGAATAGTGAGGTAAATTGCTTTGAAATTCTAGTACTATTTGGAAAGCGAATTGCATAAATTTAAAATTTAAAGCATTAGAATGGCTTCCTTTTGAAAATGAATTTTAGCAAATGTTTGATCATACTACATTTGTGCTACGTTCAAATGCTGAAGAAGCATTTTGGCTTCTTTCCCAAAAGCATGCTTAAAGAGGCTAGCAGCAGCATCTCTCTGTTCTCTTCAGTGCTTTACCTTGTGAGTGGTGCAGCTGGTTCTGCGGATGTACTGAAACCCTCCCCTTTAATCTGCAGTGGAGAAGAATGGAGCTCAATGTCCAGGAGAAATCTATGGCCTAGCAAGGTTGCAGTGAATAGAATTGACTATTTATTTCAACAGCTGAGCAAGAAGACATTTATAATATTTCTTTTGCTTTTGGCTGATAAATTTTTGCTTTCTGTTTCCTTCTAGAGAGATGTGGATAATTTGCCCTGCCTCCAACGTCTGTTTCTCAGCTTCAACAATATATCTAAGTAAGTGGAAACTCCCAGTTTGTCATTTACTAATAACTTGATTGTGTGGTTTATAGTGTTTTAAATTAAGATTGTAAGTACCTTGGAGAATTTATTGACATGTGAGATTTTAAATTGGAAAATGATAGGGCCATTGGTGACAAAGTTCTTTGTAGAAAAACAAAGCTCTGTTGTGTATCAGTGCCTCTCATACTAAAAAATGAAATTTATGTAACATGCTTTTTATTCCATTATACTTTAGGTTGCTCTCTTGCAAAATGTGGAAATTTCAACATTACATTTTGCTGTCTTTTGGTTGACACTTATTGCACTAGTCAGTTGAATTAGAATTTCTTTCATAAATTACCTACTAAGCAGTTTTGATATAGCTGACTATATTTGTCAGAGACATTTGCTAATTAGGCCATAACTTCTAACTTAGTATCCCTACTTAGAATGAATGCTGCCAAGAGACTGTATACTAACATATATATGAATGTATAAGTTTTGCTTTACAAAGATTTGAAGCATATAATTCTTTATATTGTGATAAAGTCTCACTCACTGTCAGTGTGTCAATGTGGGAGATTTCAGAACTGGAGCTGAAACAAACAGTCAGACTTTTCAGTGTCAAGGGACCTCTATTCCTTCTCAAATTCTTTTCTTCTCCTTCTTCCCCCTAGCCACTTAGTTTCAACTGGGTTTTATAACTAACTACTCCTAAATTCTTTAGTTTTACTTCAAGGCTGTTCTCTGAACCTGCTTTTATAAGATGGTAAGAATTAAGTATAAAAGAGTTTAGAGCACATCTCTTCCTGGCCTCTAGGCCTATGCTTCTGATTATTTAAAACTAGTTTAGTTTTTATGCATTTTCTGTTTGCATCTTTTTCCTCCTCCATCAGACTTGTATTACCTGTATCCCTGTGCTATATCTCTAAACGTTAGAGATTAAATCCAGATGGTGAACTTTACAAATAGGCATTATTTCAAAGAAGATACCTGAATCCCTCTTTTTTATTTTCTGTGGAAAAAGCATTAAAGTTTTCTGGAAGACTTTTTATCTTTTTTTTTCTTTCAGTTTGTGCTGAATGCTCTTCCATCTGCCTTTCTATCTTGTTGAGGAGGTAGGATTTATTTTTCAAATGGCAGTGCAAGGGACAATCAACTTTCTTTAGGGAATTTCTACCTAAAGGCCATTAACATCTGTTTTGAGAGGATAGTTCCTTATTCTCACAATATGTTGTTTCTCTTGTGTCACAGTATTAACTGTTTAAGGTGCTGCAGACCCCTAGAGTCTCCCAACCTGTGGTGAAACTCAGTACTATGCTTCTTGTATTGTTTGTGGGAATAATTTAAAGAGATATATAAATTTGGGTATATGGATTATGCTATTCCCAGATCCCCAGGACTATCTGAACTTCTGAACTCCTGATGCACCCCAGAACCAACTCAGACTGGTCCTATCCTGTTTCTAGCAAGACCTGGAAGCAAAGTTTGGGAGCAACACTTGTGAACACCATTCATGAGTAACACTTGTGCACTCTTAACTGCTACCCCATGGAAGCAAAGGACCAAACATGACCAGATCCTGGGATCCCTTTCATAAGTGAAGGGTCCGTTGTCCAGGAAGATCCAGTGCTGAAACCCCTTAATCCTGCCCCAAACCCTTGATGGGGAAGACAGATTTGAGTCTTGCCTCCTCTCTCCTTGTTATCCCACTTGCAAAACAAAAGCCTTTTCTTTTCTCAAAAGCCGGTGCCACAATATTGGCTTCTATGTGCATCTGATAACGAGCCGTTGCTCAGTGACACTGGATCTGTAGGGAGTTGGTTTTAATTGTTTGTATTTAGGGAGTTTTTCCCCCCAACCTGTAAAGGAGTTTCACTCACCTAGCAAAATGAGGATATGCTTAATGGGATGAATATAATTTCCTTTAAAAAGCACAATTTTGCAAGAAACAGCAATAAAAGTGAGTCAACAATTTCAGGACTTTCATTTTCTTCCTATTGCTTCCTCTGTGTTCTACATGGGCTTAGCCCTTCACCTTCTGCCTCTGCTGCTTCCAGCTGATCTGTTTCTGAGGCTAGGTACATTTTCTGCCCTGTCCCTATTGATGCTCATGGTTCAGGGAATGGCACAGAGAATATAGTGGGTCTGAGTGGGGTGAAAATTGGAGTTCAAGCCCTGAAAACATTTCTGTGAACTTTACTCAGGACACAAATAACTTGGATAACCGAGGCATCGCATGATTTTTAGTGATACTTGTAGTATCTTTTCAGGGCCCAAGTACCCTCCTATAGTCCTGGAATAATAGACTTGCTTGATTTTACAGTTCAGTGGCCCAGAGGTAACGGGGGTCAAGAGGAGCAGAAACAGCACTGTAAAGCTGCAAGTCGGTACCTTTTAGGACTCCTGAAAAACTCTCAAGTAGTTTTTCACAAATGAAAATATCCAACCATGTATCCATTCTGGGGAGACAAAAAAATGCATTGACTGTTATGTAGAAGGGCGTCTAGGTTTTAACCATTTATTGGATTCTTAAAGGTTCAATAAATTTGCATAAATTATCAGATAATAATAATTACCTTTCTGGTGGAAATTCCAAAATATGATGTTACCTTATTGAACTCAGAGAGCTACAATAATGGATTGAATAGGTACCTATATTTAATGGTGACTTTGGTGGACGGAACACTTTTTGTATATTTTCCTGCAGATATTAGAACAGTGCATTTAGTTCAATCAGTAGGCATGCAAGACATAGAGAATGAATGACCAATACTCAAGTCTATGTATCTGAATAGATTCAGTGCTTCTGGTTAAGTTATCCCTCAGAACATGAGGAAGACAGAGACAGGAGTGGATAATTGTAATTCAGTTGGTTAAACTTAGTTGTGGCAATATTAGACAATGTGAATCAGCCTGGAAGTGAAGGAAGCCTTCCCAGAGGTAGATGGTACCTGCACTGAACTCTAAGTGCAGCGTAGGCTTAGTACAGTAAAGGGCACTGGGGCATTAAAGGCACAGGACGTACTCGGCAAAGTGGATGCAGGGGGCTCAGGGCGGACTCCCTAGGTCTCCTCTCTGGGGAACTGCAGTGAGACCCTTGCCCTCCTCTTCCTTACCCCCCCGAACCGTAATAACCCGGGGCCTTCCTCGGGCGCACAGAGTGCTGAGGGGCTGCCGAAGCACTTTTTTGGTGATTATCTTAAGAGAAGTATTCTGTGGTTAATCAGAGGAATCACTTAAATTCCATTGTTCACCTCTTCTTCAGGGGTGCTGTTTGCGTGATTCATTTTGTTCTTCTTGGCTCTTGTGCTTGTAATTTCCAAGTAATCATTATATTTTTTTCTAGTGGTTCTTATTTTATGAATGGGGTAAAGTTTTCTTTGATATCTAGAATTTACTTTTTTTTCTGGAGCTAATACCTGTATTTGTTCTCTAAACAAAAGGTCAATCTGTTAATTTGTCAGTAAGCATCTTGCCCAGAACTTCCAGATACAAGAAAAATCTATAGAAACGAAACCATTCTGTTATTGTGGTGTGCCCCAGGGTACAGGTAATAAGGACCCTCAGTATCTGCAGGGCATTTAAAAATAAAACTGCCAAATATAATTTTTCTTTTATTATCTCTATACACTGGAAGTTCTACTAGAAAACAATGTCAGGGATAGAATACTCCTTCTTTCCCTTAGTGAAACAATCCTGCTTTCTCTTTATGGTGTCATTGAAATTTTTAAAGTTTTTCATTTTGTTATTTTTGAGGAAGGAATGCTATTACAAGTTTTCTAATGACCTCTTTTAGTAATTACATGACTAAAGGTCACTGGACTCCAAGCTTTGGGGTTTGACTTTTCCTTCATTACAGGGCAAGATTATCCTCCAGGCTGTTTTCAAATTTTCACTGAAAATGGCTCATAATTTTACCTTTATATTTTTTCCTCAAGCCACACTTTAGCCTGAGAAAAAAAGTAACCCTGTATGAATTATGTATCCAGAGAAGAACCTATTTCTATTTCAGAAAATTAGAGAAACTGTAATTGCCCTGCAGTTGTCTATTGTAGTACTAGTTGCTATTTTAAGGAGGAAATTATTTTACTGATCTTCAGAATGTATTGATATTTGTTGTGAATTCAGGTTGTTTCATAAAGTGTTCCTATAGTTGAGATATAGGGCTTTACTATCCTAATTCCCAGGATTGGAAGTGCCACTTCTGTCCTTTTGGCTTGACGGAAATTCATTTTCCTTAGTACTCAAAACTGTTAAAATGCCTTTACTTTTCTTTATGCCTCTAAATGCCTTTACTTTTCTTTTCTTAAGTAAAATGCCTTTACTTTCCCCTTTATGGCTTAAGTTACAGATAATCAACAATATGAACACAGGGGTGCATATATCCTTTCTGGTTAGTGTTTCTGTTTTCTTGGGATATATTCCTAGAAGTGGGATTACCGGGTCAAATGGGAGTTCCATTTTAATTTTTTGAGGAAGCTCCATACTGTTTTCCACAGTGGCTCCCACCAGCAATGCAAGAGGGTTCCTTTTTCTCCACATCCTCGCCAGCACTTGTCATTTGTTGATTTGTTGATGATAGCCATTCTGACAGGTGTGAGATGGTACCTCATTGTTTTGATTTGCATATCTCAGATTATTAGTGACTTTAAGCATGTTTTCTTATGTCTCTTGGCCTTTTGTATGTCCTCTTTGGAAAAGTATCTATTTAGGTCCTTTGTCCATTTTTTGATTGGATTGTTTATCTTCCTTTTGTTAAGTTGTATGAATTCTGTATAAATTTTGGAGATTAAACCCATATCAGAGATAATGTTGGCAATATGCTCTCCCATGCAGTGGGCTTCCTTGTTGTTTTGTTGATGGTTTCTTTTGCTGTGCAAAAGCTTTTTATTTTGATGTAGTCCCATTTGTTTATTTTCTCCGTAGTTTCCTAAGAGCTGTATCAGTAAAGATATTGCTACGACATATGTCTGCTATTTCGCTTACTATGGAGTCTTCTAAGATTTTTATGGTTTCCCATCTTACCTTTAAATTCTTTATCCATTTTGAGTTTATTTTTGTGTATGGTGTAAGTTGGTGGTCTAGTTTCATTTTTTTTGCATATGTCTGTCCAATTTTCCTCACACCATTTATTGAGGAGACTGTCTTGACTTCATTGTATGCTCTTGCCTACTTCGTCAAATATTAATTGAGCATAGTGGCTTGGGTTGATTTCTGGATTCTCTGTTCTGTTATATTGGTCTATATGTCTGTTCTAGTGCCAGTAGCAGGCAGTTTTGAGGACAGTTGTTTTGTAATATAGCTTGATATCTTGTGTTGTGATCCCTCCAACTTTGTTCTTCTTTGTAAAGATGGGTGCAGCTACTCGGGGTCTTTTTTATTCCAGATGAATTTTTGGAGATTTTGTTCTAGGTCTTTGAAATATGCCATTGGAATTTTAATGGGGATTCCATTGAATCTATAAATTGCTTTGGGTAGTATGGACATTTCAATGTTGTTGATGCTATCAATCCATGAACACCGTATACTAGTATTCTTCCACTTGTTTATGTCTACCTCTATCTCTTTTATCAGCGTCCTGTAATTTTCTGAGTACAAGTCCATTACCTCCTTGGTTAAGTTTATTCCTAGTTCTCTTAATTCTTTTGTTGCAATTGTAAATGGGATTTTTTTTTTTTTTTAGTTTCTCTTTTTGTTGGTTCATTATTGGTGTATAAAAAAGCCATAGATTTATGGGTGTTAATTTTGTATCCCGCTACATTGACGAATTCTTTTAAGTCTAGAAGTGTTTTTGGTGGAGTCTTTAGGGTTTTCTATATACAATATCATGTCATGACTGTGAATAATGACAATTTTACTTTTTCTTTTCTAATTTGCATGCCTTTTATTTCTTCTTCTTGTCTGATCGCTATGGCTAGCACTTCCAGTACTATGTGGAACAGGAGTGGTAGAAGTGGGCATCCCTGGCTTGTTCCTGTTCTTAGAGGAAATGGTTTTAGTTTTTGCTTATTGAGTATGATATTGGCTGTAGGTTTGTCATATAAAGCTTTTATTATGTGGAGTTATGATCCCTCCATTCCCCCCCTTGCTGAGAGTTTTATCAGGAAAGGGTGTTGGATTTTGTCAAATGCCTTTTCTGCATCAATTGATAAGATTATGTGATTTTTGTCTCTCAATTTGTTTATGTGATGTATCTTGTTTATTGATTTGCGGATATTGTACCATCCTTGCATCCCTGGAATAAATCCCAGTTGGTCACGGTGTATGATCTTTCTAATGTAATGCTGTATTTGATTTGCTAGAATTTTGTTGAGGGTTTTAGCATCTATGTTCATTGGGGATATTGGCCTGTAATTCTCTTTCTTTGTAGTGTCTTTATCTGGTTTTGGGTTTTAATTAATGCTGGCTTCATAGAAAGAGCTTGGAAGTGTGCCTTCCTCTTGAATATTTTTGGAATAGTGTGAGGAGAATAGGTTTTAGTTCTTCTTTGAATGTTTGGTAAAACACCCCAGTGAAGCTGTCCCATCCAGGGCTTTCGTTTGCTGGAAATTTTTTGATTACTGTTAGCATTTCATCAGTCGTTATCAGCCTATTCAGGTTTTTTGATTTTTCCTGATTGAGTTTTGGAAGCTTGTATTTTTCTAAGAATATGTCCATTTGGTCAAGGTTGTCCAGTTTGTTGGAGTAGAGTTGTTCATAGTATTTTTTTTTACAATCCTTTGTATTTCTGTGGGGTCGGTTGTTGCTTCACCTCTTTCATTTCTGATTGTGTTCATTTAGGTCCTCTCTCTTTTTTTCTTGGTGAGACTGGCTAGAGTTTCATCAATCTTGTTTATCCTTTCAAAGAACCAGCTCTTGGGGTTTTTTGACCTTTTATATATATTTTTTGGTCTCTATATCATTTATTTCCACTCTGATCTTTGTTATTTCCTTCCTTCTGCTTACTCTGTTTTTTTCTTGTTGCTCTCTTTCTAATTCTTTAAGTTGTAGGGTTAGAGAATTTATTACCATTTTTTCTTATTTTTTTTCGGCAGGCCTGTAGAGCTATGAACTTCCCTCTCAGGGATGCTTTCACTGTGTCCCATCGATTTTGGATTGTTGTGTTTTCATTGTCGTTTGTTTGCAGGATTCTTTTTATTTCTTCTTTGTAACCCAAGTATTGTTTAATAGCATGCTATTTAGCCTCCAAGTGTTAGATTTTTTTCATTGTTTTTATTGTAGTTGGTTTCTAATTTTATGCCATTGTGATCTGAGAAGATATTTGATATGATTTCTATCTTCTTGAATTTGAAGAGACTTGCCTCCGTCCCAATATGTGGTCTATCTTTGAAAATGTCCTGTGTGCACTTGAGAATATACATTCTGTAGCTTTGGGGTGAAATGTTCTGAAGATTTCAATTAAGTCCATATGATCTAGTGAGTCATTTAGGATTGATGTTTCTTTGCTGATTTTTTTGTTTAGAGGATTTACTAGCATCCAGTGGTATAGGTGGGGTATTAAAGTCCCCTACTATGACTATATTGCTGTCAATCTCTCCCTTGATATCCTTCAGAAGTTTTTTTTATGTATTTGGGTGCTCCTGTAGTGGGTTCATATATGTTTACCAGAATTATATCCTCTTGTTAAATTGCTTCCTTTAGTATTATGAAGTGGCCTTCCTTATCTCTTCTTATGGCCTTCACTGTGAGGTCTATTTTGTCAGATATAAGTATTGCTATCCCAGCTTATTTCTCATTTACAATTGCCTGAAAAAATTTTTTTCTATCCCTTCACTATCAGTCTGTGTGAGTCCTTTGTTCTGAGGTGGGTCTCTTGTAGACAGCTGATATATGGGTCATGTTTTCTTATCCATTCAGCTATGCTATATTTTTTGATTGGAGCATTTAATCCATTTATATTTAAAGTTATTATTGATAGGTGTTTGCTTGTCACCATTTTTATTCTTTTATTCTTTTTAATATATTTTATTGATTTTTTACAGAGAAGAAAGGAGAGGGAGAGAGAGTTAGAAACATCGATGAGAGAGAAACATCAATCAGCTGCCTCCTGCACACTCCCTACTGAGGATGTGCCCGCAACCAAGGTACATGCCCTTGACCAGAATCGAATCTGGGACCCTTGAGTCCGCAGGCCGATGCTCTAGTCATTGAGCCAAACCGGTTAGGGCGCCATTTTTATTCTTTATGCCTGTGTTCTTTCTTCCCTTTCTATTTTTTCTTTTTACAACAGTCCATTTATCATTTCTTGCATTGTTGTTTTGGTGGTAATAAACTTTCTTAGCCCTTTTTTGTCTGTGAAGCTCCTGGTTTTCCCTTCAAGTTTGAATGATAGCCTTGTTGGGTTTTGTATTATTGGATTCAGTCCCTTGCTTTGCATCATTTTGTATATTTCATACCATTGCCTTCTGGCCTGATGTGTTTCTTCTTTGAAATCAGTTGATATTGTAATGAAAGATCCCTTGTAGGTAATTTTCTGTCTCTCTGGCAGCCTTTAAGATTATTACTTTGTTGTTGATTTTTGCCAATTTAATTATGATGTGTATTGTTGTTGGTCTTTTTAGGTTCATCTTTTTGGGGACCCTATGTGCCACTTGGATTTGTGTGTTTTTTTTCTTCCCTATATCATGGAAGTTTTCTGTCTTTATTTCTTCAAACAGGATTTTTATTCCTTGCTTGGCTTACTCTCCTTCTGGCACACCTGTCATGCGGATGTTGTTTAGTTTCGTGTTGTCCCAAAGCTCCTGTGTTGTCCCAGGTGCTCTTCCTGCTTTTTAATTTTTTTTTTTGAGTTGTTGCTGTGCTTGGGCGGTTTTTTCTACCTTGTCTTCTAACTCACTGATGCCCTCGTCAGGCTCTTCTAGTCTACTGCTGAAGCTTTCCATTATGTTCTTTATTGTAGCTATGTCATTCTTCATTTCTTCTTGATTCTTACACATGTTGTTGAATTTGTCTTTCATCCTTTTCAGTGTCCTTATAACCATTGCTGTGAATTCTTTCTTTGACAAATTGCTTGCCTTCATTTTGTTTATTTCCTTTTCTGGTGATTCCTCCTTTTCTTTTGAATGTTTTCTTTTGAATGTTTCTGTGTGTGTGTGTGTGTGTGTGTGTGTGTGTGTGTGTGTCCCCATTTTTGCTGTTCCTTTGTGATTATTTCTACATATGAGATCAAAATGTTATGCCACCCATATTTTTTGCGTTTGTCTTATATAGTAGACTAGAGGCTCGGTGTACGAATTTGTGCAAGGGTGGAGTTCGGCCAGCCTGCCCCAATTTTGGCCAATTGGGGCCACGCTGGCTGGGGGGAGGGGATGCAGGAGGTTGGCTCTCTGGCCCTTCCCCTGATTGGGGTTGTGGGAGCTGATCATGGCCATGCTGTCAGGGGGAAGGGGCTGTGGGAAGTGGGACGGCCAGGGGGAGGGGCTGCGGTCAGTTGGTTGGTCAGCCTTGCTCCCAATCGGGGCTTGGGGGCCAGGCCACTGGGAGGGTCATGGTCAGTTGGCCAGATGGCCCTACCCCCAATCAGGCATAGGCCATTCGTGGGTGGGGCTGGCCGGGCGGGAGGGGCTGCGGAAGGTTGGCCGGCTGTAGGGAAGGAGGCTTGATTGGGGCAGGGCCAGCTGCAGGGAGGGACCATGGGCAGGTCCAGCAGGGGGCTGGGGGAGGTGGGCCAGCCAGGGGGAGGGATCACGGTCAGTTGCCTGGCTGGCCCCACCCCTGATCGGGGCGGGCACGTTCAGGCATGGGGTTGGCCGGGGGAGGTGCTGCGGGAGGTTGCCTGGCCAGCCCCACCCCCTGATTGGATGGGGGGCTCGATTGGGGTAGGGCCACCTGTGGTGAGGGTCCGTGGGCATGCTGGCTCGGGGGGGCTGCGGGAGGTGGGCCTGTCAAGGGAAGGGGCCACAGTGGTTGGCCGGCCGGCCCTGCCCTTGATCCCGGTATGAGGGCCGATCCAGGGCTGTGCTGGCGGGAGGAGGGGCTGCAGGCAGTTGGCCAGCCATTCCTGCCTCTGATCTGGGTGGGGGGGCTTATTAGGGGTGGGGCCAGCCAGGGGGATTGGCCGTGGATGGTTGCCCATCTGGCCTCATCCCCAATCTAGTGATGGGCCAGCCTGAGGGAGGGACTGTGGTCGGTTGGCTGGCCTGCCCACGCCTGATCAGAGTGGTGGGTGCCGATCAGGGTTTCAGTGCGCATCAGAGCAACTGGTCATTCTGGTCGTTATGGCATTCCAGTCACTTGATTTTTATATATAGAGAATATATGTTTTGTGGGACACAGTGTTGTAATGTCTCCAGTCTTCTGGGCTGGGCAATCTAGGGATGCCTCCTACTTGGGATATTTGGGTTCTCTTGGCGTAGTTGGGTCTTGAGTGTTATTGTAAAGTTCATGAATGGAGTCTCCTCTTAGGGTGTCTGGTTATGTGGCTCTCTCTCTCTCCCACATTGACCCAACTGCACAAAACACAACTCAACAAGACATGACACAAAGGGAACAAAACACGAATGTACTCACAACACCTATAACCCCATTATAAATGACTACCAGAGAAACAAGAATTAGGGGAGAGAAAAGAGAGCAAAAATGATATCAAGAAAAGAAAAAAATGGTAAGAGGGAAAAGAAAAAGAAGAAAAAGGAAGAATAAAAAAATATATACATGGGGAGAAAATACCACAGAACAAACAGATAAACCAAATAATGTATACAACAAATACCCAGAAAAGAGGGTGGGGGCAGAATCTATAGAGGCAGATCTTATATATAGAAAGTAAGGTTACAGAATTGAATGACTATGGGAAGGACCTTGGTTCAGTATAGAGGAGATAGAAAGAGGATGAGTGGATAAGAAAAAAGAAAAAGAAGAAAAAAATTTTAATAAAAAATAAAAAGATAAGATAAAATAACCATTAAAACAGTAAAAGTAGAATGAAGAAAAAATAATGCAAAAAAAAGAAAGAAGCAAACAAAAAAACACACAAAGAAAATAAAGAAAAAAATTTAAATAAAAGATAAAAAAAATTAAACAATGAAGTGGTGTTCATTTCAGCTGAGTTTTAATGCCCTATGGGGGCTGGTTTAAGATCCCACTCTTCTATTTTGTCGCCACTTCTCAGTTTCCTGTTAGTTAGTCAGGACCGTGTTGAAGCTCTAGGCGATCCATTGCACCTCTGTTTGTGTCTGTCTCCACCATGTTGACTGCCAGTAGGCGGGACCAATCTGCCCACTAAGCCTGTCTGCCCACTGTCAATCTTAATTTCTCAAGTGGCTGTTTCTGACAGGGCTATAGTTAGGGAGGCTGCTGAATAGCTTTCTGGGACTGAAAGGCCTCTCTTCAACCCAGTCCCTGAGGGCTCTTAGGGGCTATTCAGATTTTTTTGTGTCCTTTGTACCACTCAGGGTGTAGTCTGGGTGTGGCTGTATTGGTTGCCTGGAGACTGCTGGGAGGGGCTAGCTCTTCAGGTGAAAATGGCTGCTTAGGTCCGGAGTGTCAGGAATATCCCAGTGCCAGACTCCCAGTCACCTCTTCCTGACCTGCTCTTCTCCACAGCCTCTCCTCAGACTCCACATGTCCGCACCTCCACCTGCATCTCAGCCACGGGTGAGTGTTTGTATTTGAAAGGTCCTATGAACTGGGTGTAGTGAATAAAAGCAGAGACCAAAAAGAGGGGAAACACCTGCGCTACTGTGAGTTTCTCTCCCCCTGGCACTGTGCAGCTTGTGTAGTTCTTCAGGCCACTCCCTCTGGGCTCAGGCTGTTCACTTAGATCTAGAATCCCCTGCCACCAGTGGCCCTGTGGACTTCCTTTTCACAGTCAGATGTTATGCCTGTCCCCAAGGGATGTGGACTTGGTGCTGTGTGGCTTCCTTCTGACCCTCTGGGCTTGGAGGTCTCACAACTCTCTCCAGCCCAGATCCCCGATCCTACCATTCTCCAGGCATCCTCTGCCCTTCCTGGTTGTGAATTGTCTCACCAGCTGTGTCCACTTTGCCAATTCTGGGTGGATGTAATTCGATTTAGATGCTCCTTTAATCTGCTCTGGGATAAGGCTCGGGACACGTCTGCCTATTGGGCCGCCATTTTGTGTCTCCTGTATTAACATTTTATAAAGCCTTGCTGTATCAAAGGCTCTTTTGGGTTTTTCTAATGTGAAGGTTCTAGAAGTTGTGGGGCAATTTTTGGTTCATATTACTACAGGACATTTTGAGTCTTAAAATTTACTCTTGAGTACATGTTATATTGGTTGTGGTTGTTTTTATTTATTTTTAATAATTTTTTTTTAATTTTTTCAATTACAGTTGACATACAATATTAGTTTCAGGTATACACCCCAGTGATTAGACATTATAAAACTTTTTGATTTCTTCTGTTCTTTCATTTGTGACATGTTTCTTTGTATCTACATTTTGGCTGCTTCCCTGTGTTTGTTTCTATGTATTAAATATGCCCACTATGTCTTCTGGACTTGGTAGAGTGGCCTTGTGTATATGTCCTGTAGGTCCCAGTGGCTCAGCCTCCCCAGTCATCTGAACTGGCACTCCAGGTGTACCCCTGTGTGAGCTGTGTGCACTGACCTATTGTAGTTGAGCCTTGAATGATGTTGGTGTCACTGGAAGGGATTGACCCCTAAGCCAATCGGTTGTGAGGATCTGCTGCAATTACAGTGGAAGAGCCTGCTGTGCAGGAGCCGACTCTATGGAGCAAGACTTGCTTTAGTGGGGCTTTGGTGCTCACTGAGTGCCCCTTGAGTGGGTCACGTGTGGAGGTGGTAGGGTTGTAATCCACCATGGTTGAAAATGACCACCAGGTGCACTGGTTTGGGGACTTCCCAGAATGTGAAAAGTCAGCTATTGTCTTTGTCTTGCCTGGGGCTACCCAGCATGAGCTACAAAGCAGTCTGAAGATGACTGCTACTTGTATTGGCCTTGGAGGTGCCTAGCAGAGGCCAAGCTCTGAACCAAGGTGAGCTTCCACTTGTGCCAGGCCTGAGGCCACTTATCGAGAGGTACATGGCATGCTGAGTCCAGCTGCTGCTTGTTTGAGAGATTTTAGGGAAGTACGAAGCATGAGGCAAGAGAAGCTAGATGTATGGAAAAATCACTGGAAATCGCTTGAATGAGCCCTACTAGGGAGAAGTGGGGTCTTAGACAATCACTAGGGTGGAGCAAATAGTGTGAGCCAGGTCAATGGAGATTCAGATATGGTGCAGCCTGTCGATTCTGTGGCGGGGAAGGCTCAGCACTTATCTCTGCCAGCACTTATCTCTGCCAGCACTTCTGTCTGGAAGAAAGCTGCCCCTTCAGCTCTTGCCCCGATTCCAGACAAGTTAGTTGCTCTCCACATGTCACGGGTTCTTTTCAAGCTGCTGCCCCAGCACTGAAGTTCAGAGGAAGTGAGTGTAAGTAAGTTCGTTCCCTGGCCCTTTAAGAGGAACTGCCTGGACTGCCTCCATGTCACTTAGCCATAATCCCTGTTGGTTTTTACAGCCAGAAGTTATGGGGACTTCTCCTCCTGGCACTGCAACCCTGGCCTGGGGTGCCTGGTATGGGACTGGGACCCCTTACTCCTCAGGGAAACTTCCACAGCCCAGATATCTCTCCTGATTTAATACCGCCACATGTACATGTGAGACTAGCTGATTCCTTGATTCTTTTCTGTGTTCCTGTCCCTCCTTCCAGTCTCCATGTGCTACTTCTTTAATTCCCTAGTCGTAGGACTTCTGTTCAGTTAGATTTCAGGTGATTCTGAATGGTGGTTGTTCTGTATTTTATGTGAGAGGCAGAGAGTGTTATGTTTATCTATGTCGCCATCTTGACTCTCTACAGGGTGTGGCTGTCTTTAGTTTCAGAAATAAACAACTATGATAAATTGAGACCAATGTATGTTTTACAACTTCCTTTTTTATTATTTCTTCTACACATCCAGGGAAATCCAAACTATATTCATAAACAAGCTTAAAGTATACATAGATTAAATGCAAAATACATGTAGAAATAAACTTAAGGTATATAAGTAATTTCCTCTAGTGCTAGTCCTTGTACTTATGTTGTTTAACATACTTCCAAAAGGAGTTTGAAGTAGTTTATAATAAAAATCCCCCTATATAAACATTTAAACACTAGAAGCCCAGTGCACGAAATTCATGCACGGGGGAGGGGGATTTCCCCTTAGCCCAGCCTGCACCCTCTCCAATCTGGGACCCCTCGAGGGATGTCCGACTGCCCATTTAGGCCCGATCCCACCTAAACAGGCAGTCGGACATCCCTCTCACAATCCAGGACTGCTGGCTCCCAACTGCTCACCTGCCTGCCAGCCTGATCACCCCCTAACCACTCCCCTGCCAGCCTGATCGATGCCTAACTGCTCCCCTGCCAGCCTGGTCACCCCTAACTGCCCTCTCCTGACAGCCTGGTCGCCCCTAACTATCCTCCCCTGCAGGCCTGGTCGCCCCCAACTGCCCTACCCTGCTGGCCCAGTCACCCCTCACTGCTCTACCCACCTGGCCTGGTTCCCCCCAACTGCCGTCTCCTGTAGGTCTGGTCCCACCCACCTGCCCTCCCCTGCAGGCCTGGGTCCCCCCAACTGCCCTCCCCTGCTGGCCTAATCACCCACAACTGCCCTCCCCTGCTGGCCCTCATGTGGTGGCCATCTTGTGTCCACATGGGGCGGCCATCTTGCGTATTGGAGTGACAGTCAATTTGCATATTACTCTTTTATTAGATAGGATAAACATTTAAAGCAAAGGTAAGTGAGCAAATATTTAAAAGACTGAACAAGTTGTTCAGTTAATTTCAGGTAAAACAAAACAAACAAAACCAAAAAATAAGCTCAAAATCAATCATGTCCAGCCCTGGCCAGTGTGGCTCAGTTGTTTGAGTGTTGTCCCATGTACCAAAGGGTAACTGGTTTGATCCTAGTCAGGGCACATACCCAGGTTTCGGGTTTGATCCCCAGTCGGGGTGCATGCAGGGAGGCAGCCGGTTAGTGTCTCTCTCACATTGCTGTTTCTCTATTTCCCTCTTTCTACCTTTCCCTCCAGAAAATCAATAAAAACATATTTAAAAAAGAAATAAATAAATCATGCCCACACCCTAAATGTGTATTTCTTTGTGTAGAACTTTCAGGTTTGATCTGTTGCAGGAACTTTTATTCATCCTTTAGGATGAAATCCAAACCCCAAGTAGAATTATTTCCTTTTTCTAAGACCTCTACAATATCTCGTACAGTAAGTACTAGAATACCTGTTTTTATGTATGTCCAGTTAATCAATGTTTAACTTGTAGTAGCTGGCAGATAGTGAGCACATAATTATTACTATCCAGTTAATGAAGAGATAAGGCCAGAGTTTAAAATGATGTTTTTTAGTAGTCTAGATCATTATTAACAGTCCTTTTCAAGATGTTATCTTATTTAGTTGTCTAAGGATTCAGTTTGCAGCTAATTCATCATGGCCCTCCCCTGGTATATAAACTGCTAAATAAGTAAATAAAACAAGAAAGCCAAATTAAGATTATTTATGATAGAGTTGGTTTATTAGTAACACCTGTCACAAGATCTTCCAGATCAAAGGTTCTCTTCAGTGATTAAAAATTTCAATGCAGTACTTTTTGAACATTTGAGTAGATTCCAAGTTGCATCTTGGAGAAAAACTTGAGAGACTTTGCTTCAGATAATTCCTAAATCATGATGCAAAAATAAGATAGCCCTCTACTTGAGTGGAAATATCTATCATATATATATATATAAAGTCCTTGCCTCCTAATTCCAACATCCATGTCATCTCTGGGACTGTTTCTATTAACTTTGTTTTACTATATTACTATATTAATATATATTTACTATATTCCTTTTTTTTTTGCTTCACTGGCCTTACAATATTTACTGTATTCTGGGCATTGTGAACATTATACTGTTGAGAAATCTGCATTTTCTTATTAGTAAGAAAATAAGAAATCTGCATTTTCTTAAAACTCCCATCCTGGAAACTGGGTAGCCTGAAGGACAAATAAGAGCCTAGGATTATTATGTATGCACTTCTCCTTTGGGGAGTGTTTTGTTGAGAAATTGCATGTGTGTGTGTGTGCATGCATGCACCTGTGGGCATGTGAATAGGCTATTAGGTGGGTTGAATTAGTTGCTTTCTCCATATTAGTTTTTAGTATTAAAGATGACTTTTATGAAGGGACAAAACTTAACTTGGTTGAGAAGGAAAATTATTTCCTGATCTTAAAAGTCACTGGACTTTTAATCATGCCCTGGATAAAAGAGGAAGTTATTTTCCCCTTTAAAAATTTTGCTTATATCCAAGTAAGGGAGTTGGAAATTGGGATTCTCTACAAATAAGGAAGATACTTCTGGATTATTGTCTTGAAGGGAAGTGAATCAATTAAATTTCTTGTCCTGGGCACATGAAAAGGTATTACAGTGACTTAATGATACACTTCCAAGATATCTTACAGTGTAGTTCAAAACTGTTGGCTAGTCTCTGGAAATTGTTTTTGATAAAACTTCTTCCTTTTGGCTTAAAAATAAATTGACTGGAAAACAGTATGGAGTTTCCTCAAAAAATTAAAAATGGAACTCCCATTTGACCCAGTAATCCCACTTCTAGGAATATATCCCAAGAAAACAGAAACACCAACCAGAAAGGATATATGCACCCCTGTGTTCATAGCAGCACAATCCTATCTAATAATAGACAAATATGCAAATTGACCATACCTCCGACACACCCACAAGCCACGCCCACAAGCCATGCCCACCATCCAATCAGAGCGAGTATGCAAATTAACCGAAACCAAGATGGCTACAGCCACAGAGAGCAAGGTTTCCTAGGTAACAGAGGAAGCCAAGCTTTCTGCCAGCCGTTTTAGGCCTAAGCCTCCACTCAAGCTACAAAGTTTCAATTATAGAAGGTAAACAAATTCAAACAAATGGCGGCAGAATGGAGCTTGAGAGAGCAGGCCAGGGTTGCCGCCGGCAACAGGGAAAGCAAAGCTTTCCTCACACCCTGGCCGGGCCCACCCGCTTAAGGCAACAAAGTTTCAATTATAACCCCAACACAAATGGCTGCGGGCCTCGGAGGGAGCCCCAGGCTTGGCTCTGCTCCAGGCTACAAAGTTTCAATTGTAGAAGGAAAATAAATTCCAGATACCAGGGCCTCCTCTTGCGTTGCCAGGGGGCGTGGACCGCCTGCAAACCACCACAGGCCCCTCGCTCAGGCCGCCCCACGCCCCAAGGGAACCCCACCCTGATCAGGGACACCCTTCAGGGCAAACCAGCTGGCCCCCACCCCTGTACCAGGCCTCTATCTTATCTAATAAAAGAGTACTATGCAGATTGATCATCACTCCAACACACAATATAGCTGCCCCCATGTGGTCAAAGATCCTGCCCCCATGTGGACACAGGATGGCCACCACAAGATGGCCAGCAGGAGAGGGCAGTTGGGAGGCACCCGGCCTGCAAGGGAGGGCAGTTGCGAGGGACCAAGCCTGCAAGGGAGGGAAGTTGGAGGTGATCAACCCTGCAGGAGAGGACAGTTAGGGGTGACCATGCCGGCAGAGGAGGGAAGTTGGGGGCAAACAGGCTGGCAGCAGAGTGGTTAGGGGGTGATCTGGCTGGCAGGCAGAAGCGGTTAGGGGCAATCAGGAAGGCAGGCAGGCAAGCAGTTGGGAGCCAGCAGTCCTGGATTGTGAGAGGGATGTCCGACTGCCCGTTTAGGCCTGATCCCTGGGATCGGGCCTAAACGGGCAGTCGGACATCCCTTGAGGGGTCCCATATTGGAGAGGGTACAGACTGGGCTGGGGGACAACCCCCCGCCGTGCACGAATTTCGTGCACCGGGCCTCTAGTTTACAATAGTTAAGATATGGAAACAGCCTAAGTGCCCATCAGCAGATGAGTAGATTAAAAAACTGTGGTACATCTACACAATGGAATACTGTGCTGAGGTAAAAAAGAAGGAATTCTTACCATTTGCAACAGCATGGATGGAACTGGAGAGCATTATGCTAAGTGAAATAAGCCAGTTAGAGAAAGATAAATATCACATGATCTCACTCATTTGTGGAATATAATGAACAACATAAACTGATGAACAATAACAGAACCAGAGTCATAGAAGCATTGAACAGACTATCCAACCTATGAGGGAAGGCAGGGAAGGGGTAAGAGATCAACCAAAGGACTTGTATGCATGCATATGAGCATAACCAGTGGACACAGACAGTAGTGGGGTGAGGGCATGTGCTGGGGGGTGGGAGCGGCCGGGGAGAGGTCATTGGGGGGAAAAGGAGTCTCTTGTAATACTTTAAACAATAAAGAATTTAAATTAAAAAGATCAAAATCATCATACATATGGTTTTGCCCAGGCTTCCCCCATCTTAGAAATAAATTATGAGAAAAATAAATGAAGTTAATTAGGCCTGAAAAAATAAAATAAATTGACAATAATAATTGTAGATGTCATGTTAGAGACCATAGTGTTTAGGAAGCACTGAATAAATCTGTAAAGCAGATTAATAATATTTTTCTGAAGTTCCTTTAATCCTCATCTTTAGGATTTTTTTTTTTTTTTTTTTTTGCACTTCAGGTGTATTGCCTTGTGATTCTTCATAATGACCCCTGGAGGGATTGTGAAAGTGATGCCATTGTTTCATAGCTGTATGAGGTCAAGATGTAGGGCTATCTTTGGATATTCAGAGGGTGGTAGCGCATAACTGATCCTCCTCCTTCACATTCTTTACCACTTCATAAAAATATTTTCTCTATCTCTTTCATGTAAAGGATTTAAAATTTCTTTCCAGTTGGTTGTTGAAGAACATAGCAATAAAATAGCAATAAGACATCATGGGGAGTGATAAATACACAACCTCTGTTTTCTGTGAATGTGTAATCTAGTGACAAAGAACACACAAAGGGAGTGACAGAAACATAGAACAAGCCAATCTGCAGCTTGTGGAAAAGTCCCCAGCCCCCAGAACCACCGTCTGTCAGCTTAGCCACTTTGATATAAGAGCACTTCCTCCTGCTAACACTGGCAGAAAGTTTCTGAAGAGCCTTCATGTTCAAAACTGTGACCCTGGGCCAGCAACATCAGCATCACTGGGAGCTTATTAGAAATCCAGAATCTCAAGCCTGCCCTTTCCCTTCTGGATCAGAGCCATCATTTCTAAAAGGTCCCGGTGATGCAAGTGCACATGACAGGCGGGGCGGCACTGCTGCAGAGGATTCTGGCTCCACTTATTAGGCCAAGTACCCAGTAGGAACTAATCCTCTGGCCGGGCATATAGGGCACACTGACTGCTCAAGCTTGGTACCTTTGTTTCCTGAACCCTAGGACAATGCGGGTGGGATACGCTTGCGGATTGGGTTTGCTGCAGAGAAGAAGTGTTCTGTTCCCAGGGAAGGGAAGCTGAACAGGAACATAGTGATAGGTATCCAAAAAACTTACTTCTTCTCTCATATCTCAGCTCACATTAATGTTAGGGCTAGCTGTTGTTCACTAGCCCTTTCACCTTGGGTCATTTCATCCCATTTCCTGGTGTGTGTGTGTGTGTGTGTGTGTGTGTGTGTGTGTGTGTGTGTGTGTGTGTGTACACGCATGCGCACACGTGTTCTACTTCCAATCTCCCTCACAGTGCCATCTGTCTGCTTGACCTAGATATCAGAGATTCGTGCTTCTTTCAGAGCATGGCTCTTCTGTTGCTTCTCAGTTATATTTTTCAAATATATATGAATACGGTAAGGATAAACACACACGTACTTGTGCCCAAGTCTTCACGCCTTGCACTATTGGTAGAGCAGCTCTGCCTCACTCACTGCTTTTCATTCTACCACAAAGGCATTAATCAAGCTGTGAACTGTTTAAAAAGCATCTGCATTTACTAGAGGAAGTCATACTGTTAGCCCTCAGGAATTATAACTCTTGACTACTTGACAGAGTTTTACACACTTGGAAAGAGAGGGTTATAATCCTTTACTATTTATTTTGATGCTAAAATTTTCCAGGATTTGTCAAACTGGCTCATCTAAATTTTTTTATAATGGCCTTCCTCATCATTCCTTGAGCACTTCCTCCTTTTCTGGCACAAGATGTTCCAGGATCATCTTTTGCACGAGTTCTGATTCTTTTTAGTGGAAAATGGTATTTCGAAACCAGAATTCGAGTGCTAGGGTGGCTGGGGTATCATTGTTTCTAGGCCTACTCAATGGATGAAATTAGGGAATGTGTGTTTGTGTGTGTGTGTGTATTATACATCTTTATTTGTCTACCTGTATATATCAAAAACGGTGGCTTCATACTGACATCTTCATGAATTCAACCATGAAGCTTCCAATACAACCAGCACCCCAGGGCTTTATTTTAGCCATCTAACACATTCATTCCATTTTTATATTTATAATTTCCCTAACATTAACTCCCCATTATATGTAATATATTTACTTATTTACTCAAACCTTGAATATATAGAAAAATAGTTTCAGAATTGCTGACCCCTAATTCTGTGGGAAGAAAAAAAAACTACTAACAAGGGTTAAATATTTATTTACACTGTGTTTTGTCCTTAGCCTAAAAGCATATAATCAAGAAGTGTGTTCAAAGTTGCTTTTGTCATTTCTCCCCTGTTTTCAGTGTGATTATGTTATTCATTTGAAGAGAAAGATCTGTTTTTCTGTTTGTATTCCTTCCCTTCCCTTACTACTACCGGTATTTGATGTATTTTTTTTTCAATATGTATAGTAATTACATGGTTCTAAAACTCAGAACAACACAAAAGGGTATTACTCAGAGGTCTATCGCTTTCCTATTCCTTCTATCCCATTTCCAACTCCACTCCTTTTCATTTTGTTTTCACCCCTCCCTATAAATAACCAATCTCTTTAGTTTCTGGTTTATTCTTCTTGTAATTTTTGTTGTTGTTGTCTTGTTTTGTCGCACAAATCAGGAGATAGCATGTGTACTAGAGAGGAATTCACACATGTTTTTGCATGGTTTCAATTTTTATATTAGATCCCTGATCCACTTGGAGGACATTTTTGGTGCATGGAATAGATAGCATTTGGTCAAAGTGTAAAATGTTCTTAATGTGATGTTGAATTTTGTTTTCTAATATTTTATTTAAAACTTTGGCAATAATACCTATATATGACTTTCATCTGTCATTTTCTCTTTTAAAAAATACTTTTAAAAATCTGGTTTAGGTGTCAATGTTATACTTGTTTCATAAAAAGATTAATATGTTTTTCTTAATTTTCAGTGCTCTGGAACAATTTATAAAGCATTACTATTCTGGTCTTTGAAGATTTCATAGACTCCCTGTGAACGCATATTTGTGTGTGTGTGTGTGTGTGTGTGTGTGTGTGTGTGTGTGTGTATTCAGAGAACCTAGATTGGTATATCCCTGATTCTTTGCAAACCAAGTGGTCTCTGTTTTAACTACTTAACTCTGCTTTTGTAGCACACAAGCAGACAAAATGAATATATAAATGAATGAGATGGGTTGTGTTCCAATAAAACTTTATTTTTGGACACTGAAATTTGGATTTTATATAATTTTCATGTGTCATGATATGTTATTCTTCTTTTGAGTTTTTACCACCACTTAAAAACGTAGGGACTATTATTAGCTCATGGGCCATACAAAACAGGTAATAGACCACATTTGGCCCATGGGCTATAGTTTGCCAACTGCTGGTCTTTCTGAAACACTTTACTTCAGGCTTATTTCTTCTATGCAGCATAGAATTGGCTCTTGCTCTGTTAGCCAAATTCAAAATATTTTTATTTTAATAGGGAAGTTAAGCACATTTATATTTACTAATATGACTGAAGTCTTCAACTCTGTCATAAAATCTTATAATTCAAATGTGCAATTTATTTGCAATTGCTATGATTTATATGTGTTTGCTTTTTAAACTTTCTTTTGGTATTTGGGAAGTTTTATATTTTTCTATTGGTTATTTTTTCTTTTTTAAAATTTTATTAAATTCTATTGGGGTGACATTGGTCAACATGAACATATGGTTTCATTATATTTCTAAGTTACAAAATCTGTATATAGCACCATGTGCCCACCACCCAAAGTCAGATCATTTCCTGTCACATCATATTAGAACTCCTCCCCCCCCCCCCCAACACACACCCCTTTCCCTCTGGCAGCCAGCACACTGCTGTTTGTGTTAATAAGTTTCCGCTTTATATCCCACATATGAATGAAATCATATGGTTCTTAGCTTTTTATGTCTAACTTATTTCACTTAGCATAAGGGTCCATCCATGTTGTTGCAAATGTTGCTATTTCACCTTTTCTTATGGCTGAGTAGTATTCCATTGTGTATAAGCACCACATCTTCTTTATCTAGTCCTCTATATCAGGACACTTTGGTTGTTTCCATGTCTTGGCCACCATGAATAATGCTGCAATGAACATCGGGGTGCATATATCTTTGTGAATAAGTGATTTCGAGTTTTTTGGGTGTATACCCACGAGTGGGGTTGCTGGGTCATATGGTAGCGCTATTCTCCTCTTCTTCTTCTTCTTCTTCTTCTTCTTCTTCTTCTTTTTTTTGCATTTGGGCAGAATGAATGTCTTTCGTATTTTCTTTGTATTTCTCTTCAATAATTGCTTGACCCAAGATTTTTCTGTCTGCTCTATACAATGAAGATACAAACTAAAGGAGAATAGAAAAAAAATAAAGCATTAAATTGTACAAATTACAAATCCATTCCAAAATATACTTACATTAAATAAAATACACATTTCAGTAAGAGGCCTACAGTCAATGACTGCATTCTGGGAAGCCTCAGACACTGAGGGAGGGCCGACATTCCTGGGAGGAGATAAGAGACTGGCATTCAATCACAGTTTGCAGTGGGCTCGGGACCGCCCACCTGTCAGCTCCTGGCAGGTCATTGGCATTGCTGTGCAGGGAAGTGATTTGGGGGAAGGTAAGAAGCAAGCTCCGATTCTGAGTTCATTACAACTTCTCAAGCATTTCCTCAGCCTACACAATACAGGTTCACAAAGTAAACATGTTAAGGTAAGCAGACAACGCATTTTCTTGCTGTATTTATGTGGAACTCTGCCTACAATAGGCAGTCGTGAAGAGGTTCTTCCGCAGGACATGTCCCAGAACTCAGCAGAGCCAGTGGGTCTGCGGGAGGCGAGGACTGGGATGGAGCCCCCTCGAGAGCTAGAGAGGACCCTCTAGCAGAGTCCGCGCTGCAGGCGCCCCTCCCATCATCTGGGTACCCTTAATGTAGTCTTCCACTTTGTTCCGGAAGTCCTCCTTGTCCCACAGGTGATGCTCTGCGGCCTCGATATTCAGTGGGTCATCGAAGTTCAGAAGATGGGTAAACAAGAGTTTAATCCCCAAACAACACCCTTTAGTGTCCTCGTGGGAGCCCAGCCATCGATTGAATGTTCTCTCCGTAAACTCAGGCATATCTCGCCTGTCTCTGTAATGCTGGGGTGCCAGATCGTGGTCAAGCATCTCACTTTGGGCGGCACCACGTTCCTGTATGCATCAGGAACTTCCATTTCAAACTGAAATTTTCCTTGGTAGTAGCCCTCCTCTTTAACGAGCAGCCTGCCTCCCACAGACACTCTCCGAGTGCATCCAGGACCCTCTGAGACCATCACCCCGTTTCAGATTGCTCGCCAGCTTCAGCATCACTGCTGCCTTTCCCCGGGCACCTGGAGACTGAGACCCGCGGGCAGGCCTGCGCCCAACACCGTTCCCGCCAGCCCAGCTGCGCAGCTCCTCACAGCTGCATGCGCTCCAGGGCGGCGGCCGGAAGTGGCGGGTGGAGACTCCAACGGTGGCTCTATTCTTAATTTTTTGATGAATCGCCAGACTGCTTTCCATAGTGATTGCACCAGTCTACATTCCCACCAGAAGTGGATGAGGGTTCCCTTTTTTTCACAACCTCTTCACTACGTGTTATTGCTTGTCTTGTTGATAATGCCCACTCTAACAGGTGTAAGTTTTGTAGTTTTGATTTGCATTTCCCTAATTGCAAGTGAGGTTGAACATCTTTTCATATATCTATTGGCTGTTGCTATGTCTTCTTGAGAGCGGTGTATTTTCAGGCCCTCTGCCCACATTTTGATTGGATTATTTGTTTGTTTGGTATTGAGTTTTATGAGTTCTTTGTATATTTTGGAAATTAAACCTTTGCCAGAGCTACTGTTTTCAAATATCATCTCCCATCTGGTTGGCTGCTTTCTTGTTTTGTTGTCCATTTCTTTTGCTCTCCAGTTTGATACAGACCCATTCATTTGTTTTTGCCTTTACCTCCCTTGCCTTTGGGGTTAAGTCCATAAAATGTTCTCTACAAACCAGGTCCATAAGTTTGGTACCTATATTTTCTTCTCTGTAACTTATAGTTTTGGGTGTTATATTTTAGGTCTTTGATCCATTTTGAATTAACTTTTGTACATGGGGACACAATGTAATCCAATTTCATTCGTTTGCATGTGGCTTTCCAGTTCTCCCAGCACCATTTATTGAAGAGACTATCTTTACTCCAATGTGCATTTCTGGCTCCTTTGTTGAAAATTATCTGTCCATATACATGTAGTTTCATAGCTGGGCTCTCTATTCTGTTCCACAGATCTGTGTGTCTGTTTTTCTGCCAATACTATGCTGTTTTGATTATCGTAGCTCTGTAGTATAATTTGAAGTCAAGTAGTGTGATACCTCCAGCTTCGTTCTTTTTTTTTTTTTTTTTTTCAAGATTGCTTTAGCTATTTAGGATCTACAGCCAAGTTGCAGGATACAAAATCAATGTGCAAAAATCCATTGCCCTCCTGTATACCAACAACCAAACTTAAGAAAAGTAAATGGAAAAAAAACCCACCAATTTAGTTGCAATAGTAACCAAAAGAATAAAATACGTCAGAATAAACTTAACAAAGAATATGAAAGACCTACATGTTGAAAATTACAAAGCATTATTAAAAGAGATTGAAAACCATACATCAAAATGAAAAAAATATCCCCTGTTCATAGATTGGAAGAATCAACATAGTTAAAATGGCCATATTACCCAAAGCAATATGCAGATTTAATGCAATCCCCATCAAAATCCTAATGCCATTTTTTAAAGAAATAGAATGAGAAATCATCAGATTTGTATGGTTACTTTTTACATAATATCATCTAAGAGCCTTAACCCTCTGTTTTCTTTTTTCAATTGAGTCAACCGACATATAATATTATCTTAAGTTTAAGATATACAGTGTTTTGATTTGATACATTTATATATTGCAAAATGATTACCACTATAGCATTAGCTATATTACATCACATAATTATCATTTTTTGTGTGTGTGCTGGAGAACAATGAAAACCTAGTCTCTTAGCACTTTGAAGTTTATATGTTGACTATGGTCACTATGCTGGGCATTAGGTCCCCAGTCATCACCTGTTTTCTTATTTTCTCCTTTACTATCATGCTGTTTATAATGGTATTTTTAAAACTCTATGTATTTTTTAGCTGTATGATTTCTACTTTCCTGCACATAAAATACATTATATATAATATACTAGAAGCCCGGTGCACGAAATTCGTGCACGGCGGGGGGTTGTCCCTCAGCCCAGCCTGTACCCTCTCCAATCTGGGACTCCTGGAGGGATGTCCGACTGCCCGTTTAGGCCCGATCCTGGTGGGATCCCTCTCACAATCCAGGACTGCTGGCTCCCAACTGCTTGCCTGCCTGCCTTCCTGATGGCCCCTAACCGCTTCTGCCTGCCAGCCTGATCACCCCCTAACCACTCTGCTGCCAGCCTGGTTGATGCTTAACTGCTCCCCTGCCAGCCTGTTTGCCCCCAACTTCCCTCCTCTGCCAGCCTGGTCACCCCTAACTGCCCTCTCCTGCAGGGTTGATCACCTCCAACTGCCCTCCCTTGCAAACCTGGTCCCTCTCGACTGCCCTCCCTTGCAGGCCTGGTCCCTCACAACTGCCCTCCCTTGCAGGCTGGGTGCCTCACAACTGCCCTCTCCTGCTGGCCATCTTGTGGTGGCCATCTTGTGTCCACATGGGGGCAGGATCTTTGACCACATGGGGGCAGCTATATTGTGTGTTGCAGTGATGATCAATCTGCATATTACTCTTTTATTAGATAGGATAGAGGCCTGGTACAGGGGTGGGGGCTAGCTGGTTTGCCCTGAAGGGTATCCCGGATTAGGGTGGGGTTCCCTTGGGGCGTGGGGCAGCCTGAGCGAGGGGCCTGTGGTGGTTTGCAGGCTGGCCACACACCCTGGCGACCCAAGAGGAGGCCCTGGTATCTGGAATTTATTTTCCTTCTACAATTGAAACTTTGTAGCCTGGAGTGGAGCCAAGCCTGCTGTTCCCTCCGGGGCGGCAGCTATTTCTGTGGCAGTTAATTCACCTTCTACAATTGAAACTTTGTTGCCTTAAGCGGGTGGGCCCGGCCAGGGTGTGCGGAAAGCTTTGCTTCCCCTGTTGCCGGCGGCAACCCTGGCCTGCTCTCTCAAGCTCCATTCTGCCGCCATTTGTTTGAATTTGTTTACCTTCTATAATTGAAACTTTGTAGCTTGAGTGGAGGCTTAGGCCTGCAACGGCTATGGGAAAGTTTGGCTTCCTCTGTTACCTGGGAAACCTTGCTCTCTGTGGCTGTAGCCATCTTGGATTGGGGTTAATTTGCATACTCGCTCTGATTGGCTGGTGGGCGTGGCTTGGCTGGTGGGCGTGGCTTATGTAGCAGAGTGATGGTTAATTTGCATATTACCATTTTATTAGAGAAGATAGCATGTTGTTCTTCCACTTAGATTCCTGCCATTTAGTCTTGCATCTATAATTAATTATTGAATGCTCATCATTAGTCGTTTTGCTCAGGTTTCCTCCCTCATCTCATAGTGGATGGAGCTCATACAGTATGTTGCTCAAGAAGGAAACATGGGTACAGAATATTCTACTACCTTGCTTGTTTAAAAGTTTTTCTATATCTTGATACTTAAAGGACAGCTTGTCTAAATAGAAAATTGTAAGTTCAATCATTCTTTCTGAGTTGTTTTTTAATACAGCTCCATTGTTACTTTGCATTATAAGCTGTGGTTAGGGTATTTGATGCCAGTATGAATTTCAATTTTGATCCTTGTACTTGAAGGGTTTTTTGTTTTTATTTTTTTATTTCTTTTTAAAATTTAATAGTTTTATTAGGCTATGTTTTCAAAGTGATCATTCTGGTTAAGTTTCCCAGTTATCTCTTAGAGTCTAAAGACTTAGACCTTTTCAGTATGTACATTTTAGTGTTTTCTTACTTCCAGTAGTTTTCTTGGGAAGTAGTTTTAAGTATTCTATTCAATTGTTTTATCTTTATCTTTAGAACCTCTTGTTATCCCTACTATTCTCCTTCTTTGGCCTTCTTTTATTTCAGCCACATACTTTTGATCCATTTCGTTCCTGTGCCTCATTTTCACTCTCTTTGTTGCTGCTTCTCGGGCTTGCTTCAATGTTTCTAGTAAAATTTTATTTGGATCTATTCTCCTGTGGGGCTTTGTGATTTAATCTTTGAATCTGGGATGGTTTTGACTTTTTCTTTCACACATTTTCTATGTTAAATCTAGTGTTTTAAAAATTTCTTCCTGTTTATTGTCCATTTCTGCCTTTAATTTTTAAATTTCTTACTTCAAAATGCTTTTCATACCTCCAAATGCTTACTTGAGGATATTTAATTTAGTGTGGAATGTTTTGTTACAGTTTTCTTCTTCATGTGTTATTTTGAGGGGGGAATTTTTATGAACTTGAGTAGGTTTGATGTTCTAACCTTAAAATACTTAGTAATTATGTATTTTATTTTGTTGGTTTGGGTGTTTTATAAGAATCTTAGGTCAGGGCTGCCTTTTTCTGTCAGTGTAGCATAGTATCGAGTATGCGTGTGTACGTGCGCACAGATGTGTGTATGTGTGGAGAAAGGGTTGTCTATCTTTTTGTTTATTTATTATTAAGTATAATTTAATTTTTCTGTCACCATTTATCCCCCCCGGGGGGATAAATGAACTTGTCTACCTCCTCCCACTCCTTCTCTGCTCCCCCTCCCCGCTACAATCACCACACTGTTGTCCATATCTATGAGTTCTTTCTCTTTTTTTTTCTTTTTTGCTCAATGCCTCCACACCCCCAGAACCCCCTCGGATGATTAGTGATTTTGAGCATTTTTTTCATGTCTCTTGGCCTGTATGTCCACTTTGGAGAGGTGACTATTTAGGTCCTTTGCCCATTTTTCAATTGGTTTGTTTTTCTTCCATTTGTTACGTTGTATGAGTTCCTTATATATTTTGGATAGTAACCCTTTATCAGAGGTATCATTGGCAAATATGTTCTTCCATGTAGTGGGATCTCTTGTTATTTTGATGATGGTTTCTTTTGCTGTGCAGAAGCTTTATATTTTCATGTAATACCATTTGTTTATTTTCTCCATTTCCATTGTCCTCAGACAGTGGTCGGCAAACTAATTAGTCAACAGAGCCAAATACCAACAATACAACGATTGAAATTTCTTTTGAGAGCCAAATTTTTTAAACTTAAACTTATTCCAACACCACTTCTTCAAAATAGACTCGCCCAGGCCGTGGTATTTTGTGGAAGAGCCACACCCAAGGGGCCAAAGAGCCACATGTGGCTCGCGAGCCGCAGTTTGCCGACCACGGTCCTAGGAGATGTATCAGTAAACATTGCTATGAGAGATGTCTGAGATTTTGCTGCCTATGGTTTCTTCTACGATTTTTATGGTTTTCACATCTTACATTTAAGTGTTTTATCCATTTTGAGTTTATTCTTGTGTAGGGTGTAAGTTGGTGGTTTAGTTTCATTTTTTTGTAAGTACCTGCCCAATTTTCCCAAAACCATTTGTTCAAGAGACTGTCTCTGTTTCAATGTATGCTCTTGCTTCCTTTATCAAATATTAATTGAGCATAGTGGCTTGGATCAATTTCTGGGTTCTTTGTTCTGTTCCATTGATCTATGTGCCTATTCTTGTGCCAGTACTAGGCTATTTTGAATACAGCAGCTTTGTAGTATAACTTGATATCTGGTATTGTGATTCCTCCAACTTTGTTGTTCTTTCTCAAGATTGCTGTGGCTATTCAGGGATTTTTTTTAAATTCCATATAAATTTTTGGAGTGTTTGTTCTAGGTCTGTGAAATATGCTGTTGGTATTTTAATAGGGATTGCATTGAATCTATAGATTGCTTTGGGTAGTATAGACATTAAAATGTCTGTGAATACCAATATATGAATACGGTATATTATTCCATTTGTAAATGTCTTCCTCTGTCTCTTTTTTCAGTGTCCTATCGTTTTCAGAGTATAGGTCTTTTACCTCCTTGGTTAACTTTATTCCTAAGTATCTTAATTTTTTTGTTGCAATGGTAAATGGGATTTTTTTTAAAAATTTCTCTTTCTGAGAGTTCACTATTGGAGTATAAAAATGCTATGGATTTTGGGGTGTTAATTTTGTATCCTGCTACGTTTCTGAATTCATTTATTAAATCAAGTAGTTTTTTGAAGTAATCTTTAGGATTTTCTATGTACAGTATCTTGTCATCTGCCAATTATGAGAATTTTACTTCCTCCTTTCCAGTTTGGATGCCTTTTATTTTTTCTTCTTGTCTGATCGCTATGGCCAGGACTTCCAGAACTATGTTGAACAAGAGTAGTGAAAGAAGGCATTCCTGTCTTGTTCTGTTTTTAGTGGGAATGGTTTTAGTTTTTGCCAATTGCGCATGATGTTGGCTGTAGGTTTGTCACATATGTCCTTTATTAGGTTGAGGTATGTTCCTTCTATTTCCACTTTGCTGACAGTTTTTATCAAAAAAGAATGTTGAAAAACAAAACAAAATAAAAAAGAATGTTGGATTTTGTCAAATGCTTTTTCTGCATCGATTGTTATGAAATTTGATTTTTGTCTTGCAATCTGTTTATGTGCTGTATCACATTTATTGATTTGAGAATCTTGTACCAGCCTTGCTTCTCCAGAATAAATCCCATTTGTTCATGATTTGTGATCTTTTTAATGTATTGCTATATCCGGTTTGCTAAAATTTTGCTGAGGATTTTAGCATCTATGTTCATCAGGGATATTGGCCTGTAGTTCTCTTTCTTTGTCATGTCTTTATCTGGATTTGGAATTAGGGTGCTGCTGGCCTCTTAGAAAGTTTGGAAGTGTTCCTTCCTCTTGAATTTTTTGGAATAGTTTGAGGATTAGAGGTGTTAGTTCTTCTTTGAAATTTGGTAAAACTCCCCTGTGAATCTGTCTGGACCAGGGCTTTTGTTTGCTGGGTGTGTTTTTTTAATTACTGCTTCAATTTCATCAGTAGTTATCAGCCTATTCCAGGTTTTCTGTTTCTTACTGATTAAGTTTTGGAAGGTTATATTTTTCTAGGAATATGTCCAGTTAATCCAGGTTGTCCCGTTTATTGGAGTACAGTAGTTCATAGTATTTTATTACAATCCTATGTATTTCTGTGGGGTCAGTTGTTACTTTACCTCTTTCATTTCTGATTTTGTTTATTTGGGTCCTCTCTTTTTGTTTTCTGGTGAGCCTGGCTAGAGCTTTATCAATCTTATTTATCCTTTCAAAGGACCAGCTCTTGGTTTTATTGATCTTTTGTATTGTTTTTTTAGTCTCTATATATTTATTTCTGTCCTGATTTTTATTATTTCCTTCCTTCTGCTTGTTCTGGGATTTGCTTGTTGTTCTCTTTGTAATTCCTTAAGTTGTAGTGTTAGATAACTTATTACCAGTTTTTCTTGTTTTTTGAGGTAGACCTATAGTGCTATGAACTTCCCTCTCAGGACTGCTTTCACTGTGTCCCATAGATTTTAGATTATTGTCTGTTCATTTTCATTTGCTTCCAGGTTGTTTTTTTATTTCTTCTTTGATCTCTTTAGTAACCCATTCATTGTTTAATAGTATGCTATTTAGCCTCCATGTATTTGATTGTTTTTGAGCGTTTTTACTGTAACTGATTTCTAATTTCATGCCATTGTGGTCTAAGAAAATACTTGATATTTCCCCTTGAATTTGTAGAGACTTAGCTCGTGTCCTAACATGTGGTCTATATTTGAAAATGTCCCATTTGAAAATGTATATTCCATAGCTTTGCAGTGGAATGTTCTGAAGATGTCAGTTAGTTCCACTGTTCTAAAGTGTCACTTAGGATTACTGTTTCCTTGTTAATTTTTTTTGTCTAGAAGACTTATCCAGTAATGTTAGTAGGGTATTAAAGTCCCCTACTATGATTATATTGCTGTCGATCTCTCCCTGGATATCCTCCAGAAGTTTTTTTATATATTTACATGCATATATGTTTACCAGAGTTACATCCTCTTGTTCTATCGATCCCTTTAGTATTATGAAGTAGCCTTCCTTATCTCTTGTTATGGCCTTCACTTTGGGGTCTGTTTTGTCAGATACAAGTATTGCTACCCCAGCTTTTTTTTCCATTACCATTTGTCTGAAAAAATTTTTTTTCATCTTTTCACTTTCAGTATGTGTGAGTCCTTTATTCTAAGGTGGGTCTCTTGTAGACAGCATATATGTGGGTTATATTTTCTTATCCATTCAGCTATCCTGTCTTTTGATTGGAGCATTTAATCCATTTATGTTTAAGGTTATTATTGATAGGTACTTGTTTGTTGCCATTTTTATTCTTTATGCCTGTGTTCCTTCTTCCCTTTCTATTCTTCCTTTTACAGCAAGCAGTCCCTTTAGCATTTCTTGCATTGGTGGCTTGGTAGTGATAAACTCCCTTAGCCTTTTTTTGTCTGTGAAGCTCCTGACTGCACCTTCAATTTTGAATGATAGCCTTGCCGGGTAGAGTATTATTGGATTCAGTCCTTTCCTTTGCATCAGTTTGTATACTTCATTCCATTCCCTTCTGTCCTGATGTGTTTCTGTTGAAAAATCAGTTGATAGTCTAATGCAGTGGTTGGCAAACTCATTAGTCAACAGAGCCAAATATCAACAGTACAACGATTGAAATTTCTTTTGAGAGCCAAATTTTTTAAACTTAAACTTCTTCTAATGCCACTTCTTCAAAATAGACTCGCCCAGGCCGTGGTATTTTGTGGAAGAGCCACACTCAAGGGGCCAAAGAGCCGCATGTGGCTCGTGAGCCGCAGTTTGCCAACCACGGGTTTAATGGGAGTTCCCTTGTAGGTAACTAACTCTCTGTCTGTCTCTGGAAGCCTTTAAGATTCTTACTTTGTCACTGACGTTTGCCAATTTAATTACAATGTGAATTCGTGTTGGTCTTTTTGGGTTCGTCTTGTTTGGGACTCTGTGCTTCCTGGACTTGTGTGACTCTTTTCTTCCCAAAATCAGGGAAGTTTTCTGTCATTATTTCTTCAAATAGGTTTTCTATTCCTTGCTCGGCTTCCTTCTTTCATTTGGGTGTTGTTTTTTTTTGTCTCCTCATTTTTGCTGTTACTATGTAATTGTTTCCGTATATTAGATCAAACTGGCGTGCCACCCAGATTTTTTAATTGGCCTTATGTGGAAGATGTTTTGGGGGACCCCATGGTGCAGTCTCTTAAGTCTCCTGGGCTGGGTGTTCTAGGTAGGCTGTCTGCTTGAGACGATTAGGTTCTCCTCATGTAGTTGGGTCTTGAATGTTATTGTCCTGCTCGTGGATTGAATCTCATCTCAGTGTCAGGGTGTCTGATTATGGGGTTTACTCCATGATACAAATAAAAAGAATATAGGGAGAAAACACAACAAAACAAATAAATATACCAAAAAGTACAAACAAAAAACACACCCAGAAAAATCAGGGGGACAGAATCTGTAGATGCAGAGCTTAAATAAAGAAAATAAGGTTAATAAATTGGAAGAACAGGGGAGGGAATTTAGTTTAGAATAGAGGAAGGAGAAAAAAAATAAGACAAGAAGAAGAGTAAATACATAAGTTAAAACAAAAAAATTTGAAAAAGGGAATAGAGGACAGAGCAGATAGGCCTACATTTAGGAAGTGAGACAAGTTAAAAAATTAGGACAAGAAAAGAAGATAGAAAAAAATTGTAAAATTGAAGGAAAATTAAGGAGAAGGGAAATGGAGTAGGATCAGGGAAGAGGAAATTTTTGAATAAACCAAGAGAAACTAGAATAATAGCACATCAATAAAGCAGATAAGAATATCTATTTTAAAAGGGGGGAAAAAGAAAAAGTGAAAAACTAAAATAGAGAAAGGAAAAGAAAAATGGGAGGAAAAAAGAGCAGAGAAGAAAAAGGTGCAAAAAAGAAAAAAAAAGGAAAGAAAAAAATAATTTTTTAAAAAAGTGAAGTGTTGTTCCCTTCAGATGAGTTTTAATGCCCCATGGGACCCCACTCTTCCGTTCTGTCTGCCAATTCTGGGCTTCCTGTTAGGTACATAGGTGATAACCACTGTCAGGCACTGTCTTTTGGCTTTTGGCACCCTGCTTGACGCTCCAACCAATTCACAGGTCCTCTGCTTGTGTCTGTCTCCACAGGCCTTGGCGGCAAGCAGGAGGGGCCAATGTACCCTCTTTGCCTGTCCACCAGCTGTCAATCTTAATCACTCAAGCATCTCTTTCTGACAGGGCTGTAGGTGGGGTTGGTGCTGTTCACTTTCAGGGAATATGATGGGTGTTTTTTCCTGACCCAGAGCTTCTTCACGAGTGGCCCAAAATATTACTCTGCCCTTGGCTGGATAGAGATTCTTGTATGGAAAACAATGGGGTTGGCTGGCACCCTGGAGTTTTTATCAGTCTGGTTCCCAATCCAGTCACTGAGGGCCCCTCGAGACTGTTCAGACCCATATTCGTGGCTTCTGCCTTTGTTTCTTCTGTAAAGCTCAAAATGCAGGGTGTGGCAGACTCTTTCCTGCCCTGAGACTACTGGGAGGGGCTAGCTCCTCTTTGGAGAAATGGCCGCTTAGGTTTGGAAGCCTAAGAATGACCCAATGCAAGACTCCTGGCCACGGCTCCCTGCCCTGCTTACTTCCCCTGCCTTTCCTTGGGCACCTCAAGTCCGTGCCTCCCTTCCTGTGCCAAAGCCTCAGGGAATGATTGCAATTGAAAAGTCCTGTGTTCTGGGTTTAGAGAATAAAAACAAAGACAAAACAAAACCAACAACGAAACTGGCTTTCTCTCCCCTCAGCATCACCCTGCTTTCCCCTCACAGCACAGCCTTTTGCAGCTGTGGTCTTGAGCCCTGACTCCCCAGCAGCTACTATCCTGCGACTTTTCCTTTTCAAAGTTGGTTGTTACACCTGCTGCCAAGGGACACAGCCTTGATGCTCAGCCGGGTCTGGGCTTCTATTTTAATGAGGGAACTGAATCTCCCATAAAGCAGCTCTTTCCTCTCCCTCTCCGCCTGCCAGCTTGGCCTGCTGGCCTGCTGCCCCTCTCCAGCCCTTGCCATCCTTCGTACAGGTCTCCAGGTGTTTTCTGCCCCTGTTGTAGGTTGCCTCCGCAGCTGGGCCTAATTTGTTGTTCTCTGATTTAGTTGTATTTCCAGTCTGGCCCCGGGACAAGGTGCACGACACGTCTGCCTATTAGGCCACCATTTTTTCTTCTCAACATTTTATTTTTTTATGGCTACATTCAATTTTATTGTATGGATTAATCTTAATTTAATGAACTCTTTCTTGATGGTTATTTAATGTGCTGTGTTTTGTCATTATAAGCAATATTGTGATTCACATTTTTGAACATATTATCTTTGTTAACACGGGCCAGTATATCACAATGTGACTTTGGAGAAATCATATTTCTCCTTAGAATTGTGAATCCTTTCTTTTTTTTAAAAAAATTATTTATTGTCTAAAGTTTTACATATGTCTCCTTTTTCCCCGCTTGACCACCCCCAACCATTCCCACCCCCGTGCAAGCCCCACCGCCCCAAGGTCTATGTCCATTGGTTATGCTAATACGCATGCATACAAGTCCTTTGGCTGCTCTCTAACACACACTCCCTGCCATTTGTCTCTGGATCTATTCTTGTTCATCAAATTATGTTGATCATTATATCCCACATATGAGTGAGATCATGTGATACTTATCTTTCTCTGACTGGCTTATTTTGCTTAGCATAATGTTCTCCAGTTCCATCCATGCTGTTGCAAATGGTAAAGGTTCCTTCTTTTTTATAGCAGTATAGTATTCCATTGTGTGGATGTACCACAGTTTTTTTATCCACTCATCAGCTGATGGGCACTTAGGTTGTTTCTAAATCTTTGCTATTGTAAATTGTGCTGCTATAAAAATATGGGTGCATATATCCTTTCTGATTGGTATTTCTGGTTTCTTGGGATATAGTCCTAAAAATGGGATTCCTGGGTCAAATGGGAGATCCATTTTTAAGTTTTTGAGGAAACTCTATACTGTATTCCACAGTGGCTGCACCAGTCTGCATTCCCACCAGCAGTGTACGAGGGTTCCTTTTTCTCCACATCCTCACCAGCACTTGTCATTTGTTGATTTGTTAATGATAGCCATTCTGACAAATGTGAGTTGGTATCTCATTGTTGTTTTGATTTGCATCTCTCAGATCATTTGTGATTTTGAGCATGTTTTTATGTCTCTCGGCCTTTTTCTATGTCCTCTTTCGAAAAGTGTCTATTTAGGTCCTTTGCCCATTTTTTGATTGAATTGATTATCTTCCTTTTGTTAAGTTGTATGAGTTCTCTGTAAATGGCGGAGATTAAACTTTTATCTGAAATATCATTGGCAAATATGTTCTCCCATGCAGTGGGCCTTCTTTTTGTTTGGTTGATGGTTTCTTTTTGCTGTGCAGAAGCTTTTTATTTTGATTTAATTCCATTTGTTTATTTTCTCCTTAGTCTCCATTGCCCTAGGAGCTGTGTCTGTTAAGATCTTGCTACAACATACGTCTTCTATTTTGCTGCCTATGGAGTCTTGTAGGATTTTTATGGCTTCCTGTCTTACATTTAAGTCCTTTAACCATCTTGAGTTTGTTTTTGTGTATGGTATAAATTGGTGATCTAGTTTCATTTTTTTGCATGTATCTGACCAAATTTTCCAACACCATTTATTGAAGAGATTGTCTTGACTCCATTGTATGCTGTTGCCTCCTTTGTCAAGTATTAATTGAGTATAGTGGCTTGGGTCTATTTCTGGGTTCTCTGTTCTGTCACATTGGTTTATATGTCTGTTCTTGTGCAGTTTTGAGAACTGTGGCTTGGTAATATAGCTTGATATCTGGTATTGTGATCCCTCCAACTTTGTTCTTCTTTCTCAGGATTGCTGTTGGCTATTCAAGGTCTTTTTTTTATTCCAGATGAATTTTTGGAGAGTTTCTTCTAGATCATTGAAGTATGTTTTTGGTATTTTAATGGGGATTGCATCGAATCTGTAGATTGCTTTGGGTAGTATGGACATTTTAATGATATTGATTCTACCAATCCATGAACATGGTATGTTCTTCCATCTGTTTATGTCTTTCTCTATCTCTTTTTTCAATGTCCTGTAGTTTTCTGAGTGCAGGTCTTTTACCTCCTTTTTAAGTTTATTCCTAGGTTGCGTAATTTTTTTGGTGCAATGGTAAATGAGAATTTTTTTTTTTTTGTTTCTCTTTCTCTGAGCTCATTATTGGTGTATAAAAAGGCCATAGATTTCTGGGTGTTAATTTTGTATCCTGTTACATTGCCAAATTCATTCATTAAGTCTAATAGTTTTTTGATGGAGTCTTTGGGGTTTTCTATGTATAGTATCATGTCATCTGCCAATAAGGACAGTTTTACTTCTTCTTTTCCAATTTGGATGACTTTTATATCTTCTTCTTATGTGATCACTATGGCTAGCACTTCTAGTACTATATCGAACAGGAGTGGTGAAAGTGGGCATCCCTGTCTTGTTCCTGTTTAGGGGAAATGAGTTTAGTTTTTTCCCATTGAGTATGATATTGGCTGTGGATTTTTCATATATGGCTTTTATTATGTTGAGGTACTATCCCTCTATTCCCACTTTGCTGAGAGTTTTTATCAAGAAAGCATGTTGGATTTTATCAAATGCTTTTTCTGCATCGATTGATATGATTATGTGATATTTGTCTCTCAGTTTGTTTATGTGATGTATCACATTTATTGATTTGTGGATATTGTACCATCCTTGCAACCCTGGAATAAATCCCACTTAGTTATGGCATATGATCTTTCTAATGTAATGCTGGATCTGATATGCTAGAATTTTGTTGAGGATTTTAGCATCTATGTTCATCAAGGATATTAGCCTATAGTTCGTTCTCTCTCTCTCTCTCTCTCTCTCTCTCTCTCTCTCTCTCTCTCTCTTGTAGTGTCTTTATCGGGTTTTGGAATTAGGTAATGTTGGCTTCATAGAAAGAGCTTGGAAGTGTGCCTTCCTCTTGAATTTTTTGGAATAGTCTGAGGAGGATAGGTTTTAGTTCTTCTTTGAATGCTTGGTAGAACTCCCCTGTAAAGCTGTCCAGACCAGGGCTTTTGTTTGCTGCAAGATTTTTTTATTTCTTTATTGATTAAGGTATTACATATGTGTCCTTAACCCCCCATTGCCTCCCACACCCCCACTCATGCCCTCACCCCCCTGTTGTCTGTGTCCATTGGTTAGGCTTATATGCATGCATACAAGTCCTTTGGTTGATTTCTCCCCCTTACCCCCACCCTCCCCTTCCTTCCCTCTGAGGTTTGACAGTCTGATCAATGCTTCTCTGTCTCTGGATCTCTTTTGTTCATCAGTTTATGTTGTTCATTATATTCCATAAATGAGTGACATAATGTGATATTTGCTGGAAGATTTTTGATCACTGCTTCAATTTCTTTGGTAGTTATCAGCCTATTCAGGTTTTTTGTATTCTTCTTGATTGAGTTTTGGGAGCTTGTATTTTTCTAAGAATATGTCCATTTCGTCTAGGTTGTCCAGTTTTTTGGAATAGAGTAGCTCAAAGTATTTTTTTATACTCCTTTGTATTTCTGTCATGTCGGTTGTTACTTCACCTCTTTCCTTCTGATTTTCTTTATTTGGGTCCTCTCTCTTTGCTTCTTGGTAAGCCTGGCTAAAGAGTCATCAATCTTGTTTATCCTTTCAAAGAACCAGTTCGTAGTTTTATTGATCTTTTGTATTGTGTTGTGTTTTTTTTTGGTCTCTATGTTGTTTATTTCCACTCTGACCTTTATTATTTCCTTCCTTCTGCTCCCACTGGGCTTTTCTTATTGCTCTCTTTCTAATTCTTTGAGTTGTAGGGTTAATTTGTTACCATTTTTAAAAATATATATATTTTATTGATTTTTTACAGAGAGGAAGGGAGAGGGACAGAGAGTTAGAAACATCGATGAGAGAGAAACATTGATTAGCTGCCCCCTGCACACCCCCTACTGGGGATGTGCCCGCAACCAAGGTACATGCCCCCGCCCGGAATCGAACCTGGGACCCTTCAGTCCACAGGCCGATGCTCTATCCACTGAGCCAAACTGGTTTTGGCATTACCATTTTTTGTTTTGTGTTTTTTTTTTTCAGATAGGCCTGTATAGCTATGAACTTCCCTCTCAAGACTGGTTTCACTGTGTCCCAAAGATTTTGAATTTTTGTGTTTTCATTGTCGTTTTTTACCAGGATACTTTTTATTTCTTCTTTGATCTCTTTGGTAACCCAATCATTGTTTGATAGCATGCTATTTAGCCTCAAGTGTTTGATTTTTTTTCATTGTTTTTATTGTAATTGATTTCTAATTTTATGCCATTGTGATCTGAGAAGATGCTTGATATGATTTCTATCTTTTTGAATTTGAAGAGACTTTGACTGTGTCCCAATATGTGGTCTGTCTTTGAAAATGACCCGTTTGCGCTTGAGAAGAATGTATATTCTGTGGCTTTGGGTGAAATGTTCTGAAGATGTCAATTAATTCCATCTGATATAGTGAGTCATTTAGGATTGATGTTTCTTTGCTGATTTTCTGTTTAGAGGATTTCCCCAGTGGTGTTAGTGGGTTATTAAAGTCCCCTACTATGACTGTATTGCTGTCAATCTCCCCCTTGTTATCTTCTAGAAATTTTTTTAATGTATTTGGGTGCTCCAGTATTGGGTGCATATATGTTTACCAGAGTTATATCTTGTTGAATTGCTCCCTTTAGTATTAATGAAGTGGCCTTCCTTATCGCTTGTTAGGGCTTTCACTTTGAGGTCTAATTTGTCAGGTATAAGTATTGCTACCCCAGCTTTTTTTTCAAGTTTAAATTCTTTAACTCTCATTTTTGCCTACCAGGCTTCAAAAATATCTATATATATAAAAGGCTAATATGCGAAATGTCCCTCTGCCCATCCAATCAGTCGCAATTATGCACACTGACCACCAGGGGTGCAGACGCTCAATGCAGGAGCTGCGAAGCTGCAGTGACTTGGCAGCAGAGGTTCTCAGGTGATGCACCCTGAAACCAGAGAGGAGGGAGACCATTTTCTCGTGGGGCCACGTAATTCTGCCTTTGACCATGGGTTATGTTGTTGCTGGGGCACTGTCGGCCCGGAATCTGGCTTACTACACACCTGCTTTTGCGTTCCACACACCCTATTACTGCAACTGTGCAGCGTGCCCTGTCACATGAACTCTGGGACCCCCTCACGGGATGTTGGAGAACCGGTTTCGGCCCAATCCCTGCAGGCCAGGCTGAGGGACCCCACCTGCTGTAAGGACCCTGCTCACTCTGCAGACGCCCTTCGAGCCATAACGCCACCCCAGGTGCGGCTGGCTGGGGAGGGACCACAGGAAGTTGGATCCAGGGTGTGTCTGTCCCGTCTCACCCAGTCCCACCCACGGGCCACCTTCTACTTAATTTCCTTTCAATGTGCACGAATCCATGCACCAGGTCACTAGTCTTCCCATAATTACCTAAACATGCCTCAAAAACTATGATGTGCATATAAATAATGAGATTTAACTTTTAGGTTGTTAAAGATAAGCTCTGAGGTAAAATAATGGATAACAGAGTCTTTACCTTGAATGAAAGGAAAATAAACTAGAAATATTTAAATGTGACAATAAAAACACTTTATTCTTATAAAAGACTTTGCCTCAACTTTCATTGTGAAGAAATAGGCTTTTTACTGTACCATAAATATTTTATATTCCCTACCTTTTCTTAACATAGGCAGAAAGGGTATTAAATATAGTTCCCAGAAAAAGAAACCACTTTTAGTCTTAAGTGTTCACATTAGTTATTTGAATATTCATTAAATGAGTTTTACCAACCTCATTTATTTAGGTATTATTTGGAAAAGAAATTATTCCTTTCTTTAAAAATGAATGTCCCAATCAAAATTCCAGCAAGTTATTTTGTAGATATCAACAAGGATGCTAAAGTTTATATGGAAAATCTAAGGCCTAGAATAGCAACACAAGGAACAAAGTTGGAGGACTCGCACTAACCTATTTCAAGACTTAGATAAAAGTACAGTAATCAGGACAGTGTGGTATTGGTAAAAGAATAGACACATATATCAATGGGACAGAGTAGAGGGCCCAGAACCAGACTCACAAAAATATAGTCAAGTGATCTTTGACAAAGGATCAAAGGCAACACAATAGAAAAAGAACAGTCTTTTCAATAATTGGTACTGGAAAAATTGAATATTCATATAAAAAAGTGAATCTAGACATAGACCTTATACCTTTCACAAAATTAACTGAAAATTGATTATAGACCTAAATATAAAATACAAGACTAGAAAAATTCTAGAAGAAAACTCAGGAGAAAATCTAGGAAACCTTGGGTTTGCAAATGTATTTTTAGATACAACAACAACGTGTGATCCAAGAAAGGTAAAATTGGTAAGTTGGACATCATTAAAATTAAAAACTTCTGCCCTGTGAAAGACACTATTAAAAGAATGAAAAGACAAGTCGCAGACTGGGAGATGTATCCATTACATATATATACATATTTTAAAAACTCTTAAAACTCAACAATAAGAAAACAAAAACAAAACATTTTAAAAAATGGGCACAAGATTGAAAACACAGAAAAAGATGTGCAGATGACAAATATGCAGATATTTGTTTCTAATACCATTCCCAGTATAAGGAACATGGATCTTTGGAGAGAAGGCTGATTCTGAGACTGGGGTAGGATATCCTATATAATCCTACCTAATAATAGACAAATATGCAAATTGACCATACCTCTGACACACCCACAAGCCACGCCCACCATCCAATCAGAGCGAGCATGCAAATTAACCCAAACCAAGATGGCTACAGCCACAGAGAGCAAGGTTTCCTAGGTAACAGAGGAAGCCAAGCTTTCCGCCTGCCCTGGCCAGGCCTAAGCCTCCACTCAAGCAACAATGTTTCAATTGCAGAAGGTAAACAAATTCAAACAAATGGCGGCAGAATGGAGCTTGAGAGAGCAGGCAAGGGTTGCCGCCGGCAACAGGGGAAGCAAAGCTTTCCGCACACCCTGGCCGGGCCCACCCACTTAAGGCAACAAAGTTTCAATTATAACCCCAACACAAATGGCTGCCGGCCTGGAGGGAGCCCCAGGCTTGGCTTGGCTCTACTCCAGGCTACAAAGTTTCAATTGTAGAAGGAAAATAAATTCCAGATACCAGGGCCTCTGCTTGGGTTGCCAGGGGGCGTGGCCGGCCTGCAAACCACCACAGGCCCCTCGCTCAGGCTGCCCCACGCCCCAAGGGAACCCCCACCTGATCCGGGACACCCTTCAGGGCAAACCAGCTGGCCCCCACCCCTGTACCAGGCCTCTATCCTATCTAATAAAAGAGTAATATGCAGATTGATCATCACTGCAACACACAATATAGCTGTCCCCATGTGGTCAAAGATCCTGCTCCCATGTGGACACAGGATGGCTACCACAAGATGGCCAGCAGGAGAGGGCAGTTGGGAGGCACCCGGCCTACAAGGGAGGGCAGTTGAGAAAAACCCGGCCTGCAAGGGAGGGCAGTTGGAGGTGATCATCCCTGCAGGAGAGGGCAGTTAGGGGTGACCAGGCTGGCAGAGGAGGGAAGTTGGGGGCAAACAGGCTGGCAGCAGAGTGGTTAGGGGGTGATCAGGCTGGCAGGCAGAAGCGGTTAGGGGCAATCAGGAAGGCAGGCAGGCAAGCAGTTGGGAGCCAGCAGTCCTGGATTGTGAGAGGGATGTCCGACTGCCCGTTTAGGCCTGATCCCACTGGGCCTAAACGGGCAGTCGGACATCCCTTGAGGGGTCCCATATTGGAGAGGGTACAGGCTGGGCTGAGGGACAACCCCCCTCTGTGCACGAATGTCGTGCACCGGGCCTCTAGTCCTATATAAAAAAAGCCTAATATGCTAAGTGTCCGGTCGTCTGTTCAACCAATCAAAGTGCAATATGCTAATGATATGCTAAGGTTGCTCAACCACTCGCTATGATGTGCGCTGACCACCAGGGGGCAGACAGTCAACCGGTCAACCAGCCACTATGACGTGCACTGACCACCAGGGGGCCGATGCTCCGACCAGTAGGTTAACTTGCTGCTGGGATCTGGCCTATCGGGACTAAGCAAGACAGGCTGGACATACCCTGGAGCCCTCCCATGGTCCCTCCCTGGCTGGCCAACCTCCCACGTCCCTCCCCGGCCCTGATTGTGCACCGGTGGGGTCCCTCAGCCTGGCCTGCACCCTCTTGCAATCTGGGACCCCTTGAGGGATGTCAGAGAGTCAGGTTCAGCCAAATCCTGGCCAGGCCAAGGAACCCCACTGTGCACCAATTTGTGTACCGGGCCTCTAGTATATAATATGAGCCTAGAGAATTTGTGCCAGAAAGTAAGGAAACACACACACACACACACATTAATGGTGGGTGTATGTCAAAGGCACATAGGAGCCAACTGAAAGAGCTTTCAGTGGCCAAAGCTGGAACAATAAAATAAATAAAGTAGTATTGGATTGTAACCCAACATATAAAATAAATATTCATGAATCCAAACTGATATCCTACCTAATAATAGAGTAATATGCAAATCGACCGTACCTTTGCTACACCCACCAGCCACGCCCACCAGGGAACCATCCTGCCGGAGGCTTTTCCGGCCTTGGGCACCAGCGGGGAGCCTGCGACGGATGGCAGGCAACTGGCGGTTGGCTCCTGCAACAACCAGAGGCTGACCAACTGGAAGTCAGTGCTGGCCCCGCCCCCAAGCAAGCGGTTAGGGGCAATCAGGCAGGCAGGCAGAGGGGTTAGGGGTGATCAGGTAGGCAGGCAAGTGGTTAGGGGAGATCAGGTAGGCAGACCAGCGGTAGGGGTGATCAGGTAGGCAGACAGACCCTCACTGGGCTGGCCCCACCCCCAAGCAAGCCGTTAGGGGCAATCAGGCAGGCAGGCAGAGTGGATAGGGGTGATCAGGTAGGCAGACCAGTGGTTAGGGGTGATCAGGTAGGCAGGCAGAGGGGTTAGGGGTGATCAGGCAGGTAGGCGAGCGGTTAGGGGCAATCAGGTAGGCAGACAGCCCCTTGCATGGCTGGCCCCACCCCCCAGCAAAGAAAGAGGGAGGCCCAGGCCAGCCAAGCCATTGCATCCCAGCCTGTCGCCTGCAGAGGGAGGCCACCGGTGGCAGGGGAGGGGAGACAGTGCTGCACAGATGGCAAGCAGTGGCAGCGGCGGGGGTGGGGCCAGCTTCCTGCAGCCCGGGGAAGGAAAGCCCCGATAGGCCCTGATCTCAGGCCAGGCCTAGGGACCCTACCCGAGGGGTCCCGGATTTTGAGAGGGTGGTTGGACTGAGGGACGCCCCCGAGTGCATGAATCTTCATGCACTGGGCCTCTAGTATATAAATAAATGGTAGAAAAAAGACAAACCTCCTAGGAAGAAAAATTTCAAATAATTTATGTAGATAGTTGGCCCTCAAGGAGGGGAAACTGAACTTCCTATCCCTAACTATGGGCTGCTGATAATGACTTTCTTCCAATGAATTCAGGGGAGAGAAGAGTAAATTCACATTGCAGAAACCTGAAAAACACTACCTCTGCCAGGTCATCAAGGTCAACTTTAACAGTGATGTCATGTTACTTAATAGTATGTACCTCAACCCTTGTCTAATCACTAGAAAAGCATCACATAAATCCAATACAGGGGCATCCTACAAAATAACTGATAAGTATGCTGCAAAATGTCAAGATTGTCAAAAAAGAAGGAAATTCTAAGAAATTGTCCCAGCTAAAAGGAGCCTAAGTTGACATGACAACTAAATGTAACATGACATTCTGGATGGGGTCCTGAAACAGAATAAGGACAGTAAGAAAAAGCTTAGGAAATCTGGATAAAATATGGACTTGAGTTAATAAGAATATATTAATACTAGAGGCCCAGTGCACGAAATGCATGCACAGGTAGGGACCCTAGTGGCTGCCGCTGTCAGGTGGGGCCTCCCTTCCCCTGGCTGCCTGCTGCCACTGCCAACCAGGGCCGCCCTTCGCACCTGCTTTGGCCTGGTGCTGCCCGCTCACCTGCTCCACCATCCTGCTGCAGTCCCACTCCATCGGGGCCCATCGGGGCCGGCAGCACCTCCACTGCTGCCCCCTGCCAGCACCATGTTGCTGATGCCCACCGTGTTCCATGCCGCTCCGTGGTGGTCAGTGCAGGTCTAACTCCTGGTTGGTCAAACTCCAACGTGTGGGGAAAATTTGCATATTAGCCTTTTATTATATAGGATTAGTGCATTAATTATTTTAAAAGTATACTATCCTATATAATAAAGAGGTAATATGCAAATTGACCCTCACACCCTCACACACAAGATGGCCACCCCCATGTCATCACAAGATGGCCACCACAAGATGGCTGGCAGGGAAGGGCAGTTGTGGGTGCTCAGGCCAGCAGGGGAGAGCAGTTAGGGGTGACTGGGCCAGCAGGGGAGGGCAGTTAGGGGTGACCGGGCTGGCAGAGGAGGGCAGTTGGGGGCAATTGGACCGGCAGGGGAGCAGTTAGGCGTCGATCAGGCTGGCAGAGGAGTGTTTAGAGCGTGATCAGGCTGGCAGGCAGAAGCAGTTAGGGGCGATCAGGCAGGCAGGCAGGCAGGCGAGCGGTTAGGAGCCAGCAATCCCGGATTGTGAGAGAGATGTCCGGCTGCCGGTTTAGGCCCGATCCCTATGTCAGACATCCCCCAAGGGGTCTCAGATTGGAGAGGGTGCAGGCTGGGCTGAGGGACACCCCCCCGCCCCGTGCACGAATTTTGTGCACTGGGCCTCTGGTACTAATATAAGATGTTAATAATAGGGAAAACTGGGTGGAGAGTATGTGGGAACTGTGCACTATACTCTCAATTTTTCTGTAAATTTAAAACTGTTCTATTAAACAAATCAAAGTTTTGAAGGTCACAATAACAGTGTTTTCTGTCTCTACAGTTTTGAGAGTGTTTGCTGCCTTGCTGACTCTCCTTCTCTCTCAGACATCACTTTTGATGGCAACCCCATAGCTCAGGAGCCATGGTACAAGCACACTGTTCTTCAGAACATGCTGCAGCTGCGCCAGCTGGACACAAGGAGAGTCACGGTGAGAGCTCCTCCCAGCGCTTACCAGTCTGTTCTCCTTAGTGTGCATGAGGGAATTGGGGATGCTTCTTAATTCTAATAAACTAGGGATTATCATAAATGTAATTATGGTATACTTCAAAATTGTAATTATAGATATTTTTACCACTTTTCCCGTATTTCCAATGTCATTGAATAGGGCTTTTTAAATTCCTAGCCTTATATTTAAATTAATTATTATGCTTGTTTTTCATTTTTGCTTAATATGTAACTAATAATTTACTTTGTAATGGGTAAGAATTCCATCGGTAATGGTTAAGAACATAATGGTTAAGAAAGTGGGTCCTGGAGCCAAACTATTTAAGGGACATAGGAGCCAACTGATAAAGATAAGCTCTGAGGTAAAAAAGTGAATCTAGACATAGACATTATACCTTTCACAAAATTAACTGAAAATTTATTATAGACCTAAATATAAAATACAAGACTAGAAAACTTCTAGAAGAAAACTTAGGAGAAAATCTAGGAAACCTTGTGTTTGTGACTATTTTCTAGTTGTATGCCTTCAGCAGGTTCCTTAACCTTTCTATACCTCATTTTCTCAAAGTAAAATGGGGATCATAATTGTATTATGTTGTTAGTTGTTAGTAAGGTAAAATAAAGTATTGAACAAACCTTGGAACAGGTGAAGCTACTACGAGGTATCATATGGAATTGTTTTTGATGCTATACCTCTCAAGGTAATTATTTATTTTCTTATTCATTCTACTCCACTCTACCTATTCTACTTAGAGGTTTTGATATGGTTTCTCATCTGAGTGAAATGCTGCATATGATATCTTGTTTATTGGTATACAATGTACATTAGCATATTTGGGGCTCCAAGAAGTTCTGGAAGAAAGAGAAACATGTTTATTTTCTTCTCTATCTCACTCAGTGCAGAAAATGTAATAATGTTCAATAAAGATTTGCTGGTTCAGTGATATTTACCCACTTCTATGCCTTAAATAAAGGAGAATAAAACTGTACATAGTCACTGTTCTTGTACAGTCCATAGAGTATGTTTGCCTGGTGAGGAAATGAGGGAAAATCACCTGGGGTGGGAGCAGGGCCAGCTGTTCTGCTAAATACAGAGCAGCAGTACTTCACATCTGCTCTTCCACTGTTTATTTTAGAAATTTAAAAAACTCTTACATGGAAATAATCTCAAAGTTACAGAGAAGTTGTACATATAGTACAAATAACTTTTTTTTTCTTATACTGTTGTCAGACATGGACCAGGACCAAGGCAGGTCTGCCAGGCCAGTCTGGAAATGGGTCCTTGCAAAGTTGCAGAAAAAGCATTTTGGGGCTCATGCATAGGAGGAGTTGAGGTATAGTGGCAAGATTTATTGGAAAGGCATGCACGACATAGATGCCCCTGCAGAAGCTGCTGTACTGCCTCATTCATGACCAGGTGTGTCAGCTTCATCTCACTGTGGAAGAAGTCTAACCTGTGGAGCCACACATCTGCACTTGTGATCACTCAGGAGAAGGGCCAGGACCCAGACCTGATGTTCCATTACCCTGGCATTCAAGGCTCTAATAGTCTAGCACCAGTGAGACAGTGTGCACCTTGAGCCTTTGTTCGGCTTTGGTTATATTTTCTTGGGCTTGGGAGAGAGCAGGCTTTCTTTCAAATGCTCCAATTTGTTCCTAATTCTCCTCTGGCTTGTGCTGGGCCCTCTCCCTATCCAATCCTTTTCCTTAATCTTCCGGGGTTCCATACCCTTATCCTATCTTGTCCTTTTCCCAGGCTAGACTCCTCTCCTTTAGAGTGGCCATTTTGGCTCCTACTGCGCATGCCTCATAGTTTTGCCTCATCATCTGGCTTCTGTGCATGCCTCAGCAGAGGAATTTCCCCCTCTCTGTTTTACCCCTTCCCCTGGTTTAATCTGTGGGAAGGGGCTGGTAATTCCCTGGGAAGATTGGAAAGCTGGTTCTTCCTCCCTACTCAGAGGGGGGAAGAAGGGATGTTAATCCCCTTGGCAGGGCAATTCGGCTATCCTCTGTGTCTGGAAGCCAAAGACTCCTAGTTAAACCAACTTAATTAGATGTCTGGATCCCTTCTCTTTTGTTAATATCTTACTAGGTGCCTACTGTAACAGAACCATTTGAGAGTAAGTTGCTGACTTGATTCCTCAACAACCCTGGACACTTTAGTGTGCATATCATATAAGCAAAGACATTCTCCTGTGTAAACACAATATAACCAATGAAATCAGGAAAAGAATATGGAATAATTACTAGTGTCAAATTGTCACACCACTTTCAATTTTACCAATCTATATATAAAAGCCTAAGCGACCGTCACCACTGAAACAACCGAACGGATGACCAAACAGGCTGCATGGGGCGACCAGGCCGGCAGGGGGGTTAGTGAGGGATGACCAAACGACTGAACAGCAGGCTGCGTGGGGCAACCAGGCCGGCGGGAGGGGTGGGGGCAGTTGGGGGCGACCAGGCCGGCAAGGGGGGGCAATGAGGGGCGACCAGGCCAGCAGAGGGGGGCAGTGAGGGGCAAGCAGGCTGGCGGGGGGGAGGGAGTTAGGGGTGACCAGGCTGGCAGGGGGGGCAGTTGGGGGTGACCAGGCCAGCAGAGGGGGGCAGTGAGGGGCAACCAGGCTGGTGGGGGGGGAGGAGTTAGGGGTGACCAGGCTGGCAGGGGGGTAGTTAGGGGCGATCAGGCAGGCAGGAAGGTGAGCAGTTAGGAGCCAGTGGTCCCGGATTGTGAGAGTGATGAGGGGTCCCAGATTGGAGAGGCTGAGGGGACCAAATGACTGGGCTGAGGGGACCCCCCCCCCTTGCATGAATTTCGTGCACCTGACCTCTAGTATCAACAATATTCTGTCTAGCAAAATGATCCAGTTTGGAATTATTCATTTGTGGGGGCTTAAAAAAATATTAATGTTTTTCCTTCTTCTGGCTGGTCCAATAACCAAACAGATACAGATCAATAGGAGGATATGAAAGTTTAATATATGTGCATGGGGAATTTACATAGGCATGAGAATTACATGAAAATTCCAAAGACAGTGAGGCAACATTGGATATATAAAACATTTTTGGACAAAGGAGAAGGGGGTGGGAGGAAACGGGGAATTAGATTTCAGAAATAAGAATGGATGATTTATAGGTAGTTGAGGAAGAGGGAACACACTTTGCAGAAAAACCCTAGCCAGTTTACTCAGAAACAGTGGGACACAGGGAGCACCCACCTGCCTGAAGCCCTCTTATTGACCATACTCACTTCAAATTAGGCTAAGAGATCTCCTTCCTGAAACAGGTTTCTCTATCTGAATCTCTTGAATAGGAAAGGGGGAGGGTCAAAGGTTCTTTCTGAGTCTTTTGTTTCGTAATAAACACCTTAAAATCAGTACACCGGAAAGCAGCTTCAGGGTGGCAGAATTTGGTCCCTTCACATTACATATAGATTTTATTGTCATGTCTCTTTTTCAGGCACAGTTCCTTTATTTTATTTTATTTTATTTTATTTTATTTTATTTTATTATTTTATTTCATGACTTTGGTATTTATGAAGATTACAGATCAGTTATTTTGTAGAATGACCCTCAATTCAGGTGTTGGGTTTTTTGTTTTTTTCATGTTTCCTCGTGATTAATTTTTAGCTACAAACCTTTGGAATAAATATCACAAGTGAATTTGCATTCTTCTCTTTGCATCCTGTCAAGTGATGTGTAATTTTTATTTATCCCTTTACTGATATTGTTCACTTTAATTAAGATGATGTCTGCCAGGCTTCTCCATGTGAAGTTACTGCTTTTTTTTTTTTTTTTGTAATCCAATTCCTCATAAAAATTTCAATATATTTATATTGGGATGGACCATGTTATTTAGTTTAGTTCACTTTTTGTTTATAATTTTATAGTAACTTTAGTGTGGAAAGAATATACCTTTTAAAGACTTGCAGTAACAGGATTAGCATACAATGCCTAAAGTTAGATTGGAACACAGTCATGTTCATTCATTTGTTCCTGGTGAGACAATGAGACCACGGTTCTTGTCTTCTTGAAAAAAATATTTCAATCAAGAGAAGAGGCAAAGCAAAGTAAGTAAGAATTTATTGGCCACAGTGAAAACATACTTAAGACAGTGAAACAAGAAAGGGCATCGCAGACGTAACAGGGAGACTAGGCTGGGCTGCTTTGGTTCACTGAGAAGTCAGAGAAAAGGCAGCTTTAGAGACAGGTTCAAGGGATTAGCCCGGGACCAGCCACTGCTGCCCATTGCTCCCTGCGGGGGCCTGATGCGGCGGGGGCCAGACATGGCGGGCATCTCCCTTTTCCGCGTCCCGCGCGGAAAGAGAGATGAACAAACTGGTTCTAAATGGAGGCGGCCAGGGATTGAGAAATATTAGAAGTAAAGAAAACAAGACACAGAAATAGATTCATGAAGCTGAGAGCCTGGGTGGATCTTTCTGTGCCTGGCTGAGGCCACAGAACAGATCCAGATTGCAAAGCTGAGGCTTTATTTATAATCAGGGACAAACAAGGCAATTGACAATGTTCTTGTAAGTTTGACTTGTTTTGGCAGCACTTGCTGCCCCTCCCACAGCCCACTTGCTACCCAGGAAAGATCTAGGGAGCAGTTACAGGATCAAGCTTAATTATGCTTAGAGGACTGTGCCCTCCAAGCTTGGGACTTGCTTGTGACTTTGCCAGCAGGTCAGTCCGAGGCTTAACCCTATAACCGCTTCCTACAGCTCCCCTGGTTGCAAGTCTCCTGGAGTCCTAGAGGGAAGAAAGGGTAAGGGAATGGCATGGGCATGCTCCCCTGGATGAGAGCTTGCATTTGGGTCCTTCATCCTGAACATATTTATCTCTCTCTTGCAGGTGGATATCTTAGGGGAGATCTCAGGGGAGGGTCTCAATAGAATAGTCATTAGTTTATAAATGTGCTCTTTCAGGGTGGTGGTCTTCACTGATTAGTTGGTGCCGCAGCAGGGGGTCATTATTCAATGCATCTGCTCTTGAGGCAGCGAGGGCATCACTTATCTGCTTTTGCTGCTTTTCTGGGCTTGGAGCTAAAATATAACTGAGGCCTAGATCTTATCTTTAGGGAGTTAAAGGACAGGGGAACTAAACCACATCGTTAGCGATATGAAATGTCAGGGAGTCTGAACTGCAAGACCAACACTATGGAAGGTCAGGTGGTCCAACCTAAAGGACTAGTGATATGCTAGGGGAGGATAGGTTATCCTGGAGGTGAGGTTCTTTTTTTCCCAGTTAGGCATCTAAGGCTTTCTGCCCTGGTGACCTTCTGTATCTGGCCCATCATCCTTGCTCTGCTCAGGTGTGTCTAACTGCCTGTAACACATTTATATACTATCTATGTCTGCTTTGATGCTGCAATAGTAAAATTGAGTAGTTGCTAAAGAAACTATATGGTCTACAAGCCTAAAATATTTACCATCTTACTAGAAAAATTTGCTGACACCTGTTCTATAATAATTTTTTCTCTTTAAAAATGATACCTTGCTTGAATTTTATGTAATTTATAATGTAAACATTCTAGCTGAGGTGAATTACACAAACATCTAATGAACTTCTATGAACAAGGGCTGTGGTTCCCAAACTGTGTGCCAAAGATGCTGTAGTGAACTCACAGGACACTGTGGAACACTTTTTAGTTTTAAGGAAAACACAGTGATATCTGGTATCTATGAGTTACTGAAAAACTTCCAGCTCAAGGTAGTTTACCATTTCAACATTAGATCACACTATATTTCTCTGGCACCATATCTTTTCAAAGCTGACTTTTCAGTGGTTATTGTCATCAAAACAAATGCCATGTCAAATTACTGGTAGTATGGAACAGGAAATGAAGGTGGCAGTGTCCAGTCTAATTCCAGGGTTAGAGAAGTTGTCTAGTGCCCCACAGGTACACATGTTCTATTGGTAAATAATTGTGGCTGTTTAAGAGTGATATATTTTTTCTTTCAGTTTATATGTATTATTGTTTTCCAATGGCTACTAAGTTGCTAGAACATGAAGACTTGTTAAGTTGCTTCCTAGCTATAGTAAACAGAGCTTTAGCACATTTCTTTTGACTTAGAGGCACTGTGAAAAACTTTCTGAGACAGTCTTAGTCACTTTGACTTGAAAAGTTTCTGTACTAGGGTCTATATTAGATACTAGATATGATAAGATCAGACTTATAATTTCTGCCCTCCCATTAACTTACAATCCAGTGCAGAGGCAGTCATGCAGCCTGATTATAATTCAAAATGACTAGTTAGATAAGATAGATTGATTGATGGATATGTGTGTGTACACACACACACACACACACACACACACACACACAGCGCAATCATATCAAAGAGCAAAGTACTCCTATCAGAGAAATAGGATAAGTTCCAAAGGAGAAAATACTCGAGTTTTGAAGAGTGGCAAAGAAGGAGGAAGTATCTGTGAAGACTGTTCCAGGGAGAGAGAAGGTGTGCAAAATGCAGAGGGGTGCTGAGAGACTATAGCAACTGATAGCAGTTCAACATGGCTGAGCAGTGAGTACATGGGGGAGACTAGCAGGAGCAAAGGATATCTGACAGGCAAGGACTAGGCCATGAGAGGCATTTTATATCATAATAAAGTGGTTAGATTTTTGTCATGATCACAATAAGAAGCTCTTGAAGAGTTTAAGATAGTTAAATTGGAATTGCCTATGAAAAAGATGATCTCTCTGAGTAGCAGCCCAGAGGATGAATTGGGGAGGATGGGTTGGGTGGTGAGATGAGAAGCAGGGAGATAGTCAGGGTTGAGAGCTTCTAGGGCTCCGATCCAGAGGAATGGCTAGAGATAATGTGGTGCTAAGAGGTAATATGAGTTGTTGGCTTCAATGCTTGTTTTGCTTTGTTAACAAGAATGGCTTTTAGTATGTAAAGAATAGAAATAAATATTAATAAGGTAAAAGTGAGGCCTAGGAAAGGTGAATAAATAAGTTTGAATTCGGACCCATCTAGAGCAGGGCTGACAAACATTATCTGTAAGGACCTAATTAGGCTTTTGGGGCTATACAAGCTCTGTTGCAAACTACTCAGCTCTGTCATTGTGGTGTGAGAGCAGGCATATACAATTCATAAGTAAATGAGCATGGCTGTGTTCCAGCAAAACGTCATTTACAAAAGCAGGTGGCAGATTAGATTCGGCCTGTGGGCTAGAGTTCACCAATCCTTGATCTAGAACACTGAATAGACATAGTGAATGAATTGGTAAACCACTGAAAGTTATTTCTGAGAAGCAGTGTTGAATAATGGAGTAGCCGGAAAGTAAGGTAAACTAATCTGTCTTTTTACCAAAGAAGGGAAGAATGTAAATTCCACAAATTGTAATAATAAACTTGATGTTGATTATGAAAGAAAACTACATTAGATTATTAAAAGAGGGGTTGTGAATACTTAAGGAATTGATCACTAGGAGGCAGCATTAGTTCACTAAAAACAATTTACACCAAAGTCATTTTTCTATTTTAGGTATTATAAATAGTCCCTTTCAGAAGTGTGCTATAGATAGATAGTGTTTTGGTACTTAAGCAAAGTATTTGACAAGTCTTTTATGAGATCACTTTGGACAAATTCTATGACAACATGGTTAAATGGATTTGTGGTTCAGGTATACCTATAGAACATGAATTAATTGATTAATGCCAGCCTGTAGAGAAATCTGTACTTGTAGGCTATGAGGCTTTTCCTCGGGCCAATTCTATTTAACATTTGTGATTAATGACTAGATGATAATGACAATATTTATTTTATTCTGATAAAGCACGTGAATAATAGAAATTGGAGAAGTTAGAGATCCTGATATATTGGTTGATCAAATCAGAATCTAAAAGTAGACATAAGGATGATACTGCAGGTCTTCAGATATTTTCACAACTATCCAATAAGAGAAAAGACACATTTTGAGAGGCTAGAACAAGGACCATTGTATAGAAAGTTCTGGGAGACAGGATTTTCTTCTTTTTATTTTTAAGGCTGTATAATTCTGAAACAGACACAATGCCTAAAGTCTTCACCTCAGACCCACATTTAGTTGGCTTAATATGAACTTATTTATAATTTTCTCTCCAAAAAGTGGAATTGCCTACCTGAAGCAGAAGTGAGTTTTTCTCTCACTCTGATGATGTGGTCCCCGTTACTAATGCTTACCAATGTGTTCTGGTTCTCCTCCTTTGTTTGACATAGGGAAAGAGGATACTTCCTTTCCTCTTGCTAGATGTGGTCATGCAATTTGCTTTGGCCCATGAGATGTGAGCAGAAATAATGTATATAATTTCCAGTCAGAAGCATTTAAAAACTTACGTGTGATTTTTCCATGCCTTTCTTCTGTGGTCATTGTGGAAGCATATGATGAGTTGGAGATACTATCAGATCACACCTAGGAGTACTTAGCCAATTTATGGAGGACAGTTGTAGTGTTCTCTACATGATCAAGAAATAAACTTTTCTTATTGTGAGCCAGTGTAAGCTGTGAAGTTGTTATAACAGCATAACCTAGCCTGTTCTGGCTTTTACCCCCTTTGGTATTTAACAACTAATAGCCCTTGGCCAATAGAAGTCAGGTGACAGGGCTTCTAATGTTCAATTGGACATTAACTATGACCCTAGAAAAATCAGTTTCTCTGTAAAACAAAATTCTTTGAATGAAAATATGGATCATCTCTTCTAGACAAAAACTCTGTGATTTTAAAATCACAAAAAACACACAGTCTTTTATCTGTTCTATTGTTTTAAATGATATGGTTAAAAGCCCACATTGACATTTACTTTTTTAATTCCACATAAGTTGCTGTCTGTATTAGTTAGGACCATTTTTTTAATTTAGTTTGGAACAAACTTCTTCTCATACAATACATGCATTGTTTTAGAATCTTAATAATCTACTAATAGAGTATAATCCAGGTTATCAAACATCTATTGAATCACTGTACTTCTTTAAAATCATTCCTATACTAGAATGATTTTTGGATTCTCTATTTCTATAATAGGTCTCCAAGACAAACTGAAATGTGGAAAAAAAGTTGATTTTTTAATATTTTTTTGAGTCCCAGCTAGATCCCTTTCTTTTGCTACATAAAGCGTTTGGCTTTTATCCCAGAAATTGAACTATTATCATAAAGATGCCAGAATTTCACTCTTTTTTCGTCTTAGCAACAGAGTTATAGCTTATCCTTAAAATTAGAGGTTTATTTTTTTGTTTCTAAGTTTAGTTACTCTGTAAGTATTTGGGCTGAAATACAGACATCAGATATATAAATTCCTTAAGACACTCAATATTTGAATTGATTTGGCATATATCCAGTTTCCCTAGGTTTGGCTTTCCTTTGAAAGCCCTACTGTCTTTAATAGAAGCTCAGATTCTTTTAGAAACTCTGATGGAATCACCTATTAAGTATGTGTAGGACGTGCTCCATACAGCTCTCAGTGATGTTTGAAATTGGCTCTTTAACAACCAATCTGTTTCTAGTTCACATTTTATAGATTAGTCAGCAGTTGAACATCAGTATAACTTGCTCTTTAAAAGTTTGTTCTGAAATAATTTATACTTAATTGGCACCAAATCAGTATTTACTGAACAAAAGAATTTAATATAAGTATTAATCTAGCTATTTTGTGAAGCTAGGTATCAAAGTTTTGAATTTTTGTTTAGTTTATTTCTCCTTATTATCTCTATTCAACCTTACATCTTACATTAAGAATAAGTATATTCTGTGTGAGAAGATGGCTGCCGACGGGAAGACAGACTGCAAGATAGTGCGTGAGTGAGAGAACTAAAGAGTGTGTGGTTGCACGGGGAGTGTATATGTGTGAGTTGAGGGACAGCTATACTCCAAGGGACTGTTGGGGATTGCCGGACCGGGTTCCCCTGACCGGGCAGCCTCCACTGCTGCTGAAATCCCTCCCGGAGCAACCGGCTCTGACTCGGAGACCGCGCCATCTTGAAGGGGAGAGTGGCTGTTATCAGAAGCCTAAAAATCCTGGGAATCTACACCACCACCACCCAGGGAACAGCTGTGAACCCAGGAACAATGGACCCCAAGCAGCACCAATACGCAGACTCAGATGAGCTCTGCACCTTCTCACAGAAAGGTCAGATTTCGCCTAGGAAAAGGTGAGGTCTGTGATCCAGGCTGGAGAGAGAAACACGCACAACAGGAGCTAGAGGTTCCAGGGAAGTCTGTGCCCCAAAAAATCCACGGCCTTTGGGGCTAGCGTTATCCGCAAATGTGAAAGTGTATCTGCAGGGCTGCTAACAGAAGGGTACTATAAAAAGCAACCCATAGCTGAACTGGGCGCAAAAGGTCAGCCTAAAAATTTTAACAGTGTGCCCGCTGCTTAGAGCCAGGGGAAAAATGACTGCACAGACCCGCCCGCAGTGCCAGAGGGTAAAAGTCGCGAGTTCGCACACTTACTCTGGCTCTTTTTTTTTCTCTTTAAATCCTTGCTTTTGATTACTAAGCCCAATACATAGGATCACCCAATTGGGGACACTCTCACAGACAGCAGGGGAAAGTTGTTTTTCTGGAACCTGGGGATCAGAGCTGGGAGAAATGATCAGAGAACCAGCTCGGGGCAGTCCATACTCACAGACCAGTATTAAGTGTGACAGGAAAAACAAAATCTAAATACTGGCTAGAGAGGACTTATAGCCCCAGAGGTCAATCCAGAAACACTGCCACCCAGGGGTTGAATCACAAATTGACTCTTGTGTAAACACAAATAAAGGAGTCTAAGAAACAAAGAAATACTGCCTGCTGGAAAATCAGGACTGTGGTTTACAACACAGAGGAGCAGTGGAACACAGGGAACTTCAATACTGTCCTGATTACCAGACAGGAAACAGGTGAACCAAACAGAACAGTAGAAGAAGTGAATGACCTTCACTACTGCACATTTTTATTTATTCATCTTTTACTTAAGAAACTAAATTCTTTATCTTTTTTCCTCACTTGATTTTACCTTTTTAATTATTATACTTTTATCTTTAATCAGTATTATTACTACTACTATTTTACCTTATTTTTAAGTGTCATTTTATTTTCGCTTTATTTTATTTTGGGATTAGTGTTCTACATTTTATTTTAATTTTTCCTTTAGCATCATTTTACTCTATCTCAACTTTACCTTTATGCCAACACTCTCTTCCTCACTTTTTCCCTTTTGGTGTTGTGTTTTTCTTACCCTATTCCTGCTTTAGATTTTCCCTATTCCATCTTTTTACCCCCTGTTAAAAATTCACCATATTTATATATCTAACTAGAGGCCCGGTGCACGACATTCGTGCACGGAGGGGGGTTGTCCCTCAGCCCAGCCTGTACCCTCGCCAATATGGGACCCCTCAAGGGCAGTCGGACATCCCTCTCACAATCCAGGACTGCTGGCTCCCAGCTGCTTGCCTGCCTTCCTTCCTGATTGCCCCTAACCGCTTCTGCCTGCCAGCCTGATCACCCCCTAACCCAGTGATGGCGAACCTATGACACGCGTGTCAGCACTGACACGTGTAGCCATTTCTGATGACACGTGGCCGCTGAGGCGGCCGCATGCCGAGGATGAAACATTTGCTGCTCCTGAGGATGAAACATTTGCGAAATAATGTTTTTTCCTCAAAGTGACACACTACCCGAGTTATGCTCCTCAGTTTTTTGGCGAAGTTTGACACACCAAGCTCAAAAGGTTGCCCAACACTGCCCTAACCACTCTGCTGCCAGCCTGTTGGCCCCCAACTTCCCTCCTCTGCCGGCCTGGTCACCCCTAACTGCCCTCTCCTGCAGGGTTGATCACCTCCAACTGCCCTCCCTTGCAGGCTTGGTCCCTCTCAACTGCCCTCTCCTGCTGGCCATCTTGTGGTGGCCATCTTGTGTCCACATGCGGGCAGGATCTTTGATCACATGGGGGCAGCAATATTGTGTATTGCAGTGATGATCAATCTGCAGATTACTCTTTTATTAGATAGGATAGAGGCAGGCGGAAAGCTTGGCTTCCTCTGTTACTTAGGAAACCTTGCTCTCTGGTACAGGGGTGGGGGCCAGCTGGTTTGCCCTGAAGGGTGTCCCGGATCAGGTGGGGGTTCCCTTGGGGCGTGGGGCGGCCTGAGTGATGGGCCTGTGGTGGTTTGCAGGCTGGCCACGCCCCCTGGCAACCCAAGCAGAGGCCCTGGTATCTGGAATTTATTTTCCTTCTACAATTGAAACTTTGTAGCCTGGAGCGGAGCCAAGCCTGGGGCTCGCTCCGAGGCCGGCAGCCGTTTGTTTTGGGGTTATAATTGAAACTTTGTTGCCTTAAGCGGGTGGGCCTGGCCAGGGTGTGCGGAAAGTTTGCTTCTCCTGTTGCCGGCGGCAACCCTGGCCTGCTCTCTCAAGCTCCATTCTGCCGCCATTTGTTTGAATTTGTTTACCTTCTATAATTGAAACTTTGTAGCTTGAGTGGAGGCTTAGGCCTGGCCAGGGCAGGCGGAAAGCTTGGCTTCCTCTGTTACTTAGGAAACCTTGCTCTCTTTGGCTGTAGCCATCTTGGTTTGGGTTAATTTGCATACTCGCTCTGATTGGATGGTGGGCGTGGCTTGTGGGTGTGGCTTGTGGATGTGTCGGAGGTATGGTCAATTTGCATATTTGTCTATTATCATATAGGATTCCTGATCCCCTGCTGTAAGTCCATACACACCTCTCTCTCCTCTTTCTTCACTATTCAAGAAGATAGAAATCATATCAAGTATCATTTCAGATCACAATGGCATAAAACTAGAAATCAACTACAATAAAAAAAATCAAACACCTGGAGACTAAATAGCATGCTATTAAACAATGACTGGGTTACCAGAGAGATCAAAGAAGAAATAAAAAGCATCATGGCAACAAACAACAATGAAAACACAACAATCCAAAATCTATGGGACACAATGACAGCAGTCTTGAGAGGGAAGTTCATAGCTGTACCAGCCTACTGCAAAAAACAAGAAACAATGGTAATAAATTACCTAACCCTACAACTCAAAGAGTTAGAAAGAGAGAAACAAGAAAAGCCCAGCATAAGCAGAAGGAAGGAAATAATAAAGATCAGAGCGGAAATAAATGAAATAGAAACAAAAAAAAAATACATAAAATCAACAAAACCAAGAGCTGGTTCTTTGAAAGGATAAACAAGATTGATGAACTTCTAGCCAGGCTCACCAAGAAGCAGAGAGAGAGGACCCAAATAAACAAAATCAGAAATGAAAGAGGTGAAATAACAACCAATCCCACAGAAATAGAAACAATTATGAAAAATACTATGGACAACTCTTTTCCAACAAAATGGACAACCTAGATGAAATGAACATATTCCTAGAAAAATACAAGCTACCAAAACTCAACCAAGAAGAATAAAAAAACCTGAATAGGCCGATAACTACCAAAGAAATTGAAACAGCTATCAAAAATCTTCCAGCAAACAAAAGCCCTGGTCCGGATGGCTTTACAGGGGAATTCTACCAAGCATTCAAAGAAGAACTAAAACCTATCATCCTCAGACTATTCCAAAAAATTCAAGAGGAAGGCACACTTCCAAGCTCTTTCTATGAAGCCAGCATTACCCTAATCCCAAAACCAGATAAAGACACCACAAAAAAAAAGAAACTACAGGCCAATATCCTTAATTAACAAGATGCTAAAACCCTCAACAAAATTCTAGCAAATCGGATTCAGCAATACATTAGAAAGATCATACACCATGTCCATCTGGGATTTATACTGGGGATGGTACAATATCTGCAAATCAATAAATGCGATACATCACATAAACAAACTAAGAGACAAAAATCACATAATCATATCAATTGATGCAGAAAAAGCATTTGACAAAATCCAACGTGTTTTCTTGATAAAACCTCTCAGCAAAGTGGGAATAGAGGGATCATACCTCAACATAATAAAAGCCCTATATGACAGACCTACAGCCAACATCATACTCAAGGGGCAATAACTAAACTCATTTCCCCTATGAACAGGAACAAGACAAGGATACCCACTTCACCACTCCTGTTCAACATAGTATTACATGTACTAGCAATAGCGATCAGACAAGAAGAAATAAAAGGCATCCAAATTGGAAAAGAAGAAGTAAAACTGTCCTTATTCGCAGATGACATACTATACATAGAAAACCCCAAAGACTCCATCAAAAAACTATTAGACCTAATAAATGAATTTGTTAATGTAGCAGGATACAAAATTAATGCCCAGAAATCTATGGCCTTTTTATACACCAATAATGAATTCACAGAAAGAGAAATGAAAAAAAAATCTCATTTACCATTGCACCAAAAAAATTAAGGTACTTAGGAATAAACTTAACCAAGGATGTAAAAGATCTGTACTCGGAAAACTATAGGACATTGAAAAAAGATATAGAGGAAGACATAAACAAATGCAAGAACATACCATGTTCATGGATTGGTAGAATCAACATCATTGAAATGTCCATACTACCCAAAGCAATCTATAGATTCAATGCAATCCCCATTAAAATACAAATGGCATATTTCACAGACATAGAACAAACTCTCCAAAAATTCATCTGGAATTTAAAAAGACCCCGAATAACCACAGCTATCCTGAGAAAGAAGACCAAAGTTGGAGGGATCACAATACCAGACATTAAACTATATTACCAAACCACGGTTCTCAAAACTGCCTGGTACTGGCACAAGAACAGACACATAGACCAATGGAACAGAACAGAGGACCCAGAAATGGACCCCAGTCATTATACTCAGTTAATATTTGACAAAGGAGGCAAGAGCATACAATGGAGTCAAAACAGCCTATTTAATAAATGGTGCTGGGAAATCTGGTCAGATACATGCCAAAAAATGAAACTAGATCACCAACTTACACCATACACAAAAAACAAACTCAAAATGGCTAAAGGACTTGAACGTAGGATAGGAAACCATAAAAATCCTACATAGGCAGCAAAATTGCAGACATATGTCATAGCAACATCTCTACAGACAGAGATCCTAAGGCAAGAGAGACTAAGGAGAAAATAAACAAATGGGACTACATCAAAATAAAAAGCTTCTGCACAGCAAGAGAAACCATCAACAAAACAACAAGGAAGCCCACTGCATGGGAGAACATATTTGCCAATGATATTTCAGATAAAAGTTTAATCTCCACCATTTACAGGGAACTCATACAATTTAACAAAAGAAAGATAAACAACCTAATCAAAAAATGGGCAAAGGACCTAAATAGACACTTTTCAAAAAGGACATTCAGAAAGCCAAGAGACACATGAAAACATGCTCAAAGTCACTAATCATCTGAGAGATGCAAATCAAAACAACAATGAGGTACCACCTCACACCTGTCAGAATGGCTATCAACAAATCAACAAATGACAAGTGCTGGAGAGGATGTGGAGAAAAAGGAACCCTCGTGCACTGCTGGTGGGAATGCAGACTGGTGCAGCCACTGTGGAGAACAGTATGGAGTTTCCTCAAAAAACTGAAAATGGAACTCCCATTTGACCCAGTAATCCCAGTTCTAGGAATATATACCAAGAAACCAGAAAGAATATATGCACCCCTATGTTCATAGCAGCACAATTCACCATAGCGAAGATTTGGAAACAGTCTAAATGCCCATCAGCAGATAAGTGGTTTAGAAAACTGTGGTACATCTACACAATGGAATACTATGCTGCTAAAAAAAAGAGAGAGAAGGAATTCTTTTTTTTCCCCATTTTTCTTTTTTTTTAAATTTCTTTATTGATTAAGGTATCACATATTTGTCCTCATCCCCCCATTCCCATCCCACACCCCTCCCCACACATGCCCCCACCCCCCTGTTGTCCTTAACCGCTGGTTAGGCTTATATCCTTGCACATAAGTCCTTTGGTTGATCTCTCCCCTTTACCCCCACCCTCCCCAACCCTCCCTCTGAGGCCCGACAGTCTGATCCATGCCTCCTTGTTTCTGGGTCTGTTCTTGTTCATCAGTCTATGTTGTTCATTATTTCCCCTAGATGAGTGAGATCATGTGCTATTAGAAATACACTTATAAGAACCGAAAATTAGACAAGCAATAATGGTTATGCTGACAGGCAAATGAATCATCTGTAGTGAGTTTCTTTCTGGGCCAACAGTTCTTTTAGACCCAATTTCAATGTTAAACAGTTCCTTATGTGTACATGTCAGCCATGACATTTCAGTTCTGGATGGTGGACAAATGGTGGTAATGCAGGTCCGACCTTCTCTGGTTTGGTCCTGGGCAACCTGTAGTGACGCACAGCTGTTAAGTGCTAGTATGGCAAGGCGACGTCAGCGTCTTCCATCTCTGGACTGCTTCTCTTCTGTCTTCATGGCTGGAGTAGTCCTGTCGATTCCTCTCTGTTGCTGGAATCAACATGGTCTTGGAGTTGTTTTCTGAAAATATACAAAGATATTCTCTACCAAAAGTTAATAAAGGAATATTTTCTATAAATTTTACTTGGGATCCTTTTTTATTTTTGCCCAAATGATTTTCCTCTGGCTTGTTTTGACACCTTGTGTGTTTTTCATGGGTGTCTTGCTTTTAGCCTTACAATTAATTTTCTAAGTATTAATTTTCTAGATGTAATTACTTACAGGATATTTTTCCTTACATGATATTCTTCTACTATCCCCCCATTTTTGATTTAAATATTAGGATGCTTTTGAAAATTTTATAATGTAGTCTTGATGGCTTTTAAATTTTAATTGTTTGCATTATAATATTACTGTTTTAGGTTCATTACATGGTGCGCAATTTCATCGTGAGATGAACTACCAATAAAATTTTTAGTTAACACTTTAGGAACACCTTTTTGTCCAGTACAATTAATTTTTCTAGAATATTCACTTGTTTCAACTAGCCAATTTAAATTTGCCTGAAAACTTTACTACTATTTTACTGTCAAATTTATTACTCTAACAACAATCTTATTTTACCCTGTAAATATTAGTGGAAAGGATTATTTGCCTTCTTGAGTAGGTCCTGAGCATTCCTGGTGGTAGGCTGGATTTAGATATCAAAAACCCACTTCCCCACACCATGGGTACAAGACAACTCAAACAATTATTGTTGTAGTGAGAGGGCATCTGCTGTCGGCAAAGTCTCTGTCGGTCACCTGGGTCCTGATCTGGGCTGGGCATGGGAAGCATGAAGCAGCCATGGGAGCAGGAGACCTCCTTCAGAAGGGGCTAGGGTTCAGGCCCCTGCAATGTTGGGGGTGGTGAGGGTCTTTGCCCCACCTCTGTTGATCCCCAAATGAGAGAAGGAATTCTTACCATTTGCAGCAGCATGAATGGACTGGAGAGCATTATGCTAAGTGAAATAAGCCAGTCGGAGAAAGATAAATATCACATGATCTCACTCATTTATGGATAATAAAGAACATTATAACCTGATGAACAAAAAGATAGATACAGAGGCAAAGAAGCATCGAACAGACTGTCAAATTACAGCGGGAAGGCTGGGGAGTGTTGGGGGGAATAAGAGATCAACCGAAGGACTTGTATTGCATGTATATAAGCATAACCAGTGGACACAAGACACTGGGGGAGTGGGGAGAGGGGGTAGAGGAGGCCGGGGGAAGGTCAATGGGGGGGAATAAAAGGAGACATATGTACTACTATTTGTAATACTTTAAAAAATAATTTAAAAAAATAAGTATATTCCATATTGTAAAAGACACTTTAAATTTCCCCAAAATCACATTAGCTTTCTGTTCCTTTTTAAACAACTAAATCATATGGCAGATTACTACTGAATGTTAACCTCAACTTTTTTATCTTTTTAAAATCAGTAAAATGCATTTAAATATATCCTGAGTATAAAAACATTATTAATTCCATTTCTTATAAGACATAGCTTCTGGTCCTGATTCTAGTTCTGTTACTAGCTGTGTGACCTTATAAAAACTCCTAGGAAGTACTTCTCAGAGAATTCATTTTCTCATTTCTAAAAGGAGAGGCTTCCAGCGGATGCATTTTTAGTCTCCTTTTTAATGTTGTAATAGTTTCTCTTTGTGCATGTTCAATATACTTCTTTAGTCTAGGTCTTTCTTTGTTTTCAGAAGCATTTATAATGGCTCACCCTCTAAACTATATATTCATGGCCCCTTTGACCTTACTTAATTTTAATATAACAGATAATAACCTATGTACTGGTCAAAATAGGCCAGATAATCTACAGTAACGACTTATCTAACCTCAGTAGATTAAAGTAACAAAGATTACTTCATGTTAATACTAATTGTCTGCCCATAGTATGTAGTCCCAGAACTTGGCTGTGTGTTGTCCTCATTCCAGGACCACGACCTTCAAAGTACCCATTATCTGAAGCTTTGCAGATTCTGTGACAGAGGCGAGAGGGAAATAGCTGTATCAGACATGTTTCTGAAAGCTTCCACCTAGAACTAAACATGTCACTTTTGCTCATGTGGCATTGGCCAAAGCAAGTCAATGTCCACACTTAACTTTGAGGGGCAGGTGTATTATCTCACAATGTGGCCTGGATGTAGGAAGACACAGGAATATTTGGTAAACAGCTCTTATGACTATTCATCATGTTATTTATGGTAGGAATACAATTAGTACTATATTTATGGAGGGAAATTTGCAAATGTATCAAAAGCTCTAGAAATATGTTTGTCATTTTATTTAGCAGTTAAAGTTTTAGGTAATTATTGAACAAATATACAAAGATGTATATTCAATAATTTGTTAAGTATATGTTTATTGAATATCTATTATATGCTCGGAGCTGACATGTTCTATACTATTATGGAGCACTTTGGGGTAAGAGAGTGGAGAGATAGTGCCAGAGACAATTCAAATGAAACAGGTTACTAGTAAATGTTGTTCAGGGTACTATGAAAGCATATAAGAACATTTCTTCTGACCTACTTTTCAGTCATCTGATTCTCTCATCAGCTGTGTAAAATATATTCTGCAATCCCCTCCCCCTGAATTTTTAATTTCAATTTTTGTAACTTTTCACTTTTGAAAGAGATTTCCTTCAAATGTGCTAAATTGTTTTTTATAGTTTCCTATCTCTGAAAATATTTTCAAGCTTGTTTTTTTATGAAGAAATTGTTTTCTCAAATTGGAACATAATTTTGAATGCCTACAAATCTTTTGATAATAAAAATTAAAAGTTACATGGTTATAATTTACTCTGTTAAATTTTGATAATCTTCAGGGGAAAAATATCAAGATTGTGTATACAGATCACAACTTTTAAAAATTTGTTCATACTGAATATTGTAAGGTAATAGAGAAATGATAAAATTTGAGATAAGGTGTTGTTATTATGACTTATTTTAAAAATCTTTCTAACCTGTCTATAATATTGTTTAACAGTTTTTAAAATATAAGAAATTAGACTGGCCAAATCAATTTAGAAACAAAGTAAAAGAAATTATATTAATTGAGAATAATTTGTTAATATCAATGGAGAATTTTAAAAGGCTTTCACTTTTTTTATCATTAAATACAACTCTGATTTGCAACCATAAATAAAATCAAAATTGTTAGAAGTATCATTTTGATCCTCTTAATCTTCATAATAAAAAATTTAAGTCTTTCTATGTGGGACTCTTGTGCTCAGTGTACTATACAAGCTTATACAAGCTATTCCCCTCTTTTTTCTTCTCTCATTATTTTGCTCTCTTGTATTTATTTTTTTTCTTTCTTTTTTTTAAAAAAATTTTTTAATTAATTAATTTATTTTTTTAATAAATCTTTATTGTTCAGATTATTACAATTGTTTCTCCTTTTTTCCCCCCATATCTCCCCACCACCCGGTTCCCACCCCCCCTGTGCCCTTACCTCCCCCCTCATTGTCCTTATCCATAGGTGTATAATTTTTGTCCAGTCTCTTCCTGTACCCCCCACACAGACACCCCTTTCCCCCTGAGAATTATCAATCCACTCCCATTCTATGCCTCTGATTCTATTATGTTCACCAGTTTATTCTGTTCCTCAGATTTTTAATTCACTTGATTTTTAGGATCACTTGTTGATAGATATGTATTTGTTGTTCATAATTTTTATCTTTACTTTTTTCTTCTTTTCCCTCTTTTTAAAGAATACCTTTCAGCATTTCATATAATACTGGTTTGGTGGTGATGAACTCCTTTAGCTTTTTCTTATCTGTGAAGCTCTTTATCTGCCCTTCAATTCTGAATGATAACTTTGCTGGGTAGAGTAGTCTTGGTTGTAGGTTCTTGCTATTCATCACTTTGAATATTTCTTGCCATTCCCGTCTGGCCTGCATAGTTTCTGTTGAGAAATCAGCTGACAGTCATATGGGTGCTCCCTTGTAGGTAACTAACTGTTTTTCTCTTGCTGCTTGTAAGATTCTCTCTTTGTCTTTTGCCCTTGGCATTTTAATTATGATGTGTCTTGGTGTGGTCCTCTTTGGATTCCTCTTATTTGGGGTTCTGTGTGCTTCCTGAACTTGTAAGTCTATTTCTTTCACCAGGTGGGGGAAGTTTTCTGTCATTATTTCTTCAAATAGGTTTTCAGTATCTTGCTCTCTCTCTTCTTCTGGCACCCCAAAAATTCAGATATTGGTACGCTTAAAGCCATCCCAGAGGCTCCTTACGCTATCCTCACACTTTTGGATTCTTCTTTCTTTCCGCCTCTCTGGTTGGGTTTTTTTTTCTTCCTCATATTCCAGATCTTTGGTTTGACTCTTTGGGTACGGTGGTCTGCAGTTGAGTGTCTGTATATTCTTTATTTCAGACAGTGTATGCATAATTTCTGACTGGTCCTTTTCCAATTTTTTCGTATTCTCATTAAGGTCCTTGAAGGTCTCTTCAAGTTTCTCAGCGGTTTTTAGAAGATTCTTGAGTAACCTTATAAATGTGGTTCTGAACACTGTGTCGTCCATTAGTTTGCTTTCCTCTATCTCTCCTACTCGTGACATACTTGGGTGTCTCCGTATTTTGGCTGCCTCCCTGTGTTGATGGAGTGGCTTTGTGTGGTCAGTGACCTATAGGGGCCGGTAGCTCAGCTTCCCCAATCACTCTAGGTGGTCGCTCTTGGTATACCCCTTTGTGGGCTGAGTGGAAAGTCTTGGTGTAGTTAAAAGCCTTGATTGCTGTTGGTACACTGGGAGGAATTGACCTCCAGGCCTTTTGGCTGTGAGGACCTGCTGTGTCTATAACGGAAGAATTGCTGTGCTGGAGACACAGTAGGGCTTTGGTGCTCACTGAGTCTGCCTCTTGAATGTGTCCCTTATGAAAATGGTTGAAATCTGGTGTCGTCCACACCGACCACTAGATACCCTAGTGTCTGGAACTCCAATGGGGTGCAGGTCTGAGGCCTCCCAGCAGGAGCTACAGCAAGAGCTACAGTTTTCTCCTCTTTGCTTGGGCGGTTTTGGAGCAGTCTGACTGGAGCTGCAGTTAATTTGGTTGAGCTGCCACAGGACAGGCCATTTATATGTAAAGGCCGCTGTGTGGAGCCTGGGCGGGTTTGTAGAATGTGCGGGGCGGGGTCTCAGGGCAGGGCGGGGTCTCAGGGCGTCACTAGGCTGGGGCGTGGCCAACGGCCATGGCTGCCTTCAGCCGTCTCTGCCTTTCTGCGTTTCCAAGTCCCCGTGTCCCGCGCTCCAGCGCAGCAAACCCTGATTGCTGGGCGCACCTCTGCAGAAAAGTCACTCTCACTCTCCGACCTATGGCCGAGAGTCCAGCTTCTCCCCGTAGGCGTCTGGGTCCCCCGCGTGTCCTCAGAAACTGGAGTTCAGAGTGATCAGGAGTTTGTCTCCCTTCGGTTTGAAGAAAAGCCGCGCGCCCAGTCGCCCGCCGCCAGCCCGCTTCACACGCCTCCGTACCTCAGTTCTCCAGCATTTGCGCTCCCTTCTCTTCTTAGTTGTAAATCTACCACTCAGCCAGCTTTCCCGTGGTTCTGGGTAGTAGACGTTTTTTTAGTTGTATTTTTGAAATTGTTGTGCGAGGCGGCAGTTTAGTTGTTTAACTTTGCCGCCATCTTGGTTCAAATCCCTGCTCTCTTGTATTTAGCTAGATTTGTCTCACCTCCATAGTTGGGAGTAGAGTTAAGACTGCAGTTTTTTTAAGAATAAAGAACAAAATAAAGATGAACATGATAACTTTTTTTAAGGGCATAGTTTCTATTAGTTAAATTAGTATGCTTCTCACAAAGAAAAGCAGACTTATAGAACCAAAGATATTTAGCATAAAAGAGGTTAAATACTTAATAATTTTTTTAAATTTCTTTAGGAAGAAGAAAGGCGTATGGCATCTGTTGTAGCCAAAAAAGAGGAAGAGAAGAGGCGGGAAAGTCATAAACAATCCTTGCTTAAGGTATTTTCTCCCATGGCTGCATGCATGTGTGTGCTCATACCCACTGCCCTGAAGCCAGCTAGTCAGCTAGAAAAGTGGTTTCCAACTCTAAAATGCTCATTCCTATCAATAGAATGTTTTTTATAAACACCCCTAAAACTTTTATAAGTTTACTACCTATAAATAAACTTGTACTTCTGAAATACAATATAATGTACATTATAAAACTCATGCAAAAGCTATTTTAAAAGTAAGAGATAAAAATAAATATAACAGAAGTTATCATTTGTTTCTATACAAGTGCATCGCCTGTGTTTTCTCGTGGATTTAAAGTTCTAAATTTGAAAACTTTCTGTTAGCTTCTCTGTTATAGATTTGGTAAAGATTTTGAGAAATACAGGAATTGAAATTTGTTATAAACTGGTTTTAAGTGATTCAGCATATCAGATATTTCTTTCCTTAAATAAAATGTTTCATTTTAAAATATTTTACATTAACATTACAATGTATAATAAAGACAGCTGAAAGCCTATGTCTTGTACTATGCTGTGCTCTAAAACTAAGGATATCACCCTGATGATCATTACTCATTTGTGTCTTACCTAGGTGCTTTTCTTTTTAAAAGGGGACATATGTAATACTTTCAACAATAAAGATAAATTTAAAAAAATTAAATTAAAATAGTGTTCAGAATTCAAAAAATGACTACGAGGGATGCCAAGTTGTATATAATAAACTTACAAAATAAGAAAACTTGTGTGTGTGGGGGGGGGTGTTCAAAATGTTGTGTATCTTGGTGGGGCTATGGATTACACACAGGTATATGCATTTGTCAAAATGGATCAAAGAGTACACATTAATCTGTGTCTTTTACTCTATGAAAACTACTCTTAAATGAGCAAAAAAGAAAAACAATTTGGTCCCAAGCCCTCTCAGCTCAGCACTACTTCAAAAATAATTAGAATCATTTCTCTGGATACCTTAGTATCCACCTGTTTTTCTCACCTGTTGTTATCTCTAACCTGCTGACTCCTCCACACCTTTGTTTTCCCTCATTCCATTAATTAGCTGTGCTTTCCCCCCTCTTGGCACCTTTACCTTTTTATTGACTTAGCCAATAAGATTTTAGTTTTCCCTGTAATGGAATATTCCTAATGGTTGGCCAAAAACACATTGGCTTATAGGAAATATAGTTGTAGACAGTATTTTCTTTTAATTCCTTATTGTTTACCATATTACATAAGTCTCCTTTCCCCCCCATTGACCTCTTCCCAGCCACTCCCACCCCCAGAACATGCCCTCACCCCCCTACTGTCTGTGTCCATTGGTTATGCATATATGCATGCCTACAAGTCCTTTGGTTGATCTCTTATCCCCCACCTCTTACCCTCCCCTTGTAGGCAGTATTCTTTAAATTTGAAGGAGCAAGATTTACCATTGCCAGATACTAATACTGGCAAACTTCTGACTGGTTCATTTAGAAAAAGTAGTATTTCTTGCCATGCCACTGCTGCTGTCAGATGCATAAATGAATGAGTGAATAAATGAACAAAAATCCATAAATAACTATTTCTCTCTGTCAACCTCCAGTCAGCCAGAAAACCAAATGCATAGAGCCCTCATGATAGCCACTCTCCATTAACCCACTGTCCCTCTCTCTTTCGAAGTGCTCTTGGAAATGAGTAGAAATAATGGCATTGCTTAGGTTAAAAATTGGATTTTCCCAGTCATCTGCAAATAACTGAAACAGAATTTCTTAAGATCAGATGGCTTCTTATTACAGACTAGAGGCCCAGTACACAAAATTCGTGCATGGGGGTGGGGACCCCTCAGCCCAGCCTGCACCTTCTCCAATCTGGGACATCCCTCTCACAATCCTGAACTGCTGGCTCCTAATCGCTCACCTGCCTGACTGCCTGGTCACCACTAACTGCCCCCCCCTCTGCTGGCCTGATTGCCCCTCACTGCCTCTGCCTGCCGGCCTGATCCCCCCCAACTGCCCCATCCCTGCCGGCCTGGTTGCTCCTAACTGCCCCCACCCCGTCAGCCTGGTCACCCCTAACTGCCCCCTGCCAGCCTGGTCACCCCCAACTACCCCCCTCTGCTGGCCTGGTCACCCCTAACTGCCCCCTCCTGCCGACCTGGTCACCCCCAACTGCCCCCCCGCCAGCCTAGTCACCCCTCACTGCCACCCCTGCCAGCCTAATCGCCCCCAACTGCCCCCCTGCTAGCCTGGTTGCCCCCAACTGCCCCCCTGTTGGCCTGGTCACCCCCAACAGCTCCCCCTGCCAGCCGGGTTGCCCTTCACGCCCCCCCTCACCTGCCTTGCCGCCCCACGCATCCTGCTTGTTCAATTGTTTGGTTGCCCCTCATGCCCCCCCCACCCCCCTGCCACCTGCCTGGTTGCCCCACACAGCCTGCTTGTTCAGTCATTTGGTCGTCCCTCGGGCCAGCTCTGGGCAGCTGGGCAGCCGACATCCAAGGCTTACCTGTGCCTTGGGCTGGCCCTGGGTGGCTGGGGGGCTGAGGGGACCGGGGGACAATAGAGGCAGACGTACAGAGCGGCCAGACCCGCCTGAGGGTGGGCCCAGCCGTGCTGTGCGCCTGTCGCCCTGGTGGGGCTAAGAGGACTGGGCGCCACCATCTTGTGGCTATGGGTGCTGTCATCTTTGAGGATGTGGAGGTCAATTAGCATATTCCCTCCTTATTGGCTGTGGGCTCTGCCAGCTTTGTGATGTCATGATGGTCAATTAGCATATTCCCTCTTTATTAGATAGGATTTGGAAAATAATTTACAGTAGAATAGTAGATTCCTATTTTAGATAAGGAGGACATACATAAAATGTCAAAAAGTCTCAGAAGTATATACTTATTATGTATAACCCCCTTAGCTATATAGACAAATTTGAAATATCAAGCAATAGAAAAAATGCTAAAATCAGAAATAGACTTTTAAAAAGTTTAGTTTTAATTACCCTTGTCATTGCTTTTTATTCATATTCAGTGCCATTTCTACATGCTAAAAATTTTAGATAACCAAATATAGGTACAGAGGTGGAACTAAAAGTAATTATTCTACACATCACATGCAAAATGAGCAAATGGGCGAAAACCTTCCTAAGAGAAAGTGTCTGTTTTCAGCTTCTGACCTAATTAATATGCCATATAATGTTAACTTTTGATAGTAGTATAGAATAGAATAGATTAGTGATTATTTTCCCTAATACATTTATATAAGTTGACTAGAAACATTTCAACATGGCACTGTTTCTTTCAGTAGTCTAGAACTACTTTTTCGACAGGTTTCTATGAGAGAATGGAGCCCCAGTGCCCTAATCAGTGGTTCTCAAAGTGAAGTTCATTAGCAAATTCAAGAACCCCACCTGAAACTCACTAAATCAGAATGGGGTTTGAGCTAGCAATTAATGTTTTAATAAGCTCTCTGTGACTTAAGGCCCTCTAAAGTTTCAGAATTACTCCCCTAAGTTATCCATTGCATATAATGAATTAAATTCTTGAATCTTCATCTAGGAAGGTACTAGTTACCTAGAAATATTCCAACTTAGTACAATTTCTTTTAGTAGTCTGTACATAATTATTAATTTTCAGACATTGTAATTTATACTGTGAAGCTTGGAACATTAATTCCTTTCCCTTTCTCCTCCCCACTGAGATTATTTCATCATATTAGTCCTAATTATTGTGTAGGAAAATTAAAATATTATTCAGTTTTTCTTTCTTTGTTTAAACACAAAGGTATGTAAATTTCTGTTAAGTTAAAATTTCAGATAACACTTAAGTATATAAATTTCTGTTAAACTTTCAGGTAGTGAAATTTTTATATCTTAAATAGGAGTAATTATTGTTTGTATATGTTTCTTTTTCTTTAAGGATGATAGACAATTTTTAAGGTGTTTACATGCACAAGGTAAATAAAGGCCAGTTGTACTTTGTTTTAGAATAATAATTTGACCTGGCTAGTGTGGCTCACTGATTGAGCAGTACAATTCCTGGTTGCAGACTCGATCCCCAGTAGGGGCCATGCAGGAGGCAGCTGATCAGTGATTCTCTCTCATCAATGATGTTTCTCTTTCTCTCTCCCTCTCCTTTCCTCTATGAAGTCAACAAAACTATATTTTTAAAAATACAAATTTGATAGCTACTTTTAAGGAATGGACTCTTTTTAAAAGTGTGATAAGTAGTATGAACAGTATGCACTTTGGATATTCCCCTACTGCAAAAATTGCTTTATGAACTTGTTACAATAAACTTTTTCACAGGAGAAGAAAAGGTTAACAATTAACAACATAGCACGACAGTGGGACTTGCAACATCGAGTAACCGATATTGCTACAAATCAAGAAAGAAAAAATTCTGACTCCCCTTCTCTGGACCCCTGTCAGATGGATGGAAGCACCACCTCTGCATTTCCAGAGGAAACAGGGTAGGCAATGGTATTCTTTCCAGATACCAGTCTTTGAAGACATGAGTTTGAAGCAGAAATGGGAAGCCATTTCACATATAATTATTTAACAATAGTCTTCATAAGAAAACCTATTGAACTTAGAAGTTTACATTTAAAAGTTAAGATGGAATTATTGAAAAAACAAACTGACCCCTAGTTTAAAAAAAACAAAACAACTTTCAGTGGTATATTATTTGTCATAGGAAAAAATGTAGATTACTTAATTTAGCCTATGAGACCCCCTGCCTGCCTCACCTATTTTATCCTGTCTCCTACTGCAGCCTCAGTGACTTAAAGTTCAGTTACTTCCAGCCTTCCTCCTACAAACAGTTGTCTTCTCCCCTGACACCACTTCCCTGCCCGGCTTCCCCCACCCTACCCTAGCTTTAACTCCAACTCGGCCTCATATCCCCTGGAAAGCCTTCCCCAAAAATACACTAGATCAGATACCCCTTTTATCTCTCAGTACTCAGCACTTTGCCTTCTTAGCACTTACCATAACCATAATTAAATGAGTAGTGGATAATTGTTTCAGATTTGTTTTTCCCAATAGTATATAAGTTTCAAGAGGAAAAGAAGCCTGATGCTCTTGACCTAAATGTATCCCCAGCAGCCAGCACAAAACCTTACTCCTTAACTAGTAGTATTAAGCAATTCAGCATAAAATCTGAATAATTACTCCAGTTTTGTTTTATAATATCTCTCTATTCCTGTGGCTCAAAACTTTTTTTCTCCCATGACACATGTCATATAATTCATATCTCCTGGTTTATGAGCAAATCTGATTATACTATCTAGACTTTGCATAATTCTCTTCCTCTTAAGCAAGAAGATTGGAATCAAGTAAATGAGAGAGACATAAAGCATATATATCTTTATAGTTTATTTATAATTTAAAATATATATGTATAAAATTTTAAAATAAAGCCTAAAAATATGATGGAATTTCAATTTTGTTTCAGGTGATGAAGCACATATTTCAAACCAAATATAATGTAGTTTTTTTTTATGTCAAGTTTTTAGCTCCTATTCTTTAAGCTTTTTATAAAATAAATAAGGTAATAAAGAAAGTAATTTAAGAGGCATTAGAATAATATTTTGGAAGTTTTCTGGCGTTAAAGAGTCTGATATATATTTAGACAAACTTAAAAATTTTTAGTTATAGGATTATTTTATATTGATCAATGTATTTTCTTCAGTTCTCTTAGGTATTCACATGTATAGCTTTTCAGCTCTTTTAACTAAAAAAAATCAGGCCATAAAAAATAGAAATTCCATGCCCTGGCCAGGTGGCTCAGTTGGTTGGAGTGCCGTCCCATACACCGAAAGTGTGCAGGTTCGATTCCTGGTCAGGCCACATATCTAGGTTGTATTTTCAATCCCCCATCAAGGCATATACAGGAGGCAACTGATCAATGTTTCTCTCTCCTTCTCTCTTTCCCTTACTCTCTCTAAAAAAGCAATGGGAAATATCCTCGGATGAGGATTAAAAAAAAAAGAATAGAAATTCTAGTTAAGTGATAATTTATATAACAAATATATCATTCTAATATCATTTAAACATGTCAAAATATAATTTTACTTGATTAGAACTATAATACTTTATAAAGTTAAAACTTTATATCATTTGTCTTTAGATTTATGAAATACTACGTAATTTCTCCTTTTTTTAAAAAAATATTTTTTCTGTCTCCTTTAAGGTTTCCTAGTTCTAAGTTTATCCATATAATCTTGCAAATTTTATTCTAAAATTTTAATAAGGCTTTAAAAGTTAGTCCTATGATACATCAAATTTATTTTAATACAGTGTTACGTAAGAGTCTAACTTGATTTTATTTCAGTTGACAAGTCAGTTTTCTAATAGCATTACTTGATTATTATTCCTATTTTTTAATGAGAATGTCATTTTCATCTTATATTAAGGTCCCGTAAATATCTACCTAATAAAAGAGTAACATGCTAATTGACCATACCTTCGCAACGCCCACCAGCCAATCAAGAGTGAGTATGCAAATCAACCAAACAAAGATGGCAGGTTAATTTGCATACATAGGCATGAGGGTGCGGGGTGGGTTGCTTGCATTGTCGCCATGGCACCCCATCTGCTCTGGGCCTCTGGGCAGCATGGGAAGGCAGAAAGGAGGCTCCAGGCTGGAGTGGAAAGGCGGCTTCAACCAGAGCGAAGGCGGTGCCAGCAGCCAGGGGAAGGAAGGCCCATTCTTGCACAAATCTTCATGCATCAGACCTCTAGTATGGACTTTCTGTTCCATTTCACAACCTATTTAATATGTTTTGATGCCAATACCAGACTGTTTTGATTAAAGTAGTTTTTAAAAAAATATTTTTTATTGATTTCAGAGAGGAAGGGAGAGGGAGAGAGAGATAGAAACATCAATGATGAGAGAGAATCATTGATTGGCTGCCTCCTGTTCACGCCACACTGGGGATCAAGCCCGCAACTTGGTCATATGCCCTGACAGCAACTCCAACTGTGACCTCCTGGTTCATAGGTTGACACTCAACTACTGAGCCATATTGACCAGGCAATTATAGTAGTTTTGTAGGAAAATCTGCTTTCACTATTCTTTTCAACATTTTAATTCTCACACACTTTTTCTGACATATGAACTATAAAATTATTAAATCTAAATAGAAATGTTAGAATCTTATTCAAATGGCATTTAAGTTATTCATTTCCAAAGGATTTACATTCTTAAGATAATAAATCATCACTTTAAAAATCATGGTATATCTCTTCATTTTGTCAGGTCTTGTTTGGTATTCAGAGGGAGCTAACTGGGGAAGTGTTGAAAGGTTGAAGGAAAATTATGAGTAAGTGAGTTTACAGACCATGAAATTATAGCAACTGTAGTCTGAATTATTAAGTGTGTATTCCAGGAACACATAATAGCTAGGTATCACAGTAGAGAAGTTAAATGTCTGATAAAAAATGAGATATAGGATCAAAGATGAGGAATAAAAATTTTAAGTATAATGACGAAAGAAAGAAATGATGGGCCATATGGTCTAGACTAGATTTTTGAGGAATAAAATATCCTAGTAGAAGGTTGCCAACAGACTGGGCAAAAATTTAGAGTTTTGGGGACTGAAAGTTTAAATGAAGTTGATGATGAGAAGTATATGAAGTAAGAAAGTTAATACCGAGCTGGAATAGGGGGAATTTATGGTCAGAGTAAGTTTTTGAAGTTGAAGATTTTAGAGGTGGAACATACCTAAGTAATGACAATACTAAGAACAATTGGAGGCCATTGTCTTAGCCATGGGAATGGGTTGTTGAAGAGTAAAAGTGAAGAGTCATCAGAGGAGAGAAGATCAATTCAAGCTATTATGGTCAACACTGAAGTTACTGATGGTAGAGAGCTAGGTGTGGAACCAGGGACCAAGGTAGTCAACATTGACAAGCCTTATCTCCTTCCAATCTCAGCCACCCATTCTATGCCCGTGTTCCAGGACTGTTCACTATTCACGTTTTACTAGTGTGCGAAGCTGCAGGCATGCAAGAGTGTCTTTGTTTATTAATTGGCTCTTTTACTTGGCAAAACTAACTCTGATAGGTGGATTCCACACTATTAGGTGACTTTCCTTACGCTTTGAACTTTTTAAGCAGTTTATGGCCAAAAAAATTTGTGACCCTCTAAAATAACTTAAAATTATAGAGTCTTCACTCTCATGTTCTCAAAAACAAGCAATCAGTTCCAAGAGGAAGTATCTGTTGTAAAAATTGTTGTGCTTTATAGTCACTGCCAAGAGTTTCAGAATTTTTATTAGGAGTTCCATAATGTCAGAGGATTTTAAAGCAAGGAACACAAAAGAAGAGTCTGAGAATGGTGGGAAAAGTGTTGCATTGGTTCAGTGAAGAAGATATGGAGAGCAGTAATGAATCATTAGGAAAAGGATATACAATTTCTGGTAAAAGATTTATTTTGTACTGATGTAAGTTCAAAGTGCCATGGAAGCACCATTACATTATTTTGGTCTGACGCTTTTTAATAGACTAAGACCTATTAAGAAGAAAGTTAATATTTATATATGAAGCCATAAAGGTAAAACTTTAGAGATAGCAACTTATCAGTGGAGATTATAATGCAAAATTAGCTGCTAGATTTATAATTATTATTTAATGCATTATTATATTAAACTAGAAGCCCAGTGCATGAAATTCGTGCTCTGGAGGGGAGGGGTGTCCCTCAGCCCAAACTGCACCCTCTCCAATCTGGAACCCCTCGGGGGATGTCCTGTGGGATCGGGCCTAAACCGGCAGTCGGACATCCCTCTCACAATCCAGGACTGCTGGCTTCTAACCACTCACCTGGCTGCCTGCATGATTGCCCCTAACCCTTCTGCCTGCCAGCCTTATAGCCCCTTAACTGCTCCCCCACCAGCCTGATTGACATCTATCCGCTCCCCTGCCAGCATGATTGACACCTAACTGCCCTCCCCTGCAGGCGTGGTCGCCCCCAACTGCCCTCCCCTGCCAGCCATCTTGTGACAATGTGGAGATGGCCATCTTGTGGTGGCCATCTTGTGACAACGTGGGGGCAGCCATCTTGTGAGGACATGGGGGTGCCCATCTTGTGACGATGTGGGGGCGGCCATCATGTGACAACGTGGGAAGTGGCCATCTTGTGATGTGAGGGTGTGAGTGTCAATTTGCATATTACCTCTTTATTATATAGGATCATATGGGAAAAAAGGAGTTACCACCCTGGCCAGTGCAGTTAGTTAGTTGGAGCATCATTCTGTGCACCAAAGGGTTGCGGGATCGATTCCTGGTCAGGGCACATACCCAGGTTGTGGGTTCAGTTCTTGGTCTGGGTACATATGGGAAGGTGACTGATTGATGTTTCTCTCTCACATCATTCTCTCTCTCTCTCTCTCTCTCTCTCTCTCTCTCTCTCTCTCTGCCCCCTCCCCCCATCCACCTCTCTTTAAAATAGATGAGCATGTTCTCAAATGAGGATTGGCGGGGGGCGGGGGAGAAAGGAGTTACCAACAAAAAGTACAGTAATACTGGCTTTTATATTTACCTATGTTATTACCTTTCCCACTATTTTTTATTTCTTCATATGGCTTTGATTTACTGTTTAGTGTCCTCTCATTTCAGTCTAAAGGACTACTTTAGCATTTCTTGTAGGGCACGTGTCCTAGCAATGAAATCTCACAGCTATGGTTTATCTAGGAATATTTTGCTTTCTCCCTTATTTTTGAAGTACAGTTTTGCTGGATATAGAATTCTTGATTTCCATATTTTTCTTTTAGCACTTGATTGACAGTCATTCCACTGCTTTCAGCCATCTATTCTTTCTGATGAGAAATTGAAAAAACATACTCTGACCATAAATTCCCCCTAATCTTATTGAGGATCCCTTATACATAACCAATCACTTCCTCCTGCTGCTTTCAAGATTCTTTCTTTTTCTTTGTTTTTCAACAATTGGATATGATTGCTTAGGGTCCTCTTAGGCCTTTTCTGAGCATATACCCAGCCCTGAATATGAGTGTGATCTTCTAGATTCCTTGGAATACACAGGAGCTTCTCAAAGCCCTTATACCCTCAAGTATCTTCTTTCCCAGTCTCTCCTTCCTCAGACTTTTTGGTCTATTGTTTGCCCCAGGTGGCAGCAACTAATACATTTTTGCCTTTATATCCTTTTAACATATGTAACCCAGGAAGCCACCTCGGCCATGAGGATTCTCCAAGGCAGGTGAAACAAAGGCAATCCCTTGAGCTGGTCCTTTAGGGAGCCACAAGATATGTCAAAACACAATCACAATTTTTTGAGAGTAAGGATATATATGGATATACATGGATATACAGCATATATATATATATATGTATGTATATTAGAAGCCCAGCACGCGAAATTGCACAGCCCCGCCTGTCCATGTGCACCCCACCCAGCAATGCCAGTCTGGTCATTACAGCATTAGGGACACTGGGTTTTTATAATATAGACTAGAGGCCCGGTGCAAAAAATTCGTGCACTGGGAGGGTGTTCCTCAGCCCAGCCTGCATCCTCTCCAATCTGGGACCCCTCGGGGGATGTCTGACTGCCAGTTTAGGCCCGATCCCTCTCACAATTTGGTACTGCTGGCTCCTAACCACTTGCCTGCCTGCCTGCATGATTGCCCCTAACCACTACTGCCTGCCAGCCTGATCATACCCTAACCGCTCCCCTGCCGGCCAAATTGACACCTAACTGATCCCCTGCCAGCCCAATCGCCCCCAACTGCTCTCCCCTGCCAGCCCGTTCGCCCCCAACTACCCTCTCCTGCTGGCCTGATCGCCCACAACTTCCCTCCCCTGCTGGCCATCTTGTGGTGGCCATCATGTGACACCATGGTGGCAGCCATCTTGTGATGACACGAGGGCAAGACACCACCTAGGCTTTTATTATTTTATATATCTCACTTCCTCTAGTACCAGCAATCTGCACATAGAATGTGAGCTGCCATCTTCAAGGCTACCACTGAGCTGGGGAATAAGGCAGTAGATAAAAAGGTAAATTAAAATGCCAGAGAACTCTCTTATTGAAATTCAGCATTTTTTCTTAAGCATTCCCCTAATTAGTTTCCAGAATTCAGAAAAAGTTGATCTGACAGTTCTTGCTAGCATATTTGTTGCTTTTATGGAGGGGTGAAGTTTTGGAGTTTTTTACTCTACCATTTTCTCTCCTTTGGAACTCTAGTAATTTTGCTGTGTACTATGAGCTATACTTTTACATTTCAGGATCAAGGTCTGTAATCATAACATTTGTCAGTTGTATTTTCTAAAGATTGAAAACTAGTAAACTGTTTACATTTCTGTGGTTATGCAACTATTATGTAAGTATTTTTACTTGAGAGTTAGGTAGTGTATTATGATTAAACTAGAGGCCCGGTGCACGAAATTTGTTCACGGGGGGAATGGGTGTCCTTCAGCCCAGCCTGCACCCTCTCCAATCTGGGAACCCTCGAGGGATATCCAACTGCCCGTTTAGGCCCGATCCCTAAACGGGCAGTCGGACATCCCTCTCACAATCCAGGACTGCTGGCTCCCAACTGCTCACCTGCCTGCCTTCCTGATTGCCCCTAACCGCTTCTGCCTGACAGCCTGATCACCCCCTAACCACTCCCCTGCCAGTCTGGTTGCCCCTAACTGCCCTCCCTTGCAGGCCTGGTCCCTCCCAACTGCCCTCCCCTGCTGGACATCTTGTGGCGGCCATCTTGCGTTCACATGGGGCAACCATCTTTGACCACATGGGGGCAGCCATCTTGTGTGTTGGAGTGACTGTCAATTTGCATATTACTCTTCTATTACATAGGATAGAGGCCTGGTGCACAGGTGGGGGCTGGCTGGTTTGCCCTGAAGGGTGTCCTGGATCAGGGTGGGGGTTCCCTTGGGGTGTGGGGCAGCCTGGACGAGGGGCCTGTGGTGGTTTGCAGGCTGGCCACGCCCCCAGCGACCCAAGCGGAGGCCCTGGTATCTGGAATTTATTTATCTTCTATAATTGAAACTTTGTAGCTTTAAGCAGAGGCCAAGGCAGGCCAGGGCAGGCGGAAAGCTTGGCTTCCTTCATTGCCAGGGAAACCCAAGCCTCCTGCTCTCTCCAGCTCTGTGGCTGCAACCATTTTTGTTGGGATTTATTTGTCTTCTATAATTGAAACTTTCTAGCCTTGAGTGGAGGCCTAGGCCAGCCAGGGTTACGGAAAGCTTGGCTTCCTCCATTACCAGGGAAACCCAAGCCTCCTGCTTGCTCCAGGGCCACAGCCATCTTGGTTGGGTTAATTTGCATACTCGCTCCTGATTGGTTGGTGGGCATGGCTTGTGGGTGTGGCGGAGTGGTGGTTAAGTTGCATATTGCTCTTTTATTAGGTAGGATCTCCTTTTCTGCTTTGTAAACCACTCAAAGAGACTAATTCAAGTATAATAATCCAAATGTCCCCCTCTTAATTGCACTTCAAAAGTTGTTCAAAACTGTGCCACATTTTAGTTTGCTTGATACTTGAGCCATGCCTTTTATATATGATTTGAATCTGAGGTGTTTTTTATCTATTTTTATTTTTATTGATGAGAGAGAGAGAAACATCTATTGGTAGCCTCCCCTGACCAGGATCGAATCACACTCTGTGTATGTGCCCTAATGGGGAATCGAACCCACCACCTTTTGATATACAGGTTGGCACTCCAGCCAACTGAGCAACACTGGCCAGGGTTATCTGGGGTTGCTTATTGCCTGTCTTTTGTTTTTTGTTTTCTTTTTAACTGAACAACAAAAGTTGTGCTGCCTTTACTACATTTCAATGTTTTTTGAACTTCTTATTTACCTTTTTGAAGCCTACTCTTTCTCTGACCTAATTTAGTCTCATTTCCTTTATCATTATGTATCATATTACTATTAGACTTTTTTCTTTCATTATGCTTCTTATATTCTCAAGTACTCTTAGCCTCTCAACTTCTAGATGGTAGAGTTGCTCTGATTATGTTCCTGGGCCCTCTTCTCACTCTCTGTTTTCCCTCTAAGCAATTTTACATAGACTTACTTATATTTTGAAGATACTAATATGTATACCTTTTCCTTTATGATTTATTTATTTAGATTTTATTTAGGGGAAAAATCTTTTACTAAATTAAGATTATAAAAATACTAGAGGCCCAGTGCACAAAATTTGTGCATGGGAGGCGGAGTCCCCTCAGCCCAGCCTGCACCCTCTCCAATCCGGAACCCCTCGAAAGATGTCCGAAAACCGGCAGTAGTACATCCTTCTCACAATCCGGGACTGCTGTCTCCTAATCGTTCAACTGCCTGCCTGCCTGCCTGGTCGCCCCTAACTGTCCCCCCCCCCCCCCCCCCGACGGCCTGATCGCCCCTCACTGCCTCTGCAGGCCAGCCTGATTGCCCCTAACTGCCCCCAACTGCTGGCCAGGTCGCCCCCAACTGCCTCCCCACCAGCCTAGTCACCCCTCACTGCCCCCCTGCCAGCCTAATCGCCCCCAACTGCCCCCCTGCCGACCTGGTCACCCCCAACTGCACCCCCCCACTGGCCTGGTTGCCCCTAACTTCCCCCCTGCAGGCCTGGTCACCTCTTACTGCCCCCCGCTGCTGGCCTGGTTGCCCCTAACTGCCCCCTTCTGCTGGCCTGGTCACCCCTAACTTCCCCCCCTGTCAGCCTGGTCGTCCCTCACTAACCCCCCTGCCAGCCTGGTTGCCCCACGCAGCCTGCTGTTCAGTTGTTTGGTCATCCCTCACTAACTCTCCTGCTGGCCTGGTTGTAGGCAGCCATCTTGTGAGGGTGTGAGGGTTAATTTGCATATTACCTCTTTATTATATAGGATTCTCCCATTTTTGTCTTCCTAAAAGTTTAAAATTTGGCCTTTCATATTTTAGTCTTGTATTAAACACTTTATTTTTTAAATTTTTATTGATTTTGAGAGAGAGAGAAAGGGGGAGAGGGAGAGGTAAAAGGAGGGAGTGGAGTGATAGGGGGAGAGAGAGGGAATTTGATGTTCCACTTATTTATTCATTCATTAGTTGATTCTGGTATGTCCCATGATCAGAGATAGAACCCGCAACCTTGTCTTGTTGGGATGACACTCTAACAAACTGAGTTACCTGATCAGGGCCTTCATATTTTAGTATTTATTACACCCGAAATTGATTTTTAAGTTGGAGGTTGAAATCAGATTTTGTTGTTTTCCCCTACAGGAATAGCCTTTACCCTAGTGTTATTTATTGAGTATTCTTTCTTTTTCCCACTGATTGTAATGCTACTCTGCCTGGCTGTTTTATTGGTAGTGGGAGAAGTAGATAGTCCAGTTATAGATCTTCAATTAATGTCCCTGTGTTCTAAATATTACAAGTTGTATTACTACATTATCTGCAAGTCTTTAAAAATATAATTAAATTTCATCTTTCTGGAAAGATATAAGCCTGGTTCTTTCTGAAGGTGGAAAGCTAGTCAGAGGGCCACAAAGTGTCCTCCTTGTAGTTCTGATTTGCTTTTTAAAAATATTACATAGGTTTTCCATTTTTAAAACAATCCCACTTACTAAATAGTCTTTAGTATTTCATAATGCCAAAAAAGGTGGCTAATTCTTGTATTACAGTGTCTGTGACCTTTATCATATAGGTGTGTAACTAAATGCCAGGAAACAAGTATCCATGAAAAAATTATAGGCACATTCAGGAAAGGAATTCCATAAAACTTTGCTATATCCCATTAATTTTATTATTCACTGTCCTTGGGACAGCTTTACAGTAAAGTGGCACATTGCAGGTTTCTTTCCCCTGCCAGAAACGGGAAAGTACTTGGTGTAATGTTTTCTTTGCTTACATTGGATGCGTGTAGTGATGCTGGTTTATTTTTGGTCATTTCCTGTCTATGAACACTGTGTTATTTTAGCCAACACTACTATAATAAAATATAATGCATAAAATGAATTTCCACACTTACAAATGTTGTAATCGAAATCCATAAAGTACATTATTATATGAATCAGCACCACTTAATCATTGGGAAAATAATCTTATGAAATATTTTAAGTCTTTCTCTTCTAACCAGTTATAGAAAGCCAAAAGATGTTTTCAAAATATGCCAAAAGAACCCATAATTATCTGAAATACTCTTTTTTACAATTTAAGAGTATATTCTCCTTTTAACCTGGTTTTCAGGGAGTCAACACTTAATTGCATTAAGTTAATCACCCTGTACTTCATAAGGTATATAAATGTCTCATTACTATGCTGTGTAATTAATATACTGTTGGATGTCAACTATAATTAATATATATGTGTATATAAATATATATATACACACACATATATACATATATATATATGTATATCCTATCTAATAATAGACAAATATGCAAATTGACCATACCTCCGACACACCCATAAGCCACGCCCACCATCCAATCAGAGCGGGTATGCAAATTAACCCAAACCAAGATGGCTACAGCCACAGAGAGCAAGGTTTCCTAGGTAACAGAGGAAGCCAAACTTTCCGCCTGCCCTTGCCAGGCCTAAGCCTCCACTCAAGCTACAAAGTTTCAATTATAGAAGGTAAACAAATTCAAACAAATGGCAGCAGAATGGATCTTGAGAGAGCAGGCCAGAGTTGCCGCCGGCAACAGGGGAAGCAAAGCTTTCCGCACACCCTGGCTGGGCCCACCCACTTAAGGCAACAAAGTTTCAATTATAACCCCAACACAAATGGCTGCCGGCCTCGGAGGGAGCCCCAGGCTTGGCTTGGCTCCACTCCAGGCTACAAAGTTTCAATTGTAGAAGGAAAATAAACTCCAGATAACAGGGCCTCTGCTTGGGTTGCCAGGGGGCGTAGCCGGCCTGCAAACCACCACAGGCCCCTCGCTCAGGCTGCCCCACACCCCAAGGGAAACCCCACCTGATCCAGGATGCCCTTCAGGGCAAACCAGCTGCCCCCCACCCTTGTACCAGGCCTCTATCCTATCTAATAAAAGAGTAATATGCAGATTGATCATCACTGCAACACACAATATAGCTGCCCCAGGTGGTCAAAGATCCTGCCCCCATGTGGACACAAGATGGCCACCACAAGATGGCCAGCAGGGGAGGGTAGTTGGGAGGCACCCGGCCTGCAAGGGAGGGCAGTTGAGAAGGACCAGGACTGCAAGGGAGGGCAGTTGGAGGTGATCAACCCTGCAGGAGAGGGCAGTTAGGAGTGACCAGGCCGGCAGAGGAGGGAAGTTGGGGGCAAACAGGCTGGCAGTGGAGTGGTTAGGGGGTGATCAGGCTGGCAGGCAGAAGCGGTTAGGGGCAATCAGGAAGGCAGGCAGGCAAGGCAGTCGGACATCCCTCGAGGGGTCCCATATTGGAGAGGGTACAGGCTGGGATGAGAGATAACCCCCCTCCGTGCACGAATTTCGTGCAACGGGCCTTTAGTATATATATATATTAATCTCCCTATCTTAGAGTCCTTTACTAATCAAGAAGGCATAGAATATTTTTCTGATGAGTTCTTATATAAAGATTGAGTTGAATAAATAATCTTTGGACTTGGGATTAACCACTAATGATCTTGAAGAGAATTCCTATTTGATGGCAGACTACCTACTGTTATAGAAATAATATTTGAGTTGGGATATATCCATGGAAGTGTATTTGGCTTCATGGGAAAAAAAATTATAAAACATAGACCCTTTGGAGAAGATACTGGACCAGGTGACTCAGTCACCTGCTCTAAAACATTTGAATCATACTTGATTCCTCCCTCTCCTGCATTCCCTGCAATCAATCACTAAGTCCTACTTTTTAAAATGTTAATCCTCACCTGAGGATATTTTTCAATTGATCTTTTAGAGAGGGGAGGAAGAGGAAGAGGCAGAGAGAGAGAAACATCGACGGAGAGAGACACATCGATTGGTTGCCTCCCACATACACCCTGACCAGGGCCTGCAACCTAAATATGTGCCCTTGACTGGAATCAAACCTGGGACCCTTCAGTCTGCAGGCCAACACTCTATGCACTGAGCCAAACCTACTAGGGCACTAAGTCCCACTTTTATTTTCTCTTAAATATCTGGTTCTCTTCTTTTATTAATAGTAATCACTAAAATGTATTGAGCTAAGTATGGTTTAGAATATTATTTTTAGTCTCCATATAAACTTTGAAAAAATATGTATTAGGATCACCATTTTACATACCAGAAAACTGAAACTACAAAGAAATTAAATAATTTGCCCCCAAAGTCATGTTTACCAATGACATTCTAGGATTGAAACTAAGGTCTGTCTGATTATCTTGTTAATGCCATTTCCACCACACCATACCCTCTTTTTTATTATGCTTTTATATAGTCTAACACACTATTGCACTGAGCGTCCTACTAATCTCTGTTCATCCAGCCTTTCCCTCCTACATCCTTCACAAAATGGACCAACTGTCTCAAGTGGGTCCTTGTGATCAGAGACATATCTTACTCATCTTTGTATCCCTAACACTAGCATCTAGCTCCATGCATGGCATGTTAGTGGTGATTAAAACCTTGTGTTGAATATGTCCTATTACTTTTTTAAAAATATATTTTATTGATTTTTTTTCAGAGAGGAAGGGAGAGGGCCAGAAACATCGATGAGAGAGAAACATCGATCAGCTGCCTCCTGCACACCCCCTACCAGGGATGTGCCCGCAACCAAGGTACATTCCCTTGACCGGAATCAAACCTGGGACCCTTGAGTCCGCAGGCCGACGCTCTATCCACTGAGCCAAACCGGTTAGGGCTGTCCTATTACTTTTTTTTTTTTAATATATTTTATTGATGTTTTACAGAGAGGAAGGGAGAGGGATAGAGTTAGAAACATCGATGAGAGAGAAACATCGATCAGCTGCCTCCTGCACGCCCCCCACTGGGGATGTGCCCGCAACCAAGGTACATGCCCTTGGCCGGAATCGAACCTGGGACCCTTCAGTCCACAGGCCGACGCTCTATCCACTGAGCCACACCGGCCAGGGCCTATTACTTTTTATTTAAAAATATTTTTTTGCTCCTCAAACTTATAGGATAAAATCTGACTTTCCAGCTTCATCTTCAGCTACTGCTTCCTCCCATATGTTTCACTGTCCCGTCCTATGTTGCAGTGTTCCAGCTATATTGAAATTGTTCTTAACTGAATGTTATACATAATTAGGCTTCTGTGCCTTTCTTTGTTCTGCTTTTTCTTACCTAAATTGTGCTTCCTCCTATTTCTGATGTAATTCTATTAATCTTTCAAGGACCACTTCAAATGCTACCTCCTTTTGAAACCTGACTTCTCCCCTCTAGAAGAATAAATCATTCCTTCCTCTGTATTCCCAAAGCATATCATTTAAATATTCATTATTGACAATAAGCATGTTATATTAGAGTAATGTCTAAATTTATCATGCTCACCACCATCCATCCAGACTGAGATATCTTTAAGGGCAAATAGGTCTTAGTTTATTTTTTTATCCCCACTAGAGGCCCGGTACACAAAATTTGTGCATGGTGGGAAGGGTGTCCCTCAGCCAAGCCTGAATCCTCTCCAATCCAGGACCCCTGAGGGGATGACCGACTGCCAGTTTATTGGCCATCCCTCTTGCAATCCAGGACCGCTGGCTCCTAACCGCTCACCTGCCTGCCTGCCTGATCACCCCTAATCCCTCTGCCTGCCTGCCTGATCACCCCTAACCCTTCTTCCTGCCTGCCTGATCACCCCTAACCACTCTGCCTGCCTACCTGATTACCCCTAACCACTCTGCCTGCCTGCCTGATGCCCCTAACTGCTCCCCTGCCTGCCTGATCGCCCCTAACCGCCTCTGCCTGCCTGATTGCCCTAATCACCTTTGTCTGCCTGCCTGATCACCCCAACCACTCGCCTGCCTGCCTGATGCCCCTAACTGCTCCCCTGCCTGCCTGATCGCCCCTAACCCCTCTGCCTGCCTGCCTGCCTGATCACCCCTAACTGCTCTCCCCTGCTGACCTGATTGTCCCTAACTGCTCTCCCTGCCAGCCTGATTTCCCATAACTGCTGGTGTGATTTCCCCTAACTGCTCTCCCCTGCCAGTCTGATAGCCCCTAACTGTTCTCCCTTGCCAGCCTTATCGCTCCTAACTGTTCTCCCCTGCCGGCCTGATCGCCCCTAACTGCTCTCCCCTGCTGGCCAGATCGCCCCTAACTGTTCTCCCCTGCTGGCCTGATCGCCCCTAACTGCTCTCTTCTGCCGACCTAATCGCACCCTAACTGCTCCCCTACCTGCCTGATCGCCCCTAACTGCCTCTGCCGTGGACCCCGCCACCATGGCTTTGTCTGGAAGGACATCCGGATGATGTCCAGTCTAATTAGCATATTACTCTTTATTAGTATAGATGGCCTACACAATACCTAACACATAATAAGCTCTCCAGATTAACCTTTTTATTTGATGAGGTGAGGTCATTTCTGTTGAGAAATTATATTCCATGTGTTTATTAAATGAATTCCAGAGTATGATTAGAGCATTTATATTTCTGAGATGATAGCCCAATAAAAGTGAAAAAAAATTTTGTTATATCCAAAAACTTTTATGTGATTTCTATATTGATTATCCTTACCAGTACAGATGATTTTGTTGCCCTTTACCATAATTTTAGGCTATCTATCTATCTATCGTGCCCTGAATATAGTGAGTTTCCAGCAAATGTTTAGTGAATAAATATTCATGTATACTAGAGGCCCAGTGCACAAAATTCGTGCACTTGGGGGGTCCCTCAGCCCAGCCTGCACCCTCTCGCAGTCCGGGAGCCCTTGGGGGATGTCCAACTGCCAGCTTAGGCCCGCTTCCTCCAGACATCCTTAGCGCTACAGCAGTGGGAGCACACTGACCACCAGGGGTCAGCTCCTGCGTTTAGCATCTGTCCCCTGGTGGTCACTGCACATCATAGCAACCGGTCATTTTGCCATTTGGTCAATTTGCATATTAGCCTTTTATGCCTGCGGGATCGGACCAAAAGCAGCTCTCCTACATCCCCCGAGGAGTCCTGGATTGTGAGAGGGTGCAGGCCAGGCTGAGAGACCCCACCATTGCATAATCGGGGCTGGAGAGGGACGCAGAAGATTGGCCAGCTGGGGCAGGACCGCAGGAAAGCTCCAGGGCATGTCCTGCCCATCTCACTCAATTCCAATCTGCCGGACCCCAGCAGCAAGCTAACCTAACCTACCAGTCAGAGCTTCTATCCCCTGGTGGTCAGTGCACGTCATAGCAACTGGTCAACCAATTGACTATCGTCCCCCAGTGGTCAATGCACGTCATAACGAGCGGTTGAGTGGCCTTAGCATATCATTAGCATATCACTCTTTGGTTGGTTGAACGGATGACTGGACACTTAGCATATTAGGCTTTTATTATGTAGGACTAGAGGCCCGGTGCACGAAATTCGTGCACTGGGTGGGGGTTCCTTCAGCCCAGCCTATTCCCTCTCACAGTCTTAGAGCCCTCAAGGGATGTCCTACTGACAGCTTAGGCCCATGGGGAGCGGGCCTAAGCCGCAGTTTGGCCTCCCTCTGCAGGAGGCAACCAGGCTGATCAGGGGAAGGTGCCTCCCCAGTCTCCCCACTGCTGCTGCCCCTGCCAGTCACCGCAGCTGCCAAGGTGTTTTCATCAACACAGACTCCAGTCCCTTCACCACGAAAAAATGACAACTTTCTTTAGGCATTTTCAAGATGTGTCTTTCATAGGATATGACATTTCTTTTTTTTTTATCCTCACCTGAGGATATTTTCCCATTGATTTTTAGAGAGCATGGAAGAGAGAGGGAAAGACAGAGAGAAACATCAAAGTGAGAGGAACACTTTGATTGGTTGCCTCCTCATGAGCCCTGACCTGGGCCCTGGCCAGGGAGGAGCCTGCTACCTAGGTACAGGCCCTTGATCAGAATTGAACCCAGCCCCGCTGCAGGTTTGTGTCTCCACTCCGGCTCCAGCAGCCCAGTGCTGTGGCCGCAGGGCTGGGGCTGGGGGCTGGCTCCCCTGCGGGTTGTTCTCTCCAGCTCCAGGGCCAGGCGCGGGCCGCCCTGTCTGTTGTTCTCTCAGGCTCTGGGCCCGTGCCTGGCCCCTTCTCCTGAGCTGGTCATGACCGTTATGGGGTCCCAGCCTAATTTGCATATTACCTCTTTATATGTATAGATATATATATGAATAAAAAAGATGTGGACTTATTACCAATCATACAAGGACAACTGAAAGGACAATCCTCAACATAGAAACATTGCTTAGCAAACTTTCTATGTTATTTCTTATGGAACTCTCAGAGCACACCTTCCATGAGGAACATATTCCTCTGTTCTGTATTGGCCAGAGGCTAAACTCAAGCCTCATTCAGAAAATAACTGACGTGGCTTAGGTATCATATGACTTATTTAACAGGTTCTATATTTCCTATTGAGAAGGATGAACCTACCTACAGCCCAGAAAACTTTCCATTTGTTTGTACTGAATGTCCATGTCAGATCTATATAAATTGGAGGTTACTTCTGCTTTGTATTGTAACTATATGACTGTTTTTGCTGAATGTAGGTTGCTTATTTTTTCACTTATTTTCCCAACAATTTGCTTGACAAAACTTTAAACAAAATAAATTATCCTTTTCTAATATTATACTTTTATTTCATAGTTTATATATTTTTTACTTCCTTATATATGATGCTACCTATTTAATTTATTAAAAATTGTAATAAACATAATAATCAAATAGTGTTCCAAACTTAACGCTGTTCATGTGGAAGACACTACTAAAGAAGACACAAGTACTTGCAATAAGAAGTACTGTCTTCCATAGAGATAGAGAAATAAATGGACAAATCTAGTTATCTAAAATAAAATTCACATACACATTTTATGTATAGTTTTGTGCAGTGTCCTAATATGAATGGGAATGCTTTTCTACTTGAGCCATTTTTTAACCAAAACAAAATAACCTAAGTAATACAAAGTGTTAAAATACAGTATAAAGATACAAAAACAGACAAACTAATTCTAATTAGGAATGTAATTATGATGTTACATTTTTGTAGTCCACAATTATGTTTAGGAAATTACACAAACATAGATCACTGATTTGAATGAAATGCGTAAATCTGTAGCAAAGGTTTGTAGTTACAAAAAAAATTACCAAAGAATGCCCAAAATTAATGTTTATTCCACTTTTGTGTCATATTCTTGGAGTCTTCATCAATGTTACATGAAGAAAAAAACAAATGAAACACTAAAATCGAATCACTAATATGATCAAATAGGGAAACAAATAAGTTAAAATCTAGCAGCCATCAGCAAGAATGTCCAAGACAAGGGTGTAAAACAAAACAAAGAAAATTGCTAGAAAACTGTCTCCATCATACTCTTTCAAACCAGTAAAATATACTCCTCCATACAATGGAACATGAACAGAATACTTTTCCTGTAAGGCTTAGAAATACAAATTCTTTTTTAATCTTATGGATGGGTAAATTGTGTTTGTAAGCTATTACTGAGTGGGCCAGGAACACATTTATGGATTCTGGGGACAATGTGTACTGTAATTCTTTGATTGTGATAAGTGGACACTCTAAAAGAATTGTTTTTTAAATTAATACAGAAGTGCAAGACAAAGCCAAATGTGACTTCTCTTATATCTTAGCAACATTTAGATGAAAATCAAATTTAAATGCAGTCCACTCTGCTTTTGAAAAGGCTGTGGTTCAGCTCCCCAATCTCAATTGCTTGATGCAGTTTCCTATGAGAATACTCAGAAGGTGTCTCTTTTTAAACAACAGACCTCTTTTTAGTGGTGGAGCTGCTCTTAGTTATAGCTGCGTCTGCAAGGGACTAATATCTAGTCATTATCTTTGGAGGAAGTCCTAACCTTTCCTGGTGTACCCTCCCTATATATGTAATAGCTTCTCCGAATTCACATTCAGTAATCCATTTTGCTATCTTATCACCTTTAGCTCTAACATTAACAACAGCTTTACTGTAGTCATCAAAAGATTCTCCAGCCCTAACTTGTTTGGCTCAGTGGATAGAGCGTCAGCCTGCAGACTGAGGGGATCCTGGGTTTGATTCCTGTCAAGGGCACATGCAGGGTTTCGGGCTCGCTTCCCAGTAGGGGGTGTGCAGGAGGCAGCCAATCAATGATAGTCTCTCATCATTGATGTTTCTATCTCTTTCTCACCCTCCCTTCCTCTCTGAAATCAATAAAAAATATATATATATATATATTATTTTAAAAAGGATTCTTCAATAAGTCATGGCAGTGTCTCTAGCCAAAAGCATTTGAGGACATTTTGTCTCTGCTGTTTTTTCAATGTACTTAGCCATTGTCGTCCTCATTTGCTTCTATCATCTTCCAACATAGGCTCAATACTCCTCTAAAAAAGTAAGTAGTCACAGCCAGACATTAAATTACTAGACAACTCGATATGGTTGTAGAAGAGCCCAAAAGTCTTCAACTTAGAAATCAAACTCAAAGATCAGCCAATGGTTGGCTTGTTTTGTTAGTTTTCAAAAAACAAGAGTGCCCATCTGTTCTGTAAAGGATGTTTAGTATAGTTTTGTGGGTTAGCAACCTCCTGGTTAAATTCTGTTTCTCATCTTCCGTAGGTGGGGGATTAGGAGTAGGAGTGGTTTCCATTACACAGTTGCCATCTTAGATTGGTCTTAAACTTTTAATCATATGGACAAAGAAAAGCAAGATACTTTCAAATATCCTATATAGTAAAGAGCTAATATGCTAATGGTCGTGACGCCCTCATGCTGTAACAACCGATCAGCAGGAGGCTGCATGAGCAGCAGGCGTGCACGGGTGGGCGGGGCTGCGTGCGCTGCTAGGTACACGTGGGTGGGCAGGGACTTGACTCTGAAGGACTTGACCAGAGGCATGGGTGGGTTTCTGGGTCCCGCCCCCCGCGGAGGCAGCAGCCGCGGTGACAATGGCTGCGGGACTCTCTGGACAGGAGGGCGGGACTGCATGCACAGGAGGTGCGTGCGGGGAGGGACTCCAGTGCTCGCACAATTTCGCACGCTGGGTCACTAGTATGATATAAAATAACACCACTTCTCAAAGGATTTACTCATGGGTTTGGTACATAGCTCTGATTTCCCATCATTTTTACATTAAAATACACTTCTTTTGCTGACAATCATGGCCATCAAACATTATTCCATCAACTACGTACTTTTTTTTGGCTTCCTTGACATTACTTTTTCATTATTTGCCATTGCCTCAGCTGAGAATAATTCTCAATAATCCTGTGTCTGTATCACTGATTCTGCCTCTTTGCTCAAAACACAGCTTATGGTTGGAAATCCTTTATAAAATGTAATAAATACTCATAAAAAAAAACTTCCTAATTGTCTCATTTCATTAATTCCCTTGAGAAATATTATTGAGCACAGATGCTGGTTCTACTACAGTGAATATGACCAAGTTTGAGCCCTCAAGGATCACCGTATTTTGTGATAGAGACAGACAAGTAAACGGTAATTGCTGTGCAAGGTGGGAAGTGCTATAACAGGGGCATCCTTTTCATCAAGCATTCATTATTTTCATGGCAGTGAAATGTAACTTCTATCCTTTTTCTTATTACAGAAATGATTATATGCTCTACATAACTCAATATAAATCTATCATACAAAGCACAATATGAGGAACTCTTAATTCTCATCTTGTTTTTGTTCTTTTATCAGCCTTTACCTTTATAGGATTCTCATATAGGATTATTCATACACTAATGCTCATTGAATGTTTGATTATCCTATGTAATAAAACCCTAATATGCAAATCAACCGAACGGCAGAATGACTGGTCACTATGACGTGCACTGACAACCAGGGGGCAGTCGCTCAACGCAGGAGCTGCCCCCTGGTGGTCAGTGCGTTCCCATAGGAGAACGCCGCTCAGCCAGAAGCTGGGCTCATGGCTGGCAAGTGCAGTGGAGGTTGCAGGAGCCTCTCCCGCCTCCGCTGTAGTGCTAAGGATGTCTGGGGGAAGCGGGCCTAAGCTGGCAGTTATTGATTTTCAACCTGAGTGCCACAAGAATTTTTAAAACATGCAATACGTGACTACTTAGTCAGGGCACTGACCTCTTTTCCCTTAGATTGTCAAATAAAAAAATGACAACAGCCAACACAATAGCCATCCAGTGTGAATGAATCAAAATTATACCTATTTATTTGCCAGGTTGTAAAAAAATATATTTTTAGTGTGCTTCAGAATTTTAGTAATAAATTTATATGTGCCAGGAGATGAAAAAGGTTGAAAATCACTGGTGGCTCTGATATACATTCACATAAGTCTAGTAAAACTTGATAAACCAACAGGGTGAAGGTTTTTCAGCTTTATCTTGCAACAGCACCATTATACACATTTTTAAGGTCTTTAATAATGCATTTATTCAATATACATTGTGAAAAGCCCATTACTAGGCCCCAGGCCCCCAAATATGAAAAAATATAGTCTTTAGTCTTGAGGAACTCACTATCTGATAGAGGTGACAAAATTGCAGACAAGTAATTATGGTGCAGTATGAGAAGTGATGTATTGGAGGAGTGTACAAAAGTCTATAGAAGCACAAATGGGAGCAAAGCACTAATATTAATAAGTGCAAATCTGAAAGTAAAAGTGCCATAATGAAAACACGGAACAAAAGCCAAACATTGTTCAGATTGGAAAAAAAAAACAGAACATCTGAGTTGAATCAAGCTATTTGTTTTCTTCTCTGGCTATCATTTAAGTAACCTTTACAGAAAATGTGGCTCCTACTTTGAAAATAGTAACAACTTTCATATTGAGTAGTGTATGTGAGGTGATTTTGTATATGTACACATTCATAAGTAATGGATTATTTTTCATCATTTCTTATTTTAAAATGGGGAAGAAGTCTTGATTAATTTTACTGCTTATAAATGTAGTATACACATGCAAAATTTTTTTAAACATATTTTATTGATTTTTTACAGAGAGGAAGAGAGAGGGATAGAGAGCTAGAAACATGGGTGAGAGAGAGACATCGATCAGCTGCCTCTTGCACATTCCCTACTGGGGATGTGCCCACAACCAAGGTATGTGTCCTTGACCGGAATCGAACCTGGGACCCTTCAGTCCGCAGGCTGACGCTCTATCCACTGAGCCAAACCGGTTTCGGCTACATGCAAAATTTTAAACAACACTAAAGTATTCAAAAATAGAAAGTCCAAGTTACCCTTTAACACAACTTCTGAGAGATTAACTATTGTTAAGAGTTATTTTATGTCTTATCAAGTGTTTTATAAATTTACTAGAAGCCCGGTGCACAAAATTCGTGCACGGAGGGGGGTTGTCCCTCAGCCCAGCCTGTACCCTCTCCAATCTGGGACCCCTCGAGGGATGTCCGACTGCCCGTTTAGGCCCGATCCCTAAACGGGCAGTCGGACATCCCTCTCACAATCCAGGACTGCTGGCTCCCAACTGCTTGCCTGCCTGCCTTCCTGATTGCCCCTAACCGCTTCTGCCTGCCAGCCTGATCACCCCCTAACCACTCTGCTGCCAGCCTGTTTGCCCCCAACTTCCCTCCTCTGCCGGCCTGGTCACCCCTAACTGCCCTCTCCTGCAGGGTTGATCACCTCCAACTGCCCTCCCTTGCAGGCCTGGTCTCTCTCAACTGCCCTCCCTTGCAGGCCGGGTGCCTCCCAACTGCCCTCTCCTGCTGGCCATCTTGTGTCCACATGGGGGCAGGATCTTTGACCACATGGGACAGCTATATTGTGTGTTGCAGTAATGATCAATCCGCATATTACTCTTTTATTAGATAGGATAGAGGCCTGGTACAGGGGTGGGGGCCAGCTGGTTTGCCCTGAAGGGTGTCCCTGATCAGGGTGGGGTTCCCTTGGGGCATGGGGCGGCCTGAGCAAGGGGTCTGTGGTGGTTTGCAGGCTGGCCACGCCCCCTGGCAACCCCAGCGGAGGCCCTGGAATCTGGAATTTATTTTCCTTCTACAATTGAAACTTTGTAGCCTAGAGCGGAGCCAAGCCTGGGGCTCCCTCCGTGGCGGCAGCCATTTCTGTTGGTGTTATAATTGAAACTTTGTTGCCTTAAGTGGGTGGGCCCAGCCAGGGTGTGCGGAAAGCTTTGCTTCCCCTGTTGCCGGTGGCAACCCTGGCCTGTTCTCTCAAGCTCCATTCTGCCGCCAATTTTTTGAATTTGTTTACCTTCTATAATTGAAACTTTGTAGCTTGAGTGGAGGCTTAGGCCTGGCAAGGGCAGGCGGAAAGTTTGGCTTCCTCTGTTACCTAGGAAACCTTGCTCTCTGTGGCTGTAGCCATCTTGGTTTGGGTTAATTTGCATGCTCGCTCTGATTGTATGGTGGGCGTGGCTTGTGGGAGTGGCTTGTGGGTGTGTCGGAGGTATGGTCAATTTGCATATTTGTCTATTATTAGGTAGGACTAGAGGCCCAATGCAAGAAAATTCATGCACTGGAGGGGGGTCCCTCAGCCCGGCCTGCCCCCTCTCACAGTCTGGGAGCCCTCAGGGGCGGGAGGCGACCGGCGATCAGGGGAAGGCAATGCCCCCATCACACCTCTGCTGCTGCCACTGCCAGCAGCGCAAACCTCAGCTGGCCCTGGTTACCTCAGCCTTGGGCGGCCTTGGGCGGCCCTGGGCAGCCAGGCAGCCGCAATTTGAGGCTTGCCTGCACCTCAGGCCAGCCCTGGGCAGCTGGGCAGCCAACAGCTGAGGCTTGCCTGTGCCTCGGGCTGGCCCTGGGCCGCTGGGGGGCTCAGGGGACTGGGGGACTCTGGACGCAGGCAGGCAGAGTGGCTGAGGGGACTGGGCGCCGCCATCTTGTGGCTGTGAGTGCTGCCATCTGTGAGGATGTGGCAGTCAATTAGCATATTCCCTCCTTATTGGCTGTGGGCGCCGCCATCTTTGCAATAACTTGAGGGTCAATTAGTATATTCCCTCTTTATTACATAGGATTTTTACTAGGGGCCTAGTGCACGAATTCGTGCACCTTGAAAGGAACTGTGGGCCATGACGCTGCTGTAGGCAGCAGGTGAAAGTGTCAGCACTGAGAGTGCACCCCCGCTCACCTGCTCCATCATCCCACCGCAGCCAATGCCCGCCATGTTCTGCGCACACCCCCTGGTTGTCAGCGCACATCATAGCGACCGGTTGTTCAGTTGTTCGGTTCTTGTTCTGCCGTTCAGCCTATTTGCATATTAGCCTTTATTTTATAGGATAGGATATTATATGGTTCTTGGTATAGAAAAAGTGTTTTGTAAAATGTGTGTGTGTGTGTTTTTTCCCAGCTGGACAGTGGAATACTTTATAGATTACAAAAATCTATTTGTATTGCCATGAAAACATCTATGCTATATTAAATGGATTGCTTTCAAACTAAATAGAATATCAATTATTTTTCATTGACATACAAAATTTGGGTTTAAAGCTGTTAATTTTTATGCACATGTGCCTCTTTTAGAATTAAAATATAGGGTGTCCCAAAAAATTTGTACACACACTTTGAATAATTATAAAGGCAGTGTTTGTTAAAATACATTTCATTTTCAAAATTTATCTATCAGCTGTTAAAAGTGTATATACATTCTTTGAGACACCCTGTATATGACTAGCAGAGGGGAGAGGAGGGTAGAACTGGATTGAAGGAATTAATCAAAGAACATATATGCATAACCCATAGACACTGACAACAGTGTGGTGATGGCCAGAGGGAAAAGGGGGTGGGGACTGGGTGGAGGCAGGCAAAGGGGGTGGGAGAAAATGGAACATCTGCAATAGTGTCAACAATAAAAATAAAATATATATGACTAGAAGATATAAAACTTCCAGATATTCTATTGAAAATTAGTCTTTGGTACTCTGCGTTTAATTATTTAAATGAAAAAGTGAATATAGAATTTTAAATACCTTTTCCAACAGATCTTTATAGTCTGTTATTTACTTTGCATGATAAGACTATCATTTAAAATTGTACGTTGGCTTTTCCAGGTCTCTGGACTCAGTACTCACCAGTGCTTTACAAGCCTTATCTGTCGCAGACACGCACCTTGTTGATGTGGATGGGGACACGCTTTCCCTGTATGGCTCAGGAGCCCTGGAGTCTCTGGATCGGAATTGGAGCGTTCAGACAGCAGGCATGGTGACAACAGTGTCCTTCACTTTCATAGAATTCGATGAAATCGTCCAAGTGCTTCCCAAATTGAAGATGAAGTTCCCTAATTCTCTGGTAAGTATTTACTTTTAGTAGTTTATTTGAATCATTCTCAGTCATGACTTGTATGTTTAGGCTAAACACCTGTTTTAAACTCTTATTTATGGAGTTTCTATCTGCCAGGGAGTCGAAGCTTTTGTGTTAATTTTATGGACCTGGGATTTAAATTATTATTTATAAATGCCCTTGCAGCTTTCGGTTAATATTGGAAATTATCTGTCTAGAAAATGATTCTTTATGGAGTATAAAGAACTAATATAATTTTATTCAACTTGTTTATTTCTACTTTGTAAAGAAGCATTCAACAGGACCTCACCTGACCATATATTATATATTCATTTATTGTACCTGGTGTTATTGGGACATGTGCATTTTAACATAATGTTCATAGTAGTCCCCTAGCAACATATAAAATGATTACTTTGAGAGTTAGCCTTTTCCAGTTATGGTATTATTGTATTATTTATTGGTATGCTTTGGCAGAAACTGTCATTTATATGCATTCTTTCTTGAGTTATTATTGTTATGTTATTCTCTGTTAGGCCTTTTATAAGTTGTTATTCCCCATATCAGTCTCCCTAGATAAGATAGATAGAAGTGAAGATAGTATGTTTAGAAAAGAACATCCAATTTCACAGACAGAACACTTACAATAGCCTTTCAGTTTTTGTGACTTAATGTTCCTGTAGCCAGTTTAACTAGCCTGCACAGTAATTGGCAAGATGCAGGTATAACACCTAACTACTAGTTCTCTCAGAAGCATTGTGAACCCTGCATTTATAAAATTCTTAAAATTTTAATTTTAATGATTTCTTTGTAGTTTTAATTTTAGCAAAAAGTATATACAATTCATTGTAATGAGTTATTGTGTTTATGTAATTTTTAAGGATCTTAGTTTGTTAATAAATGGGAGGATGTCCTTTGCAAAAGGGAAATCATTTTGGATCCAATATTGGATGGATTAATGGAGTTCATCAATGATGTATTAGATGGATTAAAGGTAGGTAAGGTTTAGTAGATTCAGTTGACTTAATGTAATTGAAAACATATTAGCTAAGCCTAAAGTTTACAGATTTACTTAGGGAATAATTAGTGAAATTTAAATGTAACTATTTTAAGATGGTTAAATTTAATGGTCAGCTTTTTTGTGTGTGTGTTTTATTATTGCAGCACCTTAAATTCAAGGAAACAAATCTTGCAATGCTACAACAGTTTAACGCATTAGCACAACTCCATCGTATTGACCAGTTGACAATTGATCCTCAAGGAAATCCAGTTATCAATTTTACACTCTGGAAATACTATGTACTATTTAGGCTGAGCCATTTTAATATGCAGAAAATAAATGGGACAGAGGTAAGCCTAACACTAAGTCACTGTGTAACAAAAGGGTTCGTTTTTATTTTTTATTTTTTTTAATATATTTTATTGATTTTTTACAAGAGAGGAAGGGAGAGGGATAGAGAGTTAGAAACATCGATGAGAGAGAAACATCGATCAGCTGCCTCCTGCACACCCCCTACTGGGGATGTGCCGCAACCAAGGTACATGCCCTTGACCGGAATCGAACCTGGGACCTTTCAGTCCACAGGCCGACGCTCTATCCACTGAGCCAAACCGGTTTCGGCAAAAGGGTTCGTTTTTAAGGGAAATGGTCATACAAATGGTCAGGAATTTAAGTAACCATGTTGGAACTTTTGAGAAATATTGTAGTTGCTTTTCCCCAAATCTTGACAGTTACAATGTCAAAAAGCTAAAAACAATTTATCCTAAATCTTATAAAGCACTAGAAAATTTTGAAAATAAAATAGTAACCAGGTCATGATGAATAGTAAATACTTTTACTATTTTTTGTAATCATTCAGAGATGTAAAAAGTTGGTAGGTTAACAGTTAAAAAAGAAAAAAAAAAAAAGAAGCCCAGTTGTGTGGCTCAGTGGTTGAGCACTGACCCATGAACCAAGAGGTCACTGGTTCAATTCCCAGTCAGGGCACATGCCTGGCTTTCAGACTTGATCCCCAGTAGGGGGCATGCAAGATTCATCTAATTGATGATGTTTCTCTCTCATCAAAGTTTCTACCTCTCTCCATTCATGATCTTTGTATTTTTTTAATTAAATCTTTATTGTTGAAAGTATTACATATGTCCCTCTTCCCCTCCCCCATTGACCCCTTCTAGCCCCCCTCATCCCCCGCACCAGGCCTTCACACTATTGTCCGTGTCCATAGGTTATGCATTATGCATACAAGTTCTTTGGTTGATCTCTTCCTACCCAACCACCCACTCACCCCCGCCCTCCCTCTGAGATTCCACAGTCTGTTCCGTGCTTCTGTGTCTCTGGATCTATTTGTTTATCAGTTTATTTTGTTCATTATATGAGTGAGATCATGTGATACTTGTCTTTCTCTGACTGGCTTATTTCACTTAGCATAATACTCTCCAGGTCCCTCCATGTTGTAGGGTAAGAGATCCTTCTTTTTACTGCTGCATAGTATTCCATTGTGTAAATGTACCACAGTTTTTTTTAGCCACTCATCTACTGATGGGCACCTGGGCTGTTTCCAGATCTTAGATATTGTAAATTACGCTGCTATGAACATAGGGATGCATACATTCTTTCTGATTGGATTTTCGGCTTTTTAGGATATCTTCCTAGAAGTGGGATCACTGGGTCAAATGGCAGTTCCATTTTAATTTTTTGAGGAAACAGCATATTGTTTTCCATAATGGCTGCTCCAGTCTTCATTCCCACCAGCAGTGTACTAGGGTTCCCTTTTCTCTATGTCCTCGCTAGCACTTGTCATTTGTTGATTTGTTGATGGTAGCCATTCTGACAGGTGTGAGGTGATACCTCATTGTTGTTTTAATTGGCATATCTCTGATGATCAGTGACTTTGAGCATTTTTTCATATGTGTCTTGGCCATCTAATTACCACCTTTGGAGAACTAAGTCCTTTGCCCATTTTTTGATTGGATTGTTTGTCTTCCTCTTGTTAAGTTGTATGAGTTCCTTATATGTTTTGATATTAACCGCTTATCAGATGTGTCATTGGAAAATATGTTCTCCCATACAATGTGTTCCCTTTTCATTTTGTTGTTGGTTTCTTTTGCTGTGCAGAAGCTTTTAGTCCCAATTGTTTATTTTTTTCTTAGTTTCCTTTGCCCTAGGACAGTGATGGGCAACCTTTTGAGCTTGGTGTGTCAAACTTCGCCAAAAAACTGAGCATAACTCGGGTAGTGTGTCACTTTGAGGAAAAAACTAACTCCAAGACTCTAGTCACAAATGTTTCATCCTCAGGAGCAGCAAATGTTTCATCCTCGGCATGCGGCTGCGTGTCATCAGAAATGGCTACGCGTGTGAGTGCTGACACGTGTGTCATAGGTTCGCCATCACTGCCCTAGGAGATGTATCCATAAACATATTCCTCTGAGAGATGTCTGAGATTTTGCTTCCTATGGTTTCTTGTAGGATTTTTATGGTTTCACCACTTACATTTAAGTCTTATTCATTTTGAGTTTATTCTTGTGTATGGTGTAAGTTGGTCTAGTTTCATTTTTTTTGCATGTACCTGTCCAATATTTCCAACATCATTTATTAAAGGGTCTGTCTTGAATCCATTGTATGCTCTTGCCTCCTTTGTCAAATATTAATTGAGCATAATGAATTGGGTAGATTTCTGGAGTCTCTGCTCTATTCCATTGATCTATATGCCTGTTCTTGTGCCAGTACCTGGCTGTTTTGATTACAGTAGCTTTGTAGTATAACTTGAAATCTAGTATTGTTATCCCTCCGACTTTGTTCTTCTTTCTCAGGATTGCTGTGGCTATTCTGGGTCTTTTTTTGGTTCCATATAAAATTTTGGAGTATTTGTTCTAGATCTGTGAAATATGCTGTTGGTATTTTAATAGGGATTGAACCTATAGATTGCTTTGGTTAGTGTGCACATTTTAATGATGTTAATTCTACCAATCCATGAACATGTTATAGTCCCCTACTTGTTTATATCTTTTTTTCCTTTATTGATTAAAGTATTATAAATGTGTCATTATCTCCCCATTGCCCCCACCCCCCAATCCTGCCTTCACCCTCACCTCCTGTTGTCTGCGTCCATTGGTTATGCTTATATGCATGCATACAAGTCCTTTGGTTGATCTCTCCGCTTTACCACGACCCTCCCCTACCTTCCCTCTGAGGTTTGAGCATTTGATCGATGCTTCTCTGTCTCTGGATCTGTTTTTGTTCATTGGTTTATGTTGATCATTATTATCCACAAATGAGAGAGATCATGTGATATTTATCTTTCTCTGACTGACTTATTTCACTTAGTATAATGCTCTCCAGCTCCATCCATGCTGTTGTAAATGGTAGAAGTTCCTTTCTTTTTACAGCAGCATAGTATTACATTGTGTAGATGTACTAAAGTTTTTTAATCCACTCATTTGCTGATGGGCACTTAGGCTGATTCCAATCTTAGCTATTGTAAATTGTGCTGTTATGAACATAGGGGTGCATATATCCTTTCTGATTGGTGTTTCTAGTTTCTTGGGATATGTTCCTAGAAGTGGGATCACTGGGTCAAATAGGAGTTCCATTTTCAGTTTTCTGAGGAAACTCCATACTGTTTTCCACAGTGGCTGCACCAACCTGCATTCCCACCAGCAGTGCACAAGGGTGCCTTTTACTCCACATCCTCACCAGCACTTTTCGTTTGTTGATTTGTTGATGATAGCCATCCTGACAGGTGTGAGATGGTACCTCATTGTCGTTTTGATTTGCATCTCTCGGATGATTAGTGACTTTGAGCATGTTTTCATATGTCTCTTGGCCTTCCTTCTGTCTTCCTTTCAAAAGTATCTATTTAGGTCCATTGTCCTTTTAAAAAAAATATTTATTGTTCAGATTATTACAGTTGTTCCTCTTTCTCCCCCCCCCCATAGCTCCTCTCCACCCAGTTCCCACCCCACCCCATGCCCTTACCCCCCGCACTGTCCTCATCCATAGGTGTAAGATTTTTGTCCAGTCGCTTCCCGCACCCCCCACACCCTCTTCCCCCCCCAGAATTGTCAGTCCATTCCCTTTCTATGCCCCTGATTCTATTATATTCACCAGTTTATTCTGTTCATCAGATTTTTTATTGTCACTTTGTTGTTCATAATTTTTATCTTTACCTTTTTCTTCCTCTTCTTAGAGAATACCCTTCAGCATTTCATGTAATCCTGGTTTGGTGGTGATGAACTCCTTTAGCTTTTTCTTCTCTGTGAAGCTCTTTATCGGACCTTCAATTCTGAATGATAGCTTTGCTGGGTAGAGTAATCTTGGTTGTAGGTTCTTGATATTCATCACTTTGAATATTTCTTGCCACTCCCATCTGGCCTGCATAGTTTCTGTTGAGAAATCAGCTGACAGTCGGATGGGTGCTCCCTTGTAAGTAACTAACTGTTTTTCTCTTGCTGCTTGTAAGATTCTCTCCTTGTCTTTTGCCCTTGGCATTTTAATTATGATGTGTCTTGGTGTGGTCCTCTTTAGATTCCTCTTGTGTGGGGTTCTCTGCGCTTCCTGGACTTGTAAGTCTATTTCTTTCACCAGGCAGGGGAAGTTTTCTGTCATTATGTCTTCATATAAGTTTTCAATATCTTGCTCTCTCTCTTCTTCTGGCACCCCCATAATTCGAATTTTGGTATGCTTGAAGTTGTCCCAGCAGCTCCTTACACTATCTTCATATTTTTGGATTCTTTTTGCTTTTCCGGTTGGGTGATTTTTGCTTCTTCATATTTCAAATCTTTGACTTTATTCTTGGCATCCTCTAGTCTGCTGTTGAATTTCTGTATATAATTATTTATTTCATTCAGTGTATGCTTAATTTCTGATTGGTCCTTTTTCATATCCTTGTGGGTCTCACTAAGTTTCTCGGAGGTTTCTAGAAGATTCTTGAGTAACGATATAACCATGGTTTTGAACTCTATATCCAGTATATTGCTTTCATCCATTTCTTTCATTTGTGACTTGTTTCTTTGTCTCTGCATTTTGGCTGCTTCCTTGTGTTTGTTTCTATGTACTGGGAAGCGCTAAGTCTCCTTGAGTTGATAGAGTGGCCTTGTGTGGTAGGTGTCCTATAGGGCACAGTGGCTCAGCCTCCCCAATCACCTGAGGTGGACACTCTTGGTGCACCCCTTTGTGGGCTGTGTGCACAGTCTTGTTGTAGTTACCCCTTGATTACTGTTGGGATCACTGGGAGGAATTGACATCCAGGCCAACTGGCTGTGATGACCAGCTGTGTCTACACTGGAAGATCTGTTGCACAGGAAACACCCTTATGGGGCAGGACTTGCTTCAGTAGGGCTTTGGTGCTCACTGAGTCTGCCCCTTGAGTGTGTCTCTTATGGATGTGAAGAGTTGTAATCCGGTATGGTCTCACTCTGACCACTAGGTACACTGGCTCTTGGATCTCCAAGGAGGTGCAAGGTCAGCCACTGCCTGGGACCACCCAGCAGGAGCTACAGAGAGATCTGCAGATTCCTCCTCTTTGTATGGGGTTTGGAAGTGCCCAGACGAGGCCCAGCTGTGAAGCAAGGCCACTGCTGCTGCCGGGCCTTGGGCCTTCTTTTGGAAGCTCTAGGGATCTCTGACCCAGCTGCAGTTTGACAGGTTTTAGGCTGAGAAAGGACAGGCCATTCATATGCAAAAGCCAATGCACACAGCTTGGGTGGGGTTGTAAATTGGGTGGGGCGAGGTCTCTGGGAATCAATGGCTGCCAGTCAGCCCTGAACCAGAGAAGTCCCCGGTTCTCCGCATCCTGCACCCCCATGCAGGAACAATGATCGCTGCAAGCACCTCTGAGAGAAAGCCGCCCTTGTGTTCCTGTCCCGATGCCAGACAGTCCAGTTTCTCCCTTATGTGCCTGGGTCCCCCAGAGTCTCGCCTGGAACTGGAGTTCAGAGCAAGTGGGAGCTTGTATCTCCCTCACAGTTAAAAGAGCAGCACATCCAGGTGCCAGCACTTTCCTCGCCTCCGCACCTCTTACCGGTCGCAATGCGCTTTCTTCACCTCTCTCGTTGTAGAACTTCTACTCAGCCAGCTTTCCTCCAGTTCTGGGTAGTAGTTGTTCTGCCATTTAGTTGTGGTTTTGATGTGGTTGTGAGAGGCAGCAAGTATAGGTGATTACCTATGCCGCCATTTTGGTTCTCTTCCAGTTGTCCATTTTTTGATTGGGCTGTTTATCTTCCTTTTGCTAAGTTGTATGAGTTCCCTGTAAATGTTGGAGATTAAACCGTTATCGGTGATAACATTGGCAAATATGTTCTCCCATGCAGTGGGCTTTCTTGTTGTTTTGTTGATGTTTTCTTTTGTTGTGCAGAAGCTTTTTATTTTGATGTAGTCCCATTTGTTTATTTTCTCTTTAGTTTCCATTGCCCTAGGAGCTGTATCGGTGAAGATACTGCTTCGACATATATCTTGAGATTTTGCTGCCTTTGGATTCCTCTAATGTTTTTATGGATTCCCATCTTACGTTTAAGTCCTTTATCCATTTTGAGTTTATTTTTGTGTGTGGTGTAAGTTGGTGGTCCAGTTTCTTTCTTTTTTTTTTTCTTTTTTTTTTTGCATGTGTCTGACCAAATTTCCCAGCACCATTTATTGAAGAGACTGTCTTGACTCCATTGTATGTTCATGCCTCCTTTGTCAAATATTAAATGAGCATAGTGGTTTGGGTCAATTTCTGAATTCTCTATTCTATTCCATTGGTCTGTATGTCTGTTCTTGTGCCAGTACCAGGCAGTTTTGAGAACTGTGGCTTTGTAATACATCTTGATATCTGGTATTGATATCCCTCCTACTTGGTTCTTCTTTCTCAGGATCACTGCAGCTATTCAGGGTCTTATTTTATTCTAGATGAATTTGGGGGGAGTTCTTTCTAGGTCTATGAAATGTCTGTTGGTATTTTAATGGGGAGTGCATTGAATCTATAGATTGCTTTGGGTAATATGGACATTTTAATGATGTTGATTCTACAAATCCATGAACATGATATGCTCTTCCATCTTTTTATGTCTTCCTCTACCTCTTTTTTCAACGTCCTGTAGTTTTCTGAGTAGAGGTCTTTTACCTTCTTATTTAATTTTATTTCTAGGTATCTTAATTTTTGTGTGCAATGGTAAATAGGATTGTTTTTTTAATCTCTCTTTCTGTAAGTTCAGTATTGGTGTATAAAAATGCCACAGATTTCTTGGCGTTAATTTAGTATCCTGCTACATTGCCGAATTCATTTATTAAGTCTAATAATTTTTTGATGGAGTCTTTGGGGTTTTCTATGTACAGTATCATGTCATCTGCGAATAGGGACAGTTTTACTTCTTTTCCAATTTGGATGCCTTTTATTTCTTCTTGTCTGATCGCTTTGGCTAGCACTTCCAGTACTATGTTGATCAGGTGTGGTGAAAGCGGGCATCCCTGTCTTGTTCTTGTTCTTAAGGGAAATGGTTTTAGTTTTTGCTCATTGACTATGATGTTGGCTGTAGGTTTGTCATATAAGGCTTTTATTATGTTGAGGTATGATTTTTCAATTCCACTTTGCTGAGCGTTTTTATCAGAAAAGATAAAACTTGACCTTTGTCAAATGCCTTTTCTGCATCAATTGATATGATTATGTGATTTTTATCTCTCAATTTGTTTATTTGATGTATCACGTTTATTGATTTACGGATATTGTACCAGCCTTGCATCCCTGGAATAAATCACACTTGGTCATGGTGTATGATATTTCTAATGTAATGCTGGATCTGATATACTAGAATTTTGTTGAGCATTATAGCATCTATGTTCATCAGGGATATTGGCCTGTAATTATCTTTCTTTGTGGTGTCTTTATCTGGTTTTGGTATTAGGGTAACTGGCTTCATAGAAATAGCTTGGAAGTGGGCCTTGCTCTTGAACTTTTTGGAATAGTCTGAGAAGGATTGGTTTTAGTTCTTCTTTGAATGTTCAGTAAAACTCCCCTGTGAAGCCATCTAGTCTAGGGCTTTTGTTTGCTGGAAGTTTTCTGATTACTCTTTCAATTTCATCAGTAGTTATCAGCCTATTCAGGTTTTTGGATTCTTCCTGATTGAGTTTTGGAAGCTTGTATTTTTCTAGGAATGTGTCCATTTTCATCGAGGTTGTCCAGTTTGTTGGAGTAGAGTTGTTCATAATGTTTTTTTACAGTCCTTTGTATATCAGTGGGGTCAGTTGTTACTTCACCTCTTTCATTTCTGATTTTGTTTATTTGGGTCCTCTCTCTTTGTTTCTTGGTGAGCCTGGCTAGAGGTTCATCAATCTTGTTTATCCTTTCAAAGAACCAGCTCTTGGTTTCATTGATCTTTTGTATTGTTTTTTTGGTGTCTATGTTCTTTATTTCTGCTCTGGTATTTATTATCTCCTTCCTTCTGGATACTGTGGGCTTTTCTTGTTGATCTCATTTCTAATTCTTTAAGTTGCAAGGTTAGATAATTTATTACCATTTTTTTCCTGTTTTTTTGAAGTAGGTCCCTCTCAGGACTACTTTCATTGTGTCCCATAGATTTTGGATTGTTGTGTTTCCATTGTCATTTGTTTCCAGAATGCTTTTTATTTCTTCTTAGATCTCTTTGGTAACCCAATCATTGTTTAATAGCATGCTTTTTAGCCTCCAAGTATTTGATTTTTTTCATTGTTTTTATTGTAGTTGATTTCTAGTTTTATGCTGTTGTGATCTGAGAAGATGCTTGTTATTATTTCTATATTCTTGAATTTGAAGAATCTTTGCCTGTGTCCTAATATGTGGTCTATATTTGAAAATGTCCCATGTGCACTGGAGAAGAATGTATATTCTGTGGCTTTGGAGTGAAATATTCTGAAGATGTCAGTTAAGTCCATCTGATCTAGTGAGTCATTTAGGATTGATGTTTCTTTGCTGATTTTTTGTTTAGAGGATTTATCCAGTGGTGTCAGTGGGGTATTAAAGTTCCCTACTATGACTGTATTGCTATCGATATCTCCCTTGATATCTTCCAGAAGTTGATTTATGTATTTGGGTGCTCCTGTATTGGTTGCATATATGTTACGAGACTTATATCTCCTTGTTGAATTGCTCTCTTTAGTATTATGTAGTGGCCTCCCTTATCTCTTGTTATGGCCTTTACTTTGAGGTCTATTTTGTTAGATATAAGTATTGCAGCCCCAGCATTTTTCTCATTTCCATTTGCCTAAAAAATTTTTTTCCATCCCTCACTATCAGTCTGTGTGAATCCTTTTAATGAGGTGGGTCTCTTGCAGACAGCAAATATATGGGTCATGTTTTCTTATCCATTCAGCCACCCCATGTCTTATGATTGGAGCATTTAATCCATTAAAGTTTAATGTTATTATTGATAAGTATTTGTTTGTTGTCATTTTTATTTTTAATGTTTGTGTTTCTTCTAGCCTTTCTGTTTTTTTCTTTTTACAGCAGTCCCTTTAGCATTTCTTGCATTGCTTGCTTGTTGATAATAAACTCTCTTAGTCCTTTTTTTGTCTGTGAAGCTCATTATTCCACCTTCAATTTTGAATGATAGCCTTGCTGGGTATAGTATTCTTGGATTCAGTCCCTTGCTTTGCATCACTTGTATATTTCATTCCATTCCCTTCTGCCCTGGTGTGTTTCTGTTGAGAAATCAGTTGATATTCTAATGGGAGGTCTCTTGTAGGTAACTTTCTTTCTCTCACTGGCAGCCTTTAAGATTTTTACTTTGTCGTTGATGTTTGCCAATTTAATTATGATGTATCTTGGTGTTGGTCTTTTTGGGTTCATCTTGTTTGGGACGCTTTGTGCTTTTTGGACTTACGTAGGTTTTTTCTTGCCAATATCAGGGAAGTTTTTTGTCATTATTTCTTCAAACAGGTTTTCTATTTCTTGCTTCTCTTCCTCTCCTTCTGGTACCTGTATTATGCAGATGTTGTTTTGTTTAGTGTTGTCCCAAAGCTCCCTTAGGCTCTCCTCTGGTTTTTTAAATTTTCTTTCCAGTTGCTGCTGTGTTTGTGTGTTTTTTCCTACCTTGTCTTCTAACTCGCTGATGTGGTCCTCAGCCTCTTCTAGTCTACTGTTTAAGCCTTCCATTGTGTTCTTTATTGCAACTTATGTCATTCTTCATTTCCTCTTGGTTCCTTTTCATGTTGGTGACATTCTCATTCAGCTCCTTATAATTCTCATTGAGTTGTGTGTATTTGTCATCCAGCTGTTTGAGCATCCTTATAACCATTACTCTGAATTCTTTCCCTGACATGTTTCTTGCCTCAATTTCATTTAACTCCCTTTCTGGTGATTCCTCTTTTTCTTTCCTTTGAGGATTGCTTTTTTGTCTCCCCATGTTTTGCTGTAACGTTGTAATTGTTTCTGTTTCCTAGATCTGACTGCTTTGCTACTCAGGTTCTTTTGGTGATGGTGCTACTGGTGTGATATCTAAGGTCTCCTGGGCTTGGTAATCTAGCGTAGCTCCCTACTTGAGCTATTTGGGTTCTATTGACATAGACCTGTGAGCTAGAAAGGTGCAACTGCGGTGTCCAGAAGTCATCAGCCAGTTCCATTTTTGGCTGCCTTGTGCCCTTGGTTGAAATCACACGTGCCCAGTCGGGTTTCACAGAGGCACCCAGGAGCCGTCTGTCAGGGTGGTGGGGCTCAGGAGGCCTGCGCTCTGGAAAGGCGCAACTGTGGTGTCCAGAGTTCTGTAGCTGTGGCATGGGAAGACTCAGTTTTTTTCTGCTGCCTCCATGGTTGGATACACGTGCACCCAGTGGCAGCTCAGAGGGGCACCCTTGGTGAGTTTGCCAGTGCGGTGCACTGACGCACTTTGAAGGGCCTTGGCACTGAAGCCATGTGATTGAGGTGTCTGTGGGCAGCTATCCAGGAAGAGGGAATGCAGAATTTCTATGGCCCTTGCAGTACGCCCTTGTTTAGATAAGAGCGTGCCCAGCGGGGGTTCACAGCAGCACCCAAGAGCGGCTTATGGAGTTATGGGCTCAGGAGCCCTGCACTCTGGAAAAGCATGACTGTGGTGGTGTGCTTGCCAGCATGGTGCATTGACACACTCTGAGGGGCCCTGATGCTGAAGTTGCACGACCGAGGTGTCTGTGGGCAGGTATCCAGGATGAGTGAATTCAGAATTTCCACTGCTGGGGCACTACACCCTTGTTTGTATAAGATCACACCCAGCAGGGGATCACAGTGGCATCCAAGGGCTGCCTGTGGAGTGGTGGGCTCAGGAGGCCTGTGCGCTGGAAATGCACAAATGTGGTGTCCAGAGGTCTGCTGCTGGGGGGGAGGGGATGTTGCATTTATTGCTGCAGGAGCAGTGCACCTTTGGAGGTGGAGGTCCTCAGGTCTGTGGGTCTGCGGGTGGGACAGCAGGATTTTGGCTGGAGTAGCTGCCAAATTGCAGGCAGTGTCCAAGGGGTGTCTGGGTGGTGGTGTTGATGAGTTCCTAGAAGAGGCCGCTCTCCCCTTCAAGATGGCATGGGCTCCGTGCCCGAATCCTGCAGCCTGGGGAGTGCCTGCAGCAGTGGTAGGTTCTCCCTGTCCAGGAGAGCCTGGTCTGCCAGCCCCTGATACTCCTGCTGGATTTAACCGTCCCTCCCTCACTCACTCACACACACACCACACACATCCACACACTCTCCTTTCACCCCCTCACTCACATCCTCTCCCTCACTTCTGTCCTGCCAGCCACCATCCTACTCTCTGTTTATATCTTCTTTAACTCTTTTTTCAATGTCCTCTAGTTTTCTAAGTACAAGTCTTTTACCTCTTTGATTAAGTTTATTTCTTAGTATCTTTTAATTTTTTTTTTGTAATGATAAATGGGATTGTATGTTTAGATTCTCTTTCTGACAACTCATTATTAGTGTATAAAAATGCCATGGATTTTGGGGTGTTAATTTTGTATCCTGCTGCATTTCCTAATTCATTTATTAAATCTAGTAGTTTTTTGGTGGAGTCTTTAGGATATTCTATGTATAATATCATGTCATCTGCAAATAATGACAGTTTTACTCCCTCCTTTCCAGTTTGGATGCCTTTTATGTTTTTTTCTTGTCTGATCACTGTAGCTAAGACTTCCAGTACTATGTGGAATAAGAGTGATCAAAGTGGACAACCCTATTCTTAGGGGAAATGTTTTCAGTTTTACCCATTAAGTATGATGTTGGCTGTAGTTTTGTCATATATGGCTTTTATTATGTTGAGATATGACCCCTCTATTCCCACTTTGCTGAGAGTTTTTATAAGAAAAAACTAAAGGCCTGGTGCATGAAATTTGTGCACATGTAGGGTCCCTAAGCCTGGCCTGTGATCAGGGCCAATCTTCCCTGGCTGCCGACCCCGCCCCCCGCTACCTGTGTCTGCTACCACCCACCCCCGGTTCCCCATTCCCCATCAGTAGAAAGGAGCCTGTGGGCTGGGGGCAGCTCTTGCGTTGAGAGTCTGCCCCTTTGTGGTCAGTGTGCGTTATAGTGACTGGTCATTCCACTGTCCAGTCAATTTGCATATTGTGCTTTTATATATATAGATGGGTGTTGGATTTTATTGAATACTTCTACCTCTATTGATATGATTATGTGATTTTTGTCTTTTAATTTATGTGATGTATCACGTTTCTTGATTTGCAAATATTGTACCATGTTTGCATCCCTGGAATAAATGCCACTTGCTCATAGTGTATGATTTTTTAATGTATTGCTGGGTGTGATTTGCTAATATTTTGTTGAAGATTTTAGCATCTGTGTTCATCAGGGATATAGGCATGTAGTTCTTTCTTCATAGTGTCTTTATCTGGTTTTGGAATTAGGATAATGCTGGCCTCGTAAAAAGGACTTGGCAGTATTCCTTCCTCTTGCATTTTTTTGGAATAGTTTGAGGAGAATAGGTATTAGTTCTTCTTTGAAGGCTTACTAAAACTCCCCAGTGAAGCCATCCGGACCAGGGCTTTTGTTTGCTGGGATTTTTTTGATTGCTCCTTTTGTTTCATTGGTTGATATAGGCCTATTTGGGTTTTCTGATTCTGCCTGATTCAGTTTTGGAAGATTGTATATTTTTAGTAATTTTTCCAATTTATCCACATTGTCCAGCTTGTTGACATATAGTTGTTCATAGTATTTTCTTACAATTCTTTGTATTTCTGTGGTGTCAGTTGTTACTCCACCACCTTCATTTCTGATTTTATTTAGTTGAGTCCTCTTTCTTTCTTGATGAGTCTGGTTAATGGTTCATCAATCTTGTTTATCTTTCAAAGAACCTGGTCTTCATTTCATTGAATTTTATTATCGTTTTGTTAGTCTCTATGTCATTTATTTCTGCTCTAATCTTTATTATTTCCTTCCTTGTACTTACTCTGGTATTTTCTTGTTGTTCTCTTTCTAATTAGTTAAGTTGTAGGGTTAAAAAGTTTATTATTACGGGGTTTTTTGTTGTTGTTGTTGTTGTTTTGAGGTATGCCTGTAGTGCTATGAAATTCCTTCTCAGGACTGCCTCTGCTGTGTCCCATAGATTTGGGGTTGTTATGTGTTCATTTTCATTTGTTTCCAGGAAGTTATTGATTTCTTTCTTGATCTCATTGGTAACCCATTCATTGTTTAATAAAATGCTATTTAGCATCCCTGTCTGAATTTTTTTAGTGTTTTTTTCTGCATTTAAATTCTAGTTTCATTCCATTGTGATCTGAAAAGATGTTTGATATGATTTCAACCTTCTTGAACTTGTAGAGACTTACTTTGCATCCTAACATGTGATCTATCTTTGAGCATGACCCATGTCCACTTGAGAAGAATGTATATTCTATAGCTCTGGGGTGAAATATTCTATAAATGTCAATTAAACCCATCTGATCTAGTGTGTTATTTAGAGTATCTATTTTCATGTTAATTTTTTTTGTCTGGAAGATCTATCCAGTGAAGTTAGCAGGGTGTTAAAGTCCCCTACTATGACGGCATTGCTGCCAATCTCTCCCTTAAAGTTCTCCAGAATATTTTTTATATATTTAGGTGCTCCTATATTGAGTGCATATGTGTTTACCAGGGTTATAACCTCTTGTTGGATAGATCCCTTTAGTATTATGTATTGATCTTTATTGTCTTTTGTGATGGCCTTCATTTTGAAGTGTATTTTGTCAGATATAAGTATTGCCACCCCAGCTTTTTTGTTTGTTTGTTTCCATTTTCATGGAAATTCTTTTCCATCCCTTTACTCTCATCCTGTGTGAGTCTTTTGTTCTGAGGTAGGTCTCTTGTAGACAGCATATATTTGGATTATGTTTTAGTACCCATTAGTCTACCATATATCTTTTGATTGGAGCATTTAATCCATTTAAATTTAAGGTTATTATTGATAAGTACTTATTTATTACCATTTTAATTCTTTATGCCTATGTTTCTCTATTTTTTCTTCTCATTACAGCAATCTCTTTAGCATTTCTTGCAGTGCTGGTTTGGTGGTGACAAACTCCTTTAGCCTTTTTTTGTCTGGGAAGCTTTTTTTTCCACCATCTATTTTGAATGATAGCTTTGCTGGATATAGTAATCTTGGTTTCAGATTCTTGCTTTTCACTACCTTGAATACTTTATGCCATTCCCTTCTAGCCTGTAGAGTTTCTGATGAGAAATCCGCTGAAAGCCTTATGGGAGCTTCTTTGTAGGTAACAAATTGCTTTTCTCTTGCTGCCTTTAAGATTCTCTCTTTGTCTCTAATTTTTGATATTTTAAATCTGATGTGTTGGGCATGGGCCTGTTGGGTTCTTCTTCTTTTAAAAAAATATAGTTTATTGATTTCAGAGAGGAAGGGAGAGAGATAGCAACATCAATGATGAGATAGAATCATTGATGGGCTGCCTCCTGCATGCCCCCCACTGTGGATTGAGCCCACAACCCAGACATGTGCCCTTGACTGGAATAGAACCTGGGACCCTCCAGTTGTAGGCCGACGCTCTATCCACTGCGCCAAACCAGCTAGGGCTATTTGGGTTCTTCTTGCTTTGGACTCTCTGTGCCTCCTCAATCTGTGTGGCTTTTTCCTTCACCAGGTTAAAGAAGTTTTCTTCCATTATTTCTTTAAACATGGTCTCTACTCCTTGCTCACTTTCTTCCCCTCTGACATATCTGGTATGCAAATATTGTTAGGTTTCATGTTGGCCCTCAACTTCATTAAGCTATCTTCCTGTGTTTTAATTGTTTTTCTTTTTGCTTCTCTGGTTGAGTGATTTTTTTCTACCCTATTTTCTTAATTCACTGAACTGATTCTCAGCTACCCCTAATCTGCTGTGTATTCCTTCCACTGTGTTCTTTATTAGTGCTGTGTCATTCTTTATAGTTACTATATCTTCTTTTTTATGCTATTGAGCATCTATTTGTCATCATTACTCTGAATTATATGTCTAATAAATTTCTTATCTCCATTTCATTTAGCTCTTCTTCTGGAGAATTCTCTTATTCTTTTTGTTTTAGAGCTTTTTTTTTTTTTTTTTTGCCTCCCCATTTTGACTTTCTGTTTGGGTTTGTGTCTATGTATGAGGTAGATATGCTACTCCTCCCAATCTCTATTTCCGACTGGCCCTGAATACCGTTTGGGGCTATCAGCAATCCACAGCTTGCGGCTGCCTCTGCTGGGCTTGAGTGCCTTTGAAAAGGTCCAAGATGTGCACCAAGTTCTGCTTTTCCTAGCCCCAGTCCAGGGATTAGATCAGGCAAAGACTCAAAGCCTCCAGAGACAGGCCTCTACCTGTAGTCTGATTGTTATCAGCCCTGATTTGCCTCAGGCTATCAACCACAGGGTGGGGGGACAGGTCTTCCAAGAGTGGGGAAAACTGCCTTCTCCCCAGGCAAAAATCGCCTGGATCAGCAGGAGAAAGATTTCCTCCACAGAGTGAGGGCATGACTCAGCACAGGAAACCTGGGTGGCTGCCCATTGAGTTTCATCCCCAGAGCCCCCATTCCTGGTTTCTGCTCACACAGCTCCACTCCACTCTGCCAGAGCCCAGGGTGAGTGGCTGCACATGAAATTTTGTGCATTGGACCTATAAGTGTGTGCCTGCATTTCCAGCAGTCTCTCACTGGCAGACAGTAACCCTGCTGCTTTTCACAGCCAGATATTGTGTGGGCACCTTTCTAAAATCTGGTGTTCTGGGCTGGGAAGCCCAGCTTGGGTTTTAGGACTCCAGTGTTCTCCACAGCTGAGCTAACCATCTGGAACTTCAGCTGCTGTCTATGGGAGCCTGGCCAGCCTTCTCGCACCTCTGCATTTCCTCCCAGTCTCTATAGTGGTCTCTACTTTCTATCCTTGGTTATCAGGGTTCTCTCCAGTAGTCTTCAATTGAATTTTCAGGGTGGTTTTCTGTATTTTAGTTTTATTTCCAGTTTGTTCCTGGTATAGTGTCAGTGTAGCTTCTACTTACTCCCCATCATTTTGGAATCTCTCGTGATCTTTGTACTTTAAAAGTGCTTTGTAGATTGCCTGGCATGCAACAGGGGATAGGGAAATAATACCCAAATGTCAGCTAGTAAAGGTTGTGGAAGAGGAAGGTAAGAGCAAAATGGGGGAAAAGAGAATATACACAGGGAAGAAGAGTGATTATAAAAGAAGGGAGGAAAGGAGAAATAATCACAGAGGAAAGATAAAAGAGAAATAAAAAATTAAGAGAAATATAGGAAATAAAACAAGCATAAATAAATGTCTGGACTGCTTTTTTAATAGTTTGTAAGAGCTGCCTGTGGCATATTTGCGTTTTTTATAGTTCAGGCCTGGAGCCTGAATAACTGGAAAGCTATTAATAAAAAGTTGTGTTTTTTTCAGATTGATTCTGCTAAGCTAGTCACAAGGGTATTCCCCCAGCTATCCAAAGACCATGTTCTCTTTAAATATTATTTAGGAAGAAAAGAGAGAAATTTTGCTTCTCCCTCTACTGAGAAATTCCTGAAGTAAATTTAAATCTTCCAAAGGAAAAAATTCTTTAATGCACTGTAAGTATTATTGTGACTATCTCTTAAAATTCAGAGGACCTCTTCATGTAAAATGAATTGTAATAAACTTTGCTGGCAGGTGGTAACAGACACTGTATTTCCCTGCAGCTGATATACTACAAATAGCTCTGGCCCAGAACTCCACAAATCCAGCATACTATTAGGAGTCTGGAGGTCTCTGGGCCACTATATAAGAACCTTGTGAAATTTCTATCAACCAGGGTAGGCCCATGACCACAGAATCAGCCATCTGTTGAAGATAGGGCAAATCTGGAAACTCCGGTAACTATTAATTTCTCTAGCTAGTTCTTAAGAGATTTGGTTCAGTCTTATATACCCTTGTGTACCCTCTTGGTACTTCCCCAGATAGGTTGTGAATCCCTGGTCAGACCTAATATTTAGTTCCAAAGGTTTCCAAAGCAACTTCCAGTTCCACTGTGGACTGACTATTTTGTCTGTGGGTGAGTAATTCTCTCTCATTAGTAGCTAAACTGTTATCACGATTAACCCTAAATAGTATATTTGCCCAGTCATGGATCACTACCAGAAATATAATAATCTATTATAGAACTACGAAGGAATGGTATACTATAATTGTAGAAAATAGAAAAGAATGAGAAAGAATCAATATAATTTATTCTGATTTAAAGTTCCAAAAATGTGAAGGCCAGAGATATTTGACCCTTTAATAAAAGACCTAAAATAAAGCTGCTTACCTCATCCTTGACAATGGATAGTAATGTGTTATGATATTTCTACTTCTCTTTGTGGAAGAGAGGATGATACTGCTTGAGGTAGAGTTAAGTTGAATTATGAACATCAAGAAGAAAAGATGGAATAGAGACGAGCACTGACCGCTAGGTGACTATATTAGACCACACAACTTAGTTGTCAGCTACAAGAAGGGTATGTGGGAGAAACAGCCTCAATAACTATGAAAGTCTAAGCAAGTCTTTCTTCCTCTTGAATCTTTTGGAATAGTTTGAGGAGGATAGGTGTTAGTTCTTTTTTGAATGTTTGGTAAAGCTCACCTATGAAGCTGTCCAGTCCAGGACTTTTATTTGCTGGGAGTTTTATTACTGCTTCACTTTTATTAATTGTTATTGGCCTATTCAAGATTTCTGATTCTTCCTGATTGAGTTTTGGAAATTGTATGTTTCTAGGAATCTGTCCATTTCACCCAGGGTGTCCAGCTTGTTGGCATATAGTTATTCACAGTATTTTCTTACAATCCTTTGTATTTCTATGGTGTCGGTTGTTACTTCACTCTTTCATTTCTGATTTTATTTCTTTGGGTCCTCTCTCTTTGTTTCTTGATGAAGCCAGCATTATCCTAATTCCAAAACCGATAAAGACACTACAAAGAAAGAGCTCTACATGATAATAACCCTGATGAACATATATGCTAAAATCCTCAACAAAATATTAGCAAATTGTATCCAGCAATACATTAAAAAAATCATACATGATGACCAAGTGGAATTTATTCGAGGGATGAAAAGCTGGTACAATTTTTGCAAATCAATAAATGTGATACATCACATAAATAAAATGCAGGATAAAAATCACATGATCATATCAATATACATAGAAAAACATTCCAAAAATCCAGCACTCATTTTTGATAAAAACTCTCAGCAAAATGGGAACAGAAGGATCATACCTCAACATAATGAAGACCATATATAACAAACCTACAGCCAATATCATATTCAATGGGCAAAAACTAAACATGTTTCCATTAAGAATAGGAATAAGATAGGGATGTACACTTTCACCATTCTTATTCAACACTAGAGGCCCGATGCATGAAATTCATGCAAGGGGCTCGGCCCTCGCAGCCGCGGTGGCTTGCCTCGGCCCTCATAGCCCCAGCTTCATCTGGAAGGACATCCGGAAGGACGTCTGAAAGGTCAATCGGCTGTCTGGTCTAATTAGCATATTACACTTTTATTATTAGAGGTAGTACTAGAAGTCCTAGCCACAGCAATAAAACAAGAAGAAAAATAAAAGGCATACAAATTGCAAAGGAGGGAGCAAAATTGCTATTATTTTCAGGGACATGATATTATACTAGAAAACTCTAAAGACTCCACAAAAATACTATTGGATTTAATAAATGAATTTGGAAAAGTACAGGCAGTCCTCAGGTTACGTCGGAGATCCATTCCTATGGCACGATATAACTCGATTTTCGCTGTAAGTCGGAACCCACCTACATAAGCACCTACGTCAATCACATGGAGCACATACACAGCAGTAATGAAGTGAAATAGTAAAAAAGTGTAAAAGAAAGATAACAATTCCTGACCTTTACTTGTGGTAAATAAATAATAAAAAAACATAAAGCACATATGTACATACGTCGAAATGATGGAACTTTTTTTTATATAAATACTGTAAATGGGAGATGGCGACGTAACCACGAAATTACATAAGTCGAGTCCGACATAACCTGAGGACTGCCTGTAGTAGGATAAAAAATCAATATTCAGAAAAAGAGAAAATGGCGGCAGAATAGAGACGTGTTCCGAGCCTTGTCCCGGAGCAGGAAGAAAGAACAGCTGAGGTACGCACGGGGAGTGTTTGTTAGCAAGCTAAGGGACAGCTAAACTCCAGGAGAAGGTGGGGGAGTGCTAGGCGGGGTTCCCCTGACCAGGCAGCACCCACAACAGCTGGGTCCCCTCCCGGAGCTGCGGGCTCGGAGGGGAAAACCTCGCCATCTTTCAAGGGAAAGAGGATTTTATCAGAGGCCTGAACACCCACAGCTGCGGCGACCACTGAACAGCTGCAAGCCCCTGAACACCGGTTCCCAATCGGCGCAAACACGAGGATTCAAAGGAGCTCTAAACTCCACCACGGAAAGGTCAGATTTTGTCTTGGGTAAGGTGAGGTTTCTCGTCCCAGCGGCGGGAGAGAGAAACGCGTGAGCTGGAGGACCACGGAAGTCTGTGCCTAGAAAAATCCCTGGCTGTTGGGGCTGCCATGATCCGTGAATGTGGAAGGGAGTCCTCAGAGGTGCTAACAGAAGGGATCTCTAAAAAGCAACCCATTTTGATCTGATGAGGAGGGTCAGACTAAGAATTTCAAAGGAGTGCAGGCTGCTTAGTCTTGCGCACAGACCCACTGTCCGCACACTTGGGCTTTTTCCTATTCTGATTACTAAGCCCAATACATAGGAAATCCCAGGTGGGGATACCCTGAGAGACTTCAGGGGGAAGTGGTTTTTCTGGAACCTAGGGATCGGAACTGGGAGTGACCATTGGAGAGCCAGCTATGAGGTGCACACCTCCACAAACTGGTATTGAGTGCCACAGGGAAAAAAGCCTAGAGAGGCCCAGAAGTCAATACAGAAACACTGCCACCCAGGGGCTGAATCACAAATTGTCTCGTGTGTAATCAAAAATAAATACGCGAAATTAAGACACCGCCTGCTTAAAAATCAGGACTGGCTTACAACACTGAGGCAGGGAATTGCAATACTGTCTGGACTGGGAAACAGGCGTACCAAACAGAATAATAGAGGAAGTGAATGACCATCACTACTGCACATTTTATTTCTCTTATTTTTTATTTTAATTTTTTCAAAATTTTTTATTTTAATTTTTTGCATGTTTTACTTAATAAACTAGATTTTCACCTTTTTAATTATTACATTTTTATTTTCAATCAGCATTATTATTACTACTATTTTACTTTTTTTTTTTAGTGTCATTTGATTTTCTCTTTGTTTTACTTTGGGATTAGTGTCCTACATTCTATATGCATCTTTCCTTTAGCATCGTTTTACCCTATCTCAATGCTACCTTTATGCCATCACTCTCTTCCTAACCTCTCCCCTTTTGGTCTCCTGTTTATCTTAACCCTTTCCAGCTTTAGATTTTCCCTATTCTTTCTGTTTACCCTCTGCTAAAATTTCACCCTACTTATATATCTAATTTCCAATCCCCAGCACCTCTCTCTACGCTATCTTAACTAAAAAAAAAAAAATTGTTTTTCTCTCTGTCCTTTTGTTGTTGTTCGCTTGAATGTTAATTAGATCGAATTTTTATGCTTTTTTGTGAGATTGTTTTGCTTATTCTTTATTTGTTTGGTTTTTTTGTTAGCTTTTTTTTGTTTGTTTTTTACTTCTGTTTTCCCTTGCCTCGCTTGATATTAGTTGGTGTTGTAGTTTGTATTAATCTCCAGGTTCATGTTGCTGGCATTTGCTGGGATTAGTGGTTGTTCTATTGGAGTTTACTCCCCATATATATAGTTTGTTCCCTTTTTCTCTCTTAGTCTCATTCTTGTCTCTCTTACCTTTTTTTCCTTTTCCCAAGTCCATTTTCACACTCCATTTTTTGTTCTTTCTTTTACTCTTCCTCTTCCTCTCCTACCCCCTAATTTGTCTTTCTCTGGTGGTCACCTGTATTGGAGGTTATTAATATCGTGAATACAATTCTGTTCAGTGCCTTGTGTGTTGTACCTGGTTGTGTTTTATTTTGTGCCTTTAAATCAACGCAGGAGAGAGAGAACTACATAACCAGACATCCAGAGAAGAGAGACCATGGGGAGACAAAGAAACAGACGCATAGGAAAGAAAGGCAGGCATCACCAGAAAAGAAAGTAAACGAATTAGAGGCAAGCAACCTATCAGAGAAAGAATTCAGAGAAATGGTCATAAGGTGGCTGAAAAGAATGGAAGACAAATTCAACAATATGTATAAGAACCAAGAGGAAATGAAGAAGAACCAAGAAGAAATGAAAAATGACATCGCTGCTGTAAAGAACTCAATAGAAAGCATTAAGAGTAGACTAGAAGAAGCAGAGGACCTCATCAGTGAGCTAGAAGACAAGATGGAAAAAAATACCCAAGTAGAGCAGCTTCTAGAAAAAAAATTAGAAAGCAGGAGGAGAGCCTAAGGGAACTTTGGGACAACACCAAACAAAACAACATCCGAATAATAGGGGTTCCAGAAGGAAAGGAAACTGAGCAAGGAATAGAAAACTTGTTTGAAGAAATAATGACAGAAAACTTCCCTGATATAGGGAAGAAAAAACCCACACAAATCCAAGAAGCTCACAGAGTCCCAAGCAAAATGAACCCCAAAAGACCGACGCCAGGGCACATTATAATTAAATTGGCAAACACCAGTGACAAAGTAAGAACCTTAAAAACGGCCATAGAGAGAAACAGAAAGTTACATACATTGGGACCCCCATCAGACTAGCAACTGATTTCTCAACAGGAACTCACCAGGCCAGAAGGGAATGGAATGAAATATACAAAGTCATGCAAAGGAAAGGTCTGAATCCAAGAATAGTGTACCCAGCAAGGCTGTCAATCAAAATTGAAGGTGAAATCAGGAGCTTCACAGACAAAAAAAGGACTAAGGGAATTTATCACCACCAAACCAGCAATGCAAGAAATGCTAAAGGGTCTGCTGTGAAAAAAAGAAATAGGAAGTGAAGAAGGAACACAGGGGTATAGAATAAAAATGGCGACAAATAAGTACCTATCAATAATAACTTTAAATGTAAATGGATTGAATGCCCCAATCAAAAGACATAGGGTAACGGATTGGATAAGAAAACAAAACCCATATATCTGCTGTCAACAAGAAACTCACCTCAGAAAAAAAGACGCACACAGACTGAGAGTGAAGGGATGGAAAAAGGTTTTCCAGGTGAATGGAAATGAAAAAAAAGCTGGGGTATCAATACTTATATCTGACAAATTAGATCTCAAAGTGAAGGACATAACAAGAGATAACGAAGGCCACTTCATAATACTAAAGGGAGCAATCCAACAAGAAGAAATAACTCTGGTAAACATATATGCACCCAATACAGGAGCACCCAAATAAATAAAAAAAAACTCCTGGAGGATATCAAAGGAGAGATTAATAGCAATACAATCATTGTAGGAGACTTAAATACCCCACTATCACCGTTGGACAAATCCTCTAAACAAAAAATCAGCACAGAAACTTCAATCCTAAATGACTCACTAGACCAGATGGAATTAATTGACATCTTCAGAACATTTCACCCCAAAACTACAGAATACACATTCTTCTCAAGTGCACATGGGTCATTTTCAAGATAGACCATATGTTGGGACATAGGCAAAGTCTCTTCAAATTCAAGAAGATAGAAATCATATCAAGCATCTTCTCAGATCACAGTGGCATAAAACTGGAAATCAACTACAATAAAAACAATCCAAAGAAATCAAACACCTGGAGACTAAACAGCATGCTATTAAACAATGACTGGGTTACCAGAGAGATCAAGGAAGAAATAAAAAATATGGCAACAAACGACAATGAAAACAAAACAATCCAAAATCTATGGGACACAGCGAAAGCAGTCTTGAGAGGGAAGTTCATAGCTCTACAAGTCTACTGCAAAAAAAAAACAACACAAGAAACAATGGTAATAAATTACCTAAACCTACAACTCAAAGAGTTAGAAAAAGAGCAGCAAGAAAAGCCCAGTGTAAGCAGAAGGAAGGAAATAATAAAGATAAGAGCGGAGATAAACGACATAGAGACCAAAGAAACAATACAAAAGATCAACAAAACCAAGAGCTGGTTCTTTGAAAGGATAAACAAGATTGATGAACCTCTAGCCAGGCTCACAAAGAAGCAAAGAGAGAGGACCCAAATAAACAAAATCAGAAATGAAAGAGGTGAAATAACAACAGACCCTGCTGAAATACAAAGGATTGTTACAAAATACTATGAACAACTCTATTCCAACAAACTGGACAACCTGGAGGAAATGGACATATTCCTAGAAAAATATAACCTTCCAAAACTCAATCAGGAAGAATCTAAACAGCTCAACAGACCAGTAACTATGGAAGAAATTGAAGCAGTCATCAAAAAGCTACTGGCAAACAAAAGCCCAGGGCCAGTCGGCTTCACAGGAGAGTTTTACCAAACATTCAAGGAAGAACTAAAACCTATCCTCCTCAGACTATTCCAAAAAATTCAAGAGGAAGGAACACTTCCAAGCTCCTTCTATGAAGCCAGCATCATCCTAATACCAAAACAACATAAAGACAACACAACGAAAGAGAATTACAGACCAATATCCCTCATGAACATAGATGCCAAAATCCTCAACAAAATTTTAGCAAATCGGCTCCAGCAGTACATCAGAAAGATCATACACCATGACCAAGTAGGATTTATCCCAGGAATGCAAGGATGGTACAATATCCGTAAATCAATAAACGTGATACACCACAGAAACAAATTGAGAGATCAAAATCACATAGTCATATCAATTGATGAAGAAAAAGCATTTGACAAAATCCAACACCCTTTCTTGATAAAAACTCTCAGCAAGGTGGGAATAGAAGGATCATACCTCAACATAATAAAAGCTACATATGATAAACCCACAGCCAACATCATAGTCAATGGGCAAAAACTAAAACCATTTCCCCTAAGAACAGGAACAAGACAGGATTGCCCACTCTCACCACTCCTGTTTGACATAGTACTGGAAGTATTAGCCATTGCAATTAGACAAGAAGAAGAAATAAAAGGCATCCAAATTGGAAAAGAGGAAGTGAAGCTGTCCTTATTTTCAGATGACATGATATTATACATAAAAACCCGAAAGACTCCATCAAAAAACTAATAGACTTAACAAATGAATTCAGCAATGTAGCAGGATACAAAACTAATGCCAAGAAATCTATGGCATTTCTAGACACCAATAGTGAACTAACAGAAAGAGAGACTAAAAAAGCAATTCCATTTACCATTGCACCAAAAAAATTAAGATACCTAGGAATAAACTTAACGAAGGAGGTAAAAGACCTATACTCGGAAAACTACAGGACACGGAAAAAAGAGATAGAGGAAGATGTAAACAGATGGAAGATCATACCACGTTCATGGATTGGTAGAATCAACATCATTAAAATGTCCATACTACCCAAAGCAATCTATAGATTCAATGCACTCCCCATTAAAATACCAACAGCATATTTCACAGACCTAGAAAGAACTCTCCAAAAATTCATCTGGAATAAAAAAAGATCCCGAATAGCCACAGCAATCCTGAGAAAGAAGAATAAAGTAAGAGGGATCTCAATACCAGAGTTCAAGCTGTATTACAAAGCCACTGTTCTCAAAACAGCATGGTACTGGCACAAGAACAGACATATAGACCATATAACAGAACAGAGAATCCAGATATTGACCCAAACCACTATGCTCAATTAATATTTGACAAAGGATGCATGAACATACAATAGAGTCAAGACAGTCTCTTCAATAAATGTTGTTGTGAAAATCGGACAGATACATGCAAAAAAATGAAACTAGATCACCAACTTACACCATACATAAAAATAAACTCAAAATGGATACAGGACTTAAACATAAGACGGAAACCATAAAAATACTAGAGGAATCCACAGGCAGCAAAATCTCAGACATATACCAAAAGAACTTCTTCACTGACTGCCCCTAGGGCAATGGAAGCTAAAGAGAAAATAAACAAATGAGACTACATAAAAATAAAAAGCTTTTTCACAGAAAAAAAACCATCAACAAAACAACAAGAAAGCCCACTGCATGGGAGAACATATTTGCAAATACTATCACTGATAAAGGTTTAATCTCCAACATCTACAGGCAGGTTATGCAACTTAATAAAAGGAAGATAAATGATCCAATAAAAAAATGGGCAACAACGCCGAAACCAGTTTGGCTCAGTGGATAGAGCGTCGGCCTGCGGACTCAAAGGTCCCGGGTTCGATTCCGGTCAAGGGCATGTACCTTGGTTGCGGGCACATCCCCAGTAGGGGGTGTGCAAGAGGCAGCTGATCGATGTTTCTCTCTCATCGATGTTTCTAACTCTCTATCCCTCTCTCTTCCTCTCTGTAAAAAATCAATAAAATATATTTTTTTAAAAATGGGCAACAGACCTAAATAGAATCTTTTCAAAAGAAGACAGAAGGAATGCCACGAGACACATGAAAATATGCTCAAAGTCACTATTTATCTGAGAGATGCATATCAAAACGACAATGTAGTACCATCTCACACCTGTTAGAATGGCTATCATCAACAAATCAACAAATGACAAGTGTTGGTGAGGATGCGGAGAAAAAGGAATACTCGTGCACTGCTGGTGGGAATGCAGACTGGTGCAGCCACTGTGGAGAATAGTATGGAATTTCCTCAAAAAACTGAAAATGGAACTCCCATTTGACCCAGTAATCCCACTCCTAGGAATATATCCTAAGAAACTGGACACACCAATACGAAAGAATATATGCACCCCTATGTTCATAGCAGCACAATTTACAATAGCTAATATTTGGAAACAGCCTAGGTGCCCGTCAGCAGATGACTGGATCAGAAAACTATGGTACATCTACACAATGGAATACTATGCTGCCATAAAAAAGGACTTCTTACTATTTGCAGCAACCTGGATGGAATTGGAGAACATTATGCTAAGTGAAATAAGCCAGTCAATGAAAGAAAAATACCACATGATCTCACTCATTTATGGATAATAAAGAACATTATAAACTGATGAACCAAAAGATAGATACAGAGACAGTAAAGCATCAAACAGACTGTCAAATTACAGCGGGAAAGTTAGGGTGATGTGGGGGAGATAAGAGATCAACCGAAGGACTTGTATGCATGCATATAAGCATAACCAATGGACACAAAACTCTGGGGGGTGAGGGCATGTATGGGAGTGGCAGGGGGGGCAATGGTAAGATATGTACACATATAATGCCTTCATAAAAAAAATCCATATTCAGAAATCGATGGCATTTTTATATGCCAACTAGAGGCTCAGTGCACGAATTTGTGCATGGGTATGATCCCTTGGCTTGCCCGGCAATCAGGGATGGCCGGCTGGGGTGAGGGACCGTGGGAGGTTGGCCGGCCAGGGGGAGGGACCACGGGAGGTTGGCTGGCCATGGGAGGTTGGCTGAGGGAGCACACTGACCACCAGGGGGCAGCTCCTGCATTGAACGTCTGCCCCCTGGTGGTCGGTGTGTCGTCATATGACTGGTTGACCAGTCGTTCGGTCAACTGGTAACAATCGTTAGGCTTTTATATATATAGATAATGAACTCTCAGAAAGAGAAACTAAGAAAGCAATCCCATTTACCATTGCAATAAGAACAATAAGACACCTAGGAATAAACTCAACCAAGTAGGTAAAAGACCTCCTTCAAAAAAACTATAGAACATTGAAAAAAGAAATAGAGGAAGATACAAACAAGTGCAAGCATTTTCCGTGTTTATGGATTGGAAGACTGAACATCCATACAACCCAAAGCAACCTATAGATTCAACGCAATCCCTATTAAAATACCAATGGCATATTTCATAGATCTAGAACAAATATTCCAAAAATTTTTATGGAACCAAAAAGGACCCCATATATCCACAGCAATCTTGAGAAAGAACAAAGTTGAAGAGATCACAGTACCAGGTATCAAACTATATTACAAAGAAATTGTAATTAAAACAGCCTGGTATTGGCACAAAAATAGGCATATAGATCAATGGAACAGAACAGAGAACCCAGATATAGACCCATGACATTACATTTAATTAATATTTGACAAAAGAGGCAAGAACATACAATGAGTAAAAACAGTTTCTTTAATACACCAGTGCTGGGGATAGTGGACAGTTACATTCAAAAAAATGAAACTAGACCACCAATTTATACCGTACCCAAGAATAAATTCAAAATGGATAAAAGACTTAAATGTAAGTCACGAATCCATAAAAATCCTAGAAGAAACCATAGGCAGCAAAATCTCAGACATCTATCATAGCAATATATTTGTGGATACATCTCCAAGGGCAAAGGAAACTAATGAGAAAATAAACAATTGGGACTACATCAAAATAAAAGCACAGCAAAAGAAACCATCATCAAAATGAAAAGGAAACCCACTGTATGGGAGAACATATTTGCCAATGATGCATCTGATAAGGGGTTTAAGTTCCAAAATATATAAAGAACTCATACAACTTAACAAAAGAAAGGCAAACAATCCAATTTAAAAATGGGCAAAGGACTTAAATAGACATTTCTTCAAAGTGGACATACAGATGGCCAAGAGACATGAAAAAATGCTCCATGTCACTAATCATCAGAGAGATGTAAATTAAAATTACAATGAGGTATCACCTCACACCTGCCATAATGGCTACCATCAACAAATCAACAAACAAGTGCTGGTGGTATTGGGGAGAAAAAGGAACGCTAGTACACTGCTGGTGGGAATGCAGACCAGTGCAGCCACTATGGAGAACAACATGGAGTTTCCTCAAAAAATTGAAAAAGGAACTGCCGTTTGACCCAGTGATCTCACTTCTAGGAATATATCCTAAGAATCCTGAAACACCAATCAGAAAGAATATGTGCACCCCTATTTTCATAGCCGAGTTATTTACAATAGCTAAGATCTGGAAGCCGCCCAGGTACCCATCAGTAGATGAGTGGATTAAAAAGCTGTGGTACATTTACACAAGGGAAGACTATGCAGCTGTAAAAAGAAGGGTCTCTTACCCTTTGAGACAGCATAGATGGTCCTGGAGAGTATTATGCTATGTGAAATAAGCCAGTCCAAGAAAGACAAATATCACATAATCTCACTTATATGTGGAATCTAATGAACAAAATAAACTGATGAACAAAATGGATCCAGAAGCATGGATACAAAGAACAGACTGATGGATCTCAGAGGGGAGGACAGTGGGGCAGATGGGAAGAGATTATGCATACATACTAGAGGCCCGGTGCATGAATTCGTGCACCGGTGGGGTTCCTCAGCCTGGCCTGCAGGGATCCGGCCAAAACCGGCAGTCCGACATCCCCCAAGGGGTCCCAGAGTGCAAGAGGGCACTCTGCAAAGTTGCTGTCACTTGGCAACTCCTGCATTGAGCGCCTGCTCCCTGGTGGTCAGTGCGTGTCATAGCTACCAGCTGGTCAGTTGGTCACTTAGGCTTTCTTATATATAGACTAGAAGCCTTGTGCCCGAAATTTGTGCACGGGGACAGGGGGGTTCCCTCAGCCCAGCCTGCACCCTCTCCAATCTGGGACCCCTTGGGGGCAGTCGGACATCCTTCTCGCAATCTGGGACCACTGGCTCCTAACCTCTCACCTGCCTGCCTACCTGATCACCCCTAATTGCCTCTGCCTGATTGCCCCTAACCCCTCTGCCTGCCTCTGCCTCCGGGCCTGATCCACAGCCTCCGTGGCAGCTGCTGATCATGCCCCGCCTCTCTCTCTCTCTCCGGGCCTCGCCAGCAGCCACGATGGCTGCTGATTAGGCCCTGCCTCTCTCTCCAGGCCTCTCTCCGGGCCTGATCCACAGACACCAAGGCAGTGGCGAGGTCGTTAGGCCTCCACCCAGCCTGGGCCGGAGGCTAACATCTTCGCAGCGCCCGCCTCACCCCGCCCCCCACCTGCTGCCCCCCACCCCCACCTGGTGACCAGTCGTCCTTCTGGTCATTTAGGACATGACGACCCCTGGTCTTTTATAATGTAGATGTTATCCCAATAAATTTAATAAAAATTGTCTGCAAATTATGCTTACACTGGAAGTGAACCACTTACCAATTTTATTTTAATCATCACTATTGGTATACCCTGTAGGTATAAAATTTGGCTTCCACACTGTCAGCATTTCTTGATGGCCAAACTTCAGAGACTTCATAGATAGTTCTGAGGTCTTTGGCCTTGCCCTGAAGTTACTGGCTGCCCAAGTTATCACTCGAGGTGGTGAATTTTTCTACATTGTCTTGGTCTTTTTCTGGGGTAGGAATTTTTGGCAAGGCTCCTTTCCTTGAACTCCCTTAAAGACATCTTTCACCCCCATGCATGTCTTTAGTACCTGGAAGGACAACAGAGTGAGTGCAGAAGGACATTGGTTTGGGGGGAAATGGCTGGGATGAAAGGGAAAAAAGTCCTCATGAGAAAAAGTATGGGTTGAGGATGGAATCTGCCAGGCAAGACCAGGGAGTCTTGGGCATATGCCGCTAAAGAAGAGGAGGAGATGTTTGGGTATGGTCCTTTCATCCTGGACACTGGGCCTGGGTTGGTTGTTACATAACTGTGCTAGGAGTTTGTGGTTTCCTGGTCATCTTCACCACGTCAAAATTTCCCAGGGCCCTACCCCAGGCCTCCTGAACATATGCTTTTCTCTAGGACAATGAGGGCCCACACCCCCTAGGCTTTAATTAATCAGGAAGCCTCTCCTCCAGCTAATGGTAGCTCTGGGAGAGAAATTTAGACATCACAAAGCACCATCCTGACCCTTCCATGGGGAGGGGTGAGGAGGCCGAGATGCTTTGGTAAGAGAAAGGGGGCATTTCTTTAGCACTCCTAAGCCTTCTCAAACCTATTGACCCCATGTTCAATTCTGATGGGTCACATGGTAGGGAGATGATGCTTCCTCCAAACACTTCCCTAAGCCACCCATTTCAGTGGTTCATTGTTCTTTCTCATCCTTCACCATTAACCAGTTTTCATAAGATTTACCTAAAATCTTTTCAAGGTAATGTGACTGTCTCTGTGGAGATGTGAATCATCCTGCTTCCCTAGTACAGGTTGCTCTTATGCACCTTGAAAACCATTCACTTCTTGGCTACTACCCGAGAAAGTTTCCATCTCACCCCCTTTTCCACTGTCCATGTGGCTCTCCCCAGCTTTCTGTTTTCAAGGTGGAAATCATTGCCTTTAGGCTGTCTTTAATGAATAGAGTTGCTCAACTGGTTATGTTAGCTTTGTTTAAAATCTTGGGGGTGATTATAGTAGGTATAGTATCTAGATTTGGGGTTTAGCAGTATAAGGTGAATGAGGCAGGAATTTTAATTCCTGAAGTTGGACTTCCTGTTTGTATGTTGAAAACTGCACCTCCCCCTCCCCCCCCCCCCCCCCCACCTCCTCAGGGAACTCGGGTAGTCAGACCCTTGGTCTGAGGATTGCAGACTCGGGTTCATAGAGGACAGGAGGCCCAGGCCCTGTCAAAGTATGGATCAGAGGCAGGGCTGAAGGACCCTACGGAATCCATCTCAGCCCCTGCCATCAGGCTTTGGAATTGCTGGGCTTGGTGCCGGATGTGACGTACACTGACTTCCTGCAGAGGACTCAGGGCAGTGAGGCCTTGATCTGAGGAGTCCGGCCTTGGGTCAACAGAGGGAGGAACCCAGGACCTGCCAGGGCTCAAGGTGAGGAACATGAGGCAGGAGGGAGGGACCCTGGACCCTAGAAGAGAATCATCCCAGCCAGGGCGGGATGACGACAACAGGCGCTTTCTGCATCCGGGTCTCAGAGACTCAGGGGCTTTGGTATAGGGAGTGGGACCTCGGATACGCAGAGGACCGGCCCACGTCCTGCCAGAGCCAAGGTGAGGACCCTGAGGAAATACTGAAGGGACTCTGGACACCACAACAGAGGGGACCCCACCAAGGCCCTCCCCTGCTGTAAGCCCTGGGAGTCCCCAGGGCGAGATGACAATGACAGGCAGTTTCTGCATCCGGGTCTCAGAGACTCGGGGGCTTTGGTATAGGGAGCGGGACCTCAGATATACAGAGGACCGGCCCAAGTCCTGCCAGAGTCAACATTAGGATGTAGCGACCCTGGATCGCATAACAGGGGGGCCCAACAGAAGCCACCCTTGCTGTCAGCCCTGGGAGTCCCCAGGGCGGGATGACCACACGCAGTGTTTCCTGACTTCTACAAACGGGTCTGAGAGATCCTGGGAACATGGTATCAGGAAAAGGGCCTCCGGTCCACAGAGGGGAGGGCCCAGGTCCTGCTGGAGTCAACTGCGGAGGCCGCAGCAAAGTCGTTAGGCCTCTGCCGGGCCTGGGCCGGAGGCTAACGGCCTCACCGCATCCGCGCCCACCCCCTCGCGTTGGGTCGTCCCTCCGGGTCGTGATGGCCATAGGCTATTATTAGTATAGATATGCATAGCCCATGGGTGAAGGCTTGGATGGGGCAGGGTATGGACGGGGAGAAAGAGGAGATGAGGGACATCTGTAATATATGTACTGTCAACAATAAAAATATAATTTAAAAAATATCTAGGGAAAGTCTGCACTGATTCATAAGATGCTTGTGAATTATGGGTTTATTTTTCAGAAAATGCCCATGCAGTATAGCTAATGTTAAGAACGAACTTATAAAAGATTCAAAATTTAACTATACCAGGGTTTCTCAACGTCAGCTCTGTTGACATTTGGGGCTAGATAATTCTTTGTTTTGGGGTCTCTCCTGTGCATTGTGGGATGTTTAGCAGCATCCCTGGCCTCTACCCACTAGATGCCAGTAGTGCCCCTTCACCAGTTGCGACAACCAAAAATGTCTCCAAACATTGCTAAGTGTTCCCTAGGGACTAAAATGGCTCCTGGTTGGGATCTACTGAATTATATAAACAAACTAATAGTACTTAAAATGCAAGCAACCCTATTTCACATTAAAGACAATATGCCATAAAAGAAATAATGTGAATTATTTCACATTGAAGAAAAAATTAATCCAAGTCCTGCTTTTGGCATTTTCTTGGTTAACATCTGAATGAACCATCACAGGGAATACCTGTGACAAGTTAATCCTTGTAGTGTGAAAGGTGGACATAACTTCAGAATGAACAGGAGTGTCCTTGCTAGTCCAATGTTCTAACTCTTAGGCAGGGACAAAATTATCCTTATAGGAGCAAGATCTGAACAACACCTTATTGTACCTTTGAAACATTACTGAAATGAATCTATTTCATTGACACTTGGGAATTTCCCTCTACATCATTCTACCTCAAGAAGCTATAGGATTTCTAAAAAATTCATTAAGAATCTAAGGTGCCTCAGTATAATTCTCAGGAAATATAGCTTATAAGTCAGTGTAAACTCAACTTGTAGTCATCCTCCGTCACCATGAGCCACTTTTGTACATCTTCTAATTAAGCTCAGGGAAGGAAATGAAATGTCAATGAGAACTCTCTTCTTGTAGCCCAGGACAATGTACTTTCCTGAGCTAAAAAGAAAATACTTAATCTGGACATTTCTTTAGAATGTTGTATGAAGCTAAGAGACAGTGTCATTTTTGACCCATCTCCATTGTATATCTTCAGGTGACACAGAACGATATGATAATGGCTGAAAGACTCTTTGGAATCCTAGCTCATGTAGCATCTTCTGAGTTACCCCATTACCGTGTGATTTCAATTCTGGGTGATGCCAGGTAACCTTTAATTTCTATCATTTTCGTAGAATTACTGTTGCACTAGAAAAAGGAATAGATTCCACACACCTATTCACTCTGCCATTTATACATCTCACAGACATTTATCCTGATTTGTGGTTGGCCCTATTCAAAGTGTTGGGGACATAAAGATGAATAAAATAAAGTCCTCTTATGTGGTTATAAGCTAATAAATTAAAGATATAGATAAGAAATTATAATAAAACTAGATGCCAGGTGTGAATTCATGCACAGGTGGAGGCCAGCCAGCCTGCCCTGATGGGGGCTGATTAGGGCGGGGCTGGTGGAGGGAGGGGCTGTGGGAGGTTGGCCGGTGGGCCCCCCCCCATGGGGGTGGGCAAGCCAATCAAGGGTGGGGCCATCCAGGGGGAGAGCTGCAGGAGGTTGGGGGGGAGCATGGGATGATTGTGAATAGTGATAGGAAACGAAGCTAGAAAGATCGCGCCACAGTGCGCGTCATGGCAGTCGGTTGTTCTGGTCATTCCGTTGTTCCATCGTTCCAGGAACTTGGCTTTTATGTATAGAGATGTTTCAGGTGCTGTAAGAGGTCCATAAGAGCACAGGAGAGACTAACAGCATTTTGGAAGAACATTAGGGAAGGTGTCACGAAAGAGGTAACATTTCACCCAGTTTTTTAGGAATCAGTTGGAGTATTTCAGATAGAGGGTATGTGGGAGAGAGATCTGCAGAGGCACAGGAATTGGAGGTAATTCAGTATAATTGGAGCACGGGATGATTGTGAATGGTGCTGGGAAATGAAGCGAGAAAGATTGACGATGGTCTGATTTTGAGGAGCCCTGCAATCCATACAAAACAGAAGTGAAAACTTGTGCTTTGTAACTAAGCCCAACAATCGTGTGGTTAGACTTATGTTCTAGAAAGGCTGCTATTTGAGCAGACCTGGATGGAAGGAGTGGAGACCAATTGAGAGGCTAGTATATAGTCCTGGAGAGAGATTACGACGGCCTGAACTAAGACAGTGAGGCTGGAGAAGAGGATAATTTGAAAAATATTTAGAAGAGATGTACCTGACTGAATACACTCACTGACAGGATGTGGCATAGATGGAGGGAGAAAAATCAAGGATGATTTGCCAGTCATGATTCAGTTATAAGAGAATTCACTCTGACTAGAGTAAGTAGAAAATGATTAATATAAAAGGAATTAGTTGTCTACAAAATCATTACAAGGGTTGGAGAAACAGTCTTTAGACTGGGCCATCCCACCAAGGGAACTGCCACCTTTGCTACAATCAGGGAGCTGGGTGATCAGGAGACTGTTGTCCCAGCTGTGGGTTCCAGGATCATACCATTTGAACTACACTGGGAATCAGGAGGTTTCCCACTCCCTGCCCCAGAACCCCTGATGTAATTTACATCAACAAAACAGGTATCTTATGTGCTACCTGTACTTCCCCACTTAGCTCAGTTCTGATTTCAGATCTTAATCCAAGCATATCTAATTGGTGGAATCAAAATCCCATTGAAAACCTATAGAACCACTCTGAGAAACAAATACTGAGGGAGGGAAGGCTACAAAATTGACAGTGAATGCAACAAATAGGAAGCAATGAATTCAAGAAATGATAGGGAAAGAAACCAGTAAAAATTATAGTTGTCTAAAAATATTAATGCATGATGTAAAGAAATTTTAATAACCTGAGGATAAAAATCCAAGAAAATTCTAAGCAAAAGGAACTTAAACCTGTCAGGTTTCTTTCCCTGTTTAGGAGAAATAATAGGTATTAATTAACACCAGAAATAGATGGAAAAATATGTGTTTAACTGTGTGTTTTAAAATTTTAAGGGCTATCATTAGGGGGAAAAAAAAGATGTATAATTTCTAAATCACTAAAAGGAAAAGAAAACACTGATCAACAAAAAGCAGGAAAGGAAGTAAAACAGGAAACATGTCCATTATCACAATGAATATTAATGAATGAAATTATCCTATTAGTAGATAGTGGCTCTCAGATTGGATTAAAAATTGAGTTACAAATTTTTTTGAGAGATACCCCTAAAGAAAGCAATATATAAAGATTGAAATAAAGGAATGGAAAATACATAACAAGCAAATGCTGACCACAACAACAAACAAAAACAGGGGTATTAAAATTAGTGATAATAGAATTCTTGACACCAAAACTACAATCTGCCAAAGAAGATAATAATGTTAAACTTAATTTAACCAAGATAACAGCTTCTAAATACATTAAGAAATACAAGTATAGCCTGGCCAGTGTGGCTCAGTGGTTGAGTGTCTACCTATGAAGCAGGAGGTCACAGTTCGATTCCCAGTCAGGGCATATGCCTGGGTTGTGGACTTGATTGCCAGTAGGGACCATACAGAAGGTAGCTGATCAGTGGTTCTCTCTCATCATTGGTGTTTCTATCTCTCTCTCCCTCTCTCTTCCCCCTCCAAAATCAATAAAAAATATATTTAACAAAAGAGAAAAAGAAATTCAATTATACACTGTTAAAGTCACAGTTATTGTGGTAAATATTAAAAATAAAAAAGAATAATGAGGATTTGAATAACACAGTTAACACATTTTATCAAATAAATATACAAGTTGGGGCAAAATTAGGTTTATAGTTGTGAGTACACAAAACAGTTTATTGTTTTATTATTTTTTAATATGTTTTTATTGATTTTAGACAAAGAGGAAGGGAGAGGGAGAGAGAGAAAGAAACATTGATGCATCAACATCAATTGGCTGCTACCTGCATTCCCCATTGCTGGGGATTGAGCCCACAACCCAGGCATATGCCCTGACCAGGAATCGAATCAGGGACCTCTTAGTAAATCAGGTCGATGCTCAACCACTGAGCCACACCAGCCAGACTATTGTTGTATTATTATTAATTATTGTATTATTTTCCATACAAACTTCTGTAAATCTACTTTTTCCACAACCTGTATTTAAAAATTTTTCCCAGAACCTTATTCCCAATTCACTAGAAAACAAACAAACAAAAAAAGACTATTCAAACACCTAAGAAATATTTTGGAAAAAATTGAACATTTATTAAGCCCAAAGAAAAAATATACATATTTTTTTCCTTTGGGCTTAATAAATGTTCAATTTTTTCCAAATATATATACATATGTGTGTGTGTGTATATATATATATATATATATATATATATATACACACACACACATATATATATATATATATATATATATATATATATATCCCCTCAAAGGGTACACTCATACAGATCATTTTCTCTAATTATACTATCATAAAATAATGAGCCAAAAAGTATCGAGTTGGAATTGGAAAAACAAAGAAACAGGAGAAGCAAGTTCCCAGAAAGCAAAATATAAATGTCTTTAAACTTTAGAAAAGATGTTTACCTCAATCAAATTTATAGACATGAAAATTTTAAAACAATAAGATAACTTTGTGGAGAAAGACTAAAAGTTTGATAATGTACAGCATGATGAAACAGGATTCATATACACTATTAGTGTTAATGAAAATTGAGGCAATTTTTTTACAATTTAGCAATACCTAACAAATTTTTGTTAACTACATGCCCTTTGACTTAGTGATTTCACTTAAAGGAATATTATGCAGATAATATTTTCTACATGTGCACAAATGTGTGTGTCCAAGGAAATTTTATTGCAGCCAGTGTTTATAGTAGGGAAAATATGAAAACTCACTAAATGTCCATCAATAGAGGACCAATTACTTATAGCTCTAAAAATAGAGATTCAGATATGAAACAGTCTTTAATATGTTGTAGAAAGTAAATTGTATAGAACAATTGCATAAAATGCTACATTTTGTGAGAAATAGAACATGCATTTCAGAGATATCCTTGTGTCATTTAAAGTGTGTTCTTTTAAATGATTGTCCCCACAAGTTGAAGTGAGCACCCTAGGGTTTCAAAGTATGTAGAAGCTTGCTTTTTCTGTATATCAAATTATCTTTTTGGCTTTTGTTCTATTCTTTTTTTTGTTATTGCTCTTTTTATTATAGTTATTAAAAATTTTCAGAAAATAACCTTTTTGGGTTAAAGAATAAAATAAAACCAAAGTCACCTTGGCCAGTGTGGCTCAGTTGGTTGGGCGTTATCTCATGCACTGAAAGGTTGTGAATTCAATTCTTGGTCAGGGCGCATTCCTGGGTTGCAGGCTCAATCTTCCTGTAGGAGGCTTGCAGGAGGCAGCCAATGTTTCACTCTCACATCAGTGTTTCTCTCTATCTCCCTTTCCCTTCTTCTTTCTCTAAAAAATCAATTTAAAAATCTTTTAAAAAATAAAACCAAAGTCTTAGGTCACATATAAATGAATTTGACAAAAATACTATATGTCAAAATCTATGAGATGTGGCTAAAAGTGTACTGGGAGGAAATTATATATCTTTAATATATTTATTAGAAAATGAAGATTAGAAATTAATGAATGAGGCTTTTAATTCAGGAAGCTAGAAAATACCAGAATAAAATGAAATAAAATAAAGTAATTCATAAATATAACAGTAATTTTTAAAGAAATTAAAAAATGAACAGTTGTCCAGTAAAAGCAAAAATTCACTCTTTATAAAGATAATTTTCTAAGAAAAATCTAAGAGCTCAACTATTAAATGTTTTTGAACTAGTCAAAATGTGCACCACTTCAGCATTCAAAAATAATTAACATTTCCTCATTACATTAATAAACTATTGAAAATAGTTTTAGAAAAGTATACTATTTATTCAAGCAATAAAAACTATAAAACACCAGGAAATAAAAGTATACTATTCAAGCAATAAAAAGTATAAAACCACAGTGAAATTAGGAATAAAAAAGTCTAAGAAATGGAGAGATGTGCTTTTAATGATTTCTGAAACTTAATAGTAAAAATATGCAAACTTATTTGAATTAATTCACAAATTTACTAAATTCCCAATGAAAAATCTTAATGAGAGTACTCAATAAACCAAACAAGATGAATTTGTATCTTAGGAAGGCATTCATTATCCCAAATTTTAAAAACTACTCTACTATACTTTCTAATACTTTCATAAAGTTTGACACATTTTGCTCATAAAAATTTAAAAGTTTTATACAATAAAAGCCATAATAAGGTCAAAAGACAAGCATACAGGGAGAATATATTTTCAACATATTTAACAAATTTTGAAAGAAGTTCTATAAATTTAATAAGAAAAAGACAACATGATAGGAAATAAAATCAAAGTATATAAATAGAGAATTTATAATGACAAATGGCCAAATAACATAAGAAAAGATGAAATTAACTTGTAATTAGGGAAATAAAATTAAAATGATGAGATATTTTTTGCCAATGAGATTGACTTAAAATTTTAAACCAATAATATCAAGGATTTATTAGTATTCAAGGAAATGTACACTCTACTGTTAGCAAAAGTATAACTTGGAGGAGGTAGTTTGGCAGTATCTCTCTTATTTCTGAATGCAGAAATTCTTGGTCAGGGCGCATTCCAGGGTTGCAGGCTCAGTCTTCCTGTAGGAGGCTTGTACTACAGACACAACTTACTGTAAAGCACACATAGTGGCATGAATGATATGTGTACAAGAGGCTGCCATTGCTTTATTGTTTGTAGTAACCCAACTTTGGAAAGTAACTAAATGCCGAATGATAGCGAAAACTAAATCATGATACTTTTATACTGTGGGTGTAGTATCTACATGAGACTACCTACAATGATACTACCTACATTATAGATTAAGGTATATAGAGAGTAAGGTAGGTCTGTTCTGGCATGAAATAATCCAGAGGCAGACAGTTAATTAAATAAAATAAGGCATAAAACAATATTTATGTTATGACCCACTGCTATTATAAAAAGCAACAAATTAAATATATATACAGAAGCATAAAAAGGAAGCTTTAAAAAATAGACACCTAGATGGAGGTGGATGTTGAAATGGTGGTGGAATAGTTGAAAAGTGGTGTTCAAGTTTAACTCTGTGCATGTTTGTACAATTTGAAACTTTTCATTGAGATATCGGACTTGCTTTATGAAAATGATGAGTTAGATTGTTTTGATGATTAAAAACAACTAAAAATGCTGGATAAAACTTTTAAAAGCTCCATAAAAGTATTGAAGAGATGACAATATATAACAAAATTATTAAGCTAATATCTATGGGGAAAAGAACATTGAGAATGTGAGCACACAGACTATGTTTACCTCAAGGCATTTCAGGGAAACTTAAATTTGGGGACTTTCAGCTACAAGAAAGGAATGATAAAAAATCACAGCCCAGGACCCCATCTGAAATGGTGAATATAAATTGAGATCTTCCCAATTTACGGTGAAACCCAAATGGCTACATCATCAAGGTGAAGGTTATCAGAAATAAACCTTTCTTTCTCTCCCCACTCTCAAGGTTTTACAAGAAAAGTTGCCTTGGCTTGAGCAGAAAAGTGGCAAAGTTGTCTGTAAGAAGTGAAAAATACAATAAAAAATTTAAAACTTAAGAGATTTAACAGCCAATTAGATACAGTAGAAAGGAGAATCATTGGGGCATATTTGAAGCTCAGAAATGTAATGGTGTTTTATATTCACAATTTTGTATTCATGTTTAAAAAAAGAGACAATAAAGTTATAGATGCTTCAGTCTCCACAAAGTCTGTATCTGGCTTTGATTGGAATAATTTGAAATATAAGTTTTATAAAAATAAAAAAGAAAAGAAAACCTGTAAATTGGGAAATAGGCTAGTGGAATTTGTAGAATGCATCCCAAAGAAAAAGAAGAACAGAGAAATAAGTTAAGAAATATTAAGATGGAGTGAATTAGAAGATTTAACATATGTTGACTGGACTTTCAAAGAAAGATACAACAGAGAGTAAAGGATATTCTCTGTTGTATCCACATCAACAAATAATTTCACAACAGAAGTAGTGAAAGCCACAAGATAGAATAACAAATGATATAATTTAAAATACTAAAGGAAACGAATTTCCAACCTGGAATTCTATATACAACAAAAATGTTCTTCAATAATGAAGATGAAATAGACATATTAAAACAAAATAATAAAAGCAAGACCCAAGAGATTTCCCACCAGTATCCTTGCACTAAAAGAAATAATAAAGTGCCCTAGCCGGTTTGGCTCAGTGGCTAGAGTGTCAGCCTTCAGACCAAAGGGTCCCGGGTTCGATTCTGGTCAAGGGCACGTACCTTGGTTGCAGGCTCCTCCCCTACCCAGGCCCTGGTCGGGCTTGTGCAGGAAGCAACCAGTTGATATATTTCTCTCACATTGATATTTCACTCTGTCTTTCCCTCTCTCTTCCACTCTCTCTAAAAATCAATTGAAAAATATCCTCAGGTGAGGATTAAAAAACAACAACAAAAAAAAACCCAGTAAACAAACAAACAAAAATAATAAAGCTTGTTGAGCCCAGATAGTAGGTCTGATGTTCAAGAAGAACAAGGGAAGTATTAAATTTGTGGGATAAAGCTAAATGAATATTGACTGTGTAAAGCAACAACAACAACTTATAGTGGAGTTTAAAAATATAGAAATAACCCTGGCTGGTGTAACTCAGTTGGTTGAGCATCAGCCCATGCACCAAAGGGTGCTGGTTTGATTCCTTGTAAGGGCACATGCCCAGTTGTGGGCTCGATCCCCATTGTGGGGTGTGCAGGAGGCAGCCAATCAATGTTTCCCTCTCACACTGATGTTTCTCTCCCTTTCTCTAAAAATCAATAAACTATTATTAAAAATATCTTATATATATATATATATATATATATATATATATATATATATATATATATAACACTACAACAGTAGTATATATTAGAAAAGAGTTAATGGGGATACAGTATTCTAGATTCTTGTATTGCATAAGATGGAGATACAGTAATTAACTTTAGATGTCAGTACTTTTAAGAGTGCATGTGTAGCTTCTGTGGTAACCAAAGAATAAAAGAATATATAGCTTCCAGACTAGTAAGGGTAGGGGTGGGAAGATGGGGAGAAGAAAAATAGAAAAAGTATGGAACACGTGAGTCAAATAGAAAAGAAAATGTCAAATTTAATCTAAATATTACTATATCAGCACTTACATTTGTACCAAAAATCAATGGCTTAAAACAAAACATCTCCCCTTTTTCCCCCTCTCCCCAGTCTCCAGGTCAGCTGGTGGTTCTTCTGCTCTCAGCCAGTTTCCTCATGCATCTATAGTCACCTGTGGTTTGGGTAGGCACCACTGCTGATCTAGCCTAGCTCTATCATTTGTTTGGGGGTTGGCTGACTATATGCTGGCCTAAGAAGGCCCTTAATTGAGAAAACTTGTCTCTGCTCACATGGTCTGTAATAGTCCAGAAATCTCTGCTCCACATGATTTGTTTTTATGGCAGAGGCAAAGTCTGGAGAGCGAGTGGAAACATGTAAGACCTCTGGAGGCCTAGGTTAAGAACTGATACGCTGTTCTTTTCCACATTCTATTGGTCAAAGCAGTCAGAGCAAATGTAAGGGACTTGGAGGTAGACTTTACCTAACTGCAGAATCACATTGTAAAGGGCGTGGATTCAAGGAAGCTATTAATTAGGACCATCAGTATAACCAATCCACCTCAATGATAAATGCACATGTACTAGATGTACTGGTTAAAAGCCAGAGATCGTGAGACTGAATAAAAAGTGAAGTTCAATTTTATGTTATTACAGGAGACACGTCTGAAACATAAGGTTATATAAAGTTTGAAAGTAAAAAAGTGGGGGAAAATAGACAACACCAATACTAACCAGCATAAATACAGAAATAAACTGTTGTTGAAGACTAAATAGACTAATGTTAAAAGCAAAAATAGAAATATAAAGAGGACCATTTCAAAATAATAGGTTCAGTTCACCGGGAATATAATGATAAATCTGCTAATTTAATTTGTATGCATCCATCAGCATAGCCTTAAAAACTTCTAAGCCAAAAGTTGACAACACTGCAAATTTGAGAAGTTTTCATATACCTCTGCGCAATTAATAGAAAAAAAATGAAATAGTTTAACAACATGATTTACAATTTGACTTAATGGACATTTAGAGAATATTGCCCCGAACAACTGTAGATTGTACATTATTTTCAAGCTTACATGGAATATTTATAAAAATTAACCAAATACTGTTCGTAAAGCAAATGTCAACAGATTCAAATTAAGGAACACTTCTAAATAACCCACAGGTTAAAGACAGTTTCATAATGGAAATTTGAAACTACTTTGAAATGAAATATAATAAAAATACAACATTTCAAAACTTGTGGGATCAAGTTACCATGGTACTAAATGGGAACATTTTAGCCCTGAAATGAATATAATAGGAAAGAATAAAGCCTGAAAATGAATAAGCTAAACATTGTATCTAAAGAATTTAGAGAACAGCAAAATAATTCTGAAGAGTTAAAGAAATAATGACATTAAAAACAGAATTAATGAAAAGTTGGTCATTTGAAAAGACTAATAAAAGTGATATAAAATGTATGTTTACATTGCTTTTGTAATTAAAAATTAATAAAGAAAATAAATGCAGATAAAGACCTTTTTTCTTTATAAAAGTCAGAGTATTATACTATCTAAATATCCAATAATTTTCATTAAAATTATTAAATTTTAAAAATATGTTTAGAGAGAGAGGGAGAGGGAGAGAGAAAGAGATAAACATCTATGCGAGAGAGAAACATTCATTGGTTGCCTCCAGTATGTGCCCCTACTGGGAATTGAACCTGCAACCTGGGTATGTGCCCTAACTGGGAATCGAATCTGTGACCCTTCTGTGCACGGGACGATGCTCCAACCAACTGAGCCACATAGGCCAGGGCAAAATTATTAATTTTTAATGACATGGAAAAAATGTATTGTGTAACACTAAGTGAAAAACAGTGTACAGAATTGGATGTTTAGTATGATTTTAACTTTTTACAAAAATTTTTAGAAAAGGCCTAAAGAGAAATATGTCAAATGTGAACAATGTTATAGATTTATATAGAGATTTATGTGCTATAGTTTATGAGTGATTTAGCTTAAAATAGTTTAATTTCTTTATACTATTCAAAAATTTGTATTCCTTACAATTTCTCAAATGATTGCTTTTCACCTTTAAATTGGAAAATGGAACAAATTTTAAAAGAAATGTTTTTCTTCTGCCCCTAGTCCTAAGTTCACAGTAAAGTAGTAATACCACTTCATATATAGACACTCGAAGTGGTGGAAACCAGAAGCACTCTGGATTAGGCTTATGGGTCTGTAAGTGATACTATGAGCACAGTTTATGTTCTTCATCTTAATCAAATGAGGCTCCTCTCTCATTATTTACCTCCTATTGAGATCTGGCACTGATATGCTAACAGTTGGAAGTTTTTGTTTTGATTTTCTCTGAACTTAAACCAGTATCCAATTCCATGTTCTAGCTATTTATAATACTACTGAGCTGCCTAGTGGGATTTATGAGGTATTTGTGTGCCTTATAAGAGGGTAACTAACATGTTTTATGGAATATAAAGACTTCGAAAGTTTGGTCTACCACATCTTTAATTGGGTTGTTTTGTGCTCTGTGATTACTGAATTTTTGTATTGATTTTTTTTAATGTTGAGTCTTTTTCACTTTAGAAATGCTTGAGACATGTTTATATTGATGATTGGTAGTTATGAAACAAGAATTTGTGTTGAATAGCTTAATTAGTAGAAAGATTGGAGCACTGAAATGAGCTCAAGGAAATAATTAACTCAAACTCATAAAACATTCAAAAGAATATATGTTCCCCACTGAAACAAAATAAAAAATGGACATTTGTTAATCTGTTAAGTGACTCTGTATCTCTCTACTGTCTTTCTGTAGGAAGAAGCAATTCCGCTATCTGCAAGAAACGAAGGGGAAAAAACATGGTATTGTTAATGAAGAAAATAATGATAGCAAAAGATTTGTAGGAGAAAATACAAATCGTGCTATGCTAAATTATACCACAAGAGACTTTTATAATGAAAAGCTAGAGGTAAAACTACCATTGATTTTTGGAATCTAGTGTCTGGGTATATCCCACATGGCTTAGGACTTGGAGGTTGTACATTTCTCCCTCAAATAGTCAAGATAACCTTTTAGTGTTGTTACTGTCTGGAATGTTAGCCAGCCTTAAATATACAGAGATGAGGAAAGTAGGCACCATGGCATTAGGAAGAAGTAGAGCCTATAGTTCCAATATCTTCATTTCTGCAGAAAAAGAATCTTCAAAAGAAATCTGAATGGTGACAAGAGAATATTTGACTTTGGATGATGGTCACACAGTACAATATCAGATCTTATAACATAGAGACCTACACCTGAAACCTATATGTTCATATTGACCAATGTTGCCCCAATAAATTTAATAGACAAACAAAAAAAGAAATAAATCTGTATCAAAAATCTAGACCAAAGTAGGACCAAAGGTCCTACTTAAAAGAAAAGGGATATAGATTTTGCTGTGAATACTTAACTAGCCCATGCCAGACTGGCAGGGGACACATTTCTGTTCCCTTTGCTTGAGTCCTTGGTGTTTTAATTCACTTCTTTTAATCTTCTACACGATTAACTTCTGTATTCTGTGTGTGTGTGTGTGTGTGTGTGTGTGTGGTTAGATAATCATATATTTTACATAGTGGTCCCCCTGATACTTCAAGTAACCCCCCCCCCCCCCCCCGCCGGCCCGTACATAGCAATTACAATATATTTTTTTCCTCCAGTGAATTCTCCCTGGCCACTCCCACCCCCCAGCACATGCCCTCACCCCCCTAGTGTTGTGTCCATTGGAAAAGGTTCAATCAAAGAACTTCTATATTCTTAATCATATAATACTAGAGGCCCAGTGCATGATTTAATCATGCACCTGGTGCACCAGCTGGCTGGCTGTCCGCTGGTGCCCCAGGCCTTCCAAAAGCCTCCGGCGCGGCGGAGGCTTTCGAAAGGCCTTGTGCCGGAGCAGACAGACAGCCAGCTCCCCCGCTTTGGCTTTTGATCGCGGGGGAGCTGGCTAGCTGTCTGTCCGCTGGTGCCCCAGGCCTTCCGAAAGCCATGGCACAGCGTCCTGCTGGCCCAATCAGCTACCCCGGCCACCCTGAGTCCCGCCCTCTGCGCCTCCTGCTGGCCCAATCGTGGGCGTAGCGGAGTGATGGTAATTTACATATTACCATTTTATTATGTAGGATAATTTTCACCTGTTCTGTTTCCACTGTAACTACAAAGGCAAAATGTCCAGAGGTTTATTGGGAGGGGGAATGAAGTGTTAGGGTGCTGCATGGACTACAACGAAGAAAAGCATGCAGTTTCTGCCTTGATGGAGCTCATAAAAAAGCTGAGGAAACAAGTCATCTAATTAACAATAGAATGTTAGATTGATTCTACAAGAGATTTTGAGGGAACTAATGGGCAAAAGAATAAGACAAAAAGATCAGGTAACATTGAGCACCTATGACTTATGTGCAAGGCACTATATATAAAATTAGATACAGATACATCATTTAGATCTAAATCTAGATATACTAGTAGATATAGAATAAGTGTCATAGATATATAAAATTTGAAGTGAAATAGGCAAGTAGTTTTCAAATGTGTGTGTTTTTTAACAGCTATGGGACTCTATTCAAAACATATTGTAGCTAAAAAACCACTATGTCAAAACAAAGCAAGACAGCAGAGCTGCTGTTGTTGCAGAGGGAAAGTAAGGGGTTCCAAGCTTCATTTGATTGGATCTCCTATTCTTTTCCTTTCCCTGCATTTCACCCCAATCCTCAAGCATCTCTTTGGAACCCATAGGGCTCTGTGGATCATAGCTTGAAAATCACCTGAAAACTCAATGTATTTAACAATCCTATCTAATAAAAGAGTGATATGAAAATGGACTGTCACTCCAACACACAAGATGGCCGCCCCCATGTGGACACAGATGGCTGCCACAAGATGGCCGGCAGTGGGGGGCAGTTGTGGGTGATCAGGCCTAGAAGAGAGGGCAGTTGGGAGGGACCAGGCCTGCAAGGGAGGGCAGTTGGGGGCGATCAGGCCTGCAGAGGAGGGCAGCAGGGGAGGGTAGTTGGGGGCAACCAGGCCTTCAGGGGAGGGCAGTTAGGGGTGACCAGGCCAGCAGGGGAGGGCAGTTAGGGGCATTCGGGCCGGTAGAGGAGCAGTTAGGGGGTAATCAGGCTGACAGGCAGAAGCATTTGGGGCAATCAGGCAGGCAGGCAGGAGAGTGGTTGGGAGCCAGCAGTCCTGGACTGTGAGAGGGATGTCCGACTGCCCGGTTAGGCCCGATCCTTGTGGGTCCCAAATTGGAGAGGGTGCAGGCTATACTGACGGACATGTGCACCGGGCCTCTAGTATTTTTATAGCATCTTAAAAGATGTTCAGATTTTACTTTCAATTCTTCTAGTGCAAGAAAGGTCACTGCTTCATGATGTAACTGTATATCACTGAACAACTCTAACTATGAAGAAATTCTTACCCAAATTAAGCTGATAACTTTCATTTAATGATTCTAGTACTGCTTTGTGTCAAAAAGAGAACAAGTCCCTTTCTTAAGAAAACTCTTCAAATACTTAGTCAGCTAATCTTCTGTCTCATTTTAATTCTGTCTACATTTATACTTTTGCTCATTCAAAAATCATGTTGAGCACCTATCACATGTAATACTTGGGCTGTAAGAAGTTCCTGTGTTAGCCTCATGGATCTTACATTCTAATAGAGGAGATGGACATACACAAGGATAATAACAAATCAGTATATCAAGAGAGTGCAGGAGGGATGGCTGACCCAGGTCAAAGAAGGCTTTCTAAAGAAGGAGCTTCCTGGTGTCAGTCTTACAGGGTAAAGCAACTACATACCAAAGGGAAGGCAATGCTGGCAGAGAGAACAGTGGGGATAAAAGGCATAGACGTATAAGGAGGTGAGGAAAGGGCCAGGCACTAGAAGCAGTTTAGTGCTGTTGGAGCCCAGAGACTGAGGAAGACGTTAAAAGATGAGCCTGAAAGGTGGTGGGAGGGCTACAGGAAAGAGACTGATGAGGGGTTTCCTGATTTTGTCAGAAAAGGAAAATGAAAGCCAAGCTGTCAGGATTATGAGTCCTTCTCTTCCTGAAAGCAGTTGTTTTAATGAGTCAAAAATTAATACAATTTCTAAAAAAGACATTTAGAAAAATATGAAAGCTGCATTCAAAACAAGGACAGTTTCATAGAGAAATCTACCAACTCTTTAAGAAGCAGACAATTCCAGTGATTTTTAGATTGTTCAAAAGCACTGAGAAATAACATCTTTACATTTTTTCAAGGTTGCCAGGATAACACTGATTTCAAATGTTATGTCAGGATTGCACAGAAAAAGAAAAGCCAGACCAGATACCTAAGAATATTAATGTTACAAAAGTCCTTTTAAAATGTTATCAATCAAAATATAGCAGAACATTAAATGAATAACAAACACTATAGCCAAGTGCAATTTATTCTAGCAAATTAATAGATCTAAAGTGAAAAATTGTGATGATTTCTATAGGTATTGAAAAGGCATTTCACATAACTGAACACCCATTTTAAGTTTTCTTTAAATAGAGTAGAATAACTAGAAATTGGATAGTAAAAATCATGCATGATGTGGAAGCTCTAGGAACATTCGCATTAGTGGAGGCAGAATTCTGACTGAGAGGGCCTCCACAATTCCTACCCCCTGGTATTCACACTCTGGGACTATCTCCTCCACTGAGTGCAGGTAAAACCTCTGACTTGCTTCTAAGGGTAAGGGAATTGTGCAGATATAATTAAGATATTTGAGTTAGTAAAAATAGATGATCCTGGATGAGCCTGACCTAATCAGGCAATCGTTTAAAAAGGGATTCAAGATTTCCCTGAGAGAGTCTCCTATAGGCCTTAAAGTAATAAGCTCCCATATTTTGAGAAGGTCACATGGAAAAGAACTGCGAGAAGCTTCTAGAGAGCAGCTGCCTGCTGACAGCCCACAAGAAAATGAGACTTCAGTCCAACAACTGCAAGGAAATGAATTCTGCCACAGCTACTTGAGCTTAGAAGAGGACTCCAAGCTTCAGAAAAAGAAGCCTGGCCAACACCTTGTGATGTCCTGAGCAGGCCTCAAGCTCAGCCATGCCTGGACTGACACATGGAAACTTGTGAGATAATAGATGTGTGTTGTTTTAAGCCAGTTTGAGGTGATCTGTGCACAGCAATAAACACCAATGCTTTACTGAAGTCAGAATCAAGACAAGCGTGTCCAATATCACCATTATTATTTATCAAAGCAAATAATACAGTTAGACCAGAGAAAGAAATCATTGGTAACTTAACAGGAAGAGAGTGAATTTATTATTTTCAAATATTATTGAATACCCGGGAATCCCAAGAGAATTAATTGAGAAACTATAAAAAACTGTTAGAAGATTCAGTAATGGAGCAGGAATCAACAGCTTCCATATATATAAATAACAACGAAAAAGTAAATATATTGGAGGAAAGACACACAGTAACAGCACAAAAAGATAAAATACCTAGTAAGAAACTAACTAATAAATATGCAAGTAGTTTTCAAATGTGTGTGTTTTTTAACAGCTATGGGACTCTATTCAAAACATATTGTAGCTGAAAAACCACTATGTCAAAACAAAGCAAGACAGCAGAGCTGCTGTTGTTGCAGAGGGAAAGTAAGGGGTTCCAAGCTTCATTTGATTGCATCTCCTATTCTTTTCCTTTCCCTGCATTTCACCCCAATCCTCAAGCATCTCTTTGGAACCCATAGGGCTCTGTGGATCATAGCTTGAAAATCACCTGAAAACTCAATGTATTTAACAATCCTATCTAATAAAAGAGTGATATGAAAATGGACTGTCACTCCAACACACAAGATGGCCGCCCCCATGTGGACACAGATGGCTGCCACAAGATGGCCGGCAGTGGGGGGCAGTTGTGGGTGATCAGGCCAGTAGGGGAGGGTAGTTGGGAGGGACCAGGCCTGCAAGGGAGGGCAGTTGGGGGCGATCAGACCTGCAGGGGAGGGCAGTTAGGGGTGACTGGGCTGGCAAAGGAGGGCAGTTGGTGGTCAGGCTGGCAGGGGAGGGCAGTTGGGGGGGGGGGGCCCTGATTCTACCACTGATAGATCTTACTTTAGTCCCTTAATCACTCTCTCTTGACTCACAACCCAACATTCCTTCATGTATACCATATATTCTCCCTCTCCACTTCTTGAAAAAATTTTAAATCTCTGTAGCACAAAGTGCTCACTCTCTCTTCTCTACATACCGGGGGAGTTCATTGAAATGAGTTTCTCACAAATGAGGGTAGGCAGACGCTTTCATTGTACATATGACATGCACAATTATACATATGACATGCATAATTCTGTCGGTTTGTAATTGCCCATCCATTCTCCTGATTCATTCTAAAAAAAGACTTATGATGGATGTCGAATCAGAGAGCTAAAAGGGACTCTAGAATCCAATCCTGTCCTTAGACAGATGAGGCCAACTGGAAACAGGACCGACCACATGGTAAGTTACTGACAGAGCTGCTTCCAGAACTCAGACCCCTTATTCCTGACCTTGGACTCACAGTGTATCATGCCGCTCTCCGAAGTCTGCTTGGCCACCTAGTCACTAGGTCCTAGGCAAAAGGGCTTTCTTCTCAGAACACTGGTTGTATCTGCTGTCTCATCTCATTCAGCACTTACTGTTTCATCTTTTTAAGTTAGCTTTTCGTATGTTTAGGCCATCTCTCCAACTAGACTGCAGTTCCTTCGAGGACTAGATTAGGGATTTCTCTAGGCAAATAGTAGTAGATGATGTCTGATCCTGATCAAGTTTCTCAACTTGTATTGACCTTAGTTTCCTATTTATAAAATGGAGATACGGATTAAATCCCAATACAATATCATTATAGTTAAACTCGCTCTACAACAAATCCCACCGCTGGCCTACTTTTCACCTCTAACCATCTTCATGACAACATTTTAGTTCAATAAAATAATATAAACAATATTGTATATAATTCATCTCATCAGGATTGGACTTATAGAATTGGACTTGCTTTATGAACCACACAGGGATATTGTGGGATGGAAAACAAGTACACGAAAGCATTTGAGAATGGGAAGAGCATTATTCATAGAGCAACGACAGCTCCTTACCGGGCATGGCGAGAGAGGTATTGCTGACGTGCTTAGCAGGATCATTCTGGATGGGCAGAGGGCGTGTGCTGGCAGGCACCAGACGAGTTTTAGAGTGCACTACATGGAGATGCAGAGTAACTGGCTTAGAGGAGAGAAGAGATGAAGTGAAAATGCTTTCAAACACAGTCACTAGGTTATTACAACAGATACATTTCTATATCAACATGTTTGTGAAGAAGAAATGGAAAAAACTATAGCAGAAAATTTTAAAGCACCAAAAATTGCACTATGCCAATTATGAAAAGTTTGTTTCTGTTTGTATTATGTATAAATTATTTAACAAGCTACATCATTTAAAACTTCTTTAAACTTTTGTTATACCTAAATTACTATCACATTTTTTCACCTTACTACCAGAACTTTATCTTTTTAAAAAATATATGTTTTTATTGATTTTTAGAGAGAGAGGAAGGGAGAGGGATAGAGTGATAGAAACATCAATGAGAGAGGAGTATCATTGATCAGCTGCCTCCTGCACGCCCCCTACTGGGGATCGAGCCCACAACCAGGGCATGTGCCCTGACTGGAAATTAAACCAGCAACCTCTTGGTTCCTGGGTCAATGCTCAACTGCTGAGCCACATCAACTGGGCTATCTTTTTTTTTTTTTTTTTAATTCAAAATCATGTTGTAAGATACTCAGAAATCTGCAAGAGAGGCATTCACTAAATATGCTCTGTGTCTTGGACTTGTATAGATGCATTGCTCGTTGTGAAATAGTGTGCATTTCAGTTATTAATCTATGGTGATTCACACTTGTCTTTCTTCCTGGTGGGTAGTCCCTGTGTAGCCCAGATTTACTGAGTGTTAAAAGAGAGCAGCTAAATGCTGTTCTCATCAACAAGCTAACTTAGTGTAGGCGACTAAGTCCCGTCTATACTTCAGAGTTAGAGATACCAGGTTCATCGGAGAAGTTGCCAGCTGAAACCATTTTTTGTTTATTGCCCATCAAAATCTTTACATATTTTATGATAGGTCAACCAATGGCCTGTTGTTTTTAGCCTATGAACTAAATCAAATCAAGTTGACCCCTGAATGGTGAGTGATTATTTAGAAAACTCATGTCGTAAGAAAATTTCCAAAATGTGCTTCTATTAGGGAAAGTTAGTGACAATTGAGATTCATCATTAACTTACATTAATTAATCAAGACTATAAAATATATTTTTCCTAACTGCTATCGGTCAGTTGGTTGGGCATTGTCCCCAGCACCAAGAGGTCACTGGTTCAATTCCTGGTCAGGGCACATGCCCTGGTTTCGGGCTCGGTGTCCAGAATGGGGCATGCAGGAGGCATGATGATGTGTCTCTCTCATCAATGTTTCTTTCTCCCTTCCTCTCTAAAATCAATTTTAAAAAAAAAGTAAAATATATTTTGTTTTAAAAGTTGTAAAAATATGGAAAAGGAAGAGAAATAGAAAAAAAGAGGTAAAAACACTCATGGTCTCACAACACAAAAACTATCTTAATGACACTTTCATATATTTTCTTCCAATAGTTTTCTATATATTTTTCTAACTTTTTAATGAAAATTTCAAACGTACAGCAAGGTTGAAAGAATTTACAATAAACAACCATCTACCCAAACCTATAGTCTACTATTAACATTGTACTTGCTTTGTCACATATCTATGCATCTACCCATCATCTGTCCATCAAAATCCACCTTATATTTTAAATTTATTTCAATGTAATTGCAGACATTAGCATGCTTCTCTCTAAGTAATTCAGCATGCATATCATTAAAGTTCAGTGTTTTATATAGTTTCTTCTTTTGAGGTAAAATTTATATACAATGAAATACAAGTCTTAGGTGTATAATTGCTAAGTTTTGACAAATACATACACTCTTATAACCCAACCTCTATCAAAATTTCATTTTGCATTTTTTCTATGTAACATAATATATTTTCTTTCTTATTATAAATCTTTGTGAGTGTAATTTTTTTAATCACCCGAGGATATTTTTTCCATTGATTTCTCGAGAGAGTGGAAGGGAGGAAGGAGGGGGAGATAGAAAAATATCAACATGAGAGAGATACATCCATTAGTTGCCTCCCCCACTGGCACCTACCCAGGCTGAGGAACCTGCAACCAAAGTAGGTGCCCTTGACTGGGAATCAAACTGGCAGCCCTTCAGTCTGAGGGCCAGTGCTCTAACCATTGAGAAAAAACGGCCAGGGCTGTAAGTGTAATTTTAATGGCAATATCTTTTGATATTTTAAATTTAACATTTTGAGTTGGAGGTTTCAGTAGATGTTTTTCAATTAGTTAAACCTATTGTCTCATTGACATCTCTTTCCTTCTTTATTGATATGAATTGATCCCCGTATTATTCTGATTATCTGGCCTATTTCATTGATTTTTTCATATATATTATGACACTTTCCATCATCATGCCTTTATACTCGCCCAAAATATCAATATCCAAAATTAATGTTGAATTCCTGCATTAAACAAAATGGCTTTGTTTCAGCCTCTGGGATGAAACTGGGACCCAGTGCCCAAATATCCTTGGGTCCAAAGCTTCTACTGCTGTGTTTTGAAGATTTTTCAATTGTAGACTGCCAGACCCAGAAGTTGAGAAAAAGCACTGTTTCTTTCCTTCTTTCCTTCTTTCTTTCTTTCCTTCTTTCTTTCTTTCTTCCTTCTTTCTTTCTTCTTCCTTCCTTCCTTCCTTCCTTCCTTCCTTCCTTCCTTCCTTCCTTCCTTCCTTCCTTCCTTCTTTCTTTCTTTTCCTTCCTTCCTTCCTTCCTTCCTTCCTTCCTTCCTTCCTTCCTTCCTTCCTTCCTTCCTTCCTTCCTCCCTCCCTCCCTCCCTCCCTCCCTCCCTCTCCTCCTCCTCCTCCTCCTCCTCCTCCTCCTCCTCCTCCTCCTCCTCCTCTTCCTCCTCCTCCTCCTTCTTCTTGTGTGTGTGCCGCCCCTTTCTTTTTTTAAACTTTATTATTTACGCTATATTTTCCCCTGCCTTTGCCCTGCCCCACGTAGCCCCAGCTTCTACTCAGCCCTCCCCTTCCCTCTGGCCATCACCACACTGCTGTCTGTGTCCATGGGTTATGCATATGTGTTCTTTGGCTAATCCCTTCACCTTCTTTCATCCAGTCCCCCTCACTTCCCCTCTGACAGCTGTCAGTCTGTTCCATGTATCCATGCCTCTGTTCATATTTTGTTCATCAGTTTATTTTGTTCATTAGATTCCACATATAAGTGAGATAATATGGTATTTGTCTTTGACTGACTTATTACTGTTTCTTTCAAAGGCCAACTTATGGATTCCAGACTTGTATATATTTCCTCTTCTTCCTTGTACACTTTTTAAAATATATATATATTTATTGATTTCAGAGAGGGAGGAAGAGGCAGAGAGAGATAGAAATATCAAAGATGAGAGAGAATCATTGATCAGCTGCCTCCTGTACTCCCCCCACTGGGGATCAAGACTGCAACTCCCACAGAGTTGTCCAACGGAGGTAGGAGTGGGGTGGGAAGTAGGGAGCTCCCAATTGCTGACTTTTCTGAAGCACAGCTCTGTGTCCGGACTGTCCAGGAAAGTATTACTGCTGTCAGGTAGTGCTGCCCTGACAGGTGTTACTGTCTAGGAAAGTATTCAAGTTTCTCTGGTTCATTGTTGCTTTGGCTTTTGGATTAATTATGATTCAGTGCAGATTTTTCTTTTTTTAACAGGAAACAAAGGAAAAAAAGAAATTCTGCAAAATTTACATAGAGGACCTTGTGAAGGAAGCCACAGAAATCAACATGAAAAAAGAGGCTTTGCAGAAGCTTTGGCCACAGATGTTCATCGAGCTTGTTAGGGATGCAGTCTTGGAAACTCGCAACAAAAATTCCTATATGAAGCTTTGCCTACAGCAGATAGCTGACCAAAAATAGAAATGGCTTTATAGTTACAATTGATTTTAGCAGATTTTTGTTCTTGAAGGTCGAAAACATGTAGTTCAAACAAGTTAAGAAAACAACAACACTATCCTACAAACTAGGATGCATCACTATTCTCATAGTTCAAGTCAGGACGGAAAGAAGGAATGGAGAGAAAGGTGAGTTTCCTGTACGCGGTGACCAGACCACCGTGGGGAGCTGAGCAGGTGGAGCCAGCTCGGCTGGAGTGTTACTCAGGTTCAGCATGAGTTGATTCTACCATCTTTCAGCCGATAATTTCCAATTATTTGCCTTCCTGTTTTATGTCATGATTTCAAAGCCAAAAATATGTTCTTTTGTATAAGTTTATTATTAAACTTATTAATAAATTAGTAAACAAAGTATGTTCGCCTCATTATTCCAGTCAGAATTGTCATTTTCTTTATAGTTCCCCTTTTGCTGAGTCAGAGCCTTCTCTTCACTCAGGTGGGAAGAGGCCCTCATCTAGGTGTATCCCCTCGGGACACCACAGGAGATCCGAGGGCCACTGGGGGCAGGAAATATGAAAATGAGTCAAAACCAGCAGGAAGAAAATGCTTTGTTTTAAGGGACCCTTCGTGAATGTAAAATGCAGTTTCAATTCGGCTTCTCTGAAAGGTGTTTCCTTCTACTGTTAGCTATTCTTGGGCTCTTTTTTCTGGCAGGCTGTGTACCTGTAACTCAAGCACTAGGGATTTATGGGTGAATGGTTCCAATTTCATTTAAAGATCAAACGGGAAAACGGGTGGTAAGCTGGGGTTTGTCCATGTTCGTGCCACTCAGGAGGCTGGTTGGAGTGCATTCCCACTTTAGAAGATGATCTCACAGGTCAGTAAATGGACTTCTCCAATTTGCTCAGATTGCGCCTAGCAGCTGTTAACTGGCAGCAGGCCCACCAAGATGTGGAACAAGAATGAGAGGGGACAACAAAGTCAAACCAAAATGCTGGGAGGAAACGGGCGAGCTGCCGCCGCAGCGCTCAGGCCCCACATCCCTAAGAGCCCTTGGTCCTCCGCCCCCAGAAAGGAGTGCTCGGGTTTAGGAGGTCAGCATCCTGTTTCAGAATGTGGCTGCTTCTTTTAAATGTTTTTTTAAATTGATTTCAGAGAGAGAGGAAGGAAGGGGGAGAGATAGGAACATTGATTCGAGAGAACATTGATCGGCTGCCTCCTGCACGCCCACAACCGGGGATCGGGCCTACACCCGGCCTATGCGTCCTCTTGGTGTACAGGTCGATACTCAACCACTGAGCCACACAGGCCAGGCCAGACATGGCTTTTTAAGTCACACTGTCCTGGGTTTGTATCTTGACACTTGACCTACCATCTTGAGAGTTTGCAACCAATCTGAACCTGTTTCCTCATAATAGTGCCCACCTCATAATATTGTGGTGAGGATCACATGAGATAGAATGCATTTAAAGCAGTTAGTATAATGCCTGGCACACAGTGAACAGCCAACAAATGGAGCTATTATTATTCTAGCTACAAGTTGAACCACAGAACTGGTGCCCCAGGACAGGAAAAGCTACTGGCGTTTCTTGATGACCCTCCAGTCTCTAAACTGAAACATATGGACCTCTCCTCTGGCTGGTAAAGGGTGCTCTCCTGGGTTTCTATCTTTTTTGACATAGAAATGAGGTCCCACCTTGAGAGCGATGTTGAGCGAGAATAAGAATACCATGCTTGTGGGCTTCTAGTGAACAGGAAAGGTAAGAACTCGTGACTGCTCAGCAGTGTGGGGACTGCTGCTGGCCCTGGGGCTGGCCGATGAACGGACTGGCTGCTTAATAAATAATCTCTCTCGCTTCCTTAATGCTGCCTCTCCTCCCGCAGCCCTCTCATCCCTCAGGCTAAAGGGACTTGACCCTCACATGTGCATGCATTCTGGGCCCTCCCCAGTTATTCTGGGAATTTAAGGAACCCTAAGTCAGCGCTCAATGACTCGGCAGCAAGCCCACACGCACTGCTGGCTCTACCTAGACCCTCTGCTTCAGGCCTAGTAATAGGGAGTCTATCATGCTCCTGAAACCAAATCTCCTTATGCCCCAGCTTTAGTCACTTGGTCTTTCATCCCTTTGTACCTGAGCTCCCTCTTGTCTTCCCCCTCTGCCCCAAACTCATTGATGTCTACTTCTTGAATCCTTATTTTGCCTGCTTCTAAACTCCCAATGTCTGCGTCGTCCTATCTAGTTCCTCTCCCCTTCAGCTCAGCTTCCTCCCGACCCATTTTGTTGGAGCTCCTCAGGTAATCTCCAGGTGAGAGGACACGGAGCAGGAGTCTGCTGGGCCTGGAATCCAGGGAGGCTCCTAGGCAGGCAGTGGTGACGCCTAGAATGTGGGCTTTCCCCGCGCCTTCAGGAAGGGCAGAGATGCACACCCCGTGGTCTGAGGCCGCCCAGGCCAGGCTGTGCCGAAGGCCTGCTTTTCTCCAAAAGGATTCTCAAGCAGACACAGAATCTTGTGTTTGCCTCAGAAGCAGAAATGCCGGTCCCCTCGTGTTCTGGTGCAGCAGCTGGGTGGTTGAGTGTGCTGCTCGATCGCGGGTGGCTGCTAAGTGCTGTGGGAACAGGGAGCTGCCGCTGAGTCTGAGGGCGGTGCTGGGCAGCTCCACTGCCTGAGCCTCACGCCACTGCCAGTCTTGCCTGTGAGACAGTGAGCCTTCCCCAGCTCCTGATCTGTTCCTGACCGGGCAGGAGATACACTGTGGTTCATACTCTCCTTCAGGGAGTAATAATCGTAACAACAGCTAAGAGTTCCTGAGCAGTGACAAGCATCATTTAAAGCTTTTCACATGCATTATCTCATGTAATCTCCTACCACTGTGATCTCTGTATGATAGATAATCCCCATTTGAACATTAGAAAACGAAGGCACAGAGAATTAAAAATCTCACCTCAGGGTATTTCAGCCAATAAATAGTAAATTGAACCTGCATTCATAACCATTGCCAGTCTTAAGGACCTGGCATTTGGGTAAAATAAAGAATAAAAAGGAAGGGAGGGAGGGAGAGACAAAAAAACAAGGGAAAAAAGAACCTGGCTATTTAGCAAGGCAAAATGAAAAATAGAATACAGAGACTGCTCGGGAAATATTAGGTCTAGATTATGAAGAACAAAGGTTGGTTTTCATGGCCTGCTTTGATGGGTCAGCTGGAGATGGAATGGTGACTATTGCCAACAAGTCCAGAGCCAAGTTTGAAACTCGATCACAGCAGCTGTGGTTAACCGGTATTGATGGAATACTTATCTCTGACCCTGATTTTCTACTTATGTTTATGTTTTCTGGGCTCACTGTATGTGTCTTTTGTTGCAAACTACCTTGAATCCTTTGTGGAAAGAGGATCAGGATAAATAAATGAGCTAAAGTACACCCAAAGTTCCAAAGCATAAATGACTCCTACATTTCTTGGGCAATGGGACAGTTTCAGTTTCTCTGCAGGAGACAATGAAACTATTAATTCCTTACACCAGTCTCTCTAAGCTTGAGTTGTCAGAGAGTTGACTTCTCTTTGTTTACCTTGAAATATTTCAACATGCAGAAATGCATATAGAATAATATCCCAAATAAATACCCTATATCTACCACCGAGCATAAGAGATATTAATATTTTTCCACATTTGCTTCAGATTTTTTAAAATAAAACATTGTAAATAGAGATGGAGTTCCTAGGTACCTCTTTCCCTCCCTAGAGGTAACCACTATCCTGACTTCAATACTTAATATTCATTCATGTTTTCATACCATTCTATTTATGCATACATGCATAGGGAGTTTATTGAATTGAGATTTTACATTTTCAAGTTTAGTATAAATGGTATCATGCAATGTATATTTTTCTGCATCATTTTTTTCACTCAATATTCTGTTGCTGAGTATCTCTACTCAGAAACAATTGATGGGGGTAACTCTGCTCTTTTCATTTTTACTGCTGTTTCATATTCAGTGGTATGGGTGATACACTATCTATATGTCAATTTGCCTGTTGGTGACTTCTGATGTATAACTACTACAGACAATACTGCTTTGAATGTACAGGACTTATTTGCATGTAGTTTGGGGGAGGTACACAGTTAGTGGTGGAATTGGTAGGCCATCTGCACACACTCGCCTGGGTTAAATATTGTCAGCTTGTTTACACTCCCACAGCAGAGAATACAAGTTCCGGTCGTTCCACATACTCACTGACAATTAGATTTTCATTTTTATTGTCTGATGCTTAATATGACCGTGTGTGTGTGTGTGTGTGTGTGTGTGTGTGTGTGTGGAGCATGGCTTTTGTGCAGATTGTTCAAAGAGTTTTATTAAAGACTAGGGGCCCAATGCATGAATTTGTGCACTTTGAAAGGAACTGTGGGCCTCGAGACAGCGGTGGGCACAGGGGCGGGTCTCAGCCCATCCTCCACACCCCCTCCTGGCCCCTCTTGCTGCGGCCCCCAGGTCGCCTGTCTGCCAGCAGCCTTGCTCTTGGTGCCGGCCCTGCTCACACCCGCAATCGGGACTAGTGCCGGGCACCAGCAGCGGTGTGAGCGGGCCAGAGCCGGCAGCAGGTGCGAGTGCAGGGCGGACCGCAGCACGCCGGAGCAAAGAATTTTCAGTAACCACCAGTGGCTCGCCCTGGTTACAGCGACTGGTGCCCAGCCTTGGTCTGGCGCCCCTGCTCACCTGCTCCACCATCCCACCAAGGCCGACGCCCACCACGTTCCGCACTCTGCTGCCTGCACACCTGCCATGTTCCGCATGCGCCCCCTGGTGGTCAGCACCTGTCATAGCTACCAGTTGTTCGGTTTTTCTGCCGTTTGGTCTATTTGCATATTAGCCTTTTATTATATAGGAAGGCATTGCTATACAGTGAAATGCACATAAATGTATAACTGATTAATTTTAGAATATAATCAACACCCCGATTAAGATATGAAACATTTTGATCACTTCAGAAAAGGTATCCTAGTCAGTCCTTGTCCCTCCCCTATGAGCAACTTTAGTTTTTGTTGGAACAACTCAGCAAACTAAAATTCCAGTTTATTGTTGGACAACATTGTTTTACACATAAACCAAACAGGAATAAACAATAGAAATAAACAGCAACTTCAGACAGAAAAGGGAAAAAATAAAAATCTTTTATCTTTGGCCTTTATAACCATCTTCCAGAAAACTACTTATTGTACAGCTAAATACACAAAGTTACTGGAAAACGCGAATAAGATTGTTTTGTTGTTTTGCTTTTTTTACAAGGGTTTTTCCTCCTTTAAGATTATAATAAACATGGTCACACCACGAGTGAAAGCAGAAGTAGGACAGAACATGCCCTAGACGCTGGATTAGTCATCCCAAGATCATTAAAGATGGCTGACCCCAACAATATGTACAAAAACAGAAGATGTAAATTAAAAATGTAAACAAATTTCCCCTTTTAAAGTGCTTTTAAGGAAAACAATCAGGGCCTTGGAAGTTTGGGTTCTTTTTTCCTTCCCTGTTGAAATTCTGAGATGGGAAGTGGAGAGTGAATAGGTCACGGTGCTTTTTTTTAATTTTTTATTTTTATGTTTAACTTTTCCTTTTTCGCTGTTAGTCATCCTCAGAGGTCCTCTGCTTCTTGGGGTCGGCATCGCCGCCCTCATCACCTTCGGCTGCCTGTTTGCAGTCCTAGTAGCTTCCTCAGCTCCTGCCTTACCCACCCCTCACCATCCTCCTCCTCCTCTACCTGTGTCCGCCTCCTGCTCCCCATTGTCCGCTCATCTCTCTTCTATGCTCTGCCTCCTCCACAGCTTCCTTCTTCTCCTTAAAGTCCTGGTGGTGATCCCGGGGCTGGTGCCAGGCTGCGTCTGACTGGGTGGAGCACGCAGTGACCCAACGCAGCAAACTATTTACACTAACGAGAAAGCTGCGGACAAGGAACAATGCCAAGATGGATGTTCAGAGCAGCCAGTGGGGGAGCAACTATTTCTCTAATTCCTTTTGCCGTTAATTAAATTAGTCTATTCTGGAACTTCCTGTAAGTGGAACAATAACGTGTGTACTTTTCTGTATTGGGCTTCATTTACCCAACATAATGTTTTTGAGAATCACCCATACTTTTTCATGCTTAAGTAATTGATTATTTTTTTATTGAATAGTATGAAATATCAAAATTTGTTTAACCATTCCAATGGGTTGTTTCTAACTTGGGGCTATTATAAAGAGACATTTTCATGCAGTGGAACTGCTGGGTCATAGAATAGTTTTATCTATGGAAGGAACTGTCATACGTTTTGTAAGTGGTTGTTTAATTTTACACTCCCTTCAGCAATGTAAGGAGAGTTTCAACCGCTCCACATATTTGCCAGCATTTATTTTTGAGATCTTTTTATTTTTAGCTATTCCAGTGGGCTTTTTCAGCCATCTCATTGTTGCTTTAATTTTATTTTTTCTGATGTCTAATGATGTTGATCACATTTTTATGTGCTTTTGGATCATTTTTATATCTTCTTTTGTGAATCAAATACTCAGATCTGTTGCCTGTTTCTTTTAACTTGAATTGTCTGTCTTTTTATTATTGTTTTTTATGAGTTATGTATACGTTCTAGGTACATGCTTTTGTTTTGAATTATGATAGTTTGTTGACGTAAGAAACATTCAAACCTGTGAAGAATTTTTGTGTTTATTTGAGCCAAACTGTCGACAAATGCCGGGAAGCAGAATGTTAACAATGGGTTGAGATGATGCTCCGGAGAATGGCATTTTGCACCTTGTTTTATGCATTTCAACCAAAAGAGGAGACATAGGTGGTTACAGGAAATCCATTGGTGAGAGATCTGGGAGGCGGGAGAGAGCAAAGTGGTCTTGGATAAAAAGTAAGATGATGGACACATGCTTCTTTTACTTAGGTGGGTGCAGGGTAGTTAACAGTCAACAATGAACTCAATAACACTGAGGGGATTTGTGGGCTCTGCAGAGCGGTGCCTGTGCTTTGAGGGGTCCGGAAAAAGAAAAATTACTTTGACATTGCAATCATATGTTATAACTAGAGGTGCACGAAATTCATGCACAGGTGTGTGTGTGGGGTGTCCCTCAGCCCAGCCTGCACCCTCTCCAATCTGGGACCCCTCGATGGATGTCTGACTGCCCGTTTAGGCCTGATCCTAGTAGGATCGGGCCTAAACGGGCAGTCGGACATCCCTCTCACAATCCAGGACTACTGGCTCCCAACCGCTCACCTGCCTGATTGCCCCTAACTGCTTCTGCCTGCCAGCCTGATCACCCCTAACCACTTTCCTGCCAGCCTGATCGACGCCTAACTGCTCCCCTGCAAGCCCGATTGCCTTAACTGCCCTCCCCTGCCAGCCTGGTCACCCATAACTGCCCTCCCCTGCCAGCCTGGTTGCCCCCAACTGCTCTCCCCTGCAAGCCTGGGTCCCCCCCAACTCTCCTCCCCTGCAGGCCTGGTCCCCCCCAACTGTACTCCCGTGCAGGCCTGGTCTCCCCCAACTGCCGGCCTGGTCCCTCCCAACTGCCCTCCCCTGCAGGCTTGGTCACCCCTAACTGCCCTCTTCTGCTGGCCTGATTGCCCACAACTGCCCTCCCCTGAAGGCCATCTTGTAGCAGCCATCTTGTGTCCACATGGGGGTGGCCATCTTGTGTGTTGGAGTGATGGTCAATTTGCATATTACTCTTTTATTAAATAGGATATGTTAGCATAGATGCAAAAAGACAATAAGCTCAGTTAAGGTAAAGATTGACGTTTTTCAGGGAAGATAACCAGCCAAGGGCTTGACTGCTTTTTAAGAAGTTTTCATTTCAGACCATCCTTTGTGGTTCCTTTAGGTCTCTGAGTTTGCAAAGCCACCGCACAGGCCTTCCCTGAGCTGTCAGGTCAGCATGTGGCCCCTTTTTGTCCACAAGTTTAATTCATCAATTTATTTTTGATGGCAGTGCTTCATAATGTTCTCTTTACAATGGTTTACCTGCCCCACGTTTGCAAAGATATTCTTCTCTGTTTTCTTCTAGAAACTTTATAGTTTTAGTAATTATATTCAGGACTCGGGTCCTTTATGAATTGATTTTTGTGAATACTGTAAAGTAGGGGACAAAGTGTGCTTTGTTTTTCTGGGAACCCAGCTGTTCCAGCACAATTTAGTTCAGAGTCCCTTTGCCCCATTGAATGGCCTAGGCAACTTTCTTGAAAATCCCTGGACTCAGACATGTGGGTCTCTTTCTAGACTTAGTATTCTGTTCCATTTTTCTGTTTTTACATGAATACCATACTGTCATGATAACTGCTACTCTGAAACAAGTCTTGAAATTAAGTAATATAACTCCTTCAGCTTTGTCCTTCTTTTACAAAATTGTTTTAGCTAGTCTAGGTCTTTGCATTTCCATGTACACTTTATGATCAGGCTGCCAATTTCTATAAAGAAAAATATTTTTGTATTTCATTATTTTCTGCTTTATGCATTTAAGAGCATGTTTTAGGTGCTTACAAATTAAAAAGTCATGCCCTAGCCAGTTTTTCTCAATGGTTAGAGCATCAGCCAATAAACTGAAGGGTCGTGAGATAATACCAGTCAAGGACACAGACCTCTTACCTCAGTTGCAGGCTCTATTCCTGGCTTGGTCGAAGTGCATGCAGGAGGCAACCAATCAATGTGTCTCTCTCACATGGGTGTTTCTCTCTGTCTCTCCCCCACCCTTCCACTCTCTCTAAAAATCAATGGGGAAAAAATATCCTTGCGTGAGGATTAACAAAAAGCAAACAAATTAAAAACTTGACATATTTTAGATGATGTTTTTGACATCATGAGATGACTTTTATTTCTAGAAATTATTTTTGCCTTGAAGTAATTTAGTTCAATAAAGCTACACCAGCTTTCTTTTTATTAACATTGGCATGAGATATTACTGTGTGCTTTATGTTGAACCATTCTATGTTCTTATGTTTTAGGTATGCTTCTTTTAAATAGCATACAATTTATATTTCTATCCAATTCACAATTTAGCTTTCTAAAGGTTGAATTTAGTCCTTCTATATTTATTAGAATTATAAAATTAACTGGGTTTAAATTAACCTATTCAATTTGTGATTTCACTTGTCACATGTTTTGTTTTCCTCCTTAATTGCTTCCTTTTGAATCACTGGGAATTTTTCATCCACTCATTTTTCCTATATGGATTTAGGAATATATAAAATGGAGGTTTTGCTATGAGAAATAGATATATCCATAATAGACAATGAAGTTAGAGCTAAGGATAAAACCATCACCAGTTCAATAAAAACCACATTTTATTAGACTTAACAAGGTACAGTTGTACTTCATATTCACATTTTTCTTTTTCACCTATTTATGTCAAATTCTCATTTTACACAATTTCATTTGCCCAGCACATTCACTTTCTCATCTCATTTGCACCGGAATTAGCTAATTTTTTTAGGTTTCTATTATTTGCACTAATATAATAAATTTATAATTTATTCTTAATCTCCAATAAGCCATTTTGGTGAATTGGGGATAAAAACATCATAATAGAAATGACAAATACGTAAACTATGGAAACTCATTTATTCAGCAAATATTTATTTGTGTATGTACTATATGCCAGATACTGTGCTGTGGCAGGAAGTACACAAGCAAGAGTGGCTGCAGCTTCACAGAAGTCATAGTCAAGTGGACAATAGAATGTGAATGGTGAGAAGCTACCTTGGCCCAAAGGGACTATACTAACTGATTCTTGGCAGCAAACAACTGATTGGAACATAGATATTCTTTAAGAATCCTATCTAATAAAAGAGTAATATGCAAATTGACCATCACTCCAACACACAAGATGGCCACCCCCATGTGGTCAAAGCTGGCTGCCCCCATGTGGACACAAGATGGCCACCACAATATGGCCAGCAGGGGAGGGCAGTTGTGAGTGACCAGACCAGCAGGGGAGGGCAGTTGGGAGGGACCAGGCCTGCAGAGGAGGGCAGTTGGGGGCAACCAGGCCTGCAGGGGAGGGCAGTTGGGAGGGACCAGGCCTGAAGGGGAGGGCAGTTGGGGGTGACCAGGCCAGCAGGGGAGGGCAGTTAAGGGTGACCAGGCCTTCAGGGGAGGGCAGTTAGGGGAGACCAGGCCTGCAGGGGAGGGCAGTTGGGGGCTACTGGGCTGGGAGGGGAGGGCAGTTAGGGGAGACCAGGCTGGCAGGGGAGTGGTTAGGGGGTGATCAGGCTGGCAGGCAGAAGGGGTTAAGGGCAATCAGGCAGGCAGGCAGGAGAGCGGTTGGGAGCCAGCAGTCCTGGATTGCTGGACTAACCGATCCCGGGCCTAAACGGGCAGTCAGACATCCCTCAAGGGGTCCCAGATTGGAGAGGGTGCAGGCTGGGCTGAGGGACACTCCCCCCCCGCCAGTGCACGAATTTCGTGCACCCAGTCTCTAGTATAAAAATAAGAGCATGTTCATACTTCTGTGAAAATAATTAATTTTTTTATGTTCCAAATTTGTTGAATATTTATGAAAACAATTTAAAAATTATTTTTGACTTTTCTGAAACCACCAAACTATCTGTAGCCCTCTCATTTAGAGTGCTGGAGTCCACCGGTGTTCTAGCGAAAATGGTTTGAGGAACATAAATATCCCCTCCACCAGGATAGCAGAAATTTAGTTTGGTGGGATTGCCTTCACATCCTAGCTCCAGGATGGGCCTTGATTGACATGAGCTGGTTAACAGAGTCTCATGCCTTTTGCTAGTTATTGTACAGTGAATCAGGTCAACGCCAATTAACATAGACTTTAACATCAGAAATTGGCTCAGTTTGGGCCAATTAGAGAATAGTGCAATTGTTTGTTTGTTTGTTTGTTTGTTTGTTTTGAATGTTTAGGACTAAGAGTGCTCTCTCTCTCTCTCTCTCTCTCTCTCTCTCTCTCTCTCTCTCTCTCCAAGGTGCACAAATGTAAAGTCTGAGCTCCTGCAGCTACTTCAGTACTGTGAAGAAACCACCCACACCCACAGGGGAGAGCTGAGAAATTAAAGAGAAATGGAGAAGGAGAACTAATTGAACCATACATGAAGCCTTCTCTACTGCTGTACTTTCCCCCTGCTGAATGATATCTGGGGAATCAGCAAGGAAGACAAAAAGGCTGTGGTCAGGAATAATTTGAAGGTTTACTTACTCATATGTCTTGTGGTTGATACTAGCTGCTTATTGGGACCTCAGCTGGGGCTATTACCCGGAACACTTACTCAGGACCTCTTGAGGTGGCTGATTGGGCTTCCTCACAGCATGGTGACTAGGTTCCAAGAGCATGCATCCTAGGCTCTATCATATTGTATGGTGTAGCCTCAGAAATCACATAGCATCACTTTCAGATCCTGGATCATGTAGATTCAGCTCTCGATGGGTAGAGTATCAAAGGCACAGTGTCAGCAGAGCATGTGAAATGGGAACTAATATTGCAGCCATTTTGAAACTATTTGTGACACATACCATGCTAATTTTCTATTCCCTAAGGCCTTGGGCATTTTGCAACATTTTTTTCTACTTTTTAATCTGGCTAAGCTATACTCGGTCTCCTGTGGGCAAGGTATCCTTATCAATGATTGCACAGGCCCCTGTCTTCCTTTCTTAGAATTTACTTGTAATTTAACTGCCCATCTCCTCCATAGGTCTGTAGGGCCCTGACTATATCTGAACTTGTCTTCATTGCTCTCTCTCCAGCATATTTAGGAAAACAACTGGATGGGTAATGAAGCTTTATCTAGGCGTTTGTGCAGTAAACCAGTTTCACTTAATTTGGATTCTCATTTTAGAAACAGCCCTTGATTTCTGATTTTTAATATCTTTACATCATGTAGGGTACAACAATATAATATCTTTAAATTTGAAAATCATTGGAAACAATGGGATTTTTTTTGGTCAATCCTCACCCCAGGATATTTTTTCCATTGATTCCTAGAGAGAGTGGAAGGAAGGGAGAAAGGGAGAGAGAGAGAGAGAGAGAGAGAGAGAGAGAGAGAGAGAGAGAGAAACAATATGTGAGAGAGATACATCAAGTAGTTGCCTCCTGTAGGTGCCCAGACCGTGGCCAGGGATCAAACCTGCAACCCAGTTATAGGCCCCTGACAGGAAATCAAACCCATGACCCTGATGCTCCAACCACTGAGCAACATGAGGCAGGGCCTATGGTATTTTTAAAGTCACAATTTTCAATGCAAATGGCTCAACAGCAGTGGTAGAACTTTTGCTCATATATGCATCCTTCCATGCCCACTATTACATATGACTGTCAAGTAAAAAGAAACCAAGAGTGCCCAAAGGATTGATGTCTCCCTATGTTGGGAAAAGCAGGAGGGGGAGTGGTGGATCAGAATGATCCTGGAATATCTTGTCACCAGAAAGCCAGAATTTTTTAATTAAAAAATGTTAGGAGCAATATCAAAAGGCCAAAGGACCCAATTGAAGGGTTTCATTAACCAAGGTGTGATAATTTAAGCACAATATAATATTTTTATTATGCTTATTTGGAGTATGATGAAGCTATGAAAGATCATGGATTCATAATTATTCTCAATAGAGAAAATTGAACATAATGAGTACAGAAATATGGTTGTAGTTCAAAAATGGATAACCAAATATGGGGCTATTACCCAGAACACTTATGGGTTTATTTCTTGTTGATGGATTTTAACAAGTATCTGTTGTTTATACAGCTATTTTGTCTCTCCCACTAAATTATGTTCTTTTTAATATAAATATACTAGAGGCCTGGTGCATGAAATTTGTGCACGGGGGGGGGGGGTTGTCCCTCAACCCAGCCTGCACCCCCTCAAATCTGGAACCCTCAAGGGATGTCCGACTGCCCTCTCACAATCCAGGACTGCTGGCTCCCAACCGCTTGCCTGCCTGCCTGTCTGATTGCCCCTAACTGCTCCCCTGCCAGCCCAATTGCCCCTATCTGCCCTCCCCTGCTGGCCTGGTCCTCCCCAACAGCCCTCCCTGCCAGCCTGATCACCTCTAACTTCCCTCCCCTGCAGGCCTGGTTGCCCCCAACTGCCCTCCCCTGCAGGCCTGGTCCTCACGAACTGCACTCCCCTGCTGGCCTGGTGACCCCTAACTGCTCCCCTGACAGCCTGATTGCCCCTAGCTGCCCTCCCCTGCAAGCCTGGTCGCCCCAAACTGCCCTCCCCTGCAGGCCTGGTCACCCCCAACGGCCCTCCCCTGCTAGTCCAGTCACCCCTAACTGCCCTCCATTGCCAGCCTGGTCACCCCTAACTGCCTTCCTCTGCCGGCTTGGTCACCCCCAACTGCCCTCCCCTGCAGGCCTGGTTGCCCCTAACTGCCCACCCCTGCGGGCCTGGTTGCCCCCAACAGCCCTTTCCTGCAGGCCTTGTCCCCTGCAACTACCCTCCCCTGCAGGCCTGATCCCTCCCAACTGCCCTCCTCTGCCGGCCTGGTCACCCCCAACTACCCTCCCCTGCAGGCCTGGTTGCCCCTAACTGCCCACCCCTGCCAGCCTGGTTGCCCCCAACTGCCTTCCCCTGCAGGCCTGGTTGCCCCCAACAGCCCTCTCCTGCAGGCCTTGTCCCCCACAACTGCCCTTCCCTGCAGGCCTGGTCCTCCCCAGCTGCCCTCCCCTGAAGGCTTGGCTGCCCCCAACTGCCCTCCCCTGCAGGCCTGGTCCCCACAACTGCCCTCCCCTGCAGGCCTGATCCTTCCCAACTGTCCTCCTCTGCCGGCCTGGTCAACCCCAACTGCCCTCCCCTGCAGGCCTGATCCCCCCAACTGCCCTCCACTGTTGGCCTGATTGCCCACAACTGCCCTCCCCTGCCAGCCATATTGTGGTGGCCATCTTGTGTCCACATGGAGGCAGCCATCTTTGACCACGTGGGGGCGGCCATCTTGTGTGTTGGAGTGATGGTCAATTTGCATATTACCTCTTTATTATATAGGATGTGCATATTTATGTCTGAGGGAAATAAAATTATGGAACTAAGTAAACCAATAATGTAGGAAAAAATAGGACACTGCAAGAAGAGGGGGGACTGGTTTGGTTGGTATTGATATTAGCATATAATAATTTAGGTGGAAAGAAGGTTCAACATTTAATCAGGATCAGTGGTCACACAAATTACCAAGCAAAAGTTTAACAAGGTCTCTCAAAAAGAAGAATTAGTAAAATGTTCCAAAGGGGGAGCATCTCATAGGAAATGAAACTACTAGATGTCTCTACTCATTTTAATAAAACACCAATAAGGAAAACATAATTCTTTTAAAAGGTAACAGACCAAGTCAATCCTATCTAATAAAAGAGTAATATGCAAATTGACCCTAACTCTGCTACACCCACAAGCCACGCCCACCAGCCAATCAGGAGCAAATATGCAAATAAATCCAAGCAAGATGGCTGTGGCCACAGAGAGCAGGAGGCAGGCTTGGGTTTTCCCAGCAACAGAGGAAGCCAAGCTTTCCACCTGCCCTTGCCGGCCTAGGCCTCCACTCAATGCTACAAAGTTTCAATTATAGAAGGTAAACAAATCCAAACAGAAATGGCGGCAGCTACGGAGCTGGAAGAACAGGCGGCAAGGGTTGCCCCTGACAATGGAGAAAGCAAAGCTTCTGCAGCCCTGGATGGCCTAGGCCTCCGCTCCAGGCTACAAAGTTTCAATTATAGATATACATAAATTCCAACAGAAATTGCTGCCACCTCAGAGCAAGCAGGAGGCTTGGCTCCACTCCAGGCTACAAAGTTTCAATTGTAGAAGATACGTAAATCCCAGATACCAGGGCCTCTGCTTGGGTACCAGGGGTCGTGGCCAGCCTGCAAACCACCACAGGCCTTTCACCCAGGCCGCCCCACACCCCAAGGGAACCCCCACCCTGATCCGGGATACCATTCAGGGCAAACCAGCTGGCCCCCACCCATGCACCAGGCCTCTATCCTATCTAATAAAAGAGTACTATGCAGATTGACCATCACTCCAACACACAATATAGCTGCCCCATGTGGTCAAAGATCCTGCCCCCATGTGGACACAAGATGGCCAGCACAAGATGGCCAGCAGGGGAGGGCAGTTGGGAGGGACCAGGCCTGCAAGGGAGGGCAGTTGGGGGTGACCAAGCTGGCAGAGGAGGGAAGTTGGGGGTGACCGGGCCTGCAGAGAAGGGCAGTTCGGTGGGACCCAGGCCTGCAGGGGAGAGCAGTTGGGAGGGACCAGGCCTGCAGGGGAGGGCAGTTAGGGGTGACCATGCCTGAAGGGGAGGGCAGTTAGGGGCAAACACGCTGGCAGGGGAGCAGTTAGGAATCAATCAGGCTGGCAGGGGAGAGGTTAGGGGTTGATCAGGCTGGCAGGCAGAAGGGGTTAGGGGCAATCAGGAAGGCAGGCAGGCGAGCAGTTGGGAGCCAGCAGTCCTGGATTGTGAGAGGGATGTCCGACTGCCAGTTAAGGCCCGATCCCACCAGGATCGGGCCTAAACGGGCATTCGGACATCCCTTGAGGGGTCCCAGATTGGAGAGGGTGCAGGATGGCCTAAGGGACACCTCCACCACCGCAGTGCACGAATTTCGTGCACTGGGCCTCTAGTATATTATACTGATAGGAAGTGTGTTTTGTAACTCTGGCTAACTGAGACTTTAAAAGTACTACATCATTTCCTGAAAGACACCAGGTTGTAAAAAAATTAAATTCAAGTGAAAAATTATGTTGCAGTAACATTGAAGTGAATGTAGCCTGATGATGAGTCCTGCCCCAGCCCAAGTGTGTCAGCGAGTCATCTATATCCTGTAGCCTTGCTAGGCTGAGCACATATATTTTCTCTTTGGGGACTAGTACTATTACTCGATCCATGGGAAGAAATAAAAATATAGTACTGAAACCCTAGGAAGATATTAAAAATAAGTATACCAATATCCCCTAGAAGTTTATAACCACCTAAATTACCAAAGAAATAAATAAGTCCATTGTTCTGGGGCTTTAGAATACATCAAATATAAATATTATAATAAGCTTTTTACTCTGCATTTGTGTTAAGTTTTATGATATTTGAAGTGTTCAAACATAACCAGCCATAGTAAATGCATAATTGCATTTTAAATAATTGTAAAGAATTTAATTAAATTATAGTCAGCTTAAATGTCAAGATATTTTGTTTTTAAAATATTTGTTTATTAGTTATATGACTTCAATCATCTGAGGATTAAACAAAATATAAAAAGATATTAAAAATGGTGGCAGAGTACATGGAAGCAACACTGACATGCTCCTGAGACCAAACTAGATTTACAACTAAAATACAGAAAAACCACCCTGAATAATAAACTGAAGACTAGTTGGAGAGAACCCTGATAACCAAGGATGGAAAATGGAGACCACATAGAGACAGGTAGGAAGTATGGAGGCATGAAAGACCTGGCTGGGCTCCCACAAATATCAGCTGAAGTTTGAGAGGGATATCTCAGCTGGGGGGTTCCCCACTGAGAACTCTCCCCAGCCGAGAGAACCAGAATTGAGAAAGGTGCCCACATAGCATCTAACTGTGAAAAGCAGCAGGGTTGTTGTCTGCCAGGAAAAAATGGCTAGAAATGCAGGCCACCTCTTAAAGGGCCAACACACAAAATTTTGTATGCAGCCACTCACCCTGGGCCCCCACAGAGGCGGGGGGGCAGCTTGGACTGGAGATGTGTGAGCAGAAGCCAGGGTTAGTGACTCTAAGATTAAATCTAAGAAGGCAGAACCCCTGTTTCCTGTGCTGAGTCATTCTCTCACCATTCAGAGGACATCTTTCTCTGGGGTATCTACGCTATCTAGGCAGATTTTGCCTGGGAAGGAGGAGGTATTTGCCCAACCCTATTGTAAAACCTCTTACCTCACCCTATGGAGTTTCTGCGGCCCATGAAAAACTGAGAATGAGACACTGAAGGCAGAAGCAATTGCCCCACCCTGTTGGAAAACCTCTTGCCCCACCCTAGGGTCAACAGTCTGAGGCTAATAAAGACAATAAAACCAGACTTTAGGCAGAGATGGGTCTCTGGAGACTTTAAGTCTTTGCCTAATCTAATTTGGGGCACAGAGCTAGAAAAATCAGACCTTGGTGCACATCTTGGTCCTTACCAAAGGCACAAAGCCACAGCAGAGGGAGCTACAAGCTGTGGATTGCAGATAGCTCGAAAAGGGTACTCAGGACCAGTCAGAGACATCACCTAACACTGTCCTGCACTAGAGATTGAGAGGCATAGTAGATCTACCTAATACATAGACACAAACCCGAATAGGAAGCCAAAATGGGAAGCAAAACATAAGTAAATAAATAAATAGAAACAAGTCCCAAACAAAAGAACAAGAGAATTCTCCAGAGGAAGACCTAAATGAAATGGAGATGAGGAATTTATCAGACATAGAATTCAGAGTAATGATGTCAAAGATGCTCAACAGCATGAGAAAAGATATAGTAACTATAAAGAATGACATGGCACTAATAAAGAACATAATGGAAAGAATATGCAGCAGATTAGGGGAAGCTGAGGATCAGATCAGTGAATAAGAAGACAGGGTAGAAAAAAATTAATCAGAAAAGAAAAAAGAAAAAATTAAAAAATAGGAGGACAGCTTAAGGCAGTTGTGGGAAAACATGAAGAGTGAAAATATTTGCACAATAGGTGTGCCAGAAGGGGAAGAAAGTGAGCAAGGAGTAGAGAATGTGTTTGAAGAAATAATGGCAGAAAATTTCTCTAACCCGATGAAGGAAAAATCCACACAGATTCAGGAGGCACAGAGAGTCCCAAATTAGAAGAACCCAAACAGGCCCACACCCAGACACATCAGATTTAAAATGCCAAAAATTAAAGACAAAGAGAGAATCTTAAAGGCAGCAAGAGAAAAGCAATTTGTTACCTACAAAGGAGCCCCCATAAGGCTTTCAGCGGATTTCTCATCAGAAACTCTACAGGCCAGAAGGGAATGGCATGAAGTATTCAAGATAATAAAAAGCAAGGATCTGAAACCAAGATTACTATATCCAGACCAAAAAAAGGCTAAAGGAGTTTGTCACCACCAAACCAGCACTGCAAGAAATGCTAAAGAAATTGCTGTAATGAGAAGAAGAAATGGAGAGAAAGAGAAATATAGGCATAAAGAATTAAAATGGCAAAAAAGAGAAAAGAATTAAAATGGCAATAAATAAGTACCTATTAATAATAACCTTAAATGTAAACGAAAGCCATGAAGTAACAACTGACACCACAGAAATACAAAGGATTGTAAGAAAATCCGTCACAAGGAAGATTTTCCAAATATTCAAAGAACACCTATTCTCCTCAAACTATTCCAAAAAATCCAAGAGGAAGGACTACTTCCAAGCTCTTTTTATGAGGCCAACATTATCCTAATTCCAAAACCAGATAAAGATACTACAAAGAAAGAGAATTATAGGGCAATTTTCCTGATGATCATAGATGCTAAAATCCTTAACAAAATATTAACAAATTGCATCCAGCAATATATTAACAAGATCATAGATCATGACCAAGTGGGGTTTATTTCAGAGATGCAAGCCTGATACAATATTCACAAATCAATAAAGGTGATATATCACATAAATGAATGAGAGATAAAAATCACATGATCATATCAATAGAGGCAGAAAAAAGCATTCAACAAAATCCAACATCATTTTTGATAAAAACTCTCAGCAAAGTGAAAATGGAGGGATATCTCAACATAATGAAGGCCATCCTATATAATAAAAGCCGAATATGCTAAGTGTCTGGTAGACCAGTCAGCCATTTAACCAAAGCGTAATATGCTAATGATATTCTAAGGCTGCTCAACCACTCACTATGATGTGCACTGACTGCCAGGGGGCAGATGCTCCAACTGGTAGGTTAGCTTGCTGCTGGGGTCCAGCCAATTGGGACTGAGCAAGTCTGGCCGGACATGCCCTGGAGCCCTCCTGTGGTCCCTCCCTGGCTGTCCAACCTCCCGTGTCCCTCCATAGCTCTGATCGTGCACCAGTGGGGTCCCTCAGCCTAGCCCAGCCCTCTCGCAATCTAGGACCCCTCAGGGGATGTTGGAGAGCCAGTTTTGGCGCGATGCACTGGTGGATGGATTTGTGCACTGGGCCTCTAGTCCTATATAATAAATAGGTAATATGCAAATTGACCATCATGCCCTCACACAAGATGGCCACCCCCATGTAGTAACAAGATTGCCGCCCCCATGTGGTCATAAGATGGCCGCCACAAGATGGCCAGCCAGGGAGGGCAGTTATGGGTGATCAGGCCAGCAGGGGAGGGCAGTTAGGGGGGACCAGGACTGCAGGTGAGGGCAGTTGGGGGTGACCAGGCCTGCATGGGAGTGCAGTAGGGGGGACCAGGCCAGCAGGGGAAGGCAGTTGGGGGTAACCAGGCTGGCAGGAGAGGGCAGTTGGGGGTGAGCGGGCCAGCAGGGGAGGGCAGTTGGGGGCAACCAGGCCAGCAGGGGAAGGCAGTTGGGGGTGACCAGGTCGGCAGGGGAGGGCAGTTGGGGGTGACCAGGCCAGCAGGGGAGGGCAGTTGGGGGTGATCGGGCCAGCAGTGGAGCAGTTAGGCATCGATCAGGCTGGCAGGGGAGTGGTTAGGGGGTGATCAGCCTGATAGGCAGAAGTGGTTAGGGGCAATCAGGCAGGCAGGCATGTGAGCAGTTGGGAGCCAGCAGTCCCGGATTGTCACAACCCACAGGTTGAGAACCACTGCTGTAGAGCCTAAGACCATCGGAAAACACAGATATTTACATTACGATTCATAACAGTAGCAAAATTACAGTTATGAAGTAGCAACAAAAATAATTTTATGGTTGGGGGTCACCACAACATGAGGAACTGTATTAAAGGGCTGCGGCATTAAAAAGGTTGAGAACCACTGTTAGGGCAAAAAAACTAAGGAGAAAATAAACAAATGGAACTACATTAAAATAAAATGCTTCTGCACATCAAAAGAAACCAACAACAAAATGAAAAGGGAGCCCACTGTGTGGGAGAACATATTTGCCAATGATACATCTGATAAACAGTTAATAACCAAAATATATAAGGAACTCATACAACTTAACAAGAGGAAGACAAACAATCCAATTAAAAATGAGCAAAGCACCTAAATAGACAGTTGTCCAAAGTGGGCATACAGAAGGCCAAGACACAAATGAAAAAAAATGCTCAGAGTCATTGATCATCAGAGAGATGCAAATTAAAATGACAATGAAGCATCACCTCACACCTGTCAGAATGGCTACCATCAACAAATCAACAAACGACAAGTGCTGGTGAGGATGTGGAGAAAAAGGAACCCTCGTGCACTGCTGGTGGGAATGCAGACTGGTGCAGCCACTGTGGAAAACAATATGGAGTTTCCTCAAAAAATTAAATATGGACCAGCTGTTTTACCCAGTGGTCTCACTTCTAGGAATATATCTTAAGAAATTCCAAACCCCAATCAGAAAGAATGTATGCACCCCTATGTTCATAGCAACACAATTTATAATAGCTAAGATCTGGAAACAGCCCAGGTGCCCATCAGTAGATGAGTGGATAAAAAAGTTGTGATAGATTTATACCGTGGAATACAATGCAACAGTAAAAAAGAAGGATCTCTTACCCTTTGACACAATAATGAGAAAGACAAGTATCACATGATCTCACTTATATGTGGAATCTAAGTAACAAAATAAACTGATAAACAAATAGATCCAGAAACAGAAGCATGGAACAGACTGTGGAACTCAGAGGGAAGGTGGAGGTGGGTGGGTGGGTGGGAAGAGATCAACCAAAGAACTTGTCTGTATATATGCATAACCCATGGACACAGACAATAGGGTGGTGGTGGCCTGGGCAGGGGTTATGGTCGGGCTATAAGGGGTCAATGGGAGAAAAAAGGGGACATATGTAATACTTTCAACAATAAAAATTTTAAAAATACAACAATCTATATAATAAAAGCCTAAGCGACCATTACGGTGGAATGACTAGAATGACCGGTTGCTATGATGCACACTGACCACCAGGGGGCAGACACTCAGCGCAGGAACTGCCTCCTGGTGGTCAGTGTGCTCCCACAGGGGGAGCACCACTCAGCCAGAAGCCAGGCTCATGGCTGGCGAGCGCAGCGGTGCTGTGGGAGTCTCTCCTGCCTCTGCAGCAGCGCTAAGGAGCAGCAAGCCAAGCAGTAAGGAGCAGTGAGCAAGCAAGCGGTAGGGAGCGAGGGGTCCCAGACTGTGAGAGGGATGTCCACCTGCTGGCTTAGGCCTGCTCCTCGCGGGGAGCGGGCCTAAGCCGGCAGTTGGACATCCCCCGAGGGGTCCTGGACTGCGAGAGGACGCAAGCTGGGTTGAGAGACCTCCCTCCAGTGCACGAATTTCGTGCACCAGGCCTCTAGTAAAATATAAGTTTCCAGTTCCTGACAGGAAGATTAAGAAACCTGGGCTGTGAGGCCCCTTTCCAAAATCATTTCAAAGGAAATTAGAGACAGGGATTGCAAACCTTTTTTGCACATCAGAATTACCCAGGGAGCTTTAAAATCTATTGATAATCAAGGGCTCTCCTTGGACCAATTATATCCGAATGTCCAGAAATAGAATCTGGGCACTATTATTTTAAAAATATTCCTGAGATCCAACTTATTATCAGCCAGGGTTAAGAAATTGATAGAAAAGGAGAGAAGTCAGAGTCTGCAGAACTAACATAAAAACTTTTAAAAGGCCATGAGGAGATCAAAGACCCTTGTGAACTGTCTGAAGCTCATGGCAGTCTGCGATGGGAAGAATGGGCAGTAGGTACAGCTATGGAGGGAAAAGTTAGCTCTGACGTGTCTTCCACATTGCTTTGGCAAGATTGTATTTATCTACATCACTTCCGTAGGATGGAAATTAGCCAGAGCAGCCCAGATGCCAGGTGTGTGTGTGGGGAAATGGAAGGGATGGGGAGGTGGGGAGAATATCTGGGCTGCTTCAAGACCCTCTCAGGTTGAAAATCTGGTAAGAACACATGTATGACAGGTAACTGGCTGCCCTAAGGCCTTTGCTTCCTCATTCCCTTTCTCTCCACGCCTTCAATGACAGTGGATTGCACACTAAGAAGGTTATGTCCTCTTGGAGAAAAACTGCTTCTTTCCAAGAATTTAAAGAAGATTCTCTGAATGGAGCAATGCCTGGTGTAGCAGCTTGAAATGGAGTTGGTCTCAGGTGCTGTGATGTGTGGTGCTGGCATTCCTAGAGGCCTTCCCCAGCCTTCTACATAAGTGCCCTAAACATCTATACCCACAGACTATGTTCTCTGACCACAGTGCAGTTATGTTAGAAATAAATAACAGAAGAGTAATTGTTGAGGGACAATTCTCCATGCGTCTCTCCTGTTCCTCTCAGTCTTCTAAGCAGAGACATTGTCAGCTTTTATCTGGATTTTTTTTCAAAGATATTTATATAATAAGCAGCCTTGGAAAATAAAAATAGTATCTCTGTCCTTGGCAGGGGGCAGGTTTGCTGTCCAGTAGAAATGAAAATAATGTCTCTCTCTGGGCCAATGATTGAGTGGGTTGGCTTACACCCCCTTATCAAAGATTAGAACTTTCTAATCTCAGGTTCCTTCAACTGGAATTCAAACCCATCCTCCTAGACCTACATATGCATCACTCTTGTGGGACTTGGGAGGCAAGGAGACCCAGTGAGAAAATGAAGTAATTAAATCCTTTGTCTTTAATCAGGAGTACCATGGCTTCTGACAGCATTTTTGAAACTATTACTGGTTGCCTTGTTAGCTTACAAGTAGGATAAAATCCAAGACTTTTCACAGTTCTTGGTAGTAACTTTTTAAAAAACCATAAATCTGAATATACTCTTTAGATTTTAAAAGAACTCATGAAGGTATTATAGAAAATTGAAGAAACTGAAAGTATTTTAACCTAAAATTTATGGGAAGAGTAGTATTTGGAAGGAAATTTATAAATTTAAATCAATTTATCAGGAATCAAGTGAGACTGAAAATTAATGAGCTAAGTGTTTAACTCAAGAAGAAAAAAGGAAAATTAGAGCAAAACTAATTGCATCAGAAAGAAGGAAATATTAACAGCAGAAATAAAGAAAAAAAACAAGAAAAACAATAATAATACAATCTATAATAATAGCACAACAAGCAATAATGAAGATCGGCTAAATTTAAAGCTGGTTGTTTGAAAAGATAAGCAAAATAGTCTTCTGGAAAGACTGGTAACTAAAAGGAGAGATCACATAAAGAAACAAAATACAGGATGATTAAAAAAGAAACAATTGCAGATGCATTAGAAAATTAAAAATAATGACATAATATTGCAAACAAATATAGTCTAATATCTCTGAAATTTTATTTATTTACTAGAGGCCCGGTGCACGAAATTCGTGCACGGAGGGGGGTTGTCCCTCAGCCCAGCCTGTACCCTCGCCAATATGGGACCCCTCGAGGGATGTCCGACTGCCTGTTTAGGCCCGATCCGGGATCGGGCCTAAACGGGCAGTCGGACATCCCTCTCACAATCCAGGACTGCTGGCTCCCAACTGCTTGCCTGCCTGCCTTCCTGATTGCCCCTAACCGCTTCTGCCTGCCAGCCTGATCACCCCTAACCACTCTGCTGCCAGCCTGTTTGCCCCCAACTTCCCTCCTCTGCCGGCCTGGTCACCCCTAACTGCCCTCTTCTGCAGGGTTGATCACCTCCAACTGCCCTCCCTTGCAGGCTTGGTCCCTTTCAACTGCCCTCCCTTGCAGGCCGGGTGCCTCCCAACTGCCCTCTCCTGCTGGCCATCTTGTGGTGGCCATCTTGTGTCCACATGGGGGCAGGATCTTTGACCACATGGGGGCAGCGATATTGTGTGTTGCAGTGATGATCAATCTGCATATTACTCTTTTATTAGATAGGATAGAGGCCTGGTACAGGGGTGGGGGCCAGCTGGTTTGCCCTGAAGGGTGTCCCTGACCAGGGTGGGGTTCCCTTGGGGCATGGGGCAGCCTGAGCGAGGGGCCTGTGGTGGTTTGCAGGCCGGCCACGCCCCCTGGCAACCCAAGGGGAGGCCCTGGTATCTGGAATTTATTTTCCTTCTACAATTGAAACTTTGTAGCCTGGAGCGGAGCCAAGCCTGGGGCTCCCTCCGAGGCCGGCAGCCATTTGTGTTGGGGTTATAATTGAAACTTTGTTGCCTTAAGCGGGTGGGCCCGGCCAGGGTGTGTGGAAAGCTTTGCTTCCCCTGTTGTCAGCGGCAACCCTGGCCTGCTCTCTCAAGCTCCATTCTGCCGCTATTTGTTTGAATTTGTTTACCTTCTATAATTGAAACTTTGTAGCTTGAGTGGAGGCTTAGGCCTGGCCAGGGCAGGCGGAAAGCTTGGCTTCCTCTGTTACCTAGGAAACCTTGCTCTCTGTGGCTGTAGCCATCTTGGTTTGGGTTAATTTGCATGCTCGCTCTGATTGGGTGGTGGGCGTGGCTTGTGGGCGTGGCTTGTGAGTGTGTCAGAGGTATGGTCAATTTGCATATTTGTCTATTATTAGATAGGATTTACTTACATTATTTATTTATTTTTATTCTCACCCAAGGATATGTTTATTGGTTTTAGAGAGCGCGGAAAGGAAAGAGAGAGAAAGAGAGAGAGAAACATTGATGTGAGAGAGAAACATCAATTGGCTGCCTCTCCTACTCACCCCAAATTGGGACAAAACCTGCAACCTAGCTATGTGCCCTGACCAGGAATGGAACCCATTGGGTGCATAGGATGATGTTCTAATCAACTGAGCCATACTGGCCAAGGCCCAACTCATTCTTTAAGCTGCATTACTCTGATAACTAAAACCAAACAAAGACATTATAAGAAAAGCCTGGCCAGTGTTGCCCAGTGGATTGAGTGTTGTCCTATGCACCAGGAGGTTGGTGGTTCAGTTCTGGTCAGAGCACATGACTGGGTTGTGGCCTGGATCCCAAGTAAGAGGTGTGCAGGGCCGTGCAGGAAGCAGCTGATCAATGTTTCTCTCTCATCAATGTCTCTCTCTCTCTCTCTCTCTCCTTTCTTCTCTCTCTAAAATCAATAAAAACATATATATTTTTATAAGGCATTATAAGAAAGAAAATGACAATCCCAAATCCCCCTAAACATGGATATAAAAATTCTTAACTATATTAAGAATTAGTTGAGCAAATCAATACAATTCTAATATATAAAAATCCAGGGGCTGCCATGACTGAAACAACTGGACAGAAGACCAAACAGCAGGCTGCATGGGGCGATGAGGCCGACAGGGGGGTTAGTGAGGGATGAACAAACGACTGAACAGCAGGCTGCATGGGGCGATCAGGCCGGCAGGCAGAGGTGGTTAGGGGTGATCAGGCTGGCAGGGGGGCAGCTAGGGGTGATCAGGCAGGCAGGCAGATGAGCAGTTAGAAGCCAGCAGTATTGGATTGTGAGAAGTACATCCCAGATTGGAGAGGGTGCAGGCTCAGCTGAAGGGGCCCTTCCCCCCATGCACAAATTTTGTGCACTGGGCCTCTAGTGATATATAAAAAGCTAATACATCATGACCAAGAGGATTTCAGCCCAGGAATGTAGGTTTGGTTTAACATTTGAAAAATTAATCAGTGTAATTCACCATATTAAGGACTAGAAGGGAAAAATCAGATGAATATCTGATTACATGCAGAAAGGTTCTGTGCCATTATTCACAGCCTCCCTGTGGCCACACGGGGCATGGGAACATCAGGGGAGAGAATCTGGAACAGCCTTGGAGTGACAAGGGGAGTCACATCCCTCCTGGCACACACCAGGTGGCTCCTGGGTTTTGCTTCTGGGCTGGCTCCAGGGAGGGACAGAGGGGCTTCTCTGCCTGTGCTCAGCACTTCCCAGAAACGCTCTGTGTGCTGGCCCTACCTACTGCCTGTGCCAGCAGAGTGTTAGCCCCATTGTAGGCTACTGGTTTCATCAACTGACCTGAGACAATGGATTTAGGGTTACTGGTGGCCGGGGGCTTCAGCCTCCCCTCTCCCCCATCTGGGACTGATACCCCCCCCCTCCACCACCACCACTGAGAGCCATCCAGCTCTATTCTCTTAAAGATGCTTAAGTGGTCATTTTTGGACTTTGCTATGGTGGATAAATAGTGTTTCCCACTCAAGCAGCCACTCATACTTTAATATTCCCACAGCAACCTCTAACCCAGGGGGCCAGTTCACTGTCCCTCAGACCGTTGGAGGGCCGGACTATAGTTTAAAAAAACTATGAACAAATTCCTATGCACACTGCACATATCTTATTTTGAAGTAAAACAACAAAACGGCAAAAACACCCGCATGTGGCCCGCGGGCCGTAGTTTTGAGGACGCCTGCTCTAACCCAAGGTTTTTGTTAACACAGTTTCTTCAGTGAGGAGAGGAGCTGGCTGTCAAGACTATGGAAAGAGGACTGCTGTTTTGCAAACCTTGGAAGCACTATTTGAATTTTAAACTGTATATGTGTAAGTTTTGTATAAAATAAAATTAAATGTAAAAAGAAAATGTACTAGCATGCTTGCTGCTCCTCCCACTCTAGGCCCAATGAAGGTAGCACCATCCATAATGGGGCTCCTTCCCCTGCTCAGCCTCTGACCCTTCTCAATCCCGCGCTCCTGGCAGGCCCCAGCCTGCCATTCCTGACCTTTCCGCAGGCTCTGTGAACAGGCTTTGGTTTGGGTTTTCTGGCTCTGAACTTCGTGTCTTTCCAGAACGATTCTGAGCTTCAGACCTGGCATCATGCACCTCAGCCTAAGGTGTGTACGCTCCCAATCAAGCCATGCCTCCCTCCCAGGAAAACCCTGCTCACAAGGGAGGGGTTGGACAGCTGTAGTGTGTAGGAGCACATTCATTCAAGGAGGTCCAGACAGCCAGAACCCTGAGAGAAAGCCCTTTGGAATAGTTGGTGCCGCTGACTGAACACATTGCTTCAGGGGATCTGAGTCCTTACCGTCAGCCCTAATCACCTTCAGGGAAGGGCAGTAACCTCTGACCTCTCAATACTTTTCTCTCTGAGAGGAGCAGCAACTTCCTACAGCCATCCCTCTGTGGTGGTTTTCCACCGGCTGGAGATGCGCTGTGCTCCCTCCCGCCCTCCGTCATGAAGAACACCTTTTCTGTGTGTTTCCCCTGCAAACCTTCAGTCTCGGGAGCAGAGTGATCAATCTTGTTGTCAACATTAATAGGCCTCATAAAATTCAAAGTAAAGGTTACCTCTGACAGTTTCCTCACCCATAAAAGGAGCGGGTTAGACCAGGTAATCTCTAAGGGTCTTTCCAATTCTTAGGTCTAGTGACTTTATGGCTTCAGTCAACAATATAAAACAAAACTGGGAAGCAGAAGACTTCCTCTAAAACTTAACACAGGTTCTGGAGAAAGAGCTGACTTGAAAAGCCAAAATGAACTCTGAAATGGAATAGGCTAATGAGAACATGCTTGCAAAATGCATCACCACCCGTGCCTTCCAGTTGGCTCTGGATAATTTCCAGACAGTGGTATCTGACTGATAAGTATCTTTCTTCTTTAATGCACTACGGTTTGTTCTATTTGCCAAAGGTTGGAAGAAAACCGAGCCAAGAGCTAGAGGCCAGAAGTTCTCCACTCCTGCCTTACACTTCCAGGACCTGGGTTTTTATATTTTTCTACTGCATTTCAAGGCAAGTAAGTGTAGTTTTGCTTCTCTGTCCTCTGTCACTGTGAAACACCACATTCCCGTGGGAATAGAGGATGCAGTTACCTTTGCCAAACTTGCTCAAACCTTCCCAGAACCTGAGCATTACGGCAGGAGTTAGCGGAGGTTCAGAACGCAGCCTACACAAGCGCTGCTTGATCCTGGAGTGTGAGCACTCCCCGAAGTGAGAGATACAGAGCTCTCACCTGGAGAAAGTGGAAGCAGTAAAAATTCAAATGAAAAAGCCATAGGCAAGGAAAGCTTGTCTTAAGTTTTCCATAGAATTCAGGACCATTGCTTTTGGAGTCCATGACTTTCAGATGGGAAGGGAAGCCTCCGGGAAGGGTGAGGCGGCTTAGTGAGAACAAGTGTGTGCAGGAGGAGAACTTAGGATAGAAGGCCAGTGGGGCGGGTGCCATGTTGGTTCTGTTCCTAAAATGTGTGTTTTTCCAGTCTTGTCATGCCCTCACACACCTCCACTTGGGCTGGTAAAGTATTGCATTTCTTCATTCAGTTACTGAGTCATCCATTTTTTCACTGCCTCATTTGTTCATTCACTCAAAAACCATTTACCCAGCACCTACCATGTGCCGAGTATTGTCTCAGATACTAGTTCAGGTGGGTGAATAGGACATGGCCCCTGCCCAGCCCAGCTCACAGCCTCGGTTGGGGAGGTGGATGACTACACAGGCAGATGTCCCTCAGCATGGCCCATGCTATTAGGGTGAGCAGATGAGAGGATGGGAGCACAGTAGAGGGGCAGCTAAGCCACCTTGGGGAGGGGACAGTGGGCTTCTCAAAGGAGGGCTTCCCTAAAGGGTCCTGAGGGTGTGGTATTATTTGATGGGTGAAGAGCAGGAGAGGAAAGGGGCAAAGGGCATTCTAGGCTCAGGGGGCAGCTTTCACAATGGCTCAGAGACAAGGAAGAGTATGTGGCGCTTGGCATTTATATCTACAAATGGTTCAGCGTGCTCACCTGATGAACTGGCAACAGACTTCCTGGATGGCTGGGCTGGATCCTCATCTTCACTCAATTATCGACTGAGCGGCTCCTACCAAGAAATTCGCTTGCTTGGGCTGGCACATGAAATTATTTCATTTAGTTTGATTCTTTTTGACTCTGTATTGGGTTCAATGAAATGTTCCCTCTTTAGAAGAAATGTTTGGATTTTTGGACCAGAGAGTAATCTGAAGAAATTGCACAGTAGTGGACAGGACGGCCAGCCTGGTGAGGGGAGTGGAGGGAGGGACCCTCCGGAGACTCTGGCAGCCAGAGGCCTTCTGAATGGCACAGACACCGAGGGGAGGGCAGCAGTAGCAGCAGAGCATCTGCTTGGTGTCAGACACAGGGAAATGCTGCAGACAGGCCACCTCCTCTCCTCACAACACCCCGACGGCGTCCGTGTTACCACACCCGCTTCACAGATGAAGCAGAGGCGTGGCGTTTGTCAAAGCCACTGGCTCTGCGTTACTTTGAGAGGATTGTCATGGTCTTCTCAACTTGAGCAGAGACTAAGTCAGTCACGTTGTGGGGGGAGACAGCATAGCTGGGTCTCTGGCAGCTCAGGAGAGCTCACATGAGCTGGAAAATGTGAGTGGTGGTGCTCATATTTAGAGCAGGAAGGTTAAGAGAGTTGTAGACTTTAGTACATAGCCTCATTCATTCATTTATTCGATTAAAGATTCTGCTAGATAGGCAGTAGCAAAGCAAACCAAAAAGAGACAGATCTTACATTCTAGCAACAAGATAAGTGAGTTTACTCTGTAGTAGGGTAGTGGTGGAAAGCATTAAGGAGAGAAATAAAGGAAGGAAAAGAATACCAAAATGGGATGGTTGCAGTTTTTTATGGAGGGACAAGGAAGGAGCATTTGAGTAACGAACTGAAGAGACTGAAGGAGTGAACTTTGAGGACAGCTGGTGGAAGCATTTCTGGCAGGGGGATAGCAAGTGCTGGCTGTGAGAACCAGCCCAGAGCCCTTGTGGTGGAGCAGAGCGACTGAGGGGCTCAGTGGGGAGAGAAAAGACAGGAGCACTTAGGAGACACTAGACCATGAGAGGCCTTAAAGGACTTCAGTTTCCCCTCAAAGTAGAATCAGAAGGCTTTGGAAGGCTTTGAGCAGAGAGTGACATCATCTGACTTTCATTATAGTAATATTTGACTGATTTCTATATTGGGAGTCCATGATCTGAATGGGGCAAGGGCAAGGCAGTGCAATAATCCAGGTGAAATGGATGGTGGCTTGGGTGGGGTTGAGGGAAGGGAGCAGTGGAGGTGGTGAAAGTGGTCAGATCTCAGTATATTGGGAAGTTGAACCAACAGGAATTGTTGACAGATTGGATATGGAGTGTGAGAAGAGAAGTCAGGGATGACCCCAACGTCCTGGCCTGGGGAACGGGAGGTGCTTTAATGGAGGGGGAATGAAGATTCGAGCAGGTTTGGGAAGGAAAATCAGGGTCTCAAATTTTGACCTGTTAAGCTTGCGGCAGAGATAGGGAGTAACATGAAGATAAGGCAGCTCCACAGAAGCCAAGAGCAGGAGGAAAGTGTGTAATACAGAAAGGTCAGGGAAGATGCGCATGGAGGGCAGGTCATCAGCTTTGGTAAATAAAATGGTTCTGTGGTCAGAGAAGAGGCATACTGTGTGCTCTGTGGATTTTCACCAACGCCCATGCTCCCCTGAATTATGTATGGGGTTCCGTGGGCCAGTTTCTTTTTTCTGTTCTCCTTCCCAGCTCTTTCAGCTCAATGCTGCCATGCCTGTCCACGCCTCCAACGCTGGCTTTGAAGCCTGTTTAATTTAATGGTCACTCCAGGGATCTCTTGGAAACTGGTGGGAGGGTGCCCTGTCTCCTGTACGGTATTTTTATGTTCATTTTTATGAGGCATTTATTTTTCCTGCTAAAAATATCCTGTGCCTTTCTGGAGGTAGGGAGTAGGGAGGTGGAGCGGAAAAATTATTTCAGCATCTCGCTTACAAAGCTGCTCAGTGGACTGGAGCCCTTGCCTACTTCAAGTTTCGGCACCGGCTTTCATGCCCATTTCTGGACGTCCTCACCAGCGTGTTCCAGCCCAGACCCTTCCTGTTTTAATAAAAGGAAAGCATTGCAGTCCCACCCACTCATCTTAGAAATCCCTCAGGACGGACCGGTGAGTTTCCATTTCAGTAGGTGGCACGAAACTGAGTTCACAGAGCACAGAAAGTCCGAACATCTGTTTCTATGGGTCTGCATGATGTCATTTGTCCTAAACCAGCACCATCCCTGGCCCCCTACCATCATACACACATAGGACAGAGCTCTAAATTTGGAGGGGAAACAACAGAAAGGGAATTCCTACTGAGGTGGTGTTCTGTATGTGGAGGGGCCCTCAAGTCTGGCTCCTGTGAATGGACTGATTGAACTAGGTAGACTCGGGGGGGTTAATCTCTGACAGTGTCCCTAAACTCTGTCCTTTGGGAAAAGAAAAGAAAAGTAAACCAGGCTAAGTCATTCCTGTGTGAAATGGGCCTGGGAATTAGGCTTTCCATGGGTCTAAGAGAAATTGAGTCATTCCCATTGCATAGATTCAAGGTTGACTTCAGGGTGGTTGAGTTCATATATCACAGGATATTTGAGAAACTGTCTAATGAAAATTTCACTAGGACCCAGCCTGAGCTGGGGGAACAGCGTACTTCAGAAAGGAAAAGTAAGTAAATACTGTCCTGACTGAGGAGGGTGGCGCATGAAGGGAGGGCGCTGTGGGGAGGTGCCTCTCCACGGCCCAGGAGGAAGGGCTGCTGCCTCCAGGGCGAGGTGTGCCGTGGAGCCTCCACGCTGATGAACTTTGGCTTGGGGAAGGGTGAGAAAGAGACAGTTTGTGAACAATACTTAGCACTTCAAGTTGGCCTGTGTTAGAGCCCAATTCAGTAAGGGCCACTGTGCGGCCCTGGGAGAAGGCGCGGAGGGGCAGAGCATGGCCTTTGTGCTGTTTTGCCAACTTGGAGCTAGAATCTTGATGGCAGCGGCACATGGGGGTCTTCCTGGTAGAAAAACATAGCCACGTCCATGGCTGGAGGAGTGCTTTAAGCTCAGGACTCTTCTCTTTCTCTTTATTTAAAATAAATCTTTATTGTTCAGATTATTACAGATGTTCCTTTTTTCCCTCCATAGCTCCCTTCCACCCAATTCCCCGCCCCCCACCCCATGCCCTTACCCGCCCCCCCACTGTCCTCATCCATAGGTGTAAGATTTTTGTCCAATCTCTCCCGCACCCCTCACACCCGCTTCAACCCGAGAATTGTCAGTCCACTCCCTTTCTATGCCCCTGATTCTATTATATTCACCAGTTTATTTTGTTCATCAGACTTCTTATTCACTTGATTTTTAGATTCACTTGTTGATAGATATGTATTTGTTGTCACTTTGTTGTTCATAATTTTTATCTTTACCTTTTTCTCCTTCTTCCTCTTCTTAAAGAATACCCTTCAGCATTTCATATAATCCTGGTTTGGTGGTGATGAACTCCTTTAGCTTTTTCTTATCTGTGAAGCTCTTTATCTGACCTTCAATTCTGAATGATAGCTTTGTTGGGTAGAGTAATCTTGGTTGTAGGTTCTTGCTATTCATCACTTTGAATATTTCTTGCCACTCCCATCTGGCCTGCATAGTTTCTGTTGAGAAATCAGCTGACAGTCGGATGGGTACTCCCTTGTAGGTAACTAACTGTTTTTCTCTTGCTGCTTTCAAGATTCTCCCTTTGTCTTTTGCCCTTGGCATTTTAATTATGATGTGTCCTGGTGTGGTCCTCTTTGGATTCCTCTTGTTTGGGGTTCTCTGCGCTTCCTGGACTTGTAAGTCTATTTCTTTCACCAGGTAGGGTAAGTTTTCAGTCATTATTTCTTCAAATAGGTTTTCAATATCTTGCTCTCTCTCTTCTTCTGGCACCCCCATAATTTGGATGTTGGTACATTTGAAGTTGTCCCAGAGGCTCCTTACACTATCTTCATATTTTTGGATTCTTTTTTCTTTTTGTTTTTCTGGTTGGGTGGTTTTTGCTTCCTCATATTTCAAATCTTTGATTTGATTCTTGGGATCCTCTAGTCTACTGTTGAATTTCTGTATATTATTCTTTATTTCAGACAGTGTATGCTTAATTTCTGAATGGTCCTTTTCCATTTTTTTTGGCATTCTCATTAAGATTCTTGAAGGTCTCACTAAGTTCCTTGGAGGTCTCACTAAGTTTCTCGAAGGTTTCTAGAAGATTCTTGAGTAACCTTATAACTGTGGTTTTGAACTCTATATATCCAGTAGTTTGCTTTCCTCCATTTCTTTCATTCGTGACATGTTTCCTTGTCTCTGCATTTTGGCTGCTTCCCTGTGTTGATGGAGTGGCTTTGTGTGGTAGGTGTCCTATAGGGTCCAGTGGCTCAGCCTCCCCAATCACCTGAGGTGGACACTCTTGGTGCACCCCTTTGTGGGCTGGGTGCACAGTCTTGTTGTAGTTAAGCCTTGATTGCTCTTGGTATCACTGGGAAGAATTGACCTCCAGGCCAATTGGCTGTGAGGACCCACTGTGTCTATAATGGAAGAACTGCTGTGCTGGAAACACCCTTATGGGGCAGAATTTGCTTCAGGGGGCTTTGGTGCTCACTGAGTCTGCCTCTTGAGTGTGTCACCTATGGATGTGAGGAGTTGAAATCTGGTATCGTCTCACACTGACCACTAGGTACACTAGGTCCTGGATCTCCAAGGAGGTGCAATGTCAGCCACTGCCTGAGGCCCCCCAACAGGAACTACAGTGAGCGAGGTCTGCAGATTTCTCCTCTTTGTTTGGGGTTTGGAAGTTTTGGAGCTCTCTGACCCAGCTGCAGTTTGTTAGGTTAGGCTGTGAAAGGACAGGCCATTCATATGCAAAAGCCGCTGTGCACAGCTTGGGTGGGGTTGTAAATTGGGTAGGGCGGGGTCTCAGGGAATTACCAAGGGTGAGCAAACAGAGATGGTTGCCAGTCAGCCATCTCCACGTCTCTGGGTCTTCGTGTCCCCGTGTCCCATGCCCCCGCGCAATAACAATGATTCCTGCGAGCACCTCTGTGAGAAAGCCACCCCCACTTTCCGACCCAATGCCAGACAGTCCAGTTCTCCCCGTAGGAGTCTGGGTCCCCAGAGTCTTGCCGGAAACTGGAGTTCAGAGCAGTCAGGAGCTTGTATCTCCCTTCTTATTCAAAAAAACAGCGCACCTAGTTGCCATCCCAATTCACGTGCCTCCGTACCTCTGCTCTTCTGCGCCTCTGCACCTCCTACCCAGTCTCAATGCGCTTTTTTCTTTCCTTCTAGTTGTAGAACTTCTACTCAGCCAGCTTTCCCGTGGTCCTGGATGATAGTCGTTTTGTCTTTTAGTTGTAGTTTTGGTGTAGTTGTGAGAGGCAGCACATACAGGTGTATACTTTATGCTGCCATCTTGGTTTCCCTAAGCTCAGGACTCTTAAGAAGATAGCAAAGGATGTTGATAATATTTGGACCTATACTTTTTTCCCCCCAGCATCCAAAATCTTTTTAATAGCAAGGTAGGATTTGGGGGTTGGTTTTTGTTTTGTAGCCACGGCTGGCCCTGGGCCTCAGGTATGCTGACCCTTACCGCCCTTGGATCTTACCTATGTTTGCAGGGCTCGGTGTGCCTTGAGGGTTCACGGGGTCTCCTGAAATGCTTGCACCTCCAGGCCTTTGCGAGGCCCTGAGAGCAGGATGGTCCATGGCACTGGGGGGAGTCCGGGGCCAGCGGGTTGAAGGTGAGGATCTTGCCTCCAGCCTTGAGGCTCTGGTGCCGCTCTTCCCATGAAGTGCAGGCACCCTCAGTTTGGGTGTCTCCTGGACACGCACCTCATCAGTTACAGTCTCTGCAACCACAGCGGCATTGCCCTCCCGGCCAGGAAGCTTCATATTCTCGATCCTCTGGGGAAAGGACAGAGGCGGCGGGTTGGTGCGATTCATGCACAACCTTTTGAAGGTGAATTTGTTTCGTTGGCCAGAAACCTGTACAGCTTGACCAAGGCCTCAGGTAGATTCCCTGGCTCTTGGGAAATTTGCACTGAACCTTTTGATCTTTGTTGTGGCGAATGGCAACTCCCATGATGGTGCCTCTGCTCCACCAGGTCTGGGAAGAATGAACCTATACTTTCGAATGAAAACTTTATATGGTTACTATATGGATAACATAAGTCTAATTATGCTAGAGTTAACATAGGCTCCAGACTGCTTTCCTTAGAGAGGCCTGCTCCCAAGGTTGGCCCTTGGCTGGTGTGTTGGAACTTGTCCAGTAAACAGTCCCCAACACTGATAGGAAATGTTTCCTAAATGATAATTGTAGTTTACTGTGCCTGTATTGAGTGTATGATATTATTGATGCCGAACACCTGCTTTTCTTCTGGGAGTCAAGAATTTTGTAGCACTGGATGCCCTATGACAGACCCCAATAAAAACCTTACACACTGAATTTCCAGTTAGCTTCCCTGTTAGGCAGCACTTCATATATGTTCTTACAACTTCTTGCTGGAGGAATTAAGCTTGTCCTGTGTGGCTCCACCAAGAGAGGGTTCTTGGAAACTTGTGATTCTTCTCCCCACACACCTTTTCCCTGTGCTGACTTTGCTCTGTACCCTTCACTATAAAAAGTCATAGCCATAAATGCAGCCACATCCTGAGTCCTATGAGTCCCTGTAGCAAATCACTGACTTCAGTGGTGGGCTTGGGGGCTCCTGACACAACATTAAACTATGCACACTATAGGGCAGGGTTCTAGAGTTAATGACTAACTTCTTCTGCTCCAAAGAATTTGATGATTTTTTTTAACCAAGTGGGGTTAAAGGAAGGTATTGATTCTGATCGTAATAGTTTTGTTGACCCTCTTCTTAGTGATCCCTCCTCTTCTTGTCCCATGACCCACCTCACAGAGTAATTGTTTCCCTGTACCAGGATCTTCCCTGCTGTGTGCACACCATTGTCAGTCTCCATTTACCCATGAGGAGCAGAGGAAGATCAGAGACAAAGGAGGGTTTGGAGCTACAAAAGGCTGATGTTTGGGTACTCCAGGGTGTTCACCTCTTAAGCCAGCAGGAGGGTGACTGTGCTGAGCTGACTGTAAGTACAACTCGGGGCAGAGATGGACTCTTCCCAAGAGGGCCTTTCTGACCAAGGTTCTTATAATTTCCATGCTGACCTACTTCTGCTTGTTTTCACACACTCTTTCTTTAGATATGCTAATCTAATCAATTAACTAACGCGCAGTCTTGTTCTGGCCTGCGAGCCTCACCTCACCTTCTGTAAGGCGGCTATATCTGTCCATAATCTGGAATGTAGGTTTGGTTCTCCAGGAGCAACTTGACCCATGTTTGGGGGCACTCCTCAATCATGGTCCCGTCCTCCAGCTGCAATTACCATCTTGCGTGCAGAATTGCTTTGAAGCCTTGAATCCTTTCTGGACCACCCAATAAAGAAAAGCAAGTTTTCAGCGTGTATATGCTGGTCAGGGTCTTCAAAAGCAATTTGCATTGTACCCAGTTCTGGTTGCCAGACAGCCACTTGATGTGGAGGCTTTCCTGGAAGGACAGGTCTATTTCTGCAGCCTCAGCCCCTTCTACAGACTTTTCACACACCCATGGAGATATGAGAGAGGGGCTTGGGAAACACACAGGGGTCATGCCAAGAGGAGGCCATTTTTGAAAGCCTGGAAGATTCGTTACCTTATATTTATAAAGACCTTTGCCTATGAGACCTGATTTTCTAAATTTCCCAGTCCTCATCAGAGTATCCTTAGAAGATTCCATGGATCTGAAACCCTCAACGGAGGGCCAAAGAGAAGTGGGACCCCTAGGTGTGGAGGTGAGGGGAATGAGTTGGACACAGGTCCCAATGGAGAGGTGGGAGAAAGAGAGAGAAGTGTGTGTGGATAAGGCAGCTCTGAGGGGCCAGAAAATCCGAAGGAAAACCTAATGATTACCATTGCAGGAACTGCTAGGCGGTGAGGGGAATATACTAGAATTCCAGACCTTCCTGTATGAAAGCTTTTCCTCATTGTTAACTTTGAAATTTTCTTTTTCGGAGGTATTTGGGGTCTAGGCTCAGTGTTTCAGTCAGAATCCTTTAAGGGAACATGATGTGAAGAGAGTCTCCTTTTATATCTAGAAGATCTGCTCTCTATCCCTAACAACTGTAAGCAGGGGCCCCATTGTTTGCACTAACACACGTTGGCTAAGCACCTGGGGTGGTTGGGGAAGCCATAGAATATTGCCTAAGATATGACCTCTTCCTTCAGGGAGCTTGCCATCCAGCATGGTCAGATCGGTAAGTGGGACTAAGAAGAAGCCATATTATTGGGCAGAGACCAAGTCAGTGGACAAAACCTACCTCTCAAGGGGTGGAAGATTCCATCCTTTTCTGTTTCTTATCTGCAGACAGATTTGCTCAGACTACTGTGGAGGCTACATTCACTCCCCAGAATAATGGCTTCCTGAACCACTTGTAAATATCTTTTAAGGAGACCTTCAGTAAGTAAAGTTTAGTTTTTAATAATTCAAGTCAACGAACGTTTATTGAAGGCCTACAAGGATGGAAAAGAATGTGGTCTATGACCTCATGTTCCCTACCCTCTTGGGATTAGCTGTGAACCTCAACTGCTTGGCAGGTAGCACAAAACCTCCTGCTCCAGCTGAGCCATTTACTAGGTACTAAGTTGAATTTTTGGAAATTTTCTAAAGAAAGAAGTAAATTTCCTAAGCATCCAGAATATTCAAGCAGCTGTAATTCTATTCTCTGCATTTCTTCCTGTTGCAAAAGATGGCCTGCCTCTGTCTGTGTCCATAGCAATCTGTCATCTGTGCACAGGGTCCTATTCCTTCTTCCCATTCAAGGACTTTTCATCTTACTCCTGTATCATTATTGTTTTCATTTCTAGTGGTTCATCCTATTGGCATACCAATGTGTTGTAACAACCCTTCTTATATTAAAAAATAAATAAATCTCTCCTCAACCTCCAATTCTTCCTTCATCTATTATTTATTTTGTTCTCTTTATAGCAAAACTCCTCAAAACAGCTGTTGCTACTATCTCTAATTCCCCTATCCTAGTCTTTTTTTTGGACACATATCATCCAGGCATTAGTCTTCACAGTAATATTGAAAGTCACCAACAACTATCTTGCTAAATCTACTGGTCAGTTCTAGTCTTCAAATTAGTTGATCTCTCATTTGCATTTAGCACAGTAGGTCACTTTCTTCTTCTGGAAACACCCTCTTTGCTTAAATTTTGGAGTAGCCCGTTCTCCTGGCTATCCTCCTACTCACTGGTCACTCCTTCATGCCCTTTGCTGTCTCCTCCTCCTCTTCTTTCCCCCTAAATGTCAGAGTGTTCCAGGCTCAGTCGCCAGACTTGTTGTCTACCACCCCTCACTCCTTGTGTGATCTGACCCGGGAGTAATTTTAAATACTGGCCATACTATAATGATTCCCAAACGTTTCTCCAGCCTAGATCTTAGCCCTAAGCCAACTGCTTTCTTACCATGACCACTTGGATACATGCTGGACAGTCCAAAGTAGAACTCTGAATTTCCTGCCAGACCCCCCTCTTCATGCCCCTCTCTTCTTCAGTTACTCCTTTCTTGGTCAAGGGCACCACCATTTACCCAGATGCTCGGGCTCCAAGCCTATGAGTTGTAATTCAGTTTTCTCTTCACCTTACACCATATCTAAACCATCAATAAGTTTGATTGGTCCCATCCTCAAAATACATCCTAGATTCAACCACTTCTCAACATCTTTTCTGATGCCATCTGTCTGAGCCACCCCGTCTTTCTCTAAACTGCCCCAATGGTCTCATAACTCATCTCTCTGTCTCCTCGCTTGGTGTCCCTCCCCCACTCTACTTTTCTATTGTCACCCAAGTGGGTATTTTAAAAATGCAAATAAAATCATGTCAAGTCTGGCTAAACACTTAAAATGAAATCCAGATTCCTTTACCATGGCTGCCTCTTACTCTCACCTTCTCTCTCTAGCCCTTCTTATTCTCACTATACCAACCTTTTTGCTTTTTCTCAACCCACTAACTTTATTCTCACTTCATAGCTTTCATATTTTTTATATCCTCTACCTAGATTGCTGCCTCAGGATCTTTTCACCCTTACTTAAAAAAAAAAGTATTGTTTAAGGTATTACAAATAGTAGTACATATGTCTCTTTCTTTTCCCCACTGACCTCCCCCCGACTTCCCCTATCCTCCCCCCCAACCGGCACTTGCCCTCATCCCCCCCACCCCAGTGTCTTGTGTCTGTTGGTTGTGCTTATATGCATGCATAGAGCTCAAGCACTTATTATTACCTGAAATTATAATGATGATTAATGTGTTTACTTGTTTATTGTCTGACTCTAAAGCAGTAGAACCTAAATTTCATGGCAATACTGAGTCTGTCTTGTTCATTGATGTATTACTAGTGCCTGAAATAGGACTTGACACATGGAAGAGACTCAATAAATAATTGTTGAATGAGTGAGAAATAATAATAACTGGAGTTCACTGGGTATTTTCTATGTGCCAGATACTGTGATAAGGGCATTACATACAATGTCTCATTTAATTCTCACAGCAAATCTATGAGAAGTTTACTATGATTTTACCCACTTTTACAAGTGAGGAAACTTCAGCATAAAAAGATGAAGAAACTGGCCTGAGATACACAAGTAGCAGGGGAAAGCACTAGACCTTGAATCCAGATTGGTCTCACTCCAAAGGTTAAAGCCCCAAAGGTATCATTTTAAGATTCCCTGCTTAAACACTCTGCCATGTGGCCACCATAAATGCACCTGCCATTGTCTAACAGGCTGAAGAGGGCCGCCATTGCTTAGGAGACGTTGTGAGGGCACTTTCAGCCTCCAGTTCTCCTGCCAGCCCCTATAAATGGATTCACACTTCAAATGTGGGGTGTGGGGCATGGGGGAAGGAGAGGAGTACAAGTGGAATGGGACAGAGGCACTCTGCTCCTGGAAGACCAATTTCTAAACTTCCAAGTCTAGGCTTTGATGTCTGGAATGCTCTGCAAGTTCTCGGGCTGCCTTTATTCTCCCCTTCACTCTCCTCCAGGCACCCTCCCTCACTCCTTTTCTGGGCAGGAGGCTGGGGCCACTCTTGCCCCCTGAACCGTATCCCCTGGGTCTGCTGTGGACTTTATCTGTAGACAGTAGTTCCCCACCAAGGAATGTTTTCCTGGATCTCTGTGCTTGGGGCACTCCCAGCCCAGGCTTTGCCCTCCCTAGGGGACATGTCGAGCTGCTAGTGAGTTAACACTGTAAGAGGACCCTTTACCAGTGAGGAGCAGCAGTTGGTGGTAACTCTGGAAAGCTCCACAGTCCCCGGAGGATCCCCAGCAGGACTGAACCCCAGCTGCCCACAGTGCCAACCCACTGACCAACACACCTTTTTTAGCTTTCCTTTCTTCCCCGTGTCACCTCCTCACTCCCTGCATGCTTCCTGGGATCACCTCCCAAGTAAGTTACAATTACTGAAATCCTCAGCTCAGGGTCTGCCTTTGGGGAAACCCCACCCAGGACAGACTCCCTCTCCCAAAATGACACCACTTGCTCAAGGGAACAATATCCAAGAGTCATGTCAGAAGAGCCAACCCCCTTCCCTTCAAGCGTGGGTTACAGCACATTTCAATGAGCTGCACATTCTGCAGCTTCTGTGGGCTGTGATTTCACTTAGAGCGTCAGTCACTCTGCCGTGGACATTGGCCGGGTAGGGTCAGCTCTTTTATCTGCGAAAACGGAGGCTCAAATTGGGGAATTACGTCGCTGACTACAGACTCCAAGTTGGCTGCTGCTTCCCCTTGGAGGTTTGTGTAAGGATTCAAATAAACTCCTCTCAGTAACACACCCTGCAGAGAGCCTAGTGCTTAGTAGGTATTTAACTACGCAAATTCTCTTTTCTTTTATTATTCTAATAAATGGTATTAAATTATTTTTTTCAATGGAATTTGGGCCATATTTCATAATCAAAGAAATAGATGCACTTCGAGCCCTGGCCAGGTGGCTCAGTTGGTTGAGTGCTGTTCTGTGCACCAAAAGGTTGAGGGTTCAATCCCTGCTCAGGCATGTGTAGGAGGCAACAGATCGATGTTTCTCTATCACATTGATGTTTCTCTCTTTATGCTCTCCCTTCCTCACTAAATCAATAATTAAAAAAACATATCCTTGATGGAGTATTGAAAAAAAGAAGAAAAGAAACAGATGCATTTCAAGAAGGCCCTTCTTCTGGGTGAATACAGGTACATGATTCAGAAACTTCCCACTGGATTTTGTCTCTCTCTTCACAGGTGAGATGAATGAATCAGTCCAAATCTTGACTCTGGACAAGCTGCCCATCTCTGGAACTGGCATGCCAGCCCTTTGACCTCCACTTGTGTCTCCAAGTTTCTCCTCCAGTTCCCAAAGAAGGCAGGCACCCTGCTTCTCTCCCAGGCTAAGGCTGGTGCAAAATAGCCTGCTGTGGGAGCCCAAGGTCCAGCAGAAGTATGAGCTGGCTCCCTGATCCAGAGTGGAGCCCATCTCCTCTGGAGCATGTCCTTGCTGTGGGTCTGCAGCTGGGGAAATGGGTCCCGTTAATGTGCACACTCCAGAAACACATCAGCTACCCGACTATGGCTTCCTCCGGGGTGGAGTGTGTGCTCTGCCCTTTCATGTGATGCTTCTCCCATGACACCTCCCTTTGCTATTTCACCACAGCTACACCTACAGCCAGTGGCACCTGGCAGGGCGTTCCGTCTCAGCTGCACAACGTTTCCTTAGACTCTAAGGAAACACACACCTGGAAATAGAGTTTCTGGAATGATTCCTGGATGCTCTCCAGAAGCACCCTGGCAATATGTGCAAATACCTTTTAATTTTCCAACATGGGAACATATTTCCCATCTTTCTTTAGTGTGGGGCTGGGCTGAATAAATCCTCATGCGACAAGTTTCTGGGTGGAGGGTGTGTAATGGGCAGCAACCTGAAGCAATACCTGTCAGTTTGTGTCATTTCCACCAGCTCTGAGTGGGTGATTCTTTTAATATCCCAGTGGAAATTATGGATTGGAACTTAGGGAAAAAGAGACGAAGATAAAAATGTTGGAGTTATCTTCAAAGAGAAGGCATTTTAAGCTATGAGAATGAATGCAGTCTCTGTGGAAGAGAAAAGAGAGAGGGACCGAGAGACAGATGGGAGGAGGTAGGGCTTAGGTAGCTCAATCATGGAATTTGTTGCCCAAACTTTAACAACTTTGGGAGGAAAGGGACCACTATTAATTATAACATTGGGACCTCAGATGTAAACCAGGACTTTGTTGGGCACACAGGCCATACGGTCATCCTAACACCAGCGTCACCTCTATTGAAGGGCTTGGAGAAGATTGCCTTTGCCACAGCCCTGACATTTACATGACAACCGGAAGTGGTGAAGAGGTGGTCACTTGCTACGGCCCAGAACGTGGGTCCTTTTGGTAGGGTCCTGTGAGGAGGCCGTTGCGAACTCCTGCAAGGTCTTCCTTGGCTGCAAAGGCTGTCAGCCCTCCCGCGTGTTCCTGTCCTGAGGACGGGCCGGTATGGTGAGGCCAGGACAAAGATGTGTGTGTGCTCGCCAAGGTCTCAGAGGGTGAAACAGCAGCTATTGGAAATTTGATAGACTTTTCAAAAGAATACATAAATTGTTTAACCAAAGTTATTATTCTATTATAAAATTTAAGATTTTCTTCCTATGATATTAAAACTAACATTTACCACATCCATAGAATTTCTCTCCCCTCCTTAATAATTACAATACAGCTTTGTCCCTACTTGATTTCTGACCCAATCCCTTTATTCTATACTCTCCTACTCTCTGGGACCTTGATCCATGTTTTTTAAAAATCACCTCTTGACCCTGAGTCTCCATACTGACCTATATGTAGAAGAGTGTAGATGTAATACTTTTTTTTTCCCTCCTTCCTCCCTCTTCGGCCCTAACCTCTGCACACCCCTCCCCCCCCCTCCATTTTTTAGTGTTTCAGACCAGACTGAAGAGTTCCAACTTCATCCGGGTCAGTGAGGCTCACTCACAGTGGGCTCAGACCAGCCACGCCATTTCTAAATGTCAGGTTTCTAACAGAAACCAACTGGTTCTCAAAATAGCAGATGGATTCCAGGTCGGCTAAAATCAGTTTTTAACTGGTTTTAACCAGGTCAAATCCAACCTTCCTGGACCAAGTTGTATACAGCCGGCTCAAGGGGAATAAACCATTGCAACCCGGGACAGACCAGGTTCAGAGCAATTCATCAGACTGAGACCAGATAAGCCTGGTTCTGACTTGTTCTTACTGGGTCAGACCAACAGGATAGAGTCACAACCATTGAGAAGAAGAAAACTGGGTTCAGCCAGGTGATACTGCTTCACATTAGAAACAAAATAGTAGAAATGACTCCTGGCAGAGCAAACAAATTCTAACTGAATTAAACCAGTTTAAAGTGGCATTTGTCAAAAGTAGTTTGGTTCAAATCACCTCTAATAGTTTTGCTCTTGCAGATTAAAACCAGCTTGGCCCATTTTAAAGCAGATCCCCTGCCCTGGAGTGTTAGGTGCCTGCCCCATCCCCCTTCCCGCCTTGCCTGTGCAGGAGACTGGAAAGAAGGGTAACAAAAGCCAGAGGATCTCCCCCATCTCTCTGGCTGTTAGCAGTCCCCTTTCTTGTTTCTTGGACAGAAAAAGAGGACTTCTCTGGAAGCTCTCTCTGCCCTGAGTTTCTGCCTAGGTTGGACAACTCTGAAGCAAAAAATAAGAAATGAAAAAAATGGCAAGCTCACCGCTGGGCTAGTGGGACTTTGCATTCTGTCTTCCTTCCCTAATCTGCTTGCTACAATGTATGTTTCAGAGTCCTCAGAGAGCTGCTCCGTCCATCGGTCCAGGATTTATAGTTGCAGTTAGTGTGTCCTTTCTTATTCCATCTTTTCTGAAATTCACATCTCATTTTGCTTTTTAAATCATTGGTCATTGGCTAAGTGGGAAATGGGATCTTAGTTTATGTTTATGAAATTTATTGAAAAAAGTTTCATTTTAAATTTCATCGACCAGCAACAACCCTTTACTATGGCCTGAAAGAGCGAGGCAGTCCACATCGTACCTCCACTATCAGAGATTCCCCTCAAGACAAATTTTCAAAGCAATAAACTCACACTAAGACTGAACCACAACCTCACCTGGCCCAAATAATACCTTATGTTATTTGTTTTGTCTGCATCTTCCCCTTTCACATTAATGGAAAAAAAGAGTGTTTCAAGAAGGCCATAAAAACGGTGTGATTTTGAGCTTGAGTGATTGGGAAGATGTTTACCCAGCATCCAGATATGGAGTACGGAATGGGACATGGTTTTGGTGGTGGTGAGGTGGGAGGTGATATGATCTATCTATGACACATTGACTTGAAAAGACTGCCAACATTGCCAGGAAATGGGACCCTGGAGTTGAGGTTAGATTTGGGTGGCATAAAGAATGCCTCCCAAAGAAGTTGTTGTGGAAGTGTGAGGAGAATAATTATTCTGGGAGGGTAGACTACATAGCATGGCGAGAGGAGCGACAGGGACATGTACAGAAGTGTGCTTCAACTTTCCATTGCCAAGGACTTCCCACCACGATGCAGGCCTCAGTTCTAGACGCTGCTCTTCCAGACCCCTCCCAGGACCATGCCCTCCCAGTTCCTTCGCATCTCTCCCCCTCAGAGCCTGGCAATTTCCCAGAGCAGTCCCCCTTTCAGGACACTGATTGGCCCTTTAACTGGAGCTTTTTCAAAGGCAGAGGTGGCATTTAGGCCATTCCGGCAGATCTATTAGTGGAGATTTTTCAGGATTGTCCTGATTCTGGCCCATGGTGGAGAGAGACAGTCTGGAGTGAGCGGCAATCTTTGAAAGCCTGCCTGACTTGTGCAAGAAGTTGCCCCTTAATTTGAGCCTATGAATCAGCACAGTTACCTCTGTGCAGTGGAATAACAAAGCTTTTCAAGCATTCTGCCACTGCCAAATGGTATTTACAAGCACCATCACATTTTATTGTAATCACCACAGTACCAGTCATAGTATGCCTAGGTTTTGCTGCAATAACAAACAAACCCAAATCTCAGTGGCCTAACACAACAGAAGATGCTATACCTACAACAAGAAGTGGTGGGTGCTTTGCTCATCACAGACCTCTGAGAACCAGGCTAACTGAAGCTACAGCTTGGCAGTAGCTTCATAGCACCAACGGAAATGTAACGTGATGCTTTGTAGACTCTTAAAACATCTGCAAGCTTTTCGGTCTTTTTCTTTTTCTTTTTCTTTTTTTTTTTTTTTTTAAAGGAGAAGTCACCTTCCCTTGGCCAAAGAAAGTCACACAGCCACATTTAACTTCCCAGGGACTGGAGATTCAATCCCCTCTTGCTCCTAAGGAGGAAATGGCGACCCTCAGCAATGACTACGCAGGCCATTTCCTTCCGTTGTTATCTCCACCCTAGAGTTGAAATGCTTAGACTCTAATAAGTCCCTTTTCAAAAGTCTTACAGCTAATAAGCTAGCAGAGCAAGGCTGCAGGCACACATCTGTTAGGCTGTAAAACGTATGTATCTTCCACAGCTCAGATGTCTCCTCTTCATGAAACCATTGTACAGAGATCAGAGATGGTTCTTATTAGCTTCAAGGGAACTTCAGACGCTGACAAGTAAAAGGTTTGACTTCCAATTAAAGTTAATTTCGTGAAAATGAGTTTCGTTTCTCTCCTTGCAACAATCTGTCTGTTTCATTAAAAAGAAAGCGGAGAGAGAGAGAGAGAGAGAGAGAGAGAGAGAGAGAGAGAGAGAGAGAGATGAAAACATAAAACAAGCCAGGCAGGCCTTTGCCATTCCCCCACCCTCACCCCTGCCCCAAACCATAATATCCAATTGCATGTCAAGGTGATTTGGTTTCTTTTCCACTGTGTGGTATCTTCCACTCCTAGGACGGGTCAGGAGAAGTGTGTACCTTAATCAGCACACTTGTTCTTGCTTATGTTTGTTCTCTGCTTGATCCCATACCCTTCATTCATCCTTTGGAATGTCCCCATGACAGTGAAAGAATGACAACATAGCGAATCAGACAAAAGGCACCGGCCAAGTACACAGCCCAACTTCTCCGTGACGTGGAGGTCTGAGAGGGAGGACAGAGAGCATGAGAACACTGCCTACCCATTTTCCCACTGAAGACCAGTCAGCGGTGAGTGTTAGTCCCGCTCTGCAGATGGGGAAACTGAAGCTCTGAGAGGTTAAGTGATTGCTCAAGGTCCCATGGCTAACGCAGATTAACACCACCTGCTATTGTTTTTCTGGATCATACCTAGTTTCCTGCCCACTCTACTCTGCACCCTTCCACCTCCCCTCCTCCTCCTGGGACCTGCCCTCCAGGCCGCCATGGCAGGGAAGGGAGGGTAGCTCTGCCCTGTGTAAAGCGGCCCGCCTTCACACTGCTTGCTCTCTGATGGCTACGAGAGCAGATGCAGGAGCAGAGACAAAGGTGAGGCAGTCACCCCACTGCTTAGGAGGTGGTCGTCCCCCAATACTTTAGGAGAAATGCTCCTTAGGCCTCAGAACTCTTCCTGAACAGACCTGAGGTGCATGGAAGAGTTCTGGAAAGAGGTGTGGGCAGTGCTAGAAACTTGTGTCCATGTGCCAGGCTGAGCCTCCGGACACGCCCATGGGGACACCCAGCAGTATTTTTGTTTGTTGTTTGTTTTAAATCCTCACTTGAGGGTATTTTTCCATTGATTTTTAGAAAGAGCAGAAAGGAGGGGATGAGACAGAAAGAAACATCAATGTGAGAGAGACACATCGATTGGTTGCCTCCTGCACGTGCCCCAACCAGGACCAGGGATCAAACCTGTAATTGGTATGTGCCCTTGACTGGAATAGAACCTGGGACTTTTCAGTCCACAGGCCATCGCTCTATCCACTGAGCGAAACTGGCCAGGGCAACAGTGTTTTTGTTTTAATCCCGAAGGAGGAAAAAGATAATGTGAATAGGTTAAATATGCTTTGAGTAGGGCCTGAAAGTCCTCAGTTTTAACGTGTAAGAGATTTGAACCTCAAGATGTGTTTAGTGGTTTTGATGTTTATTTCTGACAGCACTAGGACCCCCTCTCTCCCCCCCCCCCCCCCCCCCCCCCAGTTTGCTCCATCCGTGGACTCACTCCCATCCCTTACCTGTGTAAGGGGAAATGCTCTCTCTCACCTCTAGAATTCCATGATTTGAAATAGGGAAAAAGAACATGGGAAGAAGCTGGCCATGGACATGGATCCTGCAGCTTTTGGCTGGCAGCTAACTCTGGAGGAATACAGGAGCCACCCAGGGCTGGCCCACGCAGCAGGCCTCGTCTCATCCGACCCCAGTGAGAGGGCACAGGGGCCATCTCAGTGAGTCTGAACCGCTCCGGACGTGGCCGCGGGCAGTGTGCCCTCGAAGCTCTGATGTGGCACTGCAGTTGTGGGGTCATTGTGTACATTACAGGGCATGAAAGCAGCCGTTTCAAGTACAGCTTGAAATTTTTAAAAAGAGAAGTCACATACTTCTCTGTGTATGTCATCTTTCCCCAGATGGATCCAGAGGAACTGCATAACGTTCCTGACGCAGTTTCTGAGAGAGTCGGAGATCTGAGAGCTGGAAGGGGCGTCAGCACTTGTTGCCAGCCAGCCCCCTTCCTTCCAACAGGTACACACATGTTCTCTCCGTCTTACAGACCCGGAGACACACTGGGGATTTCTTTGATGGTGGGGCTCGGAGCGGTGATGCCAGCATGGTGGTTGGGGCACTCATGGACATTTTTTCTACACTAAACTGCTTCTCAGGAGTCGAGGACTCCACCATCATGCAGAGAGAAGGGAGACAGGAAACTTTAAAGGGAAAGAAAGGAATGTAGGACCCACAGAATCTTGGCAGCAAAGTCTGGCAAGATTTCATGATTGGCACACAGTAGGTCCTCTGTACACTGAAAATGGAGGCAAGACAAAGCTGAGTGGGCAAGCAAAAGCAATGAACTTGGAGACTGCCTTCATGGTCTGTAGTGCCATGGTTTTATATACAAATCATATCCGGCCAGTGTTCACTAGATATGCGGTATCTTTAAGTCTTCATAAAAACTAATTCATTCAACACTAAAGCCAGTTTACTAAAGAGGGAAAATTGCCAAAGAGGCCAAGGTGACAGCAATTCCAGGCACAGTGTAAGCTGGTTAAGCCTCAAAGGGAGGCCCTGCTTCCCACCCTGAGACGTCTCACCCTGGAGGCATGCCGTGCTTGTCACGAGGGCAGAGTGGGGACGGCGAGGGACAGGCCCTCATTAGGAGAGTCTCCCAGGAAGCAGGGAAGGCAAACACAGGTGTTCTTTTAGAAAGATGGGATCGTTTTCTTTTGCATTTATTGTTTTTCATTACAAAAGAATTGTGGAATAATGTTTTTGTATTACCTTTTTTTCCCTTAATAACAAAGGGGTGTTTTCCCCCTCTCCCTTTGAATAAACACAGATCTGATCATGTTAGCTTCCACTTAAACTCCACAGAGGCTTCCTCTTGCTCATTTGGAAATAACCCAATGCACAAAAATGGTCATAAGCATCACTGACTTCTAACAGATTTGCACAGAACAGTTTTTCCAATCGTTTACAACATGATGTACTTCCTTATTAGTCCACTAATAGCCACTACCCCAAGCTGCCCTCACTACTTTCACTCTGGGATCCTTGGACCTCCCCCAAATCCAGCATCTGGCACAGCAGGGGGCTCCAGAACCCTGCTTCCACCTATGGCTTGTATCTGTTCTGGTGGGAAATGCCCGTGTCTTTGTGGTTGGCAAAGGATTATTAGTTATGGCAGAAAGACTCCACACAGTCAGATCACAGCCCTCCTGCTCCCGGCACCTCCCTCCTCTCTCTGTCCTGGATTCTGAGCCCTGGCCACTCAGCCCTTCCCTGTGCTCCGTGAGTGCATCAGGTCCCCCTCAGGGCCTTTGCACTTCTGTCTAGAATGGCCTCTCCCACACTCTCCCCTTTGACTCTGGGTAACAATTCTCATCCTCCCTTCAATCATTCATAGTTGGCTCCAATAAAGATGAGTGAATGATCCATCATGTTTGAGAGAGGCAGGCACTTGGAAATGGACTTATTCCAAAGATGGCTATTGTCATCACCTGGTTAATTATCACCAGGAGATAGGAAGCCTGAGCATCTGGAGGCCACCATGTCCACCTCCCAACTAGCTCAGTGTGGCTACTCCTAGGGAGGGCGGCTGCCGTCTGGGTGCTGCCTCTTTGCGGTGGGTGTTGTCACTTGCAAACAGGCAAAAGAGAAATCATTTGAATATTTGGGATTCCAAAAGCTGTCTTGTACCAGGTAACATGACATTTTCTTTTTTTTTAATTTAATAAATCTTTATTGTTCGGATTATTACAGTTGTTCCTCCCCCCCGCCCCATAGCTTCCCTTCACCCGGTTCCCACCCCACACTCTGCCCTTACCACCCCCCACTGTCCTCATCCATAGGTGTACGATTTTTGTTCAGTCTCTTCCCGCACGCCCCACACCCCTTTCCCCCTGAAAATTGTCAGTCCACTCACTTTCTATGCCCCTGATTCTATTATATTCACCAGTTTATTCTGTTCCTCAGATTTTTTATTCACTTGATTTTTAGATTCACTTGTTGATAGATATGTATTTGTTGTTCACAATTTTTATCTTTACCTTTTTCTTCTTCTTCCTCTTCTTAAAGAGTACCTTTCAGCATTTCATATAATACTGGTTTGGCAGTGATGAACTCCTTTGGCTTTTTCTTATCTGTGAAGCTCTTTATCTGCCCTTCAATTCTGAATGATAGCTTTGCTGGGTAGAGTAATCTTGGTTGTAGGTTCTTGCTATTCATCACTTTGGATATTTCTTGCCACTCCCTTCTGGCCTGCATAGTTTCTGTTGAGAAATCAGCTGACAATCATATGAGTGCTCCCTTGTAGGTAACTAACTGTTTTTCTCTTGCAGCTTTTAATATTCTCTCTTTGTCTTTTGCCCTTGGCATTTTAATTATGATGTGTCTTGGTGTGGTCCTCTTTGGATTCCTTTTGTTTGGGGTTCTGTGCGCTTCCTGGACTTGTAAGTCTATTTCTTTCACCAGGTGGGGGGAAGTTTTCAGTCATTATTTCTTCAAATAGGTTTTCAATATCTTGCTCTCTTTCTTCTTCTGGCACCCCATAATTCTGATGTTGGTACGCTTGAAGTTGTCCCAGAGGCTTCTTACACTATCTTCATATTTTTGGATTCTTTTTTCTTTTTTCTTTTCCGGTTGAGTGTTTTCCGGTTGAGTGCTTCTTTGTATTTCAAATCTTTGACTTGATTCTTGTGTTCCTCTAGTCTGCTGTTAGGTCTCTGTATAATATTTTTTATTTTAGTCAGTGTATGTTTAATTTCTAGTTGGTCCTTTATCATATCCTCGAGGGTCTTGCTAAATTTATTGGCCTTTTCTAGGAAATTCTTGAAAAACCTTATAACCGTGGTTTTGAACTCTATGTCCAGTTGTTTGTTCTCCTCCATTTCTTTGGTTTGTGATCTGTTTCTTTGTCTCCCCATTTTTGCTGCTTCCCTGAGTTGGTAGGGTAGCTTTGTGTGCTAGTTGTCCTATATGGCTCAGTGGCTTGGCCTCACCAGTTACCTGAGGTGGACACTCTTGGTGCACCCCTTTATGGACTGTGTGTACAGCCTTGTTGTAGTTAAGTCTTGATTGTTGTTGGTATCACTGGGAGGAATTGACCTCCAGGTCAATTGGCTGTGGGGATCAGCTGTGTCTACGCCGGGAGAACATCTGTGCTGGAGACACCTTATGAGACAAGACTTGCAAAATTGCAAAAGCCTCTGTGCTCAGCTTGGATGGGGCGGAGTCTCCGGGCTGAGCAGACAGCCTTGGCTTCCTGTCAGCCCCGCCCTATGAGGTTCCTGGGTCTCAGTGTCTCTCGGTAATCTCTGCAGTCCTCTCTGCGCACACCTGTACGCGCGCCTCCAGACCTCTGCCCTTCATGGCTCCCCAGAGTCTCTGTGCGCTCCTCTCTCTTCCCGACAGTCCAGACTCACCCCGTATGAGTCCGGGTCCCCAGGGTCTCACCCGGAACTGGGGTTCAGTGCAGTCTCCCTCCCGCCAGAGGAAGCCAGCCAGGCACTCAGCCGCCCGTCTTCTCCATGCATGTGTCTCAGTACCTCAGCCTCCTGCAGCTCCTCTGAGTCTCTGTGTGCCCCTCTCTTTCCTTCTAGTTGTAGAATTTCCACTCAGCCAGCCTTCCTGTGGTTCTGGATGATGTCCGTTCTGTCTTTTAGCTGTAGTTTTGAAGTGGTTGTGCAAGGCAGCAGTTTAGGTGTTTACCTGCCGCCATCTGGGTTTCTCTCTCTAACATGACATTTCCTATCTTCACTGACTGGACACAGGGCAAGAACGAATGAAAGTGAAGCTCTAATGAGAACTGGAACCTGAAATCTAGCCTGAAGACTCTGACACTTCATGGGAAACCTTGGTTTTCCACCTAGAAACCATTCTGCTTCTGCCCTGTGAGTGGTGATTGCAGATTTCCATTCTCTGCCTGGTTCTGGATTACAGGTCCAGCAGGGAGCCAGCCCCAGGCAGAGGGAAGTCTTTAGGTCAACATCCCACAGGCTCTGGAGTAGGAAGAGAAGGAACTGCATTAAGGAGGCAATCTGCTTCTTGAAACTCACCCCAGGGGCTTAGAACTGCTTAAAACAATGACAAAGTTACCAACTCTAAAGGGTTGTGTTGCGCATCCCTTATTTCCTTATTATTCACTGGATACAAGCTCGCCTTGACTTTACAGGCTACAAAGGTTACAACTAAGAAAATGAAACAATTTTGTAAGTATTGTGACGGGTCCTAGTACCTCGCTGGAGCCTGAAATTAGGGGTTTGAATCCACGTCTGTTTCCCTTCCGCCTCCAAAACATTAACGAAGTCGGGATAATATAAGGGTTTCCTTCCCTGCTGGGATGCAGCCCCCTGAAATGCCATTAGGATAAAAACAGCAGTGTTTGTCAAGAATGCAGAGCAGGGCTTTTCAAAGTGCAATTTTGGGGACTCTAGGCCCCAGAAACGTTCTGCTGGTGAAAGGCTCAGTGCTTTCTTTCCCTTGAGTTGCAGGTGTGTGACTCACAAGTCCCCACATGGGCCGGTGGTCCCACGCTGCTCTCCTGTGGCCTGTTCACACCCTGCTCTGAAATCCCAGGAAGTGTCTCTCAGCAGCCTCCAGCACTGGGGCACCCTCGCGGAAGGCTGACTCCGTTCCAGGCAGGGCACCCTCAGGAGGACTGGCTGAACGCTGGGACTGGGGCCCTAGTGGGGGCAGCCTTAGTGAGGTGGGTGGTGGAAGTCTTGTGCAGAGGACCAGATCATGTAGCATCGCACCTGGGACAACAGAGTGAAAGGGGCACGATCCTCTCTAATAAAAGGGTGATATGCAAATTAACCATCACTCCACGACAAAATGGCGGTGCACATGGCCACAAGATGGCGGAGCCCAGTCCTCTTAGCCCCGAGCCCCGGCAGAGTCCCTAAGTCTGCCCAGCAGTGGCAGTCCAGGGTGTCTACCTGGGAGGTGACTGCCCCACACACAGCAATCCCTGCCCAGTGGCGGCAGTCCGGGGTGTCCGGCTGGTCGCCCCTGAGCCGTGCGCGATCGGGGGCGAAGCGGGCCGCGGGGCTTGGGGCTGGGGTGTCAGGCCAGCAGCGCAGTGCACCCCCAATGTGCGATCTTCAGGCCAGGGAAGGCACCCCCCGGGCTATCCGCAGCCAGGCTGAGATGGGGTGTCATCTGGGTGGGCAGAGGCGGCAGCCTGGGCTGGGGTCTCAGCCTGGCCAGGGCCTGAACCCCTCCAGCGGTGGCAGCCTGGGGTCTCAACCATTGAGTCACACCAGCCAGGCAGATATGGAGGAATCTTAAATGTTTCTTTTTTTATAATATATATTTTATTGATTTTTTACAGAGAAGAAGGGAAAGGGATAGAGAGTTAGAAACATCTATGAGAAAGAAACATCGATCAACTGCCTCCTGCAAACTCCCGACTGGGTACGTGCCCCCAACCAAGGTACATGCCCTTGACCAGAATCGAACCTAGGACCCTTGAATCTGCAGGCCAGTGCTCCATCCACTGAGCCAAACCAGTTAGGACTGTCCAAAATGCTAAAGAAAAAACCCTATCTAATAAAGAGGGAATATGCAAGGGAGGGCATTTGGGGGTGACCGGGGTGTCAGGGGAGGGCAGTTAGGCATTGATCGGGCTGGCAGGGGAGTGGTTAGGGGGTGATCAGGCTGGCAGGCAGAACGGTTAGGACCAATCAGGAAGGCAGGCAGGCGAGTAGTTGGGAACCAGCAGTCCTAGATTGTGAAAGGGATGTCTGACTGGGATCGGGCCTAAACAGGCAGTCATACATCCCCCAAGGGGTCCCAGATTGGAGAGGGTGCAGGTTGGGCTGAGAAACACCCCTCCCCACCCCCACCCCCCCGTGCACGAATTTCGTGCACCGGGCCTCTACTTAATCATAAATTAATAATTACACCTGGAAATCAGGTGTGAGCTAGGACTGTCCTACTCACACTGAGTGGCCAGATTATTATGATCTCTGAACGCACAATAATCTGGCCACTCAGTGTAATTGTTACTCAAATGGGTACCAAAAGTATTCTAGACTTTTGCTGGAGATCAACCACCTGTTTGCCCTGAGCTTTCTATCAGCCAGTGCAATGGGGAAAACTGATCAGGTGCACGATTTATAGTATATTTGATGTCAAATAAATTAGGTAATCAAGAGAAGTACACTGAGTGGCCAGATTATTATGCATTCAGAGATCATAATAATCTGGCCACTCAGTGTATTCAGAGCTGACACATGCAGAAAGTTATGCTTTTTGTCTGTCATTGGGTAGTAGTTACAAGGAGAAAGTTTTCAGTTCAAATGGTAAGGGGCTTTCTAATAGAGAGCCTCCAACAACAGTATGAGGCAGTGAGCACCTTGTCACTGAGATGTGCAACCGGAATAACTAACAACCCACTCACCACGACGTTGTGCCCAGAAGACACTGACACGCCAGGGAGGCACCCTGGGGTGGCCTCTGTGACCTGAGGCACCCACCCTTCTTTGTCCTCTCTGCTGCTGAGGGCTAGTAGCTCCTTTCAAACTCGGGACCAAATCCTGCCAATCTGACTCATGCCTACATACACATTTGGATAAAAGTAGAAACATACCAGGACTGAAAGATTAAAACCTTGCTTTTAATAATTAATACACAGGTGCCTATATGCAATGCAAATATCTTTTCATTTAAAATGTGAGCAGATTTTTCAATATAGTCTTGACTTCAAATAAAGAACATTCTGTGTTTATGTACACAAAATATGGTCAAAACAATCTGAAATGGAACAGAAGCAGCTCTGAAGAGCCAGCCTAGGTTAGATGGATCAAGTTTGCTCAATAAATAATTACACTTTGGTTATGCAAGATATTAACATTAGGGGAAGATATAAGGGTGGGAGCTATAAAGGAATATTTTGTACTATTTTTACAACTTGTCTGTAAATCTAAAATTAGTGTTGTTTTTTTTCCATGAAAACTAATAAACCCACAAGCCCTGCCTGATGAACTCCCCTCATCCTCTAAAACTCAGCTCAGGAGGCAGTCATACATCCCCCTCTCAGATTCCCTCTCCCTTCCTGTAAACCAGTGATGGGCAACCTTTTGAGCTTGGTGTGTCAAACTGCACCAAAAAACTGAGCATAACTCGGTAGTGTGTCACTTTGAGGAAAAAAACAACTCTAAGACTCTAGTCACAAATGTTTCATCCTCAGGAGCAGCAAATGTTTCATCCTCGGCATGCGGCCGCGTGTCATCAGAAATCAGTGCTGACACGCGTGTCATAGGTTCGCCATCACTGCTGTAAACTCTCAGATGCTTCTGCATATCCCAAGTATACCTACCACCTACTAGTATAATTTCCTGACTATATGACAACTTCCTCACCTTGTTCTGAGCTTCTTTTGGAATGGAAAAATTTTTTTCAGTTCACATTTACTTCCTAACACCAAGCCCTTTTCAGTATTCAGTACATATCTCTTAAATGAATTGATAAATCAATCCAATTCAAACATGTTTTATAAGTTTCACTTTCTTTTTTTAAATTGTGTAAAATATGCATTACATAAAATTTATAATTTTAACCATTTTTATGTGTACAATTCAGGGGCATTGAGTACATTCTACTGTTGTGTTATTTTTCTATCATGTTAAGTGGCTTAAATTGGCCAGAATTGTCTAGCACTGTTAGATCCACTTAACCTGACCGATGGGACCCGTGAGACTCAGAATTAATTTAATCCCACTCACACCAGGTGCCTGCAATCAGAATCTGTTTGATCAAGTGTGGAATTATTTCAACCCATTTGAGCCAGTGAATCAGTGAGAACGGGCTCTGCCCAGGCTCTGGGGTAGTAGTCAGCACTCAAATTTGGTTCTCTTTCATTGGCCTAAGCCCTTGGTTTGCCACTTTCTCTTTTATTCACTCCCATCACCCCCCGCTCCTGAGTTCTCTGTCCTGTTGCTCTCCTTTCTCCCTCATACATGGCACCCACCCCTGGCTTGGCCTGGCTCTGGGGCAGGCAGCTTGCCTTCTGTCACTGCCTTCATTGTCTACCCTGTACCTGCACTTTCCAAACAACCCCTGCTGGTGGACTTGGGAGGCACTGATAAACACACAGGGGACTCATATTTAGGGAGATGGCCTGTGTCTGGACAGCCTCTTCAAATGTTTCAGGCCACCCCACCCCTCCTTGGAGAGGAGGGACACTTTCTCTCTGTCACTCTATTTCCTACCTCACTAGCCCTAAACACCTCTGTTTGAATGTAAAGAATGTAGTACTGCACTAGGAGTCAAGAAACATTGGCTCCAGTTAACTAGCCACCAACTAGCTGTGTGATTTTGATCATGCCCTCTTTGGGACAATTTCCAAACTAGTGAAAAGAGGGGCTTGGATATACAGATCCCAGTTCGATGGTGAGGATGAGGAGGAGGATGTGGCAATTATTTTCTTCTCAGAGTATTACCCAGTAAGATAAGAAGCCGTGCTCCTGTCAGGGATTTTCTCTCCCCCAGCTGTCCAGCCCCAGGTCGAATTTGGAGGACTCCTGTCTTTTTCTCTTGCGTTCAGAAGGAGCCCAGTGGGGCTCCTCTTGTGTGTGAACATGCGGGCGAGTGTGATGGTGTGTGCTCTTTAGACAAGGGCTTATCCCGTCACTGCCTCGTCTGCTCCGGTTTACAGGACAATTTTCCTTGCTGGCTCCCGGCTGTAGCCTCAGCCCTCTCCTGCTGCAGACAGAATGGTTGTTCCAAAGCCCGAGGATGCCCTGTTCCTCCCGGGCTTCAGTCCTCCCATGACTCCCACAAACCTCAGGATAAAATTCACCTGGAATTCCAGACCTTCCACCGTCTGGTCTTACCTTATCTCCTGTCTCACTAGTCCTGGCCAGCCCCGACCGCTCTGGCCACCCTCTTGTCCTCCTTGCCTCCGTCCTCCCATGTACTGGGTAGTGCCAACCATGGGCCTCTCATCCTTGCCAGGGGCCGGTCCCGGGGTGAACGGGGGCCTGTCCTTCCCCAGGCGGCCGCCAGGGGGCGGCAGGAGCGGCTCCAGATGACAGCAGGAGGCCGCGAACGGGGGAGGGAGGCGGGACGCAGCGAGCGCGGGTCCAGGCTCCCCGCTTTGCAAGCTCCGAGCAGAGCTTTCCGCGCGCGCCCGAGCCACAGCCGCCCGCGCAGCCCGACGCGGAACCGGGGCGGCGGGAGCCGGTGCTGGGGGGCGCGGGGCGGCGCGGGCTCGGGCTGCCCGGCTCCGGGAAGCACACCGGGCGAGGTGAGGGAGGCGGCCGGCGGCCACCCCGGGACGTGGACCCCAGGTGAGCAGAGCTGCCCGCGCCCCCGCCCCGCGCTCCGCCCGCGCTCCATCGCCCCGCGCCCTCTGCCCTGCGGGCGGCGCCGGGGCGCAGTGGGTGTGTCCGGGACCCCGGGGCTGCGGCCGCTCCGGGTTCTGGAAGCCCGCGGCGCCCGGTCGGTGCAAAGGACCTCCTTCCCGCACGTCCCTTCGGTGGGTTAGCCCGTCCCGCGGCGCCGGCGCCCACCCCCTGCCCTCCACCCCAGACTCTCGGCAGCCCCCGGCCGTCGGAGCCGGGCCCGCGCTCTGGGTCCGGGCGGAGGGGCCGGCGAACGCACGGCCAGCCCGCCCCCTCCGCCTCGCCCCCCTCCGCCCCCGGCCTGAGCGTGGAGCTGGTCGAGTGTCGGTCGGCGGCCGGGGCCACGCCGGGTGCCGGGAAGCCTCCCCTCCGCGCGGGTCTGGGCTGAGCCGCGGCCCCGCAGAGCCGGTGGGAGTCGGGGCGGGTGGGTTTCCCCCAACTCCGGACGCTGCCCCAGTGCAGCCCAAGCCCCGCAGCCTCGGTGCGCTCTTGGAATCAGCTTTTCCAGAGCTACACCCCCGGGGCTTTGGGGCCTGGGAGCTAATTTTTTTCTTGAAACACCATTAGCCCTAACTTGGGAAGGTGTTCGGGGCGCTCTCAGGCCCACTTAGCGTCTGGAATGTGGGGGTCTGGTGTTTCCTAAGCAGTCCCCCCCCCCCGCCCCCAGCTCCCACTGCTGCCTGTCAGTTGTGCGCACTTGGGTCCCTTCCCGCCTCCGGTGTGACCCCACCGCCGCGCTTTCCCCTGTGCGGGCGGAGTGGGTGACACCGTGGACCTGGGGAGCTGAGTGGTCCTGCGGTGCCTGTTGGCGTTTGGAGTAAGAGAAACAGAGACCCAAGAGAGGTCTGCAGAATTATCTTTCCAGCAGTCCCCTCTGCTAATCCAGGCCCAGAACAGTGTAAAGATCTTCAAAATTGCATGGCTCTTAAAACTTGCATAACCTCTACATGCCTTCTACTCCATTGATAACGGTGAGGAAGTGGTTGGGATCCTAGGATCTTACTGGGCCTCAATATACAAAGAAGCAAGCATTTTAAGAATGTGATTTAAATACATTACTCCTCAATTCCTATAGATTTTTGTTGGCACCATAGTTGCATTTCTTTAGAAAACAAAATCCTCGCCCTGGAATTAATGCGAGGAAACAGACGGGAGTCCTGGGACTTTCCCATAAACCTTTGCAGGGCGGGAACAGGGGTTTCCCACAGGTTGGGCACGGGAAGGGAGCGTGGGTGATCAGAATCCTGGAGCACTCTGGGAATGAGCCGTGCACCCCCTGGACTTCCCCGGGAGGCCTGGTGGGCTTGTCCATGCCCAGCACCGAACAGGGCACCGGGTGGGGCGTATCTTTATCTCAGTTTCCTCTGCATGAAGAAATGTTTCTAAATGGCTGTTAGGAGAAAATACATAAAATACAAGCCAGAGTTGGGGGGTAAGACCAGGGTTAGGAATTGTGATTTGAAGTGTTGTGGGTTTTGTTTTTGTTTGGCCGAGAAATGCTTGTAATTGCAATTCGTTATCCTACAGAGAGGCCAGGCATCACCCCCTTCCTTCTCGATCCCCCACATTTTTCTCCCACTTGTCTCCCAGTTGTCCAGGAGTCTCAATATTTGAGTGGTCCAGACTACCCCACCCTATCCCCCACGTTTATAGCTCATTCATTACCAAGTCCCTTCTACATTCTTTTGTGATACCTCAGAAAATTATTTTTCTGTCTCCATTCCCTCTGTCCCCACTTATGTCCAAATTACAGTGATAATCTCCTCTCTTGACTCCTGGCCATGAGTCTCTTTTTTCATTTTAATCCATCTTCTTTTATGTTGACAGATTAATATTCCTAAAATTCTGATTTCACCACATCATTCCTCTCAAGAAATCAAAATCGGCCCTCCACCCCAACCCCCATATTCATTTCTGTTTAATTTGTCTCCAGCAGATATTTCTGAGTGTCTGCTGTGCCAGGGACTGTTACTATGTGCTGGAGCTTCAGGAAGAACAAGACAATATCCTTGCCTTCAGTTTGTTGACAGGCTAGTAGATGATTAATGGCCACCTGGGAGAGAAAGAGACATAAAGAAATAACCACAAAACAATGCAGAATATTGGGGGTGTGCAAACCATCAAGGAGGCACCAATGAGGGAGACTGCTTTTCTGCACGGGAAAAGCTAGGAAAATTACAGCTGGGTTTTGAAGCCTGAGGAGGACTCCAAGGAGATGGAAAAGGCTGGAAGGAAGAGGGATGCCGGTTAGGGGGAAGAGCTTGAGCAAAGCCCTGGAGATAGGCAAGTACTTTTATGGACAGTTTGAGCCAAAGTCATTCTTTATCAGGGCATTTAAAACTGGCTTAAGCCAAAACCGGTTTGGCTCAGTGGATAGAGCGTCGGCCTGTGGACTCAAGGGTCCCAGGTTCGATTCCGGTCAAGGGCATGTACCTTGGTTGCGGGCACATTCCCAGTGGGGGGTGTGCAGGAGGCAGCTGATCGATGTTTCTAACTCTCTATCCCTCTCTCTTCCTCTCTGTAAAAAATCAATAAAATACATTAAAAAAGTAAAATAAAACTGGCTTAGTTTCCGGTCTGCTTTATTGATCCAAGAGCTCCCCAATTCCTTCTTGCCTGAAACCCTTCACTCCTCTCACCCATTCTCTTTATTGTGGCTCAGAAATGCAGATGTCCCCTCTACTCACCCAGACCTAGCCAGGAAGTGTATCCCAGCCTTCTGGCACGCCCCCTCCTCCCTGAATCCCCTCTGTACTCTCCTGCGTCATTTGCACTGACTCTGTATTCAGTCTGGACATGTCCTAGTGGACGAGACGCTTGGTGTCTCCTTGGGCCTCTCCGAGGGGGGTAGCACATTACCAGCACAGCAAACTCCACACTGACTTGACTGGGTTTGACCTGCCATCTCACTTCTCCCATCTTTCTCCTCTTTTCTCCACACTTCCTGCCTTTTATCTTTCCGTGTGTGTGTGTGTGTGTGTGTGTGTGTGTGTGTGTACACAGAATTGTGATATTTATGTATGTGTGGATATAAAGGTTACATGTGTATATATTGGCTGTCTTCTCTGTGAAAATAATGGATTAGAAATGTTTTGTCAAGAGCTAACGTCTGACACAGGCTGACGCTGGGTATGGGGGGCTTCCGTGGGAGGCTCTGGCTTTAGCCTCTTCTGACTCTTGCTCCCTTTCAGGGTCCCCCTCACTTCCTGGGCCTGTTTTGCCCTCTCTTCTTTCCCCAACTCACCAAAATGTCTTCTCTGGTTTCTGGAGCCTCATTGGCCTGAGGAACTCGTTCAAGTTATGTTCAGTGAGCAGGGGTGTGTGCTGTGCTTGGTGCTTTAATCTTCCCAGCAACCTATGTCGGAGACATTAGCATTCATATTTTATAAGGATGTGAATGCGAATGTCCGGTTACTTGCCTGACGTCAACAACTCAGGTTTTGAACCTAAATCTTAGAACACAGGTCTCTAAGTCTGGTGCTCTTTCCAGTATATGATTCTTTCCTGAAAGCGTTGTCTTCAGAACATCTGGATCAGAGTTAGGATCTGGCGGGGAAGGGGGGGTTAGGGAGGGGGGAGGAGGGGGCAGGGGGACAAAACAAAACAGATTCCAGGGTGGAGGCAGGGCCTAGGAGCTGGTATTTTTAAGACCGTCTCAGGTGGTTCTTCGGCAGGTTCAGATTGAGGACCACTGCCCTGGGCTGCCTTTACAATGAGGGGCCAGTGTCAGGTGGTCAGGTCAGAAGCCACTTTTCCAGGTAGCGTTTCCTTTTTAACAGGGGCCTTTGATAAAGGGAGCGAGCAAAAGGCACATGGTGGCCGGGCCAGGTGGAGAGCCCTCTTCTGGTGAAGGGGGTCTGCAGTGCAGCCCTGAAAGCACACTCCCCACACCCCAATGGGAGCTGGCATGGAAGTCCTGCCTCCGTCAGCTCACTGTGAATTTATTCCTGGGCTTGAGCAAGTGCTAAGGGAGAAGGATCAGGGTGGGTTGTTTTGGGAGCCCCAACTTTCCTGGGGTGAGAAATGGGCTAGAACTCCCCAAATAGTGCCTACCGCACCTTGCCAGCCATGCCCTACAGATATGGTGAGTGACACTAGGATGGGGTCTGGTGATTAACAGGTATCCTTCATTCTAGAGGCCTTTATTTTGCCCCTCTCCAGTCACCAGCCTCGGTTTCCCCAACTGTAACAAAGGCAGGGACAAAGCCCGGAGGGTGTGTCGGGACCCGTGCACAGCATGCAGAGCATTAGGCAAATGCCCGACAGGTGGTAGGTGCTCAGTGTCTGTTCTCATCCCATTTCTCTTATCTACTCTGTACCTGGTCGGTGCTTGGCAGGATCGTGGTGCTCAATATCTGTGCTGTAGAAAAAGATATAATCTTAGGCCCCCTCAGGTCCAGGGCTTTTGTGTCTACAGGGCTGCCTGTTGCAACCTTAAATGGAAACCCAGCTAATGAACAACCCTAGCTGTGCAGTAATAATAATAAAGAACTCTCCATTCAACATCCTCTCCTCTCTCCAGTTTTTCTTCAGATTCCTCCAAGAATTTAAGAAGCAAGTAGGCAGCAGTTTTCTTTATTGATGGTTAGTTGTCCTGGCACAGTGGTCTCTTTCTACCTTTGTCTTCTTTTTACCCATTCTTTCAACTAACTGCACAATGCATAGTGCCCTCTTTGATGTGCCATGCTGAAACTGATTACTTAGTGGTACCCTGGTAGTGTTGCCCCTTAACCCCTCTCCTCTTGGGCATGGTCCGGATGCTAGAGGGCCAGACTTGCACTGTGGTATCTTGTCCCAAAAGGGTGGTACTGGGAGGCCCAGGACCTGGGCTGGGCAGGGGTGGTGCCTGCCCCACCCTCCCAGGCAGCTGGCTGCCTGCCTGAGGGCTGGCCAGCACCGAGGACCCAAGTAATGAGTGATTAATGGGCGCCCCATCTAATCTCCTGCCAGGGGAATGAAGGGCTAGCCATGGCCAGGCTCGTCTTGACCTGTCCCAGGTGGGCTTGGAATGCACCCAGCTCAGGATGGGGATTAAGGTTTGAAAGACGGGAGGAAATGAGATGGTTAACCCTTTAGGCCATGGCCCTCGGATTCCCAGCGGGGAAATGGCTAGGGATTATCCGCAGGGTTCTGATGAAGGGGAGCCTGGCCTTTGAGTTACTGCAAGGATGCAGCCACGTGACAGCGGGGCTGGGGTGGGTGACAAACCCTGTCATGAACTTCACCATTTTTCTTGGAAGCTCAGTCAAGAGAGATGAATTTCTTATGAAAATGGGTACACAGACTGCTGGGAGGCTGTTCTACCTGCTTTGATCAGGTCAGCAAGTTACAAATATGTCGCTGCCAAACAGACTTTTCCTGAAACGCAGAGCCTCCGACCCCTGTCATTTCAGGAAGATAAAAGCGGGAGTCTGGCACTCTTTCCGTCAGCAGCAGCCCCGTGATTCCGAGGCCGCAGCCTGACTGCAGGCCTGGGCTCCACCCGCGCTGTGTGTCACCGAACACTCTCCTTACCTCTTGTGCTGCAGTTTTCCGGCCTGTGAAATGGGTGCGATTCATGGCAATGTAAAATGCTTAAAGCCGTCTCTGGGAGTGGAAGTGGCAGGCGAATGTGAGCCGTCGTTTTTCTCACTTATCCACCTAAGATCTGAGACCAGGTCTTTGGGAAGGATCTAAGCCGCTTCTCCTCCTGCCTCTAAGACTTGCTTAGGGTGAATTGACAACTACGCTTTGATTGATCTTGCTGGTTTGACCCCTGACCCTCACATGCCTGGAATTCTGGTCCCTTTCCCACCTCCCTTTGCTGCTGGCTTCCTGGCCTCCAGCTGCCCTTTTATTGCTGCCTGCCCCTTGCCCTGGCCTCCATGCCTGGGGGCCAGACCTGGTGGACTGACCCTGCCTGGGCCTCTGTGGCACGGCCAGGCCGCCTCCACATCAGCTCTGCCTGGTGCCAGCCTCGCTGTGCCCCGGCCGGGCCGCCCGAGGGAAGCGGCTGAGGGCAGAGAGGCAGCTGCCTCGAGAGCCAAACTGGGAGCGTGGAGACAGCCCTGCCTACAACACAGCCGGCTCATAACAACCTTTCAGGTGGGGGTGGGGGGTGGTGTTTAAAAAGAAAATAAAGTCTTTGGTTTAGTTTTGTAGTATTATAAAGATACTTCTGACCCGCTTCACTTTTAACTGTGTAAACTTTTTTAAAAACAAAAGGTATTATTTGAGAAAGTGAATTTTTAAAAAGTTTTTAAAAATTGGATGTGAATTGAAGCCCTATTTCCTTTTCTGGGTTCTCTGAGTCCCCTTTGCCTCATCCTTGTTGGAAGCTAATAATAGTAACACTCTCAGAGGTTGAGAGGAGGTCAGCCTGACCGGGAGGCCCTCTGAGATGCCTGAGGGAGTTTATTGCTGCTCTCAGGTGAGCCTTGGGGGCGGAGCCATGTCTGCGGGTTTTGAAGACTCTTCTGTTATGCATCCTACTGTTTCTGGGCAAAGAGTGAAAATACTCTTAAGGTATTTGATAGAAAGACTGTATACTTTATAATTCCACAACTGTGTTATTTTTTAATTTGAGTTTTACTGTATGTGTAACTTTACCGAACCATCACCATCCTTTCTCCGTCCCTCACTTTTCCTTCCCCCTTCCTCCTCCTCTTCTTCCTTCTTCTGCCCTGCCTTCCCACCTCACATAAACGCATAGCACACTAACAGCTGATATCCTTCTGTCTTCTCCGTGATACCTGCCTGTATTTTAATTTGAGCAGGTGCACATTTGTCCTTTTCCACATAGTATGATTTTGTGTAAACATTTCCCACTCTTAACCACGTCAGGTTTCCCATTCTTAAGCATAATGACTATTTCCATAATTTTTCTCCATCATGGGTTCCCTACTCACTGTTAGCAATCCAGTTATTTCTAGTTTTTCCCAGTTCAAAAAATTAGTGCTACTAAAATGAATGTTCAGTTTACTGTAGTTTTTATTTTTTTTTCTGATCTCACATTCTGTTTTGAAAGCTCCGTTCTTGGCCATGTAATTGCCAGGTGAAAAGCAGGCGTCTCTGTTAACATTAATGCTGCCCAGGAACTCGGCAGGAAGAAGCACTGGGCGCCCGGTGAGCGTACCCAGAAGCAGAAGGTGCTTGTTTCCGGCTTCCCCTTCCTTTTCCTCGGGAGGTGCTGTTCTTCCCTCAGGCTCACACCGAGGAGCTCAGCGCCTTTGCTAGCAAGACATGTAAGAGGCGCTGTGAGGTGGGGCCTCTCTTAGTTCCATACGAGGAAATTATGTCAGCGCTCATGCAGAGTTCACACGGACATGGGATCATGCAGTACGTGCTCTTTTGTGACTGGCTTCTTTCACTAAGTCTTGGCAACTTCTGAGATCATGCTTACACGCTCTGTATGGGCATCACTATGCATTTATTCTCTTTTGCATTCAGTACTTCTGGGCCTCTACTAGGCATCAGGTACCCTGCTTTGTGAATTCCAGTCCTGACTCTGCCGCGTATCATTGCCTGTGTGGCTTGAACAGCTACTGCCTTGAGCTTGTTTCCTCGATTGTGTGATGAACTGTACAAACGAGGATTTAGGGAAGGAGTTAGAGGAGACAGCGTATGTATAGTGTCATTCCTACAATGAAACAAAGCACCTACTATGTGCCTTAATGAGCACTGCAAGGTCCATCCAGCTTAAAAATAAGGAAGATGGTGTTTCTGCCTGGAGGGACCTGCAGCCTTAGAGGGGCAGGCAGAGAGGATGACCAGTGTGATTAACATTATGTAATCAGACTGAGATTGGTGGGAATTCAGAGAGACTTGAGCTATCCCCCAACCTTTTTTTTTTTAAAAAAATTCTCACCCAAGGATATTTTTCCATTGATTTTTTTTTTTTTTGAGTGGGAAAGACAAGAGGGAAAGACAGAGAGAAATATCGATGTGAGAGAGACACATTGATTGGTTGCCTCCTGCACACAAACTGATCAGGACCGCGGCTGGGAAGGAGCCCGTAACTGACGTATGTGCCCTTGACCGGAATTGAACCCGGGACAACGCTCTATCCACTGAGCCAAACTGGCTAGGGCCATCCCCCACCCTTAACCGAGGGAAACAATCTGGGGTGTCAAGGGGAGAAAGGAAGTAGAAGGCTGTTATGTTTTAAGGGAGGGCTGCGTTCTTGAAGACCTCACAGGATTCGGATCTCTCATTATTCAGATTCCAAACTACCCCCTGTGGAATAAATGTAAAGAGGGAGCACTTGTGCTTGATACATTCTCAGAATGTGTCAGAGTTTTGCCTTAATGTTGCTTTCACATTGTGGGTGATAGCTCTAACATTGCACAGTGGGTTTGCTCATAAATTGCCTGCTTGGTATCTCAGGATGGTTACTTGGCTTCCTCAGTAGCCAAGCTGGTTGTTTTTGCTGCTGTCATTACCATCTCAGTGAGCTTTAGTCTGGTATCATCATTCGACAGACTGTCTAGATCAGGAGTTGGCAGGCTTGTTTTGTAAAGGGCCAGAGAGTTAGTATTTTGGCTTTTGTGCTGTATGGGCTTTGTTGCAACTAATCAACTCTGTCCTTTGAGCACAAAAGCATCCATAGACAGTACATAAGTGATGGGCTGCGCTGTATTCTAGCAAAATTTTATTTATGGACACTGCAATTTGAATTTAATATAATTTTTGCATCATAAAATAGTTTTCGTCTTTCGATATTTGTTCAACCATTTGAAAATGTAACCAAAACAGGCAGTGAGGTAGGTTTGGCCCATTGGCCAGGATTTGTTGATCCCTGGTCTAGATGACTATAATATTTGAAAATTGTTTTAAATTGTAAAAAGAGTGAACATTAAAATACCCCAATAGTCAAAAAATCACTCGTAGAAGTGATTTCCAGAGCTCATAAAAATATAGCTTAATTCACAAATTCTAGCAAAAGATGATGGATATTTCTCAGCCTGTATGATAACCAACATAGGCAATTACCTCAACACAATTTATAATTCTTTAAAGGGTTGTTCTAATGAATTTAACAATTTAAATCATATTGTTTAGAAATTTAGGCATCAAATGACTTTATTAAATTTCATAATTTTAATTGTATACCATAAAACTGTTTATTATTTCATACCATCCTGGAGTCTAACAACTCTGCCTGACTCTCAGCAGACTGATGGCCTATGGTAGGAGTTTGGAACTTGATTCTGGCTGCCTGGAATTTTTATTGTAAAAGCCAGGGGAGGGCATGGAAGGAACACCAAGGCTTGTGTCTGGCACTGGTAAAAGTAGGATGAATGTTTTTTCTTTTACGCCCCACCCCAAAATTCTGTATATTTGGTCGGCTCCAAAACAAGCTATGCCTCTTTGACATTGACACTTCGGTTCTTTCCTCAAGTCAGTAACCTTTTACAAGGGAAACTAAACAAAGGCTGTTTCCTCTCCTGGGTCACTAGCTTTCCCTCGCGGAGAATAAGCAGTGCTGTGCTGAGACCAACAGCCAGGGCCGGCCAGACAAGTGGCCAGGTCTGCACCTCCAGCCGTGTGCAGACCCCGCTCTCCAGCGAGGAGGGGCAGCTTGCCTGCGGACTGCCCTGAGTTCTGCAGTTCCTGGTGGGTCTTTGTGTCAGGTCCTCTCCAGATGGAAGACCACCAGCTCCGAAGGGGACTGAGAGGCTGCAGTTCTTGGCTCACAAGTGTGCTTTTTCTGTGTGTGCTGGATGGAAGGTCTGTCTTGAGTAAATGTGTGTTTGTGTTGTTTAGGGGATGATGGCGCATAACCTTGTGTGCTTTCTGGCCTTGGGGTCTGGCAGGATGTGAAGGGAGGCAGCCCCTCTCCTTTGGCCGGTTAGATTTTTCATTCTCATACTGGGTTGGGGGCCAGCTTCTCCTGTGCTTTAGGAGCTCTTTGGCTCATAGACAAGTGGTCCTGGAGCCAAGGGCGTGGGCGTTGAGTTCTGACTTTGCCACTAACTTGCCACTTGACATCCAGCAACCCAGTCTTCATCTCTGGAGTCATAATTCTTCATTCCTAAATGAATGGTGATAGCCTAGCCCATTTCTGAGAGCCTGTTTCTTTGTCAAATATGTGGGGAGCCTGGATTTTCACTCCCACAGCAGCACTGAGACATCCCTCCTCTCCTCACTGGTGGTCAGAGGATGCTTGTGGAGAGTCAGGACTCTTAACACCACCCAGCAAAGCCGTGCATCCCCTTCTGGGCCCCCTCTCTACTACCCAATCTGAACAACAGAGAGAAAATAGACTGGGGGAAGAAAAAAGAACAGGTCCTCAGGGACCCGTAGCGTTGTAACAAAATGTAATGTGTATTTGAAATCCTAAGGGAGAAAAAGAGGGTGAGACTGAAAAAAAGCACTCAATGAAATAATTGTTGAAAAATCCCCAAAGTTAGGATATGACACAAATCTACAGATTCAAGAAGCTTAGTGAATTCCAAAGAGGATGAATCCACCGAAATCCATACCAAGATACATCATAGTCAAACTTCAGAAATAGTTCTGAAAAAGAAGACTAAAGTAGGAGGAATCAGTCTATCCAGTTTTAAGACTTACAGAGCTACAGTAATCAAAACTATATGGTATTGGCAGAGGAATCGGCACCTAGATCAGTGGAACAGAGTAGAGAAGCCAGAAATATGCCCCTCTGATTTTTGACAGAGGTGGATAGGCAAATTAAGAAACACTAACTGTAATTATCTGAATGATGGTTTGGGTGAGGCTGGTAGAAATGGAGGGAGAGGAAAGAGTTTTCTGAGAGATAGTGCAAACGAAGAGTTGAGTGTTGGCAAAAGACTGGACCTAGGGCACGGGGGAGGGGGAATCACAGAAGCCCAGGTAAGCGTTGAGCTTTAGTCAATGGAAGGATGGTGATGCCACCACCAAAGTAGGAAACCTCAACAAGTGGAGGGCTTGGTGTGGAGCTGGTAACTGGTCCTTTTATTATTCATCTTGGATGGGCCATCAGCAGGAGGAAACTAGAAATACAGGAAAGCAGTTTGAATGAGAGGATAGGTCTTGAGATGTTGGTTTCTGAGACCTTGGCATGAAATAATAATCGAAGAGAGGCTTGATTATTGTTGACATTTTTCTAGTCCTGAGTTAGGTCACAGGGATACCAACCAGGCGGACAGAAGAGACAGGAAGAGAACCGATTTGCATGGCCATTGACAGTGGAGTTCAAGAAAAAGGGTCTGGTAACAGTTTATTCTTGCTGAGCCCGATTGCTCTTTATTGTTCCCCTTGACTTCTGGGTGACCTTTGACTCCAATGACTTGCCTCTCTTGATTTCCTTGAAAATGTTTCCTACTTCATGAGATGGCTGTCTGTTTCACATTATTATAATCTTTTAATCACCGCACCTGATTTCAGCTTTACCTAATACCAGCCCATCACAGAATTGTGTCAAGGAAGTGAGACCAATTTGCTAGGTTTCTGCTTTCTTCCGTAAGGATATATGGAGCCTTTTGGCATACACTGCACAGCAGTGACTGCTACAAATCATTGACTAGATTTCTGTTGCTTAAAAAAATAATGACATAACTCACATGTCAATGCAGAATGGAGCAGGAAAAGGCAATCCTTTCCCGTGATGTTCAGAAGCACCAAGGGCAAAGTGTGTGGCTGGCTGATTTATGGTGGCAGTGGCACACTGAGCCAGTATGCATTCTGGACTGGCAAATGCATGGGGACACTGAGAAAATACCCTGGACTTCGGGCCAAAGCCAACCAGGAGTGAGCAGGCCAAGCACAACCTCATGCACAGCGTCTCTCCTGGGGTTTATATTTGAGGCAGTGTGTCAGGAGACCGCGGGACAGTCATTGTAGTGCTGGACACCGTGGCTCCAATGATCAGGTGGGCTTGGGTTCAGATCATGTGGCTTCCACTTACTAACTCTGATATTCAGGCATATTGCCTCTCTGCTTGCAACCTCAGTTTCCTTTTCTGTAAAATGGGGAAGTCAATAGCATCTACCTCATATTGTCTTGAGAATCAATTAAAATAATGTTTGAAAAGTGTTCGGCATCGCCTGTCACATATTATACACTGAATCAATTTTTAAAATCCCTAATCCTAACTTTGCCTTTAATCAGTTGCAAAACCTTGCACCATTCATTTTATTTCATTGAGTATCATTTAGTCACCTGTAAATTATGAATACAAAATAATGAAATTGGAGAGTTGGGTGAGAATCTCCCATTTTTTGTGTACTTTGCAATTCTGTAATGTTAATCTGAAAAGTCATAAAGAAAATAACTGATATACTCAAACACATAAAATAAAAACTTACATAAAAATTATAATAAAAATTAAAAGACAAAAATTAAACTGAAAAAGGTCTCAGACAAAAGAATGGTTAATATCCTTAATATTAGGAAGAGCTCTTAAAAAATCAATTCATAACATTATGAACAATACAGAAACATTGGTAAAGAAGTTGTAAGAAGAGAGAGTATACTTGGCTAATAAAAAGGAAAATTTGTTCCACTTTACTACTAATCAAAAGAGTACATTGACTTCCTTTTCCCCCACCGCCTATTACAACAATACATTGAATGCCCACCCTTTACCAGGAGCTGTTCACCAAAGTTTTCCTCCTGGAAATACAGGCAAAGCACATTTTCCACATTTTCTTGCAGTTAGGTATGTCTATCTGACTAAGCTGGAAAATGGAACACAAGTGGTAGCAATGAAGCTGCTAGCTCAATCTGCACGAGTTCTCTTTTCTCTTGTTTGTTCATTGATGGGGAAAAAAACCAGCCAAGGATTCTGAGGCCCAAGACAATGCTGGAGCTACTGGCTGAAAAGAGACTCGGTCCCTGGATGCCTGCATGACTGTGTGGAGCAGAATGGCCCTACCAACGCACATTAGACAGTCAACTGAACAAAAACCTTTTTGTTGTGTTAAGCCATTGAAATTCTGGGATGGTTTGTTGCAGCAGTTAGCCTACCCTAACTAAGTATCAAATTAGGAAGGGTTTTATAATGCAAACACTATGGGCTAATGTGTCTATTTCATCCAGCACATGTGGGATTTTAGGTGGCTTTGCTCTTTGAAAAAACCCATATGTATGAAGGACCTTAAATAGTCATACCTTTTGGCTTAGTGATTTTATTTTTAGGAATCTATCCTAAGGAACTAAGTGGAGAAGCACATTAAGAATTTTATACGAAGATGTTCATCACAGATTCCAACAATAAGGGAATTTATTAGGTATATTATCTGGTTTCCATAGGATGAACTGTTATTAAAAATGTTTCTGAATATTACTAATGAGATGTTGATGTTTTAAAGTGTAAACAGAATGTAAGACTCTATATGTGGGATTTTGTTTATGTAGACATATATGTAAAACATGCAGATAATATGTGTAAGTATTCTGTATATAAAGACCAGAAGGAAGAACACCAAAAAGTTTTGTAGTGGTTAATTTAGATTGTGACTTTATGAGTAAATATAGCTTTCCTATTTATCTTTTTACAGTTTTCAAAATGTTCTCAATAAACACGTATAATTTTGTAGACAAATTATTTTCCTGAGAGAATACCACATTAGCTCTGTTCCACCTAGCCCTGAAGTCTCACCTAGACCTAGTTTGTAGATGAACGTAGTACTTACTCTCTCTATGAGGTTGTTCTTTTAGTGTTAGTGCACTTGGAACACTCTCCTTTCCTAACATACGTGTGTGTGTGTGTGTGTGTGCGCGCGCACAGATGTACTCAGGTGCTTGCCAGAGTGGCAGTAAACCATCTGTAGGTGGCAGGACCTGGGCCTTGTGTCAGAAGAAAGGGAAGGTAGACCAGGAAGGAGGGTAGCTTAGCCTGAGGCTTTTAGTGCCATGGCCACCTGCCTCTGACCAAAGTGGTTGTCAAGTGTATAGGTTTGGGGATCTTGGAGAGGCCTTGGTGGCACGCCAGCAAATCTGTGGTTCCCATGCTGTGGTTGTCTGATCATGTTTCCTTTGAAAACTGAAAACCCAGGGGTTACTAACTGCTTGTGGCAGAGGATGCTGGGAGAGGTTGCATCTGAGTGGGAGGAAGGTTGGAGTGTGTATCTGAGTGGCTTTGATTCCTAGGTAGAGGGGCCTGCATCCCGTCACAGCTGTTTGCGTGTTTTAGGAGTCCAGCAGAAAATGACCTTAATGATGTTCATTTCGGAAACAATTAGCAGTTACCTACACAGAAGAGTAAAGCAGCTGTTCAAATCCTGGGCTGGGCAGCACCAGCCCCTTCAAAACACAGCGTCCTCAGCTTTAAAGAGAAGGCCCTCCAAGCGAGAAGACTGTCAGTTCTGTCTGTCATCGCAGAACACCTGCAGCGCCCAGACGCTGCTCTCGGCAGCAGGAACAAGTCTTTGAAGGGAGTCTTTTCCCTTTTGTAATCCCATGTTACGGGGAGGAAAGACAAGCATAAATCATCATAATACACAATTGCTAGATTGGAATTCTCCATATGAGACTGACGCAGAAGTACAGAAACTCAACCAGGCTTACCAAACGCTGTGAGTCGGTGACTGAGTAACATTGGGGAAGAGAGGGTGCTCCTACTCCAATGCGTGCCTCCTTTGGTCTGCAGAACCATGTCACTTCAAATGGGAAAAGCAACTGTGCAGAAGCAGGAACAACGGGCTCCTTTATTTTAAATATCTTACTTGCCTGGTACTTCTGCCCTTGAAGGTTTTCCTTCGTTACCTGGGAAATGCCTTTTAGACTGAAAACAAATAAAAATTCCAGCAATGTCAATGATCATGAAAATGATGCACTTTGTATTGAAGTCCTTAACTAATCTGTGCTGATTACCTAATCTCTCCAGGTAAGAAAGAAGTCAGGTGTTCCTTTAATGAGTAACGAAAGCCACTGTAACGGGTGAGCTTGAAGGTCTGGGGAGTGTTAATAGATCTCAACATTTTTTCTTAATTCAGACTCTGTAGGTGTTCATGTTGCTGTGGGCAAACCAGCGAGTTTGTGGTGTGGAGGTTCAATGGGAAGAAATAAACTGTGGCTGAGTTTGAATGTGACCTGGAAATAGGGATGGACTCCGCGTGGGGGTTCAGCGAAGACCCAGAGCAGAGGGAGTGTTTGGTTAGCTTCCTTCCGCCCAAGGCCCAGCAGGAGGAGGCTGGAAATGTGACAGCCTGAGGCTCCAAGGTCAGCTTCCCCAGTGCCCTGCTACCTGGGGCAGAATTTCCTGAAAGTCTATGGCCAGTGACGCCGGCCTTCAGACGGCTCCTGTCGGACCTTCGCTGTTGGCAGCACATATCTGAGGTGGCTTAGCATGTCTTCCATCTGGTCCGAGGGCAGGCTGTAGACATCGCTGAATCAGCAATAGCAGACAGAGAGTAATCAGACATGACTCTGCTTTCGAAGAAGTAAAAGTACTAGAGACATATGCCATTCATCCTTTAGTCATCCCTCCATTCATCTATCCGCACAGTAATTCATCAGACTTTCATTGCATGGCCACCTGCACCAGGCACAGTTGAGTAAAGGTGTAAAGATGGGAAAACGTAGCCCCTGCCTTGAGAAGCTTCCTGTCCAGTGAGGGACAAGCATACACACGGCACGTTCAGTTATGTTAAAAGAGAAGGTGCTCCCTTTTCTTTTAAGCTTCTAGACCCTGCCCTGCACCTCCATTGTTGGCTGCACATTTGCCCGTGATAGTGTTCATGATGACTGTTTAAAGGGTATCCCTCCCTCTGTTCTTCCTGCTCTGGATAATCGTTTCCTTGTAAGGGGGGCATACCTTTAAGAAATAAGAACACCTCTTTTCTGCCCTTGCTTTCTCTGCCTGCTTTCTTGGCAGCCTTCTCCCTTCTCCAGCCGAAGTCCTTTCTCCAGATCCCCCACGTCTTCTCAGGGGAGGGGAGCAAGAGACGCCCTGCATGCACATCCTTCTCCACGGACCCCGCCTCAGGACCGTGCAGGACAGCCTCCCCCTGTGTTCCACTTTCCAGCTTGCTCCTCTTTGGCTCACTGGGTGATGGTGGCTCCTTGGTCCTCTACCCTCTGTTATTCATTCATACTGTGCTCTCTCTCCACTAGAGAGTTTGTTCATTCACAAAACACACAGGTCCCTCATTTTTAAAAAAAAGAATATTTTTATTGATTTCAGAGAGGAAGGCAGAGGGCGAGAGAGATAGAAACATCAATGATAAGAGAGAATCATTGGCTGCCCCCTGCACACCCCCAGTGGGGATTGGGCCCACAACCAGGGCATGTGCACTGACCTGGAATTCATCCATGACATCCTGGTTCATAGGTCGATGCTAAACCACTGAGCCACGCCAGTCGGGCCCTCGTTTTCTTTTGAAGGTTTCAGAAGCCTTTGTTTTTCCTCAAACCTCATCTCTCAGGCAGCTATTATCTATTCCCTGTGCCCGAGATGCCAGCTCACATTCTTCCAATCCCTAAAGCCTGCCTGGTCCATGGACGCATTCCCAAGCCCACGAGGCAGCCTGTACAGGGTCCAGAGGATGGGGTCTGGAGTCACACTGCCTGGCTTTGAAGCCCACCAGTGCGACCACTTACTAGCTGTGGGACATGGGAAAACCACTAACCTTTCTGTGCCTCACTTTTCTCCTCTGTAACCTGGGGCGGCACTCGTTATCTACTTCGTACAGTGGTTATGAGGTTAGATGAGCTGGTAAGTACCGTCTGTAGTGCAGTGACCCATGTGTAGCAAGAATAAGGATATGCTCCCTGTAAAGTCTGCTACAGTGCTACTTACTGCCTTGGAATGTTGGGGCTCCACTTTGCCTGTACCAGACATTGGGCACTCGGTCTGAAGTAATTTATCATTGTTAAAGAAATAGTCACTTGTGTATTTTTGTTTGTTTGTTTATTGGTCTGCCTCAATATGAGTGTAAGCTCCTCAAGGGCAGGGGACCCTCCCCCTGACATATTGAGTGTCTTGCATGAAGCCTAACCCAGTAGGCACTGAGAGTTCATTCACTGGTGACCTGATTGCCCCGCATACACTCAAGGACCTCAGGAGGACTGGGGCCAGCCCTGTAGGGGTCACGGGCCACTCTGCTGTGTTGTGACTTGAAGGTGTCATGCACTGAGGCCTGTAAAGTTTCTTTATCCCCAAACCAGTACTGAAGATGACGCCTGGGGAAGACCTGCACCAGCAGCCCATGTTTGGTCATTTAGGCAGCCCTGCTGTATGGGGTAGCAGACAGTGTCAGAGGATGGTGAAGTGCTCTGGCTATCTGGGATTGAATCGTGACTCTCACACTACTAGCTGGGTGACTTTGGGAAAGTTAGTTAACTCCTTTGTGCCTCCATTTCCCAATGGTGTCTCCTTCAGGGGTTGTGAGAATAAAGTGGGTTACTATGTATAATGCACTTAGACTCCATCTGATGCTCGGTAATCACGCATAGACTTTGCTAGTATCCTCAGCCTCCTTATTATTATTATTATCTGAAACAGTAGGTTATTAAATCACTCATCTTGGCTCTACTTTGCTCGAGGTGATGCTCATGGCACAATAGACAGTCATCCCTGAAAGGTTTAGTCTCCCAGCAAATCTATGGGCTAGCACCCACCTACTCATCATCATCCGTTCATTCACTTATTTATTGAGAGTCTAGCTATGCATGCTCCTTCACTAGGGGGAAGCCAGTGCGTCTAACAGAGGAAAAGAAGACCAAGTCTGGTGTTGGTGGTCTGTGTGTAGTCACAGCCCTGCCCTCGGCCCACCGTGTGGCTTCAGTTTTGCTGTGAGGATTAAATAGCTGTTGGTGCTTAGTGAAAGCTGATAACTGACTCTTCTTCTGCTTTTCTTATAATGGAACACAAGGGCCAGTTAGACACACTCTGATGCTGGGAGCCGCCATCTGGTGCTTTGTTCACAGACAGCTGGAATGTCAGCTTGGGGGCGCTACAGACTGGGCCAGGGTTCTGTGAGAAAGTTTGGGTAAACGGCAGAGAATGCGCTGATAGTGTTGGTGAACAGAGAACGGGTCAGGATGCAGGCCCCATGTGGAGGCTCCTTGTCTGTCAGAACCCTCAGGGGTGGCTTTCACAGAAGACAGGCAAGTTCTGAGACTCACCCTCACCATGTGATAGTGGGTGCTGATTTGGGGTCTGAAACTGCCTCCCTCTGAAATCTCTGGTCCTCATTCTTGTGCTGGGGACTCACTGTCTCCCACTGCGATTAGGGCTTTTGTTAGTCTGAGTGGTTGCTTTACCTTGTGGGACTTCCAGGAGGAGAAGCTAGAGTGTGGGTGGGAGGGAGGTGGATCTTGCCCTGTAGTTGGGATGTGGCTTCCAGGAAGTCTTTCTGAACCCAGACATGAGAGGCTAAGCAGATCATTCTTTTCTGGAATCAGCCTAAAACCAGGACCTCTGGTCGGGCCTGAGCAGAAGGGGCAGGGAGACACGCAGAGGTGGGGCTGTGGGTAAGGAGCAGCAGAGTAGCACCACTGTCTGGCATCTTCTGGGGCCAGGGAGCCACTGTCTGCCCTGGGCTGGATCGGTGGTGGCCCCTCTCTCTGTCCCTGCGGTTGTGAGCCTCGAACCTTCCTGCCACTTCCACCCAGTGTGTGGGGACGGCGATGTTGTCCTAAACCAAATCAGGTGACTGGTCAGCCTTCCTGTAGGATCCTGTGGAAAGGAGAGAAGGTGGGGAGCATATGCTGTAACAGAAACTAGTTTGTTAGATGTTTTGTTCACTGTCAAGAAGGGTTATAAATCAGCAGGAGCAAACCTCAAAAGGCGGGCTCAGTGCTGTAGATGGCGTGTTGACTCAGTCTGCTCGGTCTGCTCCATGCAATGCTGCCTGGCCGATTTTCGGGAGACCTCACTTTCATCAGGTCCCTCCCTGCTCCAGAACCTACAATGGCTCTTTCTTGCCCATCTCATCCTAATTTCTCCTAGGGCCAACTTTCAGGGACTTGGGGAGGGCTGCGCCTATCCTCACAGTTTTATTCCCCCAGCCACAGAATTCTTCACTGCCTTCTGGGTTCCAGAGCCAGGGCTTTAAACTTCCTGACAGCCACAGTAAGAAATACCCTTAGTGTTTTCTCTTTTTTTCAATCTTTTCTATTTAATTAAAAAAGTGTGACCCACAAGGTTGATTTCATGATAGACTAATGGATGGTGACCCACAGTTTGAAAACCAGAGCCAACTTAACACAATATAATCACGGAGGCACAAGTGAACATGGAGGAAATGGAAGAACTGATAGAAACTCTCCAGGGAAAATTGTGTCAGGAGAAAAAATGGACTCACCAAATCTGACAAAAAGTTGGTCCCAAAATATTCTAGAGCCGTGGCCTCCCCAAATTTTTTTGATTGCACACCCCATCAGTGAAAAATGTTTGCATGTAGCCCTAGCTGGTTTGGCTCAGTGGAAAGAGCATCAGCTTGTGCACTGAAGGGCCCAGGATTTGATTCTAGTCAAGGGCATGTACATGGGTTACAGGCTCGACCCCTGGTCCTGGTCGGGGCATGTCTGAAGGCAACCAATCAATGTGTTTCTCTCACATCAATGTTTTTTTTCTCTCTCTCTCTCACTTCCACTCTCTCTAAAAATCAATGGAAAAATATCCTCAGGTGAGGATTAACAAAAAAAAAAAATATGTTTGAGTGTATAACTACAATGTATGTTTGGTTATTTTTTAACCTAGCAATGTATTATGTGAGCTTATAAAACATACATTAAAAATATAAATTTTGGAGAAACCAAGATGGCGGCATAGGTAAACACCTGAAATTGCTGCCTCGCACAACCAATTCAAACTACAACTAAAAGACAAAACGGATATCATCCAGAACCACAGGAAGGCTGGCTGAGTGGAAATTCTACAACTAGAAGGAAAGAGAAAAGAACACTGAGACTCAGAGGAGGTGTGGAAGTAAAGTGCAGAGGTACAGAAACACGCACGGAAAGGGCTGGCAACTGAGTACGCGGCTGTCTTTTTTCAATGGGGAGGGAGACACAAACTCCCGACTGCTCTGAACTCCAGTTCTGTGTGAGACTCTGGGGACCCAGACTCATACGGAGAGAAACTGGACTGTCTGGCATCGGGCGGAACTCAAGGGCGGCTTTCTCTCAGAGGTGCTTGCAGTGATTACCGAGGGACACTGAGACCCCGGGGCCTCTTAGGGCAGGGCTGAGGATGAACCATAGCTGTTTGCTCCGCCCTATTGATTCCCTGAGACCCCGCCCCACCCAAGCTGTGCGCAGAGGCTTTTGCATATGAATGGCCTAGCCCTTTGCAATCTAAAATTACCTAACAAACTGCAGCTGGGTCAGAAAGCCCCAGAACATCCAAAAGAAGGCCCAAGGCCCCACAGCAGCTTGCACTGCCTCACAGCTGGGCCTCATCTAGGCACCTCCAAACCCCAAACAAAGAAGAGGAATTTGTAGATCTCTCTGTAGCTCCTGCTGGGTGGCCTCAGGCCGAGGCTAAATTTGCACCTCCTTGGAGATCCAAGAGCCAGTGCAACCAGTGGTCAGAGTGGGAACATTCAGATTACAACTCCTCAGATCCATAAGGGACATACTCAAGAGGCAGACTCAGTGAGCACCAAAGCCCCACTGAAGCAAGTCTTGCCCCATAAGGGTGTCTCCAGGACAGAAGTTTTCCCATCGTAGACACAGCTGATCCTCACAGCCAATTGGCCTGGAGGTCAATTCCTCCCAGTGATACCAACAACAATCAAGGCTTAACTACAACAAGACTGTGCACACAGCCCACAAAGGGGTGCACCAAGAGTGTCCACCTCAGGTAATTGGGGAGGCTGAGCCACTGGGCCCTATAGGACACCTGGCACACAAAGCCATTCTATCAACACAGGGAAGCAGCCAAAATGCAGAGACAAAGAAACAGATCACAAACAAAAGAAATGGAGGAAAACAAATGACTGGATATAGAGTTCAAAACCACGGTTATAAGTTTTTTCAAGAATCTTCTAGAAACCTCCAAGAAATTTAGTGAGACCCTCGAGGACATGAAAAAGGACCAACTAGAAATTAAGCATACACTGACTGAAATTAAAAATAATATACAGAGATCCAACGGCAGACTAGAGGATCGCAAGAATCAAGTCAAAGATTTGAAATATGAAGAAGCAAAAAACACCCAACTGGAAAAGCAAAAAGAAAAAAGGATCCAAAAAATATGAAGATAGTGTAAGGAGCCTCTGGGACAACTTCAAGCGTACCAACATCCAAATTATGGGGGTGCCAGAAGAAGAGAAAGATACTGAAAACCTATTTGAAGAAATAATGACAGAAAACTTCCCCTGCCTCGTGAAATAAATAGACTTACAAGTCCAGGAAGCACAGAGAACCCCAAACAAAAGGAATCCAAAGAGGACCACACCAAGACACATCATAATTAAAATGCAAAGAGCAAAAGACAAAGAGAGAATATTAAAAGCAGCAAGAGAAAAACAGTTAGTTACCTACAAGGGAGTACCCATCTGACTGTCAGCTGATTTCTCAACAGAAACTATGCAGGCCAGAAGGGAGTGGCAAGAAATATTCAAAGTGATGAACAGCAAGAATCTACAACCAAGATTACTCTACCCAGCAAAGCTATCATTCAGAATTGAAGGGCAGATAAAGAGCTTCACAGAGAAGAAAAAGCTAAAGGAGTTCATCACCACCAAACCAGTATTATATGAAATGCTGAAAGGTATTCTTTAAGAAGAGGAAGAAGAAGAAAAAGGGAAAGATAAAAATTATGAACAACAAATACATATCTATTAATAAGTGAATCTAAAAATCAAGTGAATTAAAAATCTGATGAACAGAATAAACTGGTGAATATAATAGAATCAGGGGCATAGAAAGGGAGTGGACTGATAATTCTCAGGGGAAAAGGGGTGTGGGAGGTGCGGGAAGAACTGGACAAAAAGCGTACACCTATGGATGAGGACAGTGGGGGGGGGGGTAAGGGCAGAGGGTGGGGTGGGAACCAGGTGGAGGGGACCTATGGGGGGAAAAAAGAGGAACAACTGTAATAATCTGAACAATAAAGATTTATTAAAAAAACAACAACAAAAAAAAAACACATAAATTTTAAAAGGATGAGCTAAAGATGAAAGAGACCATATTTCATAATGACATGTTACTCATGATAGCTTCATTTTATTATCAGCAAATATCTGAAGGCAAAATACAGATAGCGGACTCGGTTCATGGTTTCAGCAGCAGTTGTAAATCAGTTTTCAAATTGTTTTGGTAATTTCAGATGTTGTTCTGGTTGACTTCTTGTCAGATTTGGGAAACATTGCTTTATGTCACATCCTCTACGCTTAACATTGCCCTTTCTTTCCTGTCAAAACCGAAAAGCTCTGCTAACACCTCCTTTGGCTGCTGCCCTCCACCAGAAATGTGGAGGGAGTCATCTTTGACACCACTCTTTCCCTTGTGCCCTCAACCACTTATTTACCATCTTCTGGTAAATATGGGGTCAGCTCTTCCCACATTCTCCTTTGATTGCCAAGTTCCCACCACCTGGGCTCCATCTACCTCCCAGACATCACAGGAGTTTACAGTCCAGATCCTCTCTCTCTGGACGGCCCCCAGCCCCTTCGCCTGGCTGACTCCTCCTCGCCCCAGCATGAAGGTTACTTCCTTCATTGCCCAGTATACTTTCTGAGGCTCTTTGGACTTTTTTCATGGCTCTTATCACAATTTTATTTTTATACTTATTATGTTTCAGTTTGTTTAAAGTATATAGCCCTCTAGTATGTAGTTTATAAGTTCCTTGAAGGCAGGGACCACACCTGCGCTCTCTCTCTCTCTCTCTCTCTCTCTCTGTGTGTGTGTGTGATGCAGTCTCAAAAAATAATTAATACAACTCTATGAAGTAGTTCCAAACAGTATCTCCATTTTACAGATGAAGAAATTGAAAGACAAAGGGTTAATTGCCAAAAGGTCACCGGGTTAATAAGTGGGGTTGCTGGTGTCAGACCCAGGTCTTTCGATTGCAGTGTGTACACTTATCAGCTGCTCTAAGTTGTTCACTGGTAACCTGCATAGGCTAAGGGCTGATCTTAAGTCCCACCGTCCTTGCTGATGCCCCACCAGCCCTCTATAGTGAGTCTCCTTGTGTTGAACTAGCTTGATTAGTACTCAGGTTCTCCATATAACAACATTTATCCTATGCTGTTCTGAATAACATCATCTTTCCCCCAGATAATTCCAGTCCCTAAATCTCACCTACCTAAGCTATATTGTAAAGTGAGACCCTGCATTGACTCATTCTTCTCTTGAATCCCTTGGCGAGGACCTGGGGACTCCACATACTGAGTAAATAATTACTGATTAGTTGATTGTCATCAGCAGGGTGACAAAGATTTCATCTGACTCCCAAGTTAAATCGTGTCTTTGCACATACATGCTCCCCAGCCAAGAGCAAGACCGGATTCAGAGAAGTTTTAACTGTTTCATTTTGCACTTGTTGGCTTTCTTCCTGGTGGATCTCAACTTCTGGCTGAGACCCAAGAATTTAAGGGTCTTCAGTACCATGAGTAATTTCATGAGTTGCTGATGGCTAATTAGGGGTGATTATGGTTAAGAGGCTCTACTTTCTTACTAACCCTCAGAAAGGATTGGTGGTCACTTTTAAAACCTTGATTATTTTCTCCTGTAAATGGAATTTTCTGGTTCTCATGGCTGTCTTTTCTTAAGTGCTTATAACTTACCTTCCCATCCTCCCTTTCTTGTGAGAAGGAAATGTGAAGTCCTAGGAAGAATTTGGAAACGAGTGATTTTGGAAAACTCTGGCTTTATTACCTGGAAATCTTGCTCATTTGTCTTTCTCTGAAAAGAGGTGTGGGAGGAGAGGAGGCTGGGCCATGATTTTACTTCCCAACTTCCATCACATTTCAACCAAACCTCCCATCCTGGCTTTCTGAGGCTTTTCATAAAGTTTCAAAGTGTTGGATCACTTGAAATGTTTAGAAATTTTGTTTAGTGAAGGATTCTAAATAAAGTAGGGGAGGGAGTGTTAGCTTCCTGATTCTACTATGATAACCCATCTTAAGTGTTGCTTCGCCTCTTCTTGCATGAGTATCATCAGAGCTACTTTTTATTGAGTATAACTCTGTGCCAGGCACTGGGCCAATGTCCACTCACTTAATTGTCACAACTACTTGAAGTATTTTTTAGGCAGTATTTTAAAAGTTTTATTGAGTTATAATTCATATACCATACTTCACCAATTTAAAAGTGTAGAATTCAGTGGTTTTTAGTATATTCACAGGGCTGTGCAGCCATCACCACAATCTAATATTAAAACACTTTTGTCATCCCAGGAGGAAACATTGTACCCTCCCATGAGCCCCATCCAACCACCAGATGGTGGCAACCACTAATGTACTTTCTGTCTCTATAGATATGCTTATTCTGGACAATTGTTATGAATGGAATCACACAATATATGATCTTTGTGGCTGGCTTCTTTCACTTAGGATAATGTTTTCAAGGTTCATCTTTGTTGGAGCATGTGTCAGTATGTCATTTCTTTGTATTGTTAGTATTTTTACCCACTTCTAAGGTTAACTCTGGTCCCAGCCCCACCCTCAACCTCAGCCCCCACCCCTTGCTGTCCACCTCTCACTCAAAGGAAACAGTTACATCCAGGAGCACAAGAAGGGCGGTTGTACATTGGGGAAACCAAAACACAGAGGCAAAATGACTTTCCTGTGGTTAAGTAGCCTTCAATAGATGTGGCTAAATTTCCAATGCAGGTTTGCCTAATGCCAGTTTGGCTATGAGCTTAGAGTCTGTGTTGTCAACTGATGGTTGTTAGTGCCAATCACTGCCAACAGGAATCCCAAATTATGAATGCAACGAAGAAGGAAACTATTTTCAGTACACAACAGCCCCATTGTGATACAATATGGCTGTGAAAACAGCAGGGCTGTGAGGCAGCTCTGGGGCCAGTCCTCTGTCTAGCTAGACATCTGCTCGTCTCCTTCTGGTAAGCTGTGCTCCATTCTGGTCTGCTTTGCAATTCTCTGCTCTGCTCCACTCTGTTCCAGTGAGACATCTTTGGTGGTTCAGCTCAGCCAGGGAAATGCATTTTTCAGTCTTGGGTGGAAAGGGAAGTGTGCTCCCAGAGCCAGAGGGGAGCTGGCTTATACAGACTGAAGTCCTAGCTCCTGGTCCCTGATTGGTCTGTTCTCATGCAAATGAGGCCTCCAAATCCTCACAGTTTGATTGGTCCAAAGGCTCTATCCTGCTTGATCAGAATAGAGCTTTGCTGGTTTGTTGAAGCGACACATCTCTGATTGAATGGGAAAAGCCTCAGTCCTATTGGTTGAAATTAGAGTCCAGGAATTCTTTCATCAAGGGCTGGCTCAGATGGCAGAAACGCAATGCAGGCTTCTCCATGAAATGCAATTTGCATAAGAGGCTCCTGTGTAGAAATGGCTGCTAGGCTCTGTTTTGTTGTTGTTTGTTTATTTGGTTTTTAATTTGAGCCCAGTTAGCCACCAGGAGCTTTTCTTAGTAGGTATCTTCTTTCTCAGGGTCCTCAGAGATCATCATTGATAGGTATTTATTGGACATCTTGTGTGGATTAGTCACTGTGCTGAATGTCCTGTAAGTTTGGTACCTCATGTTTATACACAATTAGACTTCAACTGGGAAAACTGGTAATCATAACTGGTCAGTGGAATTTGTGTTCTCATGTCTTCCATTGATCACTTCTGGTTTCATTGGCCTACTTTCAGAATTGTAGCCTGAAGAATTTTCCTAAGCACCATGCTAAAAATAGCATTGTTGTTCCTTCTATAGGAGTTTGAATACCACTCCCACCTGCAGAAAATTGGCAACATCTCCCAGGAGGCCTTGCTTTATCCCTGGACCCTGGCATCATGGTTTCCAATTTCATGGGGTTTCTCAGGTAAGTGGAGAACCTTTTAAAAAGAGAATAAGAAACCAGATCAATTAAGTCAAAATCTGCTCAAAACATCTATGACTTTTACCTGCATTTTAAAAAATCTGATCCTAATATCAACCATGCTAGATAAGTGGGACAAGCACTAGAATCTCTAATTTGCAGAACAGAAACCAGTGCTCAGAGTCCTCAACTGCTGTGCCGCATTCCTTTAGTGCAGAGGCAGAAAAAGGGCTCTGTGCTCAGTAATTGTAGTTCCTGTCATTGAGGTTATTTTCAAACTTTAAGCTAATAGACCCTTTTAAAAATTCTTTAATCAAAATTTTATGTAAAATCCTTTATAATAAAAGCCTAGGTGGCGTCACACCCTCTCACGACACCCTTGTGCGATGTCATCACAAGATGGCCACCTCAAGATGGCCGCCACAAAGATGGCTGCCACAATATGGCCACCACAAAGATGGCCACCACAAGATGGCTAGCAGGGGAGGGCAGTTGTGGGGGATCAGGCTGGCAGGGGAGGGCAGTTGTGGGGGATCAGGCTGGCAGGGGAGGGCAGTTGGGGGCAACCAGGCCGGCAGGGGAAGGCAGTTGGGGGCCATCAGGCTGGCAGGGAAGGGCAGTTGTGGAGATTGGGCCAGCAGAGGAGGGCAGTTGGGGGGGATCGGGCCGGCAGGGGAGCCAGCAGGAGAGTGGTTAGGGGCAATAAGGCAGGCAGGCAGGCAGGCAAACGAGTGGTTAGGAGCCAGCCATCCAGGATTGTGAGAGGGATGTCTGACTGCTGGTTTAGGCCTAAACCAGCAGTTGGACAGCCCCTGAGGGGTCCCAGATTGGAGAGGGTGCAGACCGGGCTGAGGGACACTCCCCATGCACAAATTTCGTGCACTGGGCCTCTAGTCTCAATATATAAAGTAGCCAATGGCACTAGTTCATTAAGATAAATTTATTTTAGTCCTGGTCAGTGTGGCTCATGTAATTGGGTGTCATTCCATACTCCAAAAGGTTGAGGTTTGATTCCTGCTCAGGGCATATACCCAGGTTGCATGTTCCATCCCTGGTCAGGGTACATACAGGAGGCAACAGATAGATGTTTCTCTCTCATATCAATGTTTCTCTCTCTGTCCCTCCCTTCTTCTCTCTCTAAAATCAATGAGAAAACAGATCCTTGGGTGAGGATTTAAAAAAAAGAAAGATAAATTTATTTTCCAGGTTCAACTTTGTAATATTTACACATTATGAGGTCATTGAGTCTGTTTAATTTGAACTCAGGATTTATGGCTGATAGCTGGTACATTAGCCTCATCACCTGGTTGATTTTACACTTGTTTTAGCTGCATAGTATTAAGAAAATCTTGATCCGTACAGGTAAATAATTGCAATTAGTAACAGGTTTTCTTTTTTGCTAAAACTCATCTTGCAATTTGAGGATATTCTTTAGATTAATTGATTCAGAATATAGAAAGATGGGAAGGAAGAACCTTCCCCAATAACTATACATTATTGTGGAGGGACTACAAAAAAGTAAAATGGTTTATAGTATGTTATTATGATGGTGCCACATACGATTTCCCAACCAGTGCTTGAGCTTTTGCCTGGCAGGTGCTCTTAGGCCCAGGCCTGGCATTTAATTGAGTGCAGTAGTGTGTGTGTGTGCACTGTAGTCTGTAGTTGCTGTATAATTACATGAACAGACGTGTGCAGGCCTGAAGTTCAAAGGCCTCCTGTGCAGAGCTATAACCTTCTTCATCAGTGACATTCACATGTGTGGCAGAAACAGTTAGAGGCCTCTGCAAAATCCAGCCATTAACAGGGCAGCCCAAGGTAATGTTTTATGGTCTCTGCAGGGATAACATTTGGCATTTAATTTAATTTTGCATATGTGCATTTTTAAGCAATAGTTTAAAAAATAACTTAAAAGATATTTGAAGACATGCACTATACATGCATTTTGTGGAAGCTCCATCACACTGATGTAAAACCACAGGCCACGTGGGGACTCGGCCTAGTTGAACACTAGTACCTAAGGGGGCACAGAGAAGTGGATGTCACCGTCACATACTGAACTGGATTGGAAAGAGCAGCAGATGACCAAAGCTGGGTTCACCATGTGGTAAAAAGGTGTAAAATCTGGCTGTTATCAGAAAAGCCCGTAAAAGTACTGAGGACCCTCACAATTGTGGCCGCCAGGCTACACAGGAAGGGCTTTACTTGGGACAAATCCCCTTTTGCAAATATTTTTTCTTGATGTCCTAGGATTTTAATTGATAGCCTTGTAAGGATCTGTGGTGTGGAGGCCGTCTCCCATCAAGGGGGTCCCGGGCTCACCTCTAAGCTGTGCATTATTTCAGAGAAATCGCCCGCAGATTAGAAATGAGCAGGTGGGAGTACTTGACAGCGTGATGTCAGCTTGCTCTCCTGGTGGCAGGACTCTGGACTTTGGGTCCTGCTAAGGGGTTGTTTGAACAAGGCTGCTCAGCCAGACAGTTCCCCTGAGGACCGGAGGAAAACGGCGTGAATTTTGAGGACGGATTCTTTGGGAGAGCTCCGCTCGAGCTTTCCGTCAGGTCTCCTTCCTAAGCCAGGTACTCAAACTATTTCACATCACAGTCTGATTCTAGAGCAGTGGTTCTCAACCTGTCTAATGCCGCGACCCTTTAATACAGCTCCTCATGTTGTGGTTACCGCGACCCACAGGTTGAGAACCACTGCTGTAGAGCCTAAGACCATCGGAAAACACAGATATTTACATTACGATTCATAACAGTAGCAAAATTACAGTTATGAAGTAGCAACGAAAATAATTTCATGGTTGGGGGTCACCACAACATGAGGAACTGTATTAAAGGGTCGCGGCATTAGAAAGGTTGAGAACCACTGCTCTAGAGCCATGTAAACTGGGACGGACGGTGGGGGGTGGTAGACGGACATCACACAACCCTCCACACCCAACAAAAAACAAACCTAGAGTGTCTTTTGTTTAAACACTTCTCAAAATGTTCTGGGGAAAAGGGCTATGGTTACTTTAAGAGTAAGAGGTCATTGATAAAAATGGTAGATGAAAAACACATATTTAGGCCTTTTTAAAATTATCAAGGCAACCAAATGGGTAAAGATCCACTGGAGAAGCTGGCAGATTTCTCTGCCTACAGGGGAAACAGGTCAAAATTAGAAGTTAGCTGCCAAGAAAATCCCTCAGAGGAAAAAACATTTAAGGGAATTCACAATTCTGATATGTAGAGATTTAGTTTAAAAATCCCTGCTCAGTTTTTGCCAAGTCACAGAAAAGCATAAAGTCAGCTTCTTTCTCATTAAAAGAGACAGAGAAGCCCTGAGTACTAATGTAGCAAGAGTATCTCGGCTCCCTCAGAGTCCGTAGTAATGAAAAAGAACCACAGTGAAACCCAGTAGCAGAAGAAATGTAAGATTTAAATTTTTAATGGAACTGGTTAGTGGGCTGTCACTGAACCTTGGACCAGATCTGGATGCCATGCAAAATGTAGGGTAAGTAAAATCCTTTGGACCAGAAGTTGGTCAAGGCTAGATTAAGGAATGTTCCTTAATCTGTTCCAAGTCAGAGAGGAAGAGGTGCTAAGTGATGAGAAGTGTTTATATTTCTGAAGATATGCTCCAAACGGTGTGCCTTTTTCTTGGTCTGCACAGCTACAGCCTAGGTGCTGGTCCAGGGACTGAGCTGAAGGAAACAGTTCCTCCCCAGAAGCTCTGCGACAGGCGGTGACGCCTGCCTGCCACGGGCAGCGAGCTGAGTCTGTTAGAGCCGGTGTGCTTGCTCGGGGCTCTTGCTTTACCTGGGGGCGTGCTTTAGTGTCATTGATATATTTTATGTTTGAAATGAAAACACAGAAGAAAACAAAACTATGAAAATGCCACATGATTGGTTAAATTGTCAGGAAATAAAGTTGATTCAGTGATTCTTATTTTGAATGGTAGTTTTTGAAGAAATGCAGATGTAATTAGAGAGATTACAGAGTTAGATGGTGATTTTTATAGATTTTATGGAGAGTTCTGGATCATTTTAAGCGTTGTACAGATTGATGGCCCTAGGTCAAGTGTCTGGTTTTAGTCTTCTAAAATTAAAGGCTTTTCTTTTCCTTGATATACATTCCAGTGAGTAATATTACTATAATGCCTGTCAGCTACTTTGCTTAGAAATACAACTAAAAGGGATTGAGGAAATGAGAAAGAGAAAGGTGGGTGATGTTCTTCAGGCAACTGAAAAGGATCCTGAATACAGAAAGGAAGAAAGTGGGTAAAGAAAGTGTGTTTGTATGTGTGAGAAAGAAAATGCCCAAAATAGTGATATTTGAGGTGTGACTCAACAGTGAGAACTGAGATTCCCCTCAGTAGTAAAGAAATCTATATATATATAACCCTAATATGCAAATAGACCATACGGCAGAACCACTGAACAACTGGTTGCTATGACATGTGCTGACCACCAGGGGGCGCACATAGAACATTGGGGGGGGGGGCGTCAGCAGCAGGTGGCAGAGTGCAGAACATGGTGGGCGTCGTCGGCTGTGACGGGATGGTGGAGCAGGTGAGTGGGGGCGCCAGACCAAGGCGGGGTACCAGTCGCTGTCATCAGGGCGAGCCTCTGGTGGTTACTGAAAATTCTTTGCTCCAGTGCCCTGCAGTCCTGTCTGGCACTCGCACCCGCTGCTGGAGCTGGAGCCACCACTCGCACCTGCTGCCGGCACCCGGCGCCGGCCCCGATTGCTCAGTGCCGTCAGTGAGTTTGAGCAGCGGCTGCTGGCCCCGATCGCCCCTCAGGGCTACTCCACCTCCCCCTGCTCCTGAGGGGCAATCGGGGCCGGCAGCCGCCTCTCGCACCCACTGCTGGCGCCGGCCCCTATCGCTCCATGTCATCAGCAGGTGCGAGCGGGGCCGACGCCATCAGCACATGGGAGTGGCAGCGGCAGGAGCGGGACTGCCAGCAGACAGGAGACTGGGGGCTGCAGCGGGAAGGGCAGGGGGGGGTGCGCAGGATGGGCTGAGACCCACCCCTTTGCCCACCGCAGCCTCACGGCCCACAGTTCCTGTCAAGGTGCATGAATTCATGCACTGGGCCCCTAGTATGTGAGAATTGGGAAGGACCATGGGGTCACTCAGTGTCCTTATGCCAGTGACGAAGGAATGGGGAGAAGGAGGAGAGGAAGGGAACGAAGAAGATGAGAAAGAAGAGGAGGAGGAGGGGGAGAGGGAAGAAAAGGAGGGTCATACATATTCAACCTCATGGTGTTAATAGGCAGGGACAGGTGGTGTAGCCCACATCTAAACTGCTGCCCGGTTGATGCTTAATAAATATTTGTTGAATATTGAATGAATAAATTAATAATTATCTTTTATGCAAAAGGAGTAAAATAGAAAAATTTTCTTTCCTGACCAGGATCATTAATTATAAAATAGGTTAAAGCAGAAAAATCATACAAATTATACACACACACACCTTTAACAGTTTATTTTTTACTTAAAACACATGTGCATTCACTCACCAGTTTTTTTATGTGAGGCCAAGGACTTGTCTTTGAGCATGAACCCCTGATTGTCTCTCCTGCACAAACCACACCCATAAACATTATCTAAACATTTGGGTTTCTTTAAATGGAGTGAGAATTTAAAGACATTTGCAAAGCAATCTGAGTACAGAATTATTCTAGAGTTTTATTATTCTTGCCCCTAATCATTTACAGTTGTCTCATCTACACCTAATTTGCCAGTAGTTTTGTTTTTTTTTTCTTGGCTACTTTCCTTTAATGCATCTTTACAAAGCATTCAGCTTCATTTTGTAGAAACAACTAACAACTACTCTTAATTTTTGCACTCTATTTCATGGGTCTGTGTGTTATTTGAATATTTTATGTAATCACAAAACAACTGGCATAAACAGGTATGGGACCATGGTTGACGCTCTATAGACACAAGTCATCTGGTGAGAGCAGACGAACACAAGTGTACCAGCAAGGACCTGCTGGAATGTGTTCTGGAAAGCCCAGTAGGAGCCATCTGAATGGTAGGCATAGAGGCCAGGAGGAAATAAAATTGTTTTTTGGAAGACTGCCCTGGCAAAACCCTTCCTATAAAATGATGGCAGGGATTCGGACAGTATTGATTTTTTGTTATGCTTGGCACAGCCCTGGACCTGGACCATGTCCTCATCACTTAATACTTGACTGTGGGATTTGCTAGAACATTCTGTACCCGAAGCGTTCAATGGAGTAAAGGTGTGATCATTGGGTTTCAAGCACCCATTCCTTACGTATCCAAGTAGACTTATAGACCTCAGTTAACTCTGACCTCCCGGGATGAGAACCAATGAGTCCAACTTCTAGAAATCCACCTTTTAGGATTGTGTTCCTTTTCCCATTCTTCTGTTTTTTATGACAGAATTCTGGATGCACTTAGAAAACACTTTGTTGATGAAAAGTGTCTATCACAGCAGCACTTTCATTTCTTTAGTGGCCGATACCTCCTCCCTTTTTCTCCCCTCTTCATTCTACCCTGCCATTCTTTGATTCACTTGCTATTTATTATCCCTGAGTGCGGACTCTGCTGTGCTCTGCTAGCTGCAAAGATGTATCAGAAATGTTTTCTCGAGAGCAGGGAGATTTACCAAAGAATGTCGTGCCCAGAAAAGCTATGCGGGACCCAACACCTCACTTTTCCAGAGGCCCTGGTCCAGAAAACAGAAATGGCTGCAGGAGTGGATAAGCTGGAAATAAGCAATAAAAACCAATATGCAGTTAAAATAGGTGTCCCAAAGTCCACGCTTTAAAATTGAAATATTTACCCCACAAAAGCCAGGCAGGTCTTTCTCCAGAGTCTGTATGGTCTTGGTTTGGCTGCAGGTTGGTTGTCTAAAGGATTCCAAGGCCAAGGCCGACCCGAAGGGAGACGATTAGGAGTACACAGGCTCATCCACAGTCCAGGAGGCAGTGCTTGACAGCAGGGAGGTAACAGGAAAGGCTCTCAACCTCTCTGCTCCAAGGCCACCACCTTAGGCTGCGCAGGTTGGTAGATATGCACACTGGTGACCCATCTAAGAAAGGTTCCTTAAGCTCAGCATATGTTGTATGAGAAAGCAGAGGGAATAAATAGAATGATTTTTCTTTCAAGGTTGAAGTTTAAATGGTTAGTTTCAATTGTTTTAAAACTTCTAATGTTCTCTAGTGAGGCTGGATAAACGAGCTTTTATTGCATTCACTCATTTTCTGATTATTTTTGCAAGCAGTGACAGAAAGTAAAACAAGATGTGTGAAGCCACAGTCTCCTAAGACTGGGGAAGAAAATTGATGTGATCAAATGCGAATACTGGGTTTGAAGGTGTGTTGTTTCCTAACGAGGCCCCAGAGCACAGTGGTTCAGGGTCCAGGCCAAGGACCTGACTGCTGGCCTGGGAATTAGGCTTTTCCCCGTCAGTAAGTGACATAGCTTCTCTGTGACTCAATTTCCTCACCTACAAAATGGGCACAATAAAAGTACCTGAAGGGATGGTTGTAGATTAAATGACATAATACTTGTAAGAATTGACATTGATGGTAACCATCAAGTATCATTAACCAATATCATTGCTTTTTTTTACTCAACTGCTGTCTGAGGAAGGCAGATGATTGAGCTGAGGATGTAAAATGCATGCTTAGCAAACTTTTGATCTCCAGAGTGCAGTAGGTACAGATTTCACTTCAGTGTTAAGATTTTGGCTCTCTTTTGTTAAGGTCGGTATAATTTTATTAGTGATCAGGTTGCTCCCCAAACATCTCTTGGGTTGTATTAACTAAAGAAGAAAAGAAGTTAAGATTTTTTCTGTGTTCCTTGTTTTGTGACTTGACATGCTCAAGTGGGGTGGAAGGAATTGAGGTGGCATGACCTACCTCATGGGCTGTGGCATGACCCACCCTCCCTGGGGCTGAGGACTGTGGGGTGGGTGTGGGCGGGTGGACCAAGGCAAACGCAGAAGGCCAGAGCCCCAGGTCCATGATGTAAATCTTGTACCAAATTTCAATGAGAATTATTTTCCACACGAGGAAATGAAATGATGGTGTGTTTAAACCCTAGAACAACACTGGGGAGATGGCATATCTTTTTTTTTTTCTTCTTCTTCTTTTCTGATTGGTGTGGAATTCTCCTACAGGGTGAATCAGAAAGTCTTGGTAGGAATGTGGCTTCCCCCACCGCTCTGAGGGAACTGTGATTTGTTTGCCAAAGGCCCTGGTAGCCTTCAGTCTGTCAAACGTTGCAAGCTGGGAGCAGTTGCCAAAGCAAACTATCAAAGTGAAATAACACACGAGCTGCACACACACACAGACACACACATGCTCTCACATTCCCTGAACATTAATTTCGAATTGGGTCAGGAGGAACAAGGATTTGGGCTAGATTGTTGATGTGTTGAAAAGGTGTGGGCACAGCTACAGACTACCAATTAGATAGGTATGTGTGAGCAGGGTGGGGTACCCCAAAACAGAGTCTATGAGCAGGGGTGGGAAACTTACGGCCCTTGGTGGAGTTTTTTCTGGCCCCTAGGGTTATATATTGCTAGAGCTGTTGCTATTGCGGCCAAAGAATAATGTCCCCATTGAGGGGATTTCTTCTATTCCATTCAGAGCAGAGCCCATTTAGTAACTAAGATTTTATTCCAGAATGAATTGAATTGGGTACCCCTATGTATTTTAGCCTCACTAGGGCCCAGCTCGATGAAGAAAAGAAGCATTTGAACATCTAAATACTACTAGTGTTGCATTTTTGTAACAAGCGGCACTAACAAACATTTTACTGCCATACCTTGCGTCAATCCTATGAGAATGAATTTTGGGGCATCATATAGAAATTCAAAAAATGTAACTGATTTTTGTAAGTTTTTCATGAGAGAACTTTTAAAAGCTTCCCAAATTACTTTGGACATTTTTTGATATGGTAATTCACACTATTTCCACTTATCTTGACATTTCAAAGGTTGTCAAGATGATGTAGCATCATTCATTAATTCAGTGAATTGAGCTCTTACTATACAGCAGACCCTGCTAGATGCTGGAGAGAAAGTAGAGATGAAACAATTCTCCAATCTCCTGAGCTTATACTCCAGTGGGCAGAGGTGTAGTTTAAGTGAATAAAGTCATTGCCTGTGAGATAGTAAGTGCTGTGGAGACAAATGCTGTCTGGCCTGGGAGAGAAGTGCTGTGTTTTTAGGGCCGGGGGTCTTATCTCCAGAAGACACCTGAAGTGAGGGGACAAGCGGCAGGAATATCTGGGAGTACAGCTGACCCGGCAACCTGGAGAGCAGTTCCTCTGAGACGGGGAAGAACTTAGACTCTTCCCTCCTCCAGGCTTTCACGCCCTCTCCTGCCTCAAGTGCCCTGAAAGTTTTGGAAGTGCAACCTGGGATGAGCAGTTATGCAGAATTGCTTCTGGTTACATTATAGATGTGTGGCTCTGGTGTCTGCCAAGAACTTTGAGGGCCTGGGGTGTAACACATTTATAGAGCTGCTGCTTGTTGTTTTGTTTTTTTTAACAAAACCACACCACGCTATGTTTTTTTAAAAATGAGTAAGAGTGCCAGGATGTGTTACAAATCACTCAGATTTGTAGGCATGGTTCATAATGTGCTTTCTTGCACATTCACTCATTTGAGGTCAGCAGGGCAGGCCATATTATTTCCATTTTACAGATGAGGAAACTGAGGCACAGAGGTGATTTGCTCAAGGTCATGTAATCAAAGCACAGAGACTCCTGAGTCATGATGCATATGTTTCTTGGTTTAGAGCACAAATTGGATCCAGTAAGAATACCGTTAGAAAAAGCTGTGTGTGTTTTCTACCTCCATGTGCACACCCACTCCTTTAGACACCCCTGCCCCTTTGCTGGGAGACATCGTGGCAGGTGCACATCATTTTTCCGTCCTCATAGACTGGCAGCCTTCCCTTCGGAATGTGTGCGCCTGCAGTACGCTTGGTTCTTGTGCTGGGGCCTCGCTGCAGCTCGAAGACAACAGCAGGAAGGATGCATTCAACACCTGGTTGCATGTCCCTTCACCCTGCTTCCTGCCCGGCACAGCCTCTAACCAGTTTGTCCATATCCATGCTGTGTGGTCTGTTAGGGCCGGGCTCATTTACATACAAAATGGGGATTTGGGTGGAATTTAGGATTCTTAGAGATGGTAGGAGCCTCTTCTAACTCCACAAGCCCTAAGCCCAGATTCAGACAGGTTTCCTTCTTCATCTCCACTGCCACACAGTGTATTTTCTTGGACAAGGCAGTGTTTTTTAGCTCTCAGTTCTGTTGGAGGTCTCAGTAAGGTTGAGGACCACTGGGTTGCTTGACTTCTGTCCTCAGGGTTAAACTCTAGAAAAGATTCAAGGCAGCTCAGTAGGGCCAAAGGCCTTTTGTAAGGATGCTTAAAACAATGCCGTTGGTTTGAAATCAAGGGACTTGGGGCATTTAACTACTTGACAATACTTGTCTCCGCTGCCTGCCTGCCTGCCTGTGCGTGAGTTTTCACCTCTGTCAGCATCAGCGATCCTCACAGAAGATGAGCACAAGGAGGCACAGACCCAGCTGACCCAGCACCACCCAGATGGGAAGGGTGGAGTTGGGATTCTAGCCACGATGTGTTTGAACCCAACGCTCACGCTCTCCCAGCACACCCGCTGTCTCAGGGCCAGCTGGCTCCTGTTTCTTCCCTTTATTCGATGACAAGCCGTAATCGGGGCTGGTGACAGTGGGGCTTAACACAACTAATCCCGCCCAGCGGGAGCATGTGTGACACCAAGGACCAAGGACAGCCTGGGTGTGGGAGAGGAGCTCCCCTGGCCCGGCTCCGGAGCCCAGACCCACAGCTCCGGAAGCACCCAGCGCGCACTAGCACTTACTGTGTCAGACATGGCATGCTATCCCATTTAGTCCTCCTCAACCCTCGGGGCCAGCTTCCATGCTATCCCCGTCCTACAAGGAAGAAGAAGAGGCTCAAAGAGGTTAAGTGACCTAGAAACCCTGCTGGTAAGTGGTATTGCTGGGTTTGATCCCAGATCTGTCCGGTGCCACAGCCCTGCCCACCGTCCGCTGCCTCCCCTCCCGTGGGCTGCCCTTTGCCTCTTCACTGGGTTACATCCCAGGCCCTGCGTTGGACTGGTGTCTCCCTTCCAATGATGAGACGGAGAGCTGCCTTCTGCTGGTGTTGCTGCCTGGAACATGCTCACAGGCCTGCCTGTTGCTGTTTTTCCTTCTCAGAGTCCTGGGTTACCTGCTGCTGTTTGGATTTCAGCTCATCTGCTCACATCCTTCCACTGAACACAGAAAGGTAAGCCATGGCCATTCAGAGGCTTTTCTTCTCTGCACAGGGGGCTGGTGTCGCTCTAGTCACCACCCTGAGTTTTGTTCTATTTACAGGTGAGTCACCGCTGGTTTTGCAAGGAAGCACCATTTATAGGATGTTAACCAGCCCTCCAAACCCCCCTCAGTCCTTGGAGCTTAAAAATGAAGCTCCAAGTCTCTGATCAGAGGATGGTGCTGGCTTTGCAGCCTGTGCCTCTTAGAATGGGGCAGTTGAGAGAGGGCAGTGAGAAGACTACATACCTGAGAATGGTGGGGCACCAGCATGGAGCTTTGCCCTCTAGGGCAGCGTCACCAACCGGTGGTCCGCGGACCACTGGTGTCCGTGAGGTTCGAAAGGTTGGCGACCGCTGCTTTAAGGGCACCTCCAGGGGCAAGGGGTGTGGGTGATTAGAGAGACGGCTGTAGCTATAGCTGTGGCTGTGACTGTGGCTGTGGCTATAGAAAAGGACCCCTAATAGGGAGCCATGATTTTTGATAGAGGACACAGCCACTGCCAGCCAGCAGCCAGGCAGGGAGGGAGCAGGGAAATTGGGACCTGGCCCTCTCTCTCCTCCTCCCCTCTTTCTCCGGTGGTGACTCCCTTTAGCTGAACCCAACCCCCAACGACAGAAGACAAAAAGCCCTGATGCAGTCCTTGAAGGCCAGCTTCCTGGGCCACAGAGCCGGGTGGAGAAGGGTCCCAGCGCATCTGGAGGGACAAACAGACAGTGTCCAGCACACTTCCCTCCAGGCTCTGCATGTCTCATAGTAAATGAACTGTTCACTGTTGCCTAAACCAGCTGCGTGCAGATGTGTGATGGATGTTTCCTTAGAGGTAGATGCACGATATGACTCTGAGAGGGTCCATGGATTTCCTTTCTGCTGCTTCACGTCTGCCTGTAACAAAACACCGGCACTTCTGAGCTGTGTGTATCTGTGTGACTGAGTTGGTTGGAATCTTTCCTGAGATGGGGTTTTCACAGCGGAACTCCGGGAGAGAAGGGGACGGAGAAAAGGGTGTGTACAGGTTTGCCTAGATGGGACCCTTCTTGGGAGAGTTCTTAATATTCTTGTCTGATTAGTCTCATTCCTTTTAGGTTTGTGCATTATGTTCTAGCTTTGTTTTTCTAGGCTAGATATAAGCCTATATTGTATTGTATGCCCCACTCAGATGTCAGCTCCATGAAAGTGGGATCTGCCCTACCTTGTTTACTGTCATATTCCCAGCTCCTGGAATATTATAGTTGCTCAATAAAATACTTGTTGAATGATTGAATGAATGGAAAACCTGGCCAAGGTCTAAACATCATGTTGGAAATGTACACACAACCCCACCCCCACCCCCATGGGTCTTTGGGTGGTGAATATGTCATGAGAGCAAATGGAATTAGCATCCTTATTAGAATCATGAGCTAGCTTGCTCTGCCATGAGAGGAGACAGTGAGAAGTCTGCACCCCAGAAGAAGGCACCACGCTGGCACCCTGATCACTGATTCCCAGCCCCAAGAACTGTGAGAAATGCATTGTGTTGTTTATAAGCACCCAATCTATGGTACTTGTTTTCAGAACTGGAAATGATAGAGACTGGAAGAGCTTTGAGGTTGCATACCAGGAAAGCTTGCCTGGCCATGAGTGGACTTTTAAGGGCAACTCCAATGAGAGCTCAGGACGAATAGAAGACTGTAGAGAAAGCCCCAGTCTTCTTAGACAGTACTTGCGTCATCCAAACAGACTGGGGGTGCAGACGTGAAAGGTGTCATTCTGATGACGTCTCAGATGGAAATGAGCAACATGTTATTGGAAACGGGAGGAAAGGCCATGCTTGTCATAAAGTGGCAAAGAGCTTGTCTGAACTGTGTTCGTGTTTTGTGGAAGGTAGAACTTGTAAGGGATGAAATTAGGGATTTAGCTGAAGCAATTTCTAATGGAAGTGTTGAAACAGTGGCCTCGTTTCTCTTGACTGCTTGTAGTAAAATATGAGAAGAGAGAAGTGACTTAAAGATGGAATTGTTCATTGGAGAGTAAGCAGAACATACGACTTAATGATTTGGAGAATTCTCAGTTTATTCATATTGAAAAGAATGAGAAAGCCTGTTCAGGAAAGGACGCTAAGGGTGTTGCTGAGAGGCCATTTGATGAGGAGAAGAGTAAGCCATCTTGACAGAAGCCAGGAGCTGTTGTCCAAGACAATGGGAAAATGCAAAGGAGGGGCTGCTGATGTCTTCTGGACCTGGCTCATCTCTGCACCACAGCCCTTGGTGGGCTCCTCTCCCTGCACTCGGGTGCTGAGCAACTGGGCTGTCCCAGGTGCTGTTCCAGTGGCTGGATGAAGTGGTCTCAGGACCCCAATCCTGGAGAGCCGCAGTGGGTAGAGGGCTGCTCAAAGCTGTCAGGGCAGGACAGTCTGGATGGGGCCGCAACCTCTGTCCAGCAAAGCTGCAGGCTGGACCACTGCCCTGGTGGCCTGGATGGCACAGCATCAAGCCAAAGAGGATTATTCTTGAGCTTTAACTTGCTTATAACCTCTCTTTCCTTTCTACTTCCCTCTTTCTCCCATTTGGATGGGAATGTTCTATGCCTGTTCACCAGTGTATTCTGGAAGCATGTAACATTTTGATCTCACAGGTTCTAAGCTGGAGAGCAGTTTGCCACAGGATGAACCATACCTTCAGTTTTATCCATACTCATTTAGGTTATATTTAGATGAGACTTTGGACCTAGACTTCATTTATTATTTATTTATTCATTTAATTCTTTATTGTTTAAAGTATTACATATGTCTCCTTTCCCCCACATTGACCTCTACCCGGCCACTCCCACCCCCCAGCACATGCCCTCACCCCCCTACTCTCTGTGTCCATTGGTTATGCTTATATGCAAGCACACAAGTCCTTTGGTTGATCTCTTTCTACCCCTGCCCCCCTCCCCTGCCTTCCCTCTGAGGTTTGATGGTCTGTTGGATGCTTCTCTGTCTCTGGATCTATTTTTGTTCATCAGTTTATGTTGTTGATTATATTCCACGAATGAGTGAGATCATGTGATATTTATCTTTCTCTGACTGGCTTATTTCGCTTAGCATAATGCTCTCCATGCCCATCCATGTTGTTGCAAATGATAAGAGCTCCTTCTTTTTTAAAGCAGTGTAGTATTCCATTGTGTAGATGTACCACAGTTTTTTAATCCACTCATCTGCTGATCGGCACTTAGGCTGTTTCCAAATCTTAGCTATGGTAAATTGTGCTGCTATGAACACAGGGGTGCATATATCCTTTCTGATTGGTGTTTCTAGTTTCTTGGGATATATTCCTAGAAGTGGGATCACTAAGTCAAATGGGAATTCAATTTTTAGTTTTTTGTGGAAACTCTATACTGTTCTCCACAGTGGCTGCACCAGTCTGCATTCCCACCAGCAGTGCACAGGGGGTCACTTACAGTCACCCCTTCAAGTGCTTTCTCTGAATCCTTCCCAGCACTTGGAGGGGTGACTGTAGAGGTCTGTAGGGGGTCCTTCTCAAGGATATAGTTTAGTACTGATTAGCACACATGTGTGAGGGAATAGCCTGAGACCAGCAAAGAATCCTCCTAAAGAACTAAAGGAAACAGTAACTCTTTTTCCACCAGTCAGACTTTAAAAACTCATAATCCAGGAGCCTTTGGAGAGAATACTGAGGAAAATGTCACCTTGTTACTGGGGGAATAATGGACCCTAAACTGTGCATTGTTTTGAACCTAACTAACAAATCCTAAAAGTCCTACTGGAAAGGATCCAACTCTTGCTAAATAACTTAACTATCCTAGCCCAAAGCTCATGAATATAGGAGTATAAAAATATCCAGAATAAAAAGGTAAAATTCACCATGTCTGATATTTAGTTAAAAATTACCAGGCATGTGCAGAAACAGAAAAATATTTACATTATTCTTCACAATGGGGAGAATTATCAATTGATTGACACCAACTCACAACTGACACAGATTTAGAATTTGAAAATTAAGATATTAAATGTTATTAAAACGGTATTCCATATACTCAAAATATTAGAGGAATAGAAAATATTAAAAAAAAAAACCTCATCAAACTTCTCAATATGAAAATGACAAGGTTTGAAATGAAAAATACACTAGGACTGAATAATTGCAGATTAGACAGTGCAGAAGAAGAGATAAGTGAACTTGAAGATTTAACATTAGAAACTTTCAAAAATGAAACACAGAATGAAAAAAATATTTTTAAAAGATGAACAGAACATCAGTGAGCTCTGGGACCACTTCAAGTGTTAACTTGAGTACCAAAAGCAAAGAAATGGGGAAAGGGGCGTTCCATAAAATATATATTTAAAATATTGTTAAAAATGTTACTAATTTCATGAAATTATAAACCCAAGAATGTCAATAAACTCCAAGCACTAAAAATATGAATAAAAAGACACTTAGTCACACCTTAATCAAATTGCTGAAAGCTAGTGATAAAGAGAAAAAAATTTTTAAAGTTTCTAGAAAAAAATACATGTTACATACACAAAAACACCGATAAGGATGACAGCACATTACCTCCTATTACTTATGCAAGTGAAGCAATATCCTCAAAATACTGAAGGAATGAAACTGTCAACCTAGAATTCTATGCCCAGAAAAATATCTTTTAAAAATAAAAATAAACGAAAGATATTTTAAAATATACAAATGCTGTATTATATGTGTACCATAAGAACTGTTAAGGGAGTTCTTTAGGAAGAAGGAAATGATATTAGATGGAAATGTGGGTCTAGAAAAAGGATGAAATGCACCAGAAATAATAACTATGGGTAAATATGTAAGGTTTAAAAAATTGAATCTCTTTTAAAGACTGACTCTTTAAAATAAATGTAGTAATAATGTATTGTGAGGTTTATAACACATGTATAAGTAAACAGTATGATCAAAATGGGATTAATAACAGAGAGATAACTGGAAAATTCCCAAATATTTGGAAATGAAATAACACACTGCTAAATAATCCATGCGTCAAAGAAGAAATGAAAGGGAAATTACTGACCTAACTGAAGTTGAAAACACAAAATATCAGAAATTGTGGGATGTTGCTAAAACACCACTTAGTGGGAAATTTATATAACTAAATACCTAAAAGACAAAACAACTCTCAAATCAATGATGTCAGCTTCTACCATAAGCAACTAGGAAATGAAGAGCAATTAGATTCAAAGTAAGAAGAAAGGAAATAAGAAAGATCAAAGCAGAAATCTGTAAAATAGAAAAAAATAACTATAGAGAAAACCATTTAAGTCATAAGATAGTTCTTTGATATTAATAAAATGAATAAATCTTGAACCAGATAGATCAGGATAAAAAATAAAAAAAGAGTGAAGACACAAATTATAATTAGCATGAGACAGCATGGTGACCACTACACATTCTGTAGATATTAACTGCATAGTATGGAAATATTATTAAAACCTTTATAAATTCAACAACTTAGCTAAAAATGACAAGTTATTTGAAAGCTATAAACCATCAAAGCTCACTCAAGAAGAAGTAGATAATCAGAATATTTCTATATTTATTTTAAAAAATGGAATTTGTAGTTAAAAGGCTTCCTGCAAAGATAGCTCCAGATCCTGATGGCTTCCCTGGTGAATTCTTACAAACATTTGAGGAAGAAATAATACTAATTTTACACAAATTCTTCCAGACAATTGAAGAGGAAGCAAACTTTCCAACTCATTCTATGAGACCAGCATGACATATCAAAGCCAAATCCTATATAATAAAAGGCCAGCAACCATAAGTATAATGACCAGAATGACCGCTCAACCAGTTGCTATGAGGTGGGGGTGCTGGCGAGGGAAACCAGGTGGTTGGTGGTGGAGGCGGGGTGGGACCCAGGACTGCAAAGGGGAACCGGCTGGCTGGCAGGGGCAGTGAGGTGGGACCGGGGATTGGCAAAAGATGGGCAGAAGATGGGCCTGATCGCAGGCTAGGTCTAGGGACCCTACTCGTGCACGATTTCATGCGCTGGGCCTCTAGTAAAGATATAACAAGATAAGAAAACTCATAGGTGATTACCCATCATAAACATAGATACAAAAGTTCTATATAAAAATTTAGCAAATTAAGTCCAATATTATAGGAAGTGGTAATATATCATATAGTGGGCTTTATTCCAGAAATAAAGGTTGGTTTAACATTTAAAAATGAATCAGTCAATTTCATCTTAACAACTTAAAAAAGAAAACCATATGATCATATCATTAAATACAGAAAAGTTTTGACGAAATCTGACTTTCATTCCTAATACAACATCTTAGCAAAGCAGGAAAAAAAATACCCAAGACCTATAGCTAATCATACTTTATGGTGAAAGACTCAATGTTTACCTTCTAAGACCAGGAAAAGAAGTGGTGTCTTTTCTCATCACTTATCATTCTGCACTAGTAGCTCTGTGCATGAATCTGTGTGCCAGTAGCTCGCTGCCGCCCTCCAGTAGCTCTCCACCTGCTGTCCCATTCTCCTGTAGCTCCCTCTGCCCCCGGCCCCCCATAGCTTGCTGCCCTGCCCCCTCCTGTAGCTCTCCACCGCCCGCTTGTAGTCAGTAACTTGCTGCCCCCCTCCTGTAGCTCTCTGCCTACTGCCCCATTCTCCTGTAGCTCCCTCTGCCCCCCGCCCCCATAGCTTGCTGCCCTGCCCCCTCCTGTAGCTCTCCGCCGCCCACTTGTAGCTCGCTGCCCCACTCTCCTGCTGATCCGTGATCCAGTCATGACGTGGTTGGTCGTTATGTTTCACTGCGTAACGACCATTTGCATATTACATCTTTATTACATAGGATAGTCCTGGAATTTCTAAACAGTACAATCAGGCAATGAAAAAAATAAAATGCATCTAATCGCAAAGGAAGGAGTAAAGTTGACTTTATTTGCAGACAGCAAAACTGTCTATAGAAATTCTGATGAAATCTTTAAAAAAGGCTACCTGGGTAAAGTGAGTTTAGCTAAGTGTTTAGATATAAGATCAATATGCATAGAATCTATTGTATTTCTATACTGCCAGTCAACAATAGAAAAATTAAATTCAAAGGAATATAATTCACAATAGCATGAAAAATATGAAATATGTTGGGATAAATCTAACAAAAGAGGTGAAAGACTTATATACTTATAACTACAAAACATTGTTGAGAACAATTAAAGGCTTAAATTAAATAAATGGAGACATATACTATGTTTATGAGTCAAGAAAGTCCATATTATTAAGATACCATTCTCCCCAAATTGATCTGTAGATTAGTGCAATTCCAGTAAAAGTTTCAGAAGATTTTTTTTTGCAAAAACTGACAAAGTGATTAAAAAATTCTTATGAAAATGGAGAGGACCTAGAAAATAGTAAAAAAAAATTTCAAAAAGAAGAAATTGCAAGAGTTATGCTATCTAATATTTATATTAGAAAGCTACAGTAATGAAGATAACATTTTTTTTTATAAAGGCAGAAGAATGGATAGTGGAACAGAATAGAGTTTAGAAATAAACCTGCAAATATATGGATGGCTGGTTTTTGACAAAGGTAATTCAGTGGAGAAAGGATAATCTTTTCAACAAATAATGCTGGGCAATTGGATATCCACATGCAAAGCATGAATTTCAGTCCATCTCTATACAATATACAAAAAAATGTAATCATGGATCTAAGTGCAAAACTTATATCTTTAAGCCTTCTAGAAGACAACAAAAGGAGAAAATACTGGTAACTTGGGACTAGCTAAAGACTTTTTTTTAGATATACCATCAAAGTCATAATCCATAAAAGAAAAAATTGACCAACTGAACTTTATCAAAACTACTAACTTCTGTTCTAGAACACTAAAGAGAATGAAGAGGCAAGCCACAGACTGAGAGAAAACATTTACAAAGCATATATTTGATAAAGGACTGAATCCAGAATATATTATAAGGAATTCTCAAAACTCAATAATAAAGAAAAAACAACCTGACACAAAGTAAGCAAAATATTTGAAATGATGCTTCACTAAAGAAGATACCTGGTTGGCAAATAAGCTCATGAAAAGATGCTCAACAACACTAGTCATTAAGGAAATACAAATTAAAAGCACAAAGATATACAACTACATACCTGTTAGAATGGCTAACGTTAAAAAGGCTGGTCATACTGAGTTCTGATGGCTTGTGGAGACCTTGGTTCTCTCATACCCTGCTGGAGGAATATAAAAATGGAAAAGAGTTGGAAGTTTCTTTAAAATTAAGTTACAAATATGCCTATCATATGATCCAGTATTTACCCGAGAAAAGAAAATATATATCCATACATAGACTTGTACATGAATGTTTGTAGCAGCTTTATTTGCCATAAACTGGAAACAACCCAAATGTTCATCAATAGGTGAATGGATAAACTGGGGTTTATCTATACAAAGAAATACTACTCAGTAATAAAAAAAGAACTACTGATACATGCTACAACATGGGTGAATCTCAAAATAATTATTCTGAGTGGAAGAATACGTATAAAAACGTAGACATACTGTGTTATTCCATTTATATAAACTTCTAGAAAATGGGAACTAAGCTCTAATGACAATGAATATCAGTGTTTGATGGGGATAAAGTGGAGGGGAGGAAGGGGAATCACCAAGGGGGACAGAGAACCTTTGAGGTGATGGATATGTACATTATCTTGATGATGATGATGGTTTCCTGGGTGAAGACATATTATACTAGTAAAACTAACCAAATCTTACCCGTCAGGTATGTACAAATTATTGTATGTCAGTTATATCCCATTAAAGCTATTAAAAATATACACCTGATATAGGCAACAACTGAATGAATTTCATGTGAATTCATTCACTAAATGAATTTCTTCTTATTGACCATAAGACAACAGACACAAAAGTACTTACAGTATGAAGTATGATTCCATTTATATTTAGTTCAAGAACAGGCAAAGCTAGCTTGTAGTAAAAATAAAATCAGAATAATGGGTACCTGTGTGTGTGTGGGGGGGGTTGGGTATAAATACCCACATAGGTATCAGGGAGGTTGGGCACATTCTTGACCTAGGTGGTGGTTATTTAGGTCATTAAAAGTGTAAAATATCATACATTTACAATGAGTGTACTTTATTCACTTTATGTATGTTATCCTCATCCTATCTAATAAAAGAATAATATGCAAATGGACCATCACTTCAACACACAAGATGGCTGCCCCATGTGGTCAAAGATGGCCGCCACAAGATGACCGGCAGGGGAGGGCAGTTGTGGGTGACCAGGCCTGCAGGGGAGGGCAGTTAGGGGTGACCGGGCCTGCAGGGGAGTGCAGTTGGGAGGGACAAGGCCTGCATGGGAAGGCAGTTGGGGGCAACCTGGCCAGCAGGGGAGGGCAGTTAGAGGTGACCAGGCCAGCAGGGGAGGGCAGTTAGGCATCAATCAGGCTGGCAGGGGAGTGGTTAGGGGGTGATCAGGCTGGCAGGCAGAAGCAGTTAGGGGCAATCAGGAAGGCAGGCAGGCAAGCAGTTGGGAGCCAGCAGTCCTGGATTGTGAGAGGGATGTCCAACTGCCCGTTTAGGCCCGATCCCGGTGGGACCGGGCCTAAACAGGCAGTCATACATCCTTCGAGGGGTCCCATATTGGAGAGGGTGCAGGCTGGGCTGAGGGACACACACACCCCTCCACCCCCCGTGCACGAATTTTGTGCACCGGGACTCTAGTAAATAATAATGAGGTAATATGCAAATTGACCATCACTTCAACACACAAGATGGCTGCCCCCATGTGGACACAAGATGGCCACCACAAGATGGCTGGCAGGGGAGGGCAGTTGTGGGTGATCAGGCCAGCAGGGGCGGGCAGTTGGGAGTGACCAGGCCTACAGGGGAGGGCAGTTAGGGGCAATCAGGGCAGCAGGGGACAGTTAGGTGTCAATCAGTCTGGCAGGGGAGTGGTTAGGAGGTGATCAGGCTGGTAGGCAGAAGTGGTTAGGGGAATCTGGCAGTCAGGCAGGCAGGTGAGCGGTTGGGAGCCAGCAGTCCTGGATTGTGAGAGGGATGCCTGACTGTCCGTATAGGCCTGGGATCAGGCCTAAACAAGCAGTCGGACATCCCTTGAGGGGTCCCAGATTGGAGAGGGTTCAGGCTGGGCTGAGGGACATCCCCTCTCCCCCGTGCACGAATTTCGTGCACCAAGCCTCTAGTCTATACTAATAAAAGGGTAATATGTTAATTAGACTGCATAGACCAGACGTTTTCCAGACGTCCTTCTGGACAAAGCCGTGGCAGCTGAGAGGGCTGAGGAGGGCCGGTGGCCGGCAGTGGCAGCAGCAGCGGGGTGATGGGCGCAGTGCCTTCCCCTGACTGCCCAGTCACCTCCTACAGAGGGAGGCCAGACTGCGGCTTAGGCCCGATCCCTGGGGTGCGGGCCTAAGCCATCAGTAGGACATCCCCTGAGGGCTCCTGGACTGTGAGAGGGGGCAGGCTGGGCTGAGGGGACCCCCTCCCCCCAGTGCATGAATTTTCGTGCACCGGGCCTCTAGTATCTTAATAAACAGAAGGAGGGGGAGTACAGTAAGACAATGCAGCACATCAGATGCTAGCACTGAATTGGCAATAGACGTCTTTGGAGCAGTGCGGGTCATCCTTTGAGAGTTACCAGGAGACAAAGATGCTCTTCAAAGGACAGCAGGAAGTGCACTCTTATGAGCCAGGGTCTCGCCGCAGAACCTTTCCAGAACTGTAAGCCAATGGCAAAGCAGGCACTCTGCCTTTTCCAGATGGTATTTGTCAGGCCTTCTGCTTCTAATGGCATGAATATAACAGACTGCTTCTGAAAAATTAAGAGTATTTTTACTTATGAGAAATGAAGAAATTAGAGTAAAAGAGACTTTATTAAGGACTGGGAACAATGTCAACGTTGATTAATTCATGGTGTGCCAAATCTCTTGGATTCAAATTCAATGGCAGAAAAATCAAATCTGCTTCTGTTACAAACAGAGCAGCAAACTTCGGACTTTGTGTTTAGAAAGCCTGTTATAACGTAGCAGAAAGAGGACAGCTTCAAGCTTTTAGTTTGGGCATACTGGGGCAGTCCTGGCCTCAGCCTCTTGCTGGATTAGGGTCAGGGTTTCCCTTCCTATCCCTAATTTTTTTACGAGTGTGCCTGTGCAGGTGGCATGGAGTGGGACATGGAATCAACAGCTTTGCCTGGAACCCAGTTTTCTTGCTGGCCAGTGCTTACTGACTTCAACTGTGGACAACATCTTCCTGCCCAGTCCTTGGGGACCTCTGCCTTCTTTAGCCTTGGCCGACTTAACTTGAATTGGTTTTTGTCCTCCCAGCCTTGTGCTATCTACCAGGTCTCTCCTGTGGAGAAGGAGTCTTGGTCCCATCCACCCTGGTGTCAACACCCATGCCTAATGCCAGGAAGACTGGAGGGAAGTCAGAACCCTCCGCATCACGATGGCTCTGGCTTCAACTTTTTGTTGTTGTTGTTGTTAACCCTTACCTGCTTCCAATCCCTCCATCTCTAGATTATGAAAGGAGTTGTTATCTTGTAGGAAAGCTCCAAACCAAGAAGATAAACATGAAAGACCTAGAAGAACTTGGCTCACCTATTCTATTTTTAGAAGTTTGTGAGGATATTGAGGTACCATCAGAGAAAGCAAACATAATGTAAGATGGGAAACTGAGGCAACCACCCACATTTTTAATGGCAAAATTATAACAACCTGGCCAGTGTGGCTCAGTTGGTTGGGTATAGTCCCATGCACCAAAAGGTTGCCTGTTCCATTCTTTTTTTTTAGTAAAACCAAGGTTGATTGCTTTATTTTCTTTTTTTTAAATTTAATAAATCTTTATTGTTCAGATTATTACAATTGTTTCTCCTCCCCCCCCCCCCCATATCTCCCCTCCACCCGGTTCCCACTCCCCCTCTGCCCTTACTTCCTCCCTGCTGTCCTCATCCATAGGTGTATGATTTTTGTCCAATCTCTTCCCGTACCCCCCGCACAGACACCCCTTTCCCTCTGAGAATTATCAATCCACTCCCATTCTATTATATTCACCAGTTTATTCTGTTCCTCAGATTTTTAAATCACTTGACTTTTAGATTCACTTGTTGATAGATATGTATTTGTTGTTCATAATTTTTATCATATAGTACTGGTTTGGTGGTGATGAACTCCTTTAGCTTTTTCTTATCTGTGAAGCTCTTTATCTGCCCTTCAATTCTGAATGATAGCTTTGCTGGGTAGAGTAATCTTGGTTGTAGGTTCTTGCTATTCATCACTTTGAATATTTCTTGCCACTCCTGTCTGGCCTGCATGGTTTCTGTTGAGAAATCAGCTGATAATCGTATGGGTGCTCCCTTGTAGGTAACTAACTGTTTTTCTCTTGCTGCTTGTAAGATTCTCTCTTTGTCTTTTGCCCTTGGCATTTTAATTATGAGGTGTCTTGGTGTGGTCCTCTTTGGATTCCTTTTGTTTGGGGTTCTGTGCGCTTCCTGGACTTGTAAGTCTATTTCTTTCACCAGGTGGGGGAAGTTTTCGGCCATTATTTCTTCAAATAGGTTCTCAGTGTCCTGCTCTCTCTCTTCTTCTGGCACCCCCATAATTCTGATGTTGGTATGTTTGATGTTGTCCCAGAGGCTTCTTACACTATCTTCAACTTTCTGAATTCTCTTCTCTTCTTGCTTCTCTGAGGAGTGTCCTTTGCCTCTTTGTATTCCAAATCTTTGACTTGATTTTTGCGTTTCCCTAGTCTGATGTTGGGTCTCTGTATAATATTTTTTATTTCAGTCAGTGTATGTTTAATTTCTAGTTGGTCCTTTTTCATATCCTCGAGGGTCTCATTAAAGTTATCGGCTTTTCCAGGAAATTTTTGAAAAACCTTATAACCGTGGTTTTGAAATCTATGTCCAGTCGTTTGTTCTCCTCCATTTCTTTCGTTTGTGATCTGTTTCCTTGTCTCCTCATTTTTGCTGCTTCCCTGAGTTGGTAGGGTAGCTTTGTGTACTAGTTGTCCTATTGGTTCAATGGGTGAGCCTCCCAGTTACCTGAGGTGGACACTCTTGGTGCACCCCTTTGTGGACTGTGTGTACAGCCTTGTTGTAGTTAAGTCTTGATTGTTGTTGGTGTCACTGGGAGGAATTGACCTCCAGGCCAATTGACTGTGAAGACCTGCTGTGTCTATAACAGAAGAATAGACACGTTTATGGGGCAGGACTTGTTCCAGTAGGGCTTTGGTGCTCACTGAGTCTGCCTCTTGAATGTGTCCCTTATGAGAGTAGTTGAAATCTGGTGTCCTCTCACACCGACCACTAGAGATGCACTAGTTTCTGGATCTCCAATGGGGTGCAGGTCAGCTACTGTCTGAGGCCCCTCAGCAGGAGCCACAGCAAGAACTACAGTTCTCTTCTCTTTGCTTGGGGTTTGGCGGTTTTGGAGCAGTCTGACTGGAGCTGCAGTTTATTTGGATAAGCTTCCACAGAACAGGCCATTTATATGCAAAAGCTGCTGTGTGGAGCCTGGGCGGGTTTGTAGAATGTGCGTGGCAGGGTCTCAGGGCGTCACTAGGCTAGGGCGTGGCAAACGGTGATGGCTGCCGTCAGCCGTCTCTGCCTTTCCGCATTTCCAAGTCCCCGTGTCCTGCGCTCCAGTGCATTAAACAATGATTTCTGGGTGCACCTCTGCAAAAAAGTCACTCTCACTTTCCGACCCGATGACCTACAGTCCAGCCTCTCCCTATAGGCATCTGGGTCCCCTGCGTGTCCATAGAAACTGGATTTCAGAGTGATCGGGAGCTTGTCTCCCTTCAGGTTGAGAAAAAGCCGCGCGCCCAGTCACCCGCCACCAGCCCGATTCGCGTGCCTCCACACCTCAACTTCTCAGCGTTTGTGCTCCTTTCTCCCTCCTTCTTAGTTGTAAATCTTCCACTCAGCCAGCTTTCCCGTGGTTCTGGGTGGTAGACGTTTTGTCCTTTAGTTGTAGTTTTGAAATTGTTGTGCGAGGCAGCAGTTTAATTGTTTACCTCTGCTGCCATCTTGGTTCTCCAGCTCGCCTGTTCCATTCTTGATCAGGACACGATGCCTGGGTCTCAGGTTTGATTTCAGGTAGGGGCGTGCAGGAGTAGCCAGTCGATGCTTTGCTCTCATATTGATGTTTTTCTCTCTCACTCTCCTTCCTCTCTCTAAAAATCAATAAAAATATTTTTTAAAAACCTCCAAAAAATGATAATGATTGAGTTTTGAGTGTTCCTTCCCTATGACACCTTCTTTCCTGATTTCTTTGAATAAATCTTTTTGGTATTTAATTGCTACTAAGTTCAGGGGCATAAAAATTTGTTTTTCTATATTGTGAATATTTCTTTTTAAGTGTTTCTTTTCCTGCTTCACAGAAACATGCACAATCCAACTTTATAAATTCCTTCCTTTGGAAGTTTGTTGTTCTATTTGTAACAGTATTTAAAAGTAAATGCATTATAATTTTATTATTGCCTGAACAAACTTTACCTTGTATCTCAAATGTGATCTTACTGCAAACAAGCCAAGTCATACAGAATAAATTGTGTGTGTGTGTGCGCGCGCGTGTGTGTGTGTTTTGACCCTAATAAAGTGACTTTGGGACTATAACAGGTTATAAGAAAAATTAGTATTTTTGTACTTCAATTTTTTATTGAACTTTCCATTCCCTCCCACACTTATACACACAAAACTCAAACCATAGAAAGGTACTTCTTAAATAACTTCTAAATTCCCCACTATGTTATGTTTCCAAAAGTCAGATTACAGTTAAAACAAACTTTTGACAGACAGAATAACTTGTCACTTACACCACAAGCCTTGCTCTTTGGAAAAGAAAATGCATTGCAGCACAGTTTGAGGCCGCTCTCCTTATGTGTGTATTAGTGGCCCACCTTCTCCTCCAGATGGTAATGCCACCCGATTCTCAGTGAAGGGAGAGTTTGGCAGGTGGAGTCTCCACGGGACAGCCGCTTCTCCCCCCCATAGGATGCTCACTCCTTGGTCAGTTTTGAGAAATAGAGGAGATATCAAAATCCTTTTGTTTCTAATTTTATCCTCTTTGGGCATTGCTGGTATTTTGGACCAGAAAATTCTTTGTTGTTGGACTGTCCCACGAAGTGTTAGAAGTTTAGCAGCATTCCTGGTCTCTACCCACCAGATGCCAGTAAGATGCTCCTCTAGTTGTGACAACCGAAAACGACTCCAGACATTGCCCAAGTCTCCTGGGCGGCAAAGTGGCCCCAGCTGAGACCCATCTACTGAAACGGCAAATCCTCCTGCAGAGGCAGCTCTGTGGCTACCTGCTAAGCCCTGGCTACATGTTACTGTCTTCTCCCTGAGCTGGTTTTTTTGTTTGTTTGTTTGTTTGTTTGTTTAATCCTCACCCGAGGATATTTTTTTCATTAATTTCTAGAGAGAGTGTAGGGAGGGAGAGGGGGAGAGAGAGAAACATCGATGTGCGAGAGACACATGGATTGGTTGCCTCTCACATGTGCCCTGACCCTGGCTGGGGACCAAACCTGCAACCGAGGTACACCCCCTGGAAATGGAACACATGACCCTGTGGTCTGTGGGCTGACGTTCTAACCACTGAGCAACCGGCCAGGGCTCCCTGAGCTTGTTTATGAAGATACATGATATTTGTTACATGTGCCTCTTAACCACATGTTTGGAAACAGGGACATTTCTGCTGTTACTACTGAGGCCTTCTTAGTGTGTGTGTGTGTGAGCGAGGAGGGTTCCTCTTTGAAATCTTCCTCTTTTTTTTCGATCCCATGGGTTTCTCTAGAGATAGGAAGGAGGGGCATAGTCTCCCTAGAACTTCTGTTCAGGGCTGCCCCTTATAGTTTAAGGCATTCACTGCTTATCGCTATGGAGAGCAAGCAGGGGTCGAAGGGTCACCCGGGGGAGAGTGTATGGCCGGGCTCTGGATCGCGTGTTTCCCTCTTCCCGTGCTGAGTGAGTACTCATGGTTAACAGGGAGAGAATGCTTCCCATGTACCAGGCTCTAAGCACTTGTTCACATTGCCCCTTGAAGGCAGTTGTTTTTATTCCTGTTTCATAGATGAGGAAACTTCAGCTTAGAGACAATAAGTGCACAGTTACCAAGTGGCAGAGGCATGGATTCACACCCGGGCAGCTGATCCCCAGGTCCTTAACCCCAGTGATGCTTGTCCGCCCTCTGGTTTCTAGAAAGCAGCAGCCCACTCCTTGGAATGTCCCCTGTCTGTGTCCTAATTAGGTTTAGGCTCCTAGATCTCTCCTGGTCACAGACTCGGGAGCCTCAGGCCCACCTGAACCGTGCTGGGTTTTGTTTTGTTTTCATGGTAATAATGTCACCGCTGAGACCCACCCTGACCCCACCCCTATTTCTTTGCTCTCCCTGTGCTGAAAACCATCCTCTTTTCTTCCCCATGTTCACACTGACTGAGCTGCTGCCACTGACAAGGCTCACTGTGCTGTAAACCAATCTTGTCAATTGGATTAAAACTTTGGAGCTAAGCCCTTAGGCCACAGAATGTACCTTGCTGCCACCGGCTGTCCTAACATCTGAATTTTCCTATGACCAACCTCTTTAAAACTATTCATCCCATAAGCAAAAAGTGGTCACTTATTATACATACCTCCAGTTCTGTCCCAGACACAGAACTCCATACAAGCCCAATATAAAGAATGAAGTGTGGAACAAAAGTTCTACCTAACTTAAAGGGCCTTTACTAGATCTTTCTTGTATTGAATACTTTTCAAAATACGTTGGCCATTTGGAAGCTATGGTGTATTTTCCCCTCTGTTACAGTAATCCTTTATACTAACAGGTAATGATTTGGACCTTAACTCCACATTACCTGATTTCCTTTGGCCTACCTCAGTTTCCTCTCACTGAGGCTGTGTGTGTGGATCACAAACTCAGTCAGTGTGAACATGGGGAAGAAAAGAGGATGGTTTTCAGCACAGGGAGATCAATTTTCCACTTTGTATGAAAACCCTTGGCTTTCAGGTCATTGTTTTTATAGTTTTTAGACAAAACATCAGCCTCTGTAGAATGCACTGGGAGAAAATCAAGGTTGTAAAATGTCAAAGTACAAATGAATTATGTAGAATCTTCAAGAAAGTTTTTGAGTAGCCTTGAGAACATCTAGTTCTCTTCCTTTATTTCCCTCGTGTGCCTTTCATAGGGAAGGCACAACACATGGATGCACAGGCCCACAGGAGGAGGGCTTAGGGTTCACACTGGAATTAATCACCAATTCAAACAATGCTGGAGGTTTAACGAGCACTTGCTGTGTGCAGGCACCACATAGGCACTGGGGATGTGGGGGGACGTGGCCCCTACCTGGAGGAGCTCAGAGCCAAGTGAGGATAAACGGTTGCACTGCAGTTGGAGATAGGCTGTGATCGTTCTGGACAATGTGTTTGGGATCACAGAGGAGAGTGATGTTGCTGATAGTGACAACTAACATTTATCGAATGCTTTCTACATTCTTGGCACTGTTCCTTCTATACATTATTAGTTTGCAGCGGGTGGGTACAAATGAGAGCAAACCAGAGGTGGAATTTCCTCCATGCATGGGCCATGCCTAGTGGAAAGCAGCCTTTTCATCCGGGAAGGCAGGTCGAGAGTGCAGCAGGACAGAGAAGCCCGGAGCCCTGATTATGCCTTGTATGAGGCCGGCTCCTGTGCAAGGGCTGACCCCTGACATTGATTGGGGGTGGAGGGTGATCGCATTGAAATATATGCTAATAGGCAAAGCCCTGCCTTCCCACCCACCCTCCCTCCACCCTAAAGACTTTCTGGAAAACAGCAAAACAATGAAGCCACCTCGGGGTTGATGAGAATTGCATTCTCCACGCACTCGATCACCCTGCACCCTGCGTGTTGCCTGCCGACTTTGTGAGGGGCTTGGTGTCAGGTGCTGCTCCTCCCTGTGCAGGGTAATCTGCACTGATTGACTTGTCCATTGTCCCTTCCCTGAATCTAAAAACAAAACAGGAAAGGCTGCTTGGTGGGGAATGAGAGAACTCAGTGGCCAAATGCTGTTGCTTTCCAGGCATTGGACACAGGCTCATTCTTTCTGAGAAACTTACATCCAGAGGCAGTGAGTTTGAAAGAACCATGGCTGTGGAATTAGAGACAGATGCTTAGCTGGCCATGAGTAGATATTAAAATATATTAAACTATGCAAACTGAATTTCTCATGCAAGGCTTGTTTCAACCTTACATCAGCCCTTGGGCTGCATTTGCATTTCTATAGAGAATGAAATAAAAGCTGCATGTCACTTACTCATTTCTATTCATAACTGTGAGCTGTTATTATTCTAGCCTTCGTCTCCCGTCTCCTGGACACAGCATGGCCAGATTAATTTTCCTAAATCTCCTTCGAAAACTAGTTTAGTTCCCAGCATTTCACTTTGTCAACTCCTGTTTATAAGGCCCAGGTGTTGAGAAGGATGTAAGGAGACAAAGGCAAGAGTGGCCATAGTGAGAGGCATGCGGTGCGGCTATTGACTGAACAAGGGAGCTTAATTTTATGGTCACCAGACATCTGGGAACATCCTTGTTTATTATGCCCGTTATCCTGATGTAATTATTAACAGCACCTCCATTCACTCTCAGGGGTGTTAATGATGAGCCATCCTGCTTGTGCCTGTTAAGTGCTCACAAGTTAGAAGGGCAGGAAGCAGGAATGGAAAGGTTGAGCCTGGGGACAGATGTATGGAGGTGGCCAGAGGAGGAAGGCAAGGAGCCTGGGCTGAGGTTGACAGGAAGACTATGGGGCCTAAGCCTCAAACGATGAGGACTTTCGAAGGGGGAGAGGTGCCTGGATGAATGTGGGGGAGCATCGTGAGGAAACGTGTTCACGGTCTCAAGGGGCCACACAGATGGAGGTTTCTTCTGAGGAGAGGGGAGAACAACGGAGCGGTGGGGGCAGGGAGGGAACTAGAGCTTCACCCTGGAGGCTGGCAGAAGCCCTAGGTTCGGGCATGAAAAAGTGAAGGTGAACAGGTCCTGGTCTAGGACTGGTCACTCACAACGAGTTGCAGACACAGGATTTGAACCGCAGTGGCTGCCTCTGGACTGTGCTCTGCACCATCAGGCCACTCTTCCCACCTCTCTCCCGTGGCCACACCGTGAACTAGGTCAGTTCGGATTTCCTCCTATGTCAGGTGAGGCCAGGGGTGTTCTGGTGTCTTTGGTTTTCTCTGCTAGGAAGTAGAAGCCTCCAGCCAAGAGTGGACATGAGCTTGCTGTTTCAACATCAGTTAAAATTATCTTCGCGTGGTTTTTGACAGGAAATAACCAAAAGCACACATTTACAGGAGCAGGCTGCGCGTGAGGACGGGCTGTCAGAGGATGACTCATCGTGGGGCGTTTATCTGTTCTGGTGGGTGGTCATCTCTAACTTTGCTTGACTGTAGTCAGAACTAAGGCTCCACATGAGCTGCCAAACTACCCATTTTGTCTTATGTCTGCTTCTCTTTTCCTCATTCTTTTCCCCCCCAAGTAAGATCATTTTCTGAGTGCCCAAGACATAGCTACACCCTAAGCTAAATGCTCGTTTCACCGTCACAAGAACAGTCAGTGCTATGAGATCGCCTGTTTCACAGATGAAGCAAATGAGTTTTGGGAAGGTTGAGAGCTGCTCAAGGTGACAGCTGTGTGTTGAATGTGTTGCCAGGAGACACAGGTCTCTGTGAGTAGTTTGATTATTTTCCAGGGATGCTGGGTGAGGAAATTAATCAAAGACAGAAAGCAGTATGCAGTTAGTGGTATCCTAGCCTGAATGTGTATCAGCACCATTTGAGGAGCTTAAAAAATACAGGTTCCTGGGCTCACCCCCAGAGATTCTATTTCAGTATTTCAGTGAATCCTGGTGAGCCTAGGTGTGTGTGTGTGAGTGTGTGTGTGTGTGTGTGTGTGTGTGTGTGTGTGTGTGACTGAAGGGTGCATCTCTGGGAGGGCATGTTAAACACAGATGCTGGACCCACCCGCAGAGATTCTGATTCAGACCCTGGGTGGGCCTGAGATTTGTGTTTCGGGTGCTGCTGACTGTGCTGGTCCGGGGAACGCACCCTGGGAACCGGAACCACTGCCCTGGCGGTCCCAGATGTCATCTAGGCAGAGGCTGCTGCACTGGGGCTCATGGTCTCTGACTGACACTCAGATTGTGTGAGTCTACTTTGTGCAGTCTGTGCTAGGGTTAGAGAAGCTACATAACCAGCCATTCCCGTTCCTCCCACCCTGGGAGGATCCCTGTGGGCTTTTGGACTGAGTCTGGACATGGCCCACCGCTCCTCTCGTCTCTCTGTGCCGTCAGTCCCAGTCTGGCTGGGTTGGCTCACAAGCTGAATTGTTTTGTGTGCTGAGCTAGACAGTCCGACTGGCACTTCCCAGATCAATAATTTAAAAAGTCAGTGGAACTTGAGCCCTATATGTTCATTAGAGGGAAACCCTTGAGAGTGCTCCTGGACCTTTGGCTGCATGTTGGAATCACCTAGGAAGCTTATAAAACAAACAAACAGTAAAACTATTGCTGCTGGGCCCCCTCCCAGAGCAGTTGCATCGGTGTGTCTGGGGGTGGGTCCTCGTGTAGGCAGTTTTGTGAGCATCACCAATGATTCCCAGGTGCAGTCAGGCTGGGAGCCACTGGCCAGACGCATCAGTGCTGTGCCTTTGCCAAGACTCCCTTCTCCACAGCTGCCCGCCTGCTCCACTCAGTGTGCCCCTCTTGATGTCACCATGCCCTTCGAACTGGCACTTCACGTTCTGTCTGCTGCCCATGAAGCCCTGGCCACCCTCTCCTTCCCTGGCAGCCTATAGCTCCTGCCTCCTCTCTTCTCCTTCGCTGTTTCCTTCATTTCCTTCTTTGCCATCACTTGCTCCTTAGACGGGAACATTTCTCCAGTGCTGCCATCCTTGTCCCTTGGCACTTCTCTGCACACCTTCCTTCCTTTGGATTCCTTCCCCAGATCCGCAGCACTGGCCTGACAGATGCTCTGAGTTCAGGTCTCTGACAGCATCTGTAAACAGAGCTGCCTTTTGTGTCCACGCCGTTGACTCTGTCTCCATACTCCCCCACTTTTCATCAAGCCCACGCCCTTCTGGTTTCCCAGGGGTGGGGTCTCAGGGAGGTGAATGCCCTTGTCCAGTTGATACCTGTACCTCATGCCTGTCACTATGGCCATTCTTGCCTTTGCCGGCTACCTTGCTGCTGGGTCATTGTGATAATCTTCCAGGACCACCCACGCTCGGACCCTACTCACCTCCCGAGCACGGCGCACTCATCCTGCTTCTGATGTGCTCACACTCCGGCCGCTGGCTGCAGACATCTCGAGTGCTTGCCGTGCGCCAGGCACGTGGTATGCTCTTATCCCATTCCAACCTGACACTGCCTTATGATTCATAGACACTATTATTATCCCTCTTTTTCCCATGAAAAGACATGGGAGGTGGTTAGGAACCCGGCCAAAGAATTTCGAGCTTACTCTGGGCCTCTGAGCCCTCACTCATAATCACTCTATTGGTTGCCACCCTCTTTGCCCCAGCCTTCAGCAGCTTCCCAGAGCACTTAGAATAAAGACCAAGCTCCTTGGGTTGACACACAGGCTTTTCTAGATCTGCCCTAGCATCGGTTATCCTTCTGTGTAAGAGTTAGAACGAACTGTTTACTCCTGGGTCTCCAGGTCACGTCATTTTCCCTCCTCTACATTTTTGCTCAATTCCTCTCTCAGTCCAGTCCCCAAGGGCAGTGTCACTCCTCAAGCTCAATCTTCTCGACCTCCCCACACCTGCTGGATTCCAAAAGCCTTTTTTTTTTTTTTATAATGTCTTTGGATCCCCTTTTCAAGTACGGCAGTGTTGTTCTGTGGATGTGTTATAAACCCTTGAGCGTAGAGACTATGTCACAAGCTTAGTTCAGTCTCCAACAGTTCCCAGCATGTTTCCTTGTGTGGGGTGATCCCTCAAATCATTGTCGATGATTTTGATTTCCTACTTTTGTCTATTCCAGCCATCCGTGCAGGACGATATGAGTAAGGCCAAGAGATGCCATCCCACCGTCCAGGAGCTGTTCTGCTCAGGTGCCCCAAGCAACACCCCTCCCCCACCCAGTGCCCTGCACAGCAGTAATCACATGTTGGATTGATTTTCCATTCTTTATGGGAATCATTTTTCTTCATACTTTTCTGTTTTTAAAGTTTAAATAAAATGGAGACTTGGTTGTATACCAGGGCGGTTAGGAGAGAAGTGAGCAGTGAGACCTCCCCAGCCAAACCTGGCTGCAAACGGATGACTGCACAGGAGTACCAATGACTTCTAGTAGGATGGGCAGGACTCCGCGGGACACACCACCTTTCCTGCTTTTGATCAGGAGCTGGGCCACTGTTGAAAATCCGAGTATTAGCGCAACCCTCACATGGCCTTGCTGCTCCATTTCTTCTGAGGTGGACGGGGTGTCCTCAGTCAGATAGGGCCACCTGGGCTTTACACCAGCCTGTCACCAACTGGCATAGTTCGGTGAGTGGGGTAGCAGCTCCTGGCATGCCTCATACAGGACTATGTGAATAATAGTAACAAGCACTTAAACAAGAGATTAACCATATTAACACACGTAGCATGGAGCTATGATATCTATACATATAAAAGCCAAGCGACCAGAACGCTGGAATGACCAGAACGACTGGAAAGTGCACTGTGGCTCCAATGGTTTCTCCCTGATTGGGGGCGGGGCTGGCCAACCTCCCGCGGCCCCTCCCCCCTATCCCCGGTGGGCCCCACCCCTGATTGCCCCCTCACCCCAATTGGGGGCTGGGCCATCTGGCTGACCGCCCACAGCCCCTCCCCCTGGCCAGCCTGGGCCTCTAGTAGTAAAATAAACATCTAGGTGTAATTGGTACAATTTTATGATCCATAACTGCTAGGATTTCTAGATCTTTCCACCCCTGGATCTGTCACCAATCACAGTTACCTAAAGGAATGACTGCCTGGCTTGTTAAGAGCACTGAAGTACTCTGCAGGTGCACATGAAGGAGATATGAAGGGCATATGAAGTCTGTGTCCTGTTTCTTCCCTCTAATAGAGGATAAAAAGTGATGCCCACATCTCTTTTCCACAAGCTCAGGCTGCTTTTCTCGCCACTGACTTAGCCCTAGCCGGCCACCAGCAGTATCTACAACCTGCCACTGAGAACACAGCCCACCAGGCACAGGGGGTGAATTTGCCTTCTGGAGCCTATGGAAGTACAAAGGTAGTTTCCCTATGACCGCATCCTGGTGGCCTATTGCCCTGCTGGGCCTGGTTTCTGATTGTCACTCAGTTTTTCACTGAAACCAAGACTTGACCCTGCATATAGGCCCTATTTAGAAAGGCCCCACAAACCCATTGTGATCCTACAGTCCAAGGCTGCACCTCCTTTGTGGTGTCCTGTAAGTGCCTCACAATATTGCACACCTCTGCCTTCTGGACACCAGCAGTTCCTGGTCCTCAGTGGCCTCTACTTCAGGGCCTCACACTTGCACTCTGATCATGGGACCCCCTTCAGTGGCATTGCTGTAGAGTCATGAGAACCACGCATAGGTATCCCTTGTGGCTGCTACAACTGTAATCCTTTGGGGAAAGCTAGTGGTTGCCAGAGGCGCAGGAAGAAGAATGGAACAGAGCCTGGCACACAGGAACCCAGGCCAGGGCTGGGTCTGGGTCTGTGTCCTCCATGCTATGTGATGTGGCCTCCACATTCTCACTGAGGACTGTTTTCTTCCATCAGCAAATATTTATTGACTGCTTTTATGTGCAAGGTGTTGTGTTCACCCATTGTAGAAGGTGAATGCAACATTGTGAATGTACCTAACAGTACTCATGGGAGTACTGGGAGATGCTAAGAAATGTTAAAACCTTTATATATATGTCTGCTCTACTGGGATCCAAAGTGGTTTGAGAGGCAGGATTGGAATTGTCCAATAGATGGAGGCATGTAGGGAGGACATTTATCTGGTCAACTGGAGTGTGTGTAGGATGGATGGGGATGGGCAGAGACTGATGGCAGGGAAACAAGCTGGTGATAATAATAATGATGATAATAATATTAGTTACCAATTTTGAGCATCCCCAAGGTGCTAAATATTGCACACATATGATTTCTATCTAACTCAGCAACCCTACAAAGAGAGTACACTTAACCCATGAGGAATGTAAAGCTTCTCTGTGTTGAACAGCCTACCCAGAGGCACAGAGCTTTTAACTGGCAGAACCAGCATTTGAACTCAAAACTGACTTCTTTCAAAGCCTAGGCTGGGGATGTAGGTGGGGATATTTATTATGAATTTGGGATTCAAACTAGGGTAGTTATAATCAAATTGCAAATGGCAGAGATGATTAGAAGAATCAAGAACACTTGGTAACTGAGCTAAGGAGACTCAGAGGGAAAAATAATGACTCTGTTTGGTAGCCTTGGATATTAGATATTGGGAGAGAAGCAGTACAGCCATCAGACCCAAAGTGTCACAAGGAGGAGGGGATCTTGAGGGGTTGAGATGAGAAGGTACTGAGATGAGTTTCAGAAATGTGGCCATCAAGATACTACAGAAATGCCAGGTGGCCATTTTCAGTCATATTCCCTGGTGCACATTCTAAACAAGCAGTGAGCATGGAAGAGCAGGAACACAGCAGAGAGAAAGCATCTCATGTTGGGGAGATTCTGGAGGAAGTAGGGTGAGGGATGGAGCAGAAGTAGCTGTCAGAGGAGCAGGAAGAGGAAGAAGAATAGCACCATGGTGCTCATGGCAGAAACCAATGGGGGGTTGGTTCCACATTCAGGATTAGTGCTCCAGCCTGAACTCAGTGCTCAGGTCAACTCACCACACATGTGCTATTTTAGCTTCTATTTGCCTGGCCTAGCAATTGGTGCAGGAGCTAGAGAAAGACAAATCTCTGTTCTTGAAAGGCCCAGAAAACCTTGATATAGACCTGAGTTGAAATGTGACTCCTCCACTTATCCCAAGATCATTATTCTCTGTTTCCTCATCGGTAGAATGGGCATTCTCAAGCCTGCCCCAGGCAGGCTGTGCTGCTGGGCGTGGTCCCAGGAATCGCAAGCGGTGGTTGAACAACATGCACACGGTGCCTGGAGCTTAGTGACACTCACTCGATTATGCTTAGAATTCTTAAAGACACATAGGAGAATGAAGGGCGGTTATGGGAGGGGGGTGTCTTCCTGCTGGACTCTGGGAAGCCTGCCTTTCCTTGGGAATGACATACTTTCTTCAGGGGTTGAGCTGTTCAGTCTACCACGCACGATTTCTGCTGCATTGTGTGGCTTTTCAGTACTAAAAAGAATCTCCTATTTCTAGAACTTCCCATCCTTTCATGTTTTTTTTTTTTTTGGGGGGGGGTGGGGTGGGGGGTAGATGTTCCAACAGAGCTCCCTTTCATTTTTGGTCCCCAAGTTCAGACAGAGACCAGAGCCCCCTTCTGCTGGCTGGTGCTGTTCTCACTGGCCATGCCATGGGAAAGCACAGTGTGCTCCGTGGCAGATGAAAGGGTTCCCAGACAGCTCTGGAAGTTAAGACAGCACAGAGGGTACACGATGGGCTGTGTGGACTGCCCCTTGTCCTTTGGAGGGTCAGGGGCTGCAGGATCCTGTGTTTATCTGCCTGGGGGTCTTGCACACCTGCCTCCTGTCTGCTCCCTACACAGCCTCACTGGGGATAGGGGTGGGCAGGTGGTTGGGGGTATGGCTCTATGTATGTTTGGTTCTCTTGGGAGACTTGGTACAGAGATAAGGACTTCTGGTGGGAAACATGTGTGTGACTTAGAAGCTGGAGAATGTGGGCAGGAAAAGAGGTCAAAACGGACAGGAAAGGCTGACAAGGTGGGCACGAGGCTGGCACAGGAAGGCTGTGCTGCCCGAATGCTGTCTCTTCCTTGGCTCCTCCTGGTTGGCAGCTCTGCCCGATTTCGTTGAGATCAGTCTCCCCTGGGCTCTCCCCAGGACACCACGATTCTGGCCTGTTAGGCTGGAAGGGCATTTGGAGCTCACCCCTTTCATCCTCTCCACCCTCCCTCCCCCCGCTGGACAGTTGCCCTGCTTTGCTCAGAGGGTTGGAGGGATATAAGTCACGGGTGTCTCAGGGTCACAAGTGTAGCTTTGGAGGGCAGTATAGGTCAGAAGGATGCTTGGATTCAGGATAAGGAGTTTGTTAACCTTGCATGGTCTGTTTCCTCCCCCTGGCCAGGTGTCCCTGGCACCCAAGAAGAGCAACTGAGATGTGTCAGATCTAGTTAATTCTTTCAGACATGCATGTGAGGGCACACTACCATCCACTGATATGGATGAGCCGGGTGTCTTTGCATAAAACTTCACATACGGACCAATGACTGCAAGGGACCTGCCTCAACCATTTAATGAATCTGAGTAGCATTCTTTTTCATCCCAATTGATCAATTCCAGTCTGAGTATCTTCCCAATTTAATCTCAGTAGTATCAAGTTTAATCAATTGGCATAAAAGGTTGCCCTATTAATAGATTCACTGGAAATCCCCTGATATGTCATTTTGTTAATGATCTTGTTTAAAAATAGCCCATATCAACATCTGCCAGCCATGCACCAAGAACCAGGCAGCCTACTCAGCTCTTTGCCTGGGTGTCATGGCACATTAGGAGAGCCAAGGGAACAACTTGGAGTCCCCACATATGCACTCCCACATCCTAATTCCCTTTAGACCATTCTTTTTGTACCTTTGCTCCTTCTAATTTTCCCCCATTTCCTCCTCTGGAACTGGAGACTAGATTCCTTTGCTCTGCACGTGCCAGAAATGGGGCTTTGCAGAGAAAATGCTGAGAGCACCCGAGCAAGTTTGGCTCAATGGATAGAGCGTCAGCCTGCAGACTGAAGGGTCCTGGGTTCAATTCCAATCAAGGACACATACCTCAGTTGCAGGCTTCTCCCCGGCTCAGGCCCTGGTCAGGGTGCTTGCAGGAGGCAACCAATTCATGTGTTTCTCTCTGTCTTTGCCTCTCTGTTCCACTCTCTAAAAATCAATGAAAAAATATCCTCTGGATTAAAAAAGAAGAAGAAGAAGAAGAAGAAAATGCTGAGAGGTGTCTAGGATATCCCTGCTTACTCTAGAGCAGGGTTTCTTCCCCTCAGCACTGTTGAAATGTGGGGCCAGATAACTGTGGCGGGGGGCGGGGCGGGGGGGGGCGCAGGGATAGGCATGTCTGTCTCATGCGTTGTAGCCTGTTAGCTGCATCCATGACTTCTACTCACTAAATACTGGTAGCATCCCCCACTCCCTCAGCTGGGACAAGCAAAATTGTCTGTCTGCTGACAATGGCTAATGTACCCCGGTGGGCAAAATTGCCCCTGGTTGGGAACCATTATTCTAGCAGCAGCGGCAGCAGGAGGAATTTAGGAGACCTCTGGAACCTGTCCCTTCCCAGGGAGTTTCTGAGGCAATCCTGCTGGGGGCCTGAGGGCATTTCCCCGAGCTCCCTCCCCATTCCTGGGCCCAGCATGCTTCTCTTTCATTCCCGTGGCTGTTCTTTCGGCCACAAACCCCACCACTCCTCACACCGTTCTCTTGTCCCAGACTGGCTGGGCTGCAGCTTCTCTGACCTTGGACACTGAGTTGACAGGGACAGGGGTGGTGGACAGAGCAGAGCAATCCTGGGCTAGTGTCCCAGCTCTGCCTCTCACTGGCTGTGTGACTTAGAGCATGCCATGTATGAGGTCAGTGCTGTGTCCTGGTGAGCTTATCATGTCATCGAGTAGTATTATGGCCAAAGGCCCTGAAATACTTGACTTCTGCCAGGGGGATTCCCAAGGGAGGGAGACCCCGAGACAGTGACAGATGGGAAATAAAGGGTGGCGTGTCTAGTTATAATGCCTAGCTATGCTCCTGAGAGCTCAAGTGGTGAAAGTCATTGTTCTGGAGGAAGAAAAGGGTTGTGTTCAAGAGTTTTATACTTGCAGTCCTAATATATAAAAACCTTGGGTCATAACGACCAGTAACGGCCAGAGGCTGACCAACCAGAAGTCAGTGCTGGCCCTGCCCTCAAGCAAGCCGTAAGGGACAATTAGGCAGGCAGGCAGGCAAGTGGTTAGGGGAGATCAGGTAGGCAGGCCAGTGGTTAGGGGTGATCAAGTAGGCAGACCAGTGGTTAGGGGTGATCAAGTAGGCAGACCAGCGGTTAGGGGTGATCAGGTAGGGAGACGGCCCCTCACTGGGCTGGCCCTGCCCCCAAGCAAGCAGTTAAGGGCAATCAGGCAGGAAGGCAAGCAGAGTGATTACGGGTGATCAGGCAGGCAGGCACAGTGGTTAGGGGTGATCAGGCAGGCAGGCACAGTGGTTAGGGGTGATCAGGTAGGCAGGCAAGTGGTTAGGGGAGATCAGGTAGGCAGGCCAGCGGTTAGGGGTGATCATGTAGGCAGGCAAGTGGTTAGGGGCAATCAGGTAGGCAGACAGCCCCTCACTGGGCTGGCCCTGTCCCCAAGCAAGCGGTTAGAGGCAATCAGGCAGGCAGGCAAGTGGTTAGGGGTGATCAGGTAGGCAGACGGCCCCTTGCAGGGCTGTCCCCGCACCCAGAAAAGAAAGAGGGAGGCCCAGGCCAGCCAAGCCATTGCACCCCAGCCTGTCGCCTGCAGAGGGAGGCCACCGGTGGCAGGGGAGTGGGGGGCAACACTGCACAGATGGCAAGCAGTGGCAGCAGCGGGGGTCGGGCCAGCTGACTGCAGCCCGGGGAAGGAAAGCCCTGATAGGCCCTGATCTCAGGCCAGGCCTAGGGACCCTACCCGAGGGGTCCCGGATTGTGAGAGGGTGCAGGCCGGGCTGAGGGACCCCCCAAGCCCCGAGTGCTTGAATTTTCATGCACCGAGCCTCTAGTAACAATATAATTTTTGCTGTATGAATTTAATTAATAGTGTTTTAGTGGCTACAGAGTATGTTTTGGTAAAAGTTATAGGCCATGATCATCATAATTTATTGTTATAATCAATAAAATAGAAAATTGAAAGGAGATGCTGGGGGCGGAGAGCACATAATCAGACCTCAGTGCATCTCTATCCTCAGCCACCAGCAGCAGAACGACAAGCCATGTGGGTGCGTGTGCTGTGTTGTGTGCGCCCTGACGTCTCCCGAGCCCGAGACTGCCTTCCCATGGGCATCTCAGATGGCCGATATCCAGGTGATGGTGCTTGTGCTCATTTCAATCATTTTCATTATACCCAATTCACAGTGTAAAGAGTCATGTTGTGAATAAAGTGCCAGAAAACACTTTATCTGGCTCAGTGCCTAATGACTCTATACAGAGTTCCTATGTAGCTCAAGTGGATTGTACAGCTTGGATTTGAGGTCTCAGTGGAGCCTCTGTCTTCTTTAATCCCAGAGCAGTGGCCACCACTCCCAAGTAGTTGTAAAGAAAGAGATGGAGAGCTCCATGGGGAAGCAAGGGCTAGAAGGATGGAGGCTGTCAAAGTGGTACCTCTGCTCGCCAATCAATGTGGTCCAGTCAGCATCTGGATTCTAACAGATTAGTGACTCTCCTCTGGATAAAATGAGGATGATGCTGATCTCACAGGCTTGGGGTGTGGATGAAATGACTTATGCATGTCCTAATGTAGTCTTCTTACTATTAAACACACCAGGCCTCAAGCCTCAAGCAGCTCAAAAATCTGAAGGTGTCTCTAGTTTCCCCAAAGCAGCCTGGCCAGAATGTGGCCGAGTCGGCTTTCCCTCGCTGCTGCACTTCCAGCGGCACCTCTGGTCTCCCATGTAATTGACTGTGAGCATTGGAAATAGTTGTGGTTTTTAATACAGTGATATTTCCTCTTCAGGGACTTTAGCCCCTAGTCTAGTTTCAACAACTGCTAGCTTGGTCCCAAGACGTGGTTCTTGTTTCTTCCTTGTCTAATGGAAAGAGTGTTTGCAATCACACAGGGTTTTTAATGGGCTGTAAGCTGTTGGCTCTGAAAGGGAGTCTTGGTTCAGAGCCAGGGAGGCGTTACATGTTTGGGGAAGCCCAGGAGTGCTGCAGTGAGAAGCCCCTTCTCTGCCATACAGTGACCCGGGTCCACAGGGGCAGGTAGGTGTTCCTGTTCGCCTGACAGGCAGGAGGAGCTCACCTGACAGGCAGGAGGAGCTCACCTGACAGGCAGGAGGAGCTCACCTCTATGGGATGGGCACTGACAAAGTGCTGTGTCAAGCAAGACTCTGGCCAGGCAACCTTTTCTGTGAATATCTGGGGCAGAAATTTCAGATTAAGACAGACTGTTAAGAGGGGCCCTTTTGATGATTCCAGAAATAGCCGGGGGTTGGAGGGGAGCTCCCAATTTTTGTGTGTGTGGGGGGGGAGGTCCCAATTTGTTTATCACTGGTGGTCTAGACTTTAGAGATCTTGAGATGGAAATAACTTCCAGAGACTTTCTTTTTCAAGCAAGACCACACTTATGCCATCCCTGAACAACAAATCTGTTCTATTTTTAACTGCTCTTGGAAGGAGACTTTGCAACCACCCTGGAAACAGAGTTGATTTTTAAAAATATATATTTTATTGATTTTTTACAGAGATGGAAGGGAGAGGGATAGAGAGCTAGAAACATCGATGAGAGAGAAACATCGATCAGCTGCCTCTTGCATACCCCCTACTGGGGATGTGCCCGAAACCTAGGTACATGCTCTTGACCGGAATCGAACCTGGGACCCTTGAGTCTGCAGGCCGACGCTCTATCCACGGAGCCAAACCCGATAGGGCCAGAGTTGATTTTTAATGATGTCTGTGCTTTTGCCTTCTCACCCAAACCCCTTTAGCTGAGGTCTGTTGACATTTCTTTCTGTAGAAACACCCTTTTTGACCTTGAAGATCATTGTTCACAGTGGTCATCCCTCAGATACTTTACTCTCTGTTAAATCATTTCAATGTTAGCACTTCTGGGTGGCAGCCAGTACAGTTCAGGGCTTCCCAGTGTCTCCCCACAAATGTTGTGTCAGCAAAAGAGTGTGAACATGTGTACACACGCACACACATGCACATACTTGTGTATACATCCAGCCTTTGGGGTAGCCCAAAGTGGCCTATTGAAGGCTCAAAATTTCCTTGAGGTCTATTTTTTTTCTTATTTGACACCTATTATTTTTTAAACATTCATGGGAATATGACATTCTGTCCCAAAACATGACTGATTATTTTCATTTTTGTACAATATTTTAACTTATTTAACATTAGGACAAAACTCACATGCACACACCTATTTTTAAATCCTTGAGGAAGTTGATAGTTTGGGAAGATGCCCATTTTCTTCTGGGACGTCTGGTGCCCCTCAGTGCACTTCTGATAACCACAGTGAGAGAAGCCTGGGCAGCAGACATCTTGGCTCCGAAAGCAGGTAGATATGAGTTTTAATTTTGACTATATCACTTCCTAACAGCCTAAACTTAGGCAGTTTATATCAGCTTCTCAGTTATAACAGCAGGATATTTCCTACCTGGTAGGGTTTGTTCATTCAACAACCATAAAGCACCTACTATGTGCCAGGTTCTGTTATAGGAGCTAGGATTGATGGTGGGAGGGGGAGAGACTTATAATCTGATACAGCACCTGAATTAATCTGAAAAATAATCATATTATTTTAAATCTTAGAACACATATATTTATGTGAATAGGGGGTTACGTTTTTCTTAAGTTTCCTTTTCAAGGTCAGTGCAAAGAGATTGAAGAGGTGACTCAGCTGTGAATCCAGCAAGCAGAACTGATAAGCAGGGTCAGACTGACCCACCAGGAGTCAAAACATCATCTCATCAACATCATCTCATCACCTGATGACTAAAGGACAATAGCTGACATCTACAGACCTCTAGGGCTGCCTCCCCCTAGCCCCTTCCCCTTTATAATCCTGTCCCTGCACCTTGCTATAAGACAGGATTTGAACGCTTGTAAGCAACCTGTCTTCTTGGTTGGCTAGCTTTCTCAATAAACACCTTATATGATTCAACCCTGCCTTTGTTATTGGACACAGCCACAGGCAGCCTGAGCCCAGCTGGGGGTGTCCTGGTAACAGGACTAGAGGTGGATAAGAAGCATAGAATCCTCTCACATAATGAGGAATTTCTATTTTAAATGAGAAGAACAGACTATAAACAATTAAACAAATACAAGCATTTCAGACTGTAATAACCACTATGAGGAAAATGGAACAGACAGGACAAAGTGACAGTGATAGTATATGTGTGCATGTGGGTGCGCATGTGCCCGTGTGTGTGTGTGTGTGTGTGTGTGTGTGTGTGTGTGTGTGTGTGTAGGCATGTGGTCAGAGAAGTCTCTTTGAGGTGACATTTCAATTAAGGTTGGATTGATAAGGGTGAGCCAACTTTGAAGATTAAGTCAAGTAATTAATCAAGTGCCTGGCACATGGTAGAGGGCTTAGTACACATTATTTGACTCTCTTCAAGAATAAAAGAAATGCAGTATAAACACAGGGAAATAGATTTTATAAGTTATCAGATATGATTGGGAAGGTCTCAAAACAGTAACCAGGGACTTTAAGTAGACTTTGGAAATGATACAGTTAAAATTTTGTTTGCAGCCCAGATTATTGCCCCTTTTCTGGGGACAGCTGCTCAAGGGCTTTTGAGTAAGCAGAGGATCTTTCTAATCATTTTTGTACCTGGGCCCCTGATCACCAGCACTGTGAAAAGCCACGGCCAGCATGGCTTTCTGGTTCAAAGGCTTGGAGAAAGAGCTGACGCACAAATTAAAACACAAGACAAGAAATAATAATTTTGAAATTATGGGGGGAAGCCAGGGAAAACTTAACTGTAGTAGTCAAGTTCCACTGAGTCTCTGTTCCCTTCTGCTTTTATTTACTAGAATACACAGTTGCCTTTTAGGAATGCAAACAGACGTATCAAAGGTGATTATTTAGTAAACAGTAAGATTATTAGGTTAGGGGGAGTTTGCTTTAGGCCATTGAGTCAGCAGTAGGTAATAAAATGCAAATTCACCCTGTGAATATCAAAGGAGCCCAGGTCAGCCTTCTGATGGACTTCTCGCACTTATATCAATTACTGTTGATCTTGATTTCCAGCATTTCCCCCTTCTTTAAATATTTAATAAATGTTGATATGCCACTTGCAGAGTTTCAATTCTTTTAAGATTTTTATTCTGCATCTGCAGACACACAGCAGGTTACTGCCAGCATGGCAAGAAAGACATTTTCAGGCGTTCTTGGGGTTTTGGTCTCTTCACAAATTCGTTCAGCTTTCTGGACCATCTTCTTTATCACTCCCAAAGTCATCTCTGGGCTGTTCATCATTTGCCGTGTTCTTCTTCCAGTCCTTATCTTCAGTGTGTTTCCTGGGGCTGCTGTTTGTGGCTGGGGTAGCCAATTGTCTACAGCTGCATGGTGTGGCTCCAGGCGCAAGGTTCTCATTAATCTGGCTAGTTCCTCTCTCAGATCCATGTTGCAGTTTAATATTTCTAGCAGGAATCCTCAAAGGTTTGGAGAAATTTTCTGGAAATATACAAGCATACCCTCGGCCAAAGGTTAATAATGGATTGGGTCCCTTCCATAAACCAGATTCAGGATCTTTCCATTTAACTAGACCATTTTCCTTTGTTTTATTCTGACACCAGTGTAACTCCATGGGTATCTTGCCATCAGCATCACAAGTGAAAAAATTTAAAGTAATTAAGGCTTGGTGCAGCCTACCCACAGGTGATTTCTCCATCATAATCCCCCCTTTTTGTTTTTCAAGTTGGAATTTTAGCCACTGATTCTGTCGTTCAATAATGGCCTGACCTTGGGAATTATATGGTATTCCTGTAATGTGCTGAATTTTCCACTTTTTACAAAATTGCTGGAAATGACAGCTTGTGTAAGCAGGCCCATTATCAGTATTAATAATTTTTGGAATTCCCATGATGGCAAAAGCAGCTAGGCAATGATTAATAACCTGTTTTGCCATTTCCCCTGTAGATGCAGTAGCCCATGGGACTTTTGAAAAGGTGTCTACAGAGACATGCAATGCCCCAAGGTGTCCAAAGGAAGTATACTGTGTCACATCCATTTGCCAGATATGGTCCCTTAACAAACCTCTAGGGTTGACTCCTGTGTTAGGCCCTTGAGGTAGATATAACATGCAAGTGGGACATTCTCTGATAATCTGTTTTGTCTGCTGTCGAGAGATTGAGAATTGTCTAGACAACATTTTGTCAGGCTGATGTAAAAGCTGATGAGGTTCTGAGGCCTGTTTTAATAAAGCAACCAATTAATCAGCATGTGCATTTCCATTTGCCATCAGGCCAGGAAATAAACTGTGAGCCCTTATGTGAGTAATATAGAAAGGATATTGTCTGTTGCACAATCTGCTGAACTTGTTTAAATAGTAAAAATAAACTTTGGCCACTGAGCCATTTTAAAAGAGCAGTTTCAATTCTATTTAATAAACCTGCAGTGTAAGAAGAGTCAAAGGTAATATTAAGAGGCTCTTGCAAATCCTGTAATGCAGCCTTAATAGCTTCCAACTCAATTCTTTGTACAGAAGTATGACTAGTTTGGATGACTCGGTCTAAATTCATTGTATGATAAGCAGTTTTGCCATTTGATGATCCATCAGTAAAAACAGTTAATGCTTCAGGAATAGGTTCCTGCCTCGTATTTTTTGGTATAATAATAGGAGTATAATATAAATTGTAATAATTTGTCTTTTAGTAGGTGACAACTAAGTTCCCCTGAATATCCACTCAGTCCAATTTGCCAATTTAAATCAGTCTGAAATAACATTTCTAATTGCTTCCCAGTATGGGGAAGGTAAATACATTGGGGTTCTTGTCCTCTAAGCTGTCTGTAGCGCTTTCTAAGTTTAAATATCAACTGAGCCATAAGTTCTATATATGTAACTGCAGTTTTAGAGGATTGATTTCCTGGGTGGGCCCATTCAATAATAGCAAGAGAGTTTTTATTTTGGAAGATGATTCTAGTGGGCCTATTTGCAGTAGGATTAATCTGTCCCAATAAAGGCAATTCAGTCAGTACTTGTGCCACTTGGGCTAAGAGATTGCCTGCTCAATTCTTAGTAACTCCTTCCTAGCTTCATCTGTCAATACTTGGGGTGAGGAAAGATTAGCGTCACCTCTAAGTATATAAAATAAAATTGTCATTTCTCCTGTAGAGATTTTTAGATAAGGTCTTAACCAATTAATATCCCCTAATAATTTTTGAAAGTCATTAAGGTTTTAAGGCAGTCTTTCATTATTTCTACTTTCTGAGGCCTAATATATTGGTTTTCAATTATGGTACATAGATATTTAAAAGGCATTTTTTTTTCTGTACTTTTTCTGGAGCAATTTTTAAGCCCCATTTAGGAAGTTCCTTTTCTAATTGGGAAAAAATTGCTAAAGTCTGTTCTTCCCATGGACTCACTAGGAGCAAGTCATCCATGTAATGGACAATATAACACTGGGAATATTTGTCCCTTAAAGGCTGAATAACTTGAGCTACATATTTTTGACATAAAGTAGGGCTATTGGCCATTCCTTGAGACAAAACTTTCCATTGATATCTTTTCTTAGGCTCTATATTATTAATAGATGGCACTGAAAAGGCAAATCTTTGTTTATCTTGTGGTGCCAAGGGAATGCTGAAGAAACAATCCTTAAGATCTACTACTATAAGAGACCAATTTAGAGGGATTTGTGAAGGTGCTGGGAGTCCAGGCTGTAAAGCTCCCATGGTATGCATAGTAGCCTTAAAGGCTCTAAGATCATGTAACCATCGCCATTTTCCTGCTGCCTTCTTAGGTATTGTAAATATAGGAGTATTCCAAGGACTATTGGAAGGTTCTGTATGACCAGCCTCTACTTGTTCCTGTATTAATTCATGAATATGATTTAATTTCTCCTTGGTTAATGGCCACTGACCCACCCATATAGGTCTATCATCTTTCCATTGTATAGGCTCAGCATGAGGGTGAGAAGACTGAGCAATGACCACTCCTAAAAAGGCTGATATTCTAATCCTTGTTTTCCTGTGTTTCCTTTGGCCTGAATGGGTTCTTTAATCTCCTTATTATCTTTTTTTTTTTTTTAAATCTTGACCAGCTTGATATCCCATCTGAGTTACTAACTGTTGTCCCTTACCGGTAATAATACAAGCTTGTAAACCTTCTAAGATGTCTCTGCCCCATAAGTTGACTGCAATTCCAGAGACTATATAGGACTGAAACCATCCTGTTTGTCCTTCCTCATCTTTCCACTTTAACACTGCAGCGCTGCGTTGCATGTTATTAGGAATTCCAACACCCGTGATAGAGCCCATAGCTTCTACCATGGACCAACTTGGAGGCCAGAATTCTTGACTGATGACACTAATATCTGCTCCAGTGTCTACTAATCCTATAAACAGTTTTCCCTCTATTCTTAGATTAATCATAGGACGGGTCTTGCTAATTTCCTGTATCCAATATACATCTGAGCTTCCAAATCCTTGTGTCCCTCTCTTCCTATTGATAACTTCACCTTGCTGAATATAAGGTAAAAGCAGGAGCTGAGCAATTCTTTGTCCTGGAATAATTTGCATAATATGTTTGCATTCTAAAATTACTTTGATTTCTCCCTTATATTCTGAATCTATGACTTCAGGAAAAACAGTCCTTTTAGCGTATTTTCACTCTTTCCTAGGACTAAACCTGATATTCCTGGTGGCACAGGTCCCCAAATTCCTGTAGGAACAACTTGTCTAGCCGTATTGGGGGTCAGGGTGATTGTTATTGTGCTATTAAGATCAAAGCCAGCATTTCTTTCTGGAGTGACTTGAAGGAGGGAATCTACTGTGGTCCTGGCAGGGTGGAACTTCCCCTTATTTAATAACGGGGCTGGGGGAGCCCCTCAAACAGTTTCCCTGTGGCTGGCCATTTCCTATGTCTTGGTTTAATGGCTGGCCATTTCTATGAAATTTAGATTTGCACTGATTGGCCCAATGATTCCCCTTCTTCCATCTGGGACATAGACCTGCATTACCTGAATTGGGGGGCGGAATGCTCATGCCTTCTCCCTGAGTGTCACCTTGTGTCCTTTTTGGTTGCTTACATTCCTTTTTAAAATGTCCTTATTGTCCACAATTGAAACATAATTTGTTTCTTGTTGTAATTGCGGCAGCTAGTAAGCTTGCCTGAAAAATACCTGACTCTACATTCTGACATGTTCGAATCATTTCTGAAGTGGTACTATTTTTTCTTAGAGGCGTTAGACATTTCTTACAATCAGCATTTGCATTTTCATAAGCTAATTGCTGAGTCAAAATGTGTCCTGCTGTCTCATGTTGAATATGCCATCTCACTGCTTGAGTGAGGCGAGCCACAAAATCAGAGAATGATTCAGTGGGCCCCTGCATGCACTTACTAAATGCTCCCTCAGGGTCCCCTTTTGCTGGTAAAGTCCACCAGGCTTTTCATCCACAAAGTCTAATTTGCTCATACACCTGCTGGACGTAGAGGAGCTGATTCTGGACATCACTAAATTGTCCCTGTCCTGCAAGCATCTCCAAAGTTATGAGAACATTCTGTCTGAGATTTGAAGAAGCTTGTTCTTGACATTTCTCTAAAAATTCTCCGTTCCATAGCAAATAATCTCCTCCATCCAGAGTTGCATGGGCTAGAGAATACCAATCATAAAGAAGGAGCTAGGAATGCATCAGAAATGTTAGTTATAATTTATCCAGTAAATGGAGCATTTGTGCTATTCTGTATTACACTATCATGCAAGGCCTTTATCATTTTAAAGTCAAATCTTTCATGCTGTCTTATTATTTGATTAGGAAATTGTGCATTAGCTACCTGTCTAACAGGAAAAGCAAGTCTGTCCTCCACTGTCATGTCCTTTAATCCTTTCTGATGGCTCTTTGCATATGTGATTCTATTAGCGGCGATTTAAATGTTTCAGAATCAGGACATGAAGGCCACTCCTCCAGTTCATCTTCCTGCTTCTTTTTAGGAGCTGAGGGTGCAAAGGGAGGAGGTCTTTCTTCTCTGAAAGGCTCTAGCAAATGCAATACCATTTCCCACAAGGAGAAACAATTTGGAGGCAAACTTTTCCCCTGTTGCTGAGCTTCTTCCAAGTTCTGACCTATTTTTTCCCCAACATCCAATATCCAATATACCCTCATCAGAAAACCATGGATTATATTTTATAATAATCTGTAAAAACTGTAAAAGAAGATCTTCTGAAACTGCAACTCCCTTATCCTTTAGTAAGCAAGCCAAAAGTCTACAGGAAAGTCTCTTGTCTTTGGACGAATTCTGCCCCATTATGATCTTGCTGAAACAAAAGAAAATACTCGAGCACTTATGGATCTGTGGGCTTCCGCAGCTGACAAGAGTTTTGCATGCAGTTAATCTTCCACCACCGGGTCCGGTGATATTTTCCGTTCTGGTGAATCCTTTTTCTCCAAGTCCCAGTTCAAGGACGCCAATTGTGAAAAGCCACAGCCAGAGTGGCTTTCGGGTTCAAAGGCTTGGAGAAAGAGCTGACGCACAAATTAAAACACAAGACAAGAAATAATAATTTTGAAATTATGGGGGGAAGCCAGGGAAAACTTAACTGTAGTAGTCAAGTTCCACTGAGTCTCTGTTCCCTTCTGCTTTTATTTACTAGAATACACAATTGCCTTTTAGGAATGCAAACAGACGTATCAAAGGTGATTGTTTAGTAAACAGTAAGATTATCAGGTTAGGGGGAGTTTGCTTTAGGCCATTGAGTCAGCAGTAGGTAATAAAATGCAAATTCACCCTGTGAATATCAAAGGAGCCCAGGTCAGCCTTCTGATGGACTTCTCGCATTTATATTAATTACTGTTGATCTTGGTTTCCAGCAAAGCACCTTTTTCTTTGTTGAAGAGGCCTAGGTTTTCTACTTACCTATTCCCATGACCTGCTCTCACAGAGCATGTAAATACAGGGATGGGCAAAAACATGTTGTGGGGTCGAACCCTGGAGTCAAAAATAAGACCACCGGAGGCTGCTAATTGATTAAAAAAGCAGGCAAGGATTTATTGAACTGGCCAGGACGGCTGTGAGGGCACCACACGCAAGTGGCCACACTCATGACTGCGCAAAATCACAAAATCACAAAACAAAAATTTTCCTTTGTTCTAAATTCTAAATTCTAAATGCTCGGAACAGCCTGCAGGGGGCTTCCCAGCCACATCCTGCTGGACATTGGAATGTGGCCCTATCTTGTGAAAGCAGATTTACAGAGGCAGAGTCAAGCAGAGTTAGTAATCTCTAAAGGTTATCTACAGTTTCTACTCCTGGAGCTTCTGAGTCAATGGGAATCAATCTCCTGTGATTCTGGTCCACAGGCACAGGAAAATTACCTTAAGTAAGTGTGTGCAGAAGCCAGAATAGCAGGGTTAAAATAGCAGCAGTTTTTACCTAAGTATGGTTGCTACCATACTTCAAATAGGTTAATCATAATAATAGGTGATACAATAATTAATAAATAATAATACAAGAATAAACTCTGTGTTTTGCATACTCACAGGTGTAATACTATTTTTGCCCACCACTGTAAAATCTTCACATCCTCAGTCAAATAATATCAAGTTTGAGTTGTAACCTTTGACATATATGGGAAGAATGATATAATTATTATCTCCTTAAAGAAGCATTGTATTATACAAGACAGGGCATTTCCTAAAAAATGTCAGTTTCTTTTTAAAAGTATTGTCTTTTACATATACAGATAATAGTAACCAAACCCTAAACTGACAACTGTGTAGGATGTAATGGTCTGTGAAGCCCTTTGGTACCAGTATTCTTGAGCATTGAGCATGCTGGGGTTAGAGAGGAGAGTCAGAGCCTTGGAATCAGCTTGACCTGGGGGAAAATTCTGGCTCAGAGACGCATCTGCGATTAAAAAATAAATAAATAAAATTAAAACAGTGTTTTGTAAACTGAAGACCTATAGGTAGGTCCCTGGAATCTTGGGTATATTCTTAGTGGTCTGCAACTTAAATTATTTTTAGTTTAGAATTTTCAATTTGATAACCTAAAAATATTAACATAAATCTATTCTAGATAATCTGAGATAGTTTATTCACTGAATACCTCCATGCTAGAGAGAAAAGATTTTTAAATTTTTGAATCCATAAAAAGGTGGAGATATTGAGATACCATGCAGGGTACCAATCTCTCAAGACCCTGACCTGTGGAGATCACACTATGTCTACCTTCAGCTGTACTGCTAGGTTCTGTCTTTTGTGACCCAACTCACACTAGTTCATTAGCAGCAAGTACACTGGTAAATACTAGTGTTTTGTTTTTTTTTTTCATTAAGCATCATTTAAAACTTTTTAGCCTTACTAGTATAGATTGGCCCTCCAATGTAATGGATTGGTGGTTTAAAACAAGTTCATTTTTCAAAAGGAAAAAATAACAACTAAAATGATGGTTCATTGTGCCCAAATTCAAAGAATGTAGTCAATAAGTGAAACTTCAAAGTCTTACATACCTTCTATAGGCACACCCAACAATGTCTGCTTAGTTCCATCAACTATCCATCACATGAAATTAATATTGTTAATTTGAATTTTGTTCTTTTCAGTTTTGCACTTATGCCGTTTTTAAATTGTCACGAGAAATGTATACCTGGTTGTTTCACAACTTGGGATATGGGACACATAAAAACAGAAGTTGTAATGAAATGTGGTGAAGTGTGCTCAAAATGCTGTGGATGCCTAAAGGACAGAGCAACTATCTTTGCCTGGAGAGTTGAGGTTGTCTACACAGAGGGTGTAACATTCAGTAGATCTTGAAGGATGAGCAAGAATTTGCCAAATGAAGGAAGATGGGGGTGAGGGAGGTCCTTTGAGGCCAGTGACATGGGTTGTCTGAGGCACAGAGTGGTGTAAAGCCTTGGTTGAGTGAGAGGTTAAGAACAGGGAAGTGCCAACAGGGGAGGCTGTAAGGCTAGCTAGAAGCCACAGAGTCAAGGGCCTAGTGAGCCAGGCTGGTGGACTGGGTTTAGTCATGGAGGCAAAGGGTGCTTAGTGGGGTTAATAAACATGGGGCTTGGATGATGTGATTTTTAAGAATGTAATTCTGGAAGTGGGGAGAAGGATAGAGACCAGGTAAGAGCAAATGGGAGTGAGGCCTTGATCCAACCGCAGGCTAGGAGGATGGAGGAAAAGGGAAAGTGTGCAGAGATATTTCTAAGGTAAAACTGGTGTAATTTGCATGCAGTTGGAGGAGCGGATTCAGGGGTGGGGCCACTCTGGATGAATGGGAAAATGGAGAGTTGAGAAGATGGAGCAGGTATTCAGGTCCTGGTTAGGTGACATAATGCGTATGAAAAGCCCATGCATCATCCTGGTGGTAGTTGTTGTATGTCTAGTTGGCTATTGGGAATGTAAATCTGGTGCTTGGGAGAGAGCTGGGGCTACCTGTGAATAAGGGAGATACCAACAGGAAGATCATCGCTACAGTGTTACCTTATTAAAACAGTTTGGATAAGATTAGAAGTACCAGAATACAATCCTGACATTTGAGGAGCAGATAACTGAGCAGTCAGCAGGTAGAAGAGGAGAAGACAGCTGGAAGTTTAGGAGGAAACCAGGACAATATAGGGTCCTAGAGTGAAGGAGAAAGTTTCAACAAGCAACAGATAGCCAGGGGATGAAACACCCTGTGAATTACTTTGAAGAGACAGGAGTGCTGTCATTTGGATTGTCAGTCTCTTGTCCTTTAGGCACAAATGGCAAGGAACACAGGAGAAGCCTCAGAGATCACCATCCCAGTGGCTGAATAGCCACAACATGTGCTTCTAGAGAGAGAAGAGTTGTTTGACATTTCACCAATGAATGGGCAGAAACCAAGCAGTTGGTGCATTTGTCATTCATTCATCCATGTGCTCATTCAGTCATCCATCAAATATTTCCTGAAGGCCTTTCAGGGGACAGACTCTGTATTAGGTGCTGTTAGTGAGATTAGATGGAACACAAAGATAAATAAGACAGAATCCCTGCCTTGGGGAGCTCACAGTGTTGTTGGAGAGCTGGTTGAATACACAGATAATTATAGTGCCCGTGGTAGGTACTTTGGAGAGGGATGTGTGCTTGGGGGAGAGACCATTTGACTTGGAGGAGAAAGGTCTTCAGGAGTGAGCAGAAGTTCAAGGGCAGAGTAGGGGAGAAGGGAGGGAGCATTGACGCTAAGAGAGCAGCATGGTGAAGGCAGGAGAGGAGAAAGGGCAAGTCACATATCGTGCACGGTGCGAGCCTCAGGGACGGCAGGGACAGCAGTGGTGGAATTGAAGCTAAAAGGAAGAGCGAGGCCAGATTATGAAAGGCTTAGAATGCCATGGCAAAGACTAGTTTGGATCTTATCTGTTGGACAGTGAGAACTCAAGAGACATTGGTAAGCAAGAGAGTAACACGGTAGAGCTAATTTCAAGAAAATAGCCTGGGGAGGTCTGAGTGAGCAAGGAAAATACTGAGGGAATCCAGGTAGGGTCCTATCTCAAACCATGTGCTGCTTTATTTATTTAGCAAAGTATTTATAGAACACCTACTATGTGCTCTGCTCCATGCTGGATGCTGCCACCTTTTAGGGACAGGCTTTTGAATTACCTATTTTTCAGGAGCCTGCTGGATCCAGCTGCTTCCCAAGGACTGCTAGATGCAGATGGCCCAATTCCGAGGCAGGATTCTCTGTTGGAACATTGCTGTTCCCCACGTTGACCTCAGGGTCCAGAAGCCGGCACTCTTTATTATGGGAATTAGTGTTATTTTGACTGCCCTGGTTGGCGTGGGTTGCAGATAGGCCAATGCTGTTGAGAGCACGAGGCCAGATGGACTAGTCCTTGAACAAAAGAAGACGCCCAGGCACTGCACACAGAGACCTCTGCTTCTGTTTCCCGAGTAACTGCAGCAGCACCGGGCGGACTGGGCACCCGGGCACATGCTCTGAGTTATTTTCTAGTTATAACCCAGGACGGTTTCCATGTGGCTGGCGATGAAAGAGTCAGGTCAGTTTCAGAAGTGGGAGTGTTTCCGATTATGCAGATCACATCCAAATATTTACCTCATTCCATCACTTTGGCTGGGCCCTGCCTTTGAATGTTGTGGCCAGGCACCCTGGCCTCCTTGGCACTGCCTTTAGGGAAGATATCCTGTGCTTAAAGCCTGCTCCGCTGGCAGTGAGCAGCCCTGGGCACAACCTGTGGGGTTGCCTCTTTCCGTTGTGGTTCTAGAAGAGAATCAATATGGGGCAAGGAATGTAAACTCTCTTCCAGGAAAAATCAGAGCCTGTTAACACTGGAAGGGACCCCAGCCCTCATCAAGCCCAACCGGCTCATGTTACTGATATGGAAACTGAAGTCCAGAGCCACAGACTGACTTGCCCCAAATATACGGAGTGAGTAGCAGTAGACTTGGGACTGGAACACAGGGCCCAGACTAGGGTTTCCCATGAGTCTTCCCCTCCCTCTTCTTTCATATCCACAGTTCCTGTTGCTGCTATGAAAGTACATTACAAATGGAGTCTGCTTAGCATGGATCTCAGGTTAGGCGGGCATCATTCCACCAATGTTTTCCTGTCTCATATGATAAATTCCAATTTGACCTCAATTTGAATGGAAGAAATAAAAGGGATAGGTCAAAAAGCAGGGAAGTTGAGGGTAATGAAGTAATGTGGCTGAGCACGTTGGGATTAAGGAAACAGCAGTGATTGGTGGAGCTCCAAAGCCTGGAGGTTTAGGTCAGCCAAGTGCTTTCCTCTTTGAGTCTCACCTAGAAGTATCCAGTCGCCAGGGATCCTCAAACCAGAGGATGAATTCCAATCACTGGGGAAGCTCGTTTAGAATGCTGACTACTGGGCCCCACCCCAGGGGATCTTAATCACTACGTATGGTCCAGGAGCCAGGAATCTGCAGGTCTGAAGTAGATGTAGGTGGATTGTTTTGCAGGTACCCTGTGGGTCAAACATGGAGAAACAACACAAGACTAGGAACAGAAGGACAGGGTATGTCTGTGTTGTTCTCCAGTGTTTGGGTCAGAGTTTATACTCAACACCATATATATGGATGAATATGGTACAGTTCGACATATGAGATCATTTACTATAAGGATTCACCACCTGGAAAGACAAAGATAGTGAGAGAAAGTCTCAGGGCCCTACACAAAGAGCTGGAATTTCCAGGGCAACCAAATTCCCACCTGCTGAGCTTTCAGAGGGTTGCAAGTCAATGTTTTTTCCCTCTATCTGGCTCCTGCTGTAGCTATGACTTGATTTTCAAATTTATCTATCTCTCCCTTGGCCTCCACTCACTCCCCCTTTGTTATGGTTTTGTGCAAATGAAGCCTTTCAGCTGTGTCTGGAATGCACTTGTAGAACTCATTCATATATACATTACCATGTGGGGGATTCAGTCAGCAGTCAAGGCTGAGAGCGTTGTGCTCATCTCCCTTGTGAGGCTCTTAACATTTTTTTTTTTAGCTGCTGGCATTGATGAGAGGTAAGATTTGGAACCTTTGCAGTGTGTTATGTCAGAATCAAGAGAGTTTATTGAGATGTTAGCTTGAATTTGTGTCTTGGAGAAAACCATCGTGGTGGTCCTTAATTTAAAACTGGTTTGAGGTTGGAGCTTCTTTATCAATCTGCGCCACCTCCCCCTGCTCCTGTGCAGGGTCCCAGGTAACAAATGTCCTGGCTGAGCTGCCAGTTGCATGCTCCTGCTTGTATTTGCTCTCAGCGGTCCAAAACTTTGCTCTCTGGGCTCAAACTCCAAGGTGTATTTTTGTAATGTTTGCTTTAAGGTGGTGACTTGGTTATGTGGCTAAAACCAAACCTACTTTTTCCAGTCTCTCCTAGAATGAGACTTTAGAATTTCAGACTTTGCATATTACTCGTTTTCTATGAAAAACAGATGGCGGGTTTAATTTTGTAGAAAGAAAATTAGAAACCAGTGAAATCTTACATGATGTTACATTAAGACCGAAACCAAATACATTGAAAACATTTAGAGCTGCTCCTAGTTATGGCTTTACTGGTGGCGATGAGAAATGCCTGGGCTTTCTGTGACAAGGACTACCAACTCTTGGTTTACTCCCTGCCTCGCACACCCCACAATCTGTTTTGAATCTTCCTCTATTTAGTCTATTTATTTTTATATATTGAGTGAGCAATATTGTAACTATGACTGAACTTTTTAAATTACAAGGAAACTTACCCCATGTCTAACTTCAGTAACAGATTGTGTGTTTTCATTTTTCTATGTTCCCTTCCAGGCTTTGTCCATGTTCCTACAGAATCTTTACATTACCATAACCATGATATAGTTACAATTTTGTATTTGGCATTTTCCACTTAATATTATATTATAAGACTACTAGAGGCCCAGCGCACAAAATTCGTGTGTGGATACAGTCCCTAGGCCTGGCCTGCGATCAGGGCTATCTTGGCTGCTGGCAGCCGGCCCCGCCCCCTGCCGCCACTCACCCCCAGTTTCCAATTCACCATAGGGCGATCAGAGCCTGCTGGCTGTGGAGAGGGACCGAGAGGTGGTCAGTGTGCCTCATAGTGACTGGTCGAGTGGTCATTCTGCTGTTAGGGTCAATTTGCATATCACCCTCTTAATATATAGGATTTCCATATTGCTCTGTATTGTTCATGATTATGATATTTCATTGAGTTATTAAGCCCTAATTTATTTGCCCATTCTTCTATTATGGTCAAATATGTCCCCCTTAAAAATATTATGATGAAATAAAACAGCCACAATTACTCTTATTGTTGCTTCTCCTGCTCTTCTCTGAAGTCACTTGCTGTCTGTCCTGTGGAACACTTTTCTGGTATGCTGACTGTGGTCAACTATTGTCTCCATGTGGATCCTCCAGCCCTGGACTCCCTTAATCCAGAGGCTTCTGGCAGGTCTAGGCTTTCTTTGATCATCCCAATCACTGTTTTCTCTCCTCCAAGTCCTGTGCCAAGGGTAGACCCAGTTCATTTCACGTTGTCTTGGTTACTATGCTTTATATATTACTAGAGGCTCGGTGCACAAATTTGTGCACATGTGGGGTCCCTTGGCCTGGCCGGCCATTGGGGCGATCGGGGCCATCTCACCCAGTCCCGATTGGAGCCCCGGCCGGCCCACCTGATTGGGTCCGATCGGGCTGGCCGGCCGGGGGGGTGGGGGGGAAGGGACCACAGGAGGTTGGCTGGCTGGAGGAAGTTGGCTGTGGGAGCACTGACCACCCGGGTGTCAGCTCCTGCGTTGAGTGTCTTCCCCCTGGTGGTCAGTGTGCATCATAGTGACTGGTCAACCGGTCATTTGGTCGACCAGTCGTAATGATTGCTTAGGCTTTTATATATTGATGATATTTGCAATCATTTAGATATGATTTAGGGTTCTTTCTTATAAGCAACAGAAACCAAGATAACTAATGGGGAATTTAGTGGAACAAGCCGAGGAGGCAGGTGGGCATTGAGGCAATACCAGAGAGGAAGAGGGATGGTCTCAAAGCATAACCAGTTGAGTCAGGGGAGTTATTGCTAGGGCAAAGAACTCAACACCATTTGTGGACTCTTGGTCACTTTACTGGAGATTCAAATTCCAGGGAGGGAGTGTCCAATTGACCCACATTGCCTACCTTGGCTTCAGCTGGCAGGGCCCCTGAATACCTTCCCAGCACACTTCATCCAGTGTGGAGGGGTGATTCCTAAAGGACCCAGGGAAAGAAGAATGATTTCCAGGCTGCCCTACACACACACCTTCCCATCCATATACATCTACACAAACATCCCTGCCTAACATTCACTTCCATACAACTAATCCCAAACTGTTGTTAGTTATAGCATCCAACTCCTACCTATGGGGGATTTCACTTCCTCCTCTAGTTCTGGCACAACCTCTTCTTTTGCATGGCCCAAGTTGAGTTAAAGAGGGATGTGACTCTACCTGATTCTCCTACATCTCTGCATGCCTTCATTTTCTCCTGCTTCCTGGCTTATGCCCCACAGTACTATTTATAGAGGCAACATAATATCAAGCAGTAGTTTTTATATGAGGAAGGGAATAACAGAATGTTTGGAGGATTTTATCCAAAACATATGTGTGTCCCTTAACCGCACCTTAGCCTCACTGTAGGCAGGACCTATCATAATCTCTGGGGAAAGGAGCATAATATGGTATGTGTACTTTAATCCCATCAAAAAGCTTCTCTTTTGATTCTGTTACCTTACCCCTATATCCACCCTACCCCTATTTTTTAAAATCTCCAGTGGAATGGAGAGAACCATTTTGGTTCTCTGATTACATATTTACATATTACATATTACACTGCTGATTACATATTTAAAACTTTTGACTCGTGATGTAAGTTCTCCCATTGAAGGGATGAAGTGGAGGTCTGCAGTGCTCCTGCTGATGACTGGTAGTGGGTGTGATGCTTTACTTCATTCATTTAATCTACCTAACAACACCGTCAGATTTGCATTATTTTATCTCTTCTATGTGTTTTCAAAGCCCATGCTTCATCCACTAGGGCACTCTATACCTCAATGACCACATCTGCAAAATGGAAATAAAAATCCTTGAAGTGAATCTTGTATTAGATATTGGGCTTGTATTATAGCAGCTCAGGCAGGTAAAGGGTATTATTGCTAGTTCTACACCTTTTCTTTCTGTAATTCTCCCGTTTGCCTCTCAGAGGCAGTTCTTATCTCTGTCATAGAAGGCTGAAGCCATCCAGTGTCATTTTCATCATCCACTCCTTTCTTTACAGTGTATAGCCTTCCATAATACAAGATCTCGTTTGTTTGTTTGTTTATTTTTATCATCTAAATAATTTTACCGTAAATTTTTTTAGTGCCCAGCAGTCTATGTGTGAAACCATTTAAAAATAACCATTCAAGTTGTAGTGACCATCTGTTCACATATGAACAGTATAGAATCTTTTTGTTTTTAATCTTCACCCCAGGATATTTTTCAATTGATTTTTAGAGAGTGGAATAGAGAGGGAGAGACAGAAAGAAATATCAGTGGGAGAGAAACACATCGATTGGTTGCCACCTGTATGCGCCCCAACCAAGGCCCAGGACCGGAGGGGTGGGGGGAACCTGCAACTGAGGTAAGTGCCCTTGCCCAGAATCGAACCCAGGACCCTTCGGTCTGTAGGTCGACACTCTATCCACTGAGCCAAACTGGCTAGGGCTGAACAGTATAGAATCTTAATCACCCCAAAGGTAATCCAAATATTGCCGGAAAGCTCCAAAGGAGAAGTCCTGTGTGCTCATGAACTGTTATGAATTTTACTAAATCTGTGACTCATTCTCTTTACGTCTCAGTTTTTCATCTGTAAAGGGAAGAGGATGACAGCTTTTTCACATGGCTATCTTGATTAGGTAATACATATAAAGTAATTAGCCCTTAGCTTGGCCCCTATTCTTTACTAAATAAATGATGGTTGTTATTGGTATCATTTGTTAAATATGTGCTGATAGGCCTGGCCAAACTGTTGAGGTGACTTTTAGGGGCAACCAGCCAGTTATATGAAGGTGGTGGTGGGTGGGTGAGGAGGCCACACTACATTCTGGTTTTTCATTCATGCTGCCCAGTTTAGTGGTAAAATATTTTATAATTGGGCTCTTTTCATTGCTGGTTCAGAGAATTGTACATATTGGGTTGAGTTGTGAATCATTTGAAGCAATGAATAATGAAATTGCATTTTGTAGATTAAGAATAGTCAGATATCAGCAATTGTTTGTTTATGTTTCAGCCTAATGCTTAAAGAGATATATCTGCAAATAAGTTTATTCTCTATATGCTTATTGTTCTACTCTTTTTGTCACTAATTAATATATTATGGAGAGCTGTCCACTTTAATGGTATGTCATAGAAGGCTGAAGCCATCCAGTGTCTAACAGATAAATTGTATTACATTGTTTGGACAAATTAGATTTCACTAAACCAAGCTCCTAGTTAATTTTCAGATATTTTTGTTTTATGTTTTCAAGAAAGGATGCAGTAAAAGTCTATATACACAACTTACACAGCTTAATGCACTAATTTTGAGTATCTGTAGAGTGAACTACTAGAAGTAGAGCTGCTGGCCTAAAGGTGGGAAGGAAGGGGAGGGTGAGAGATAGGAGGTAAGAGATCAACCATAACCAAAGGACACAGATAGTAGGGGTCTGGGACATGTGCTGGGGAGGGGGAGTGGCCTGGGAGAGGTCAATGGGGGAAAAAGGAGACATATGTAATATTTTCAACAATAAAGAATTTAAAATAAAATAAAATAAAATTTTGTTAGCTATTTCGAAGTTCCCTCCAACCAAGTTGCACCAATTTAGATTCCCATTAGCAGTGAACATTCTTGCCATAGCAGTATTGTAAACTTCATAATCTTTACCAATCTAATGGCTATAAACTGGAATTCTGTTGTTTAATTTTGCATTTATTTGATGATATATGTTAAACAGTTTCTATATCCTATATAATAAAAGCCTAATATTCTAAGTGTCCAGTCGTCTGGTCAGCCATTCAACCAATCAAAGCGTAATATGCTAATGACATGCTAAGGCTGCTCATCTGTTCACTATGACATCACTGACCATCAGGGGGCAGACTCTCTGACTGGTAGGTTAGCTTTCTGCTGGGGTCCAGCCAATCAGCACTGAGCAAGACAGGTCAGACATCCCTGGAGCCCTTCTGCGGTCCCTTCCCAGCCCTGATTGTGAACTGGCGGGGTCCCTTGGCTTATCTTGTGTCCTCTCAAAATCCGGGCTGAGGGCCCCCCAACACCAAGTGCACAAATTTTGTGCACCAGGCCTCTAGTATTATATATATTTCCCCATTACATTAGTCAGCTTGGACTGCTATAACAAAATACCATAGATTGGATGGCTAAACAACAGAAATTTGTGTCTCACAATTCTGGAGGTTAAGAAGTCTTAGATCAGAATGCTGACAGATTTGTTTCCCTGGTGAGGGCTCTGTTCCTGGTTTGCAAACAGCTGGCCTCCTGCTATGTCCTCAAGGGCAGAGAGGCAGAGAGCTCTGGCCTTACTTCTTTTTGGAATAAGGACACTAATCCCATCATGAGGGTTCCACTCACATGACATTATCTAAATCTAATTACCTCTCTAAGGTCCCATTTCCAAATACCACCACATTGGGGTTAGGACTTCAATATATGAATTTTGAGGGGTCACAAACATTCAATCCATAATTGAATAAACTACCCATTCATGTCCATAATCCCTATTTGCATTGGGTTGTTCGTGTTTTCCTCACTAATTCGTTAGTCTTCTTTGTAAGTGAGAAACATCAGTATTTGGGGTGTATTTTAGAAGCACCTCGGGTTTTCTGCTCCAGTCTTTACAAGTAGTGTGCTGGGGAAGGGCCACCAGGCTGGCAGGTTGCAGGCTTTGACTTTGGATTGTTTGCTTTTGTCCTTTACCATTACTTACTCTTTGGTTTTGTTGTTTGTCATTGACTAACAGAGGTCCTGTTAGTCCTGATTTTAGGAATATGTGTCACAGAACACTTGGAAGTTGACTCATTTGCCTTACAGAAAACTCCTTGGCTGTCATTTGGAGGGTGGGAAGGAGTGGAAGGAGGACGGGGGTCCATCTCTTTCTCTGCATCTTACCCTTCCTTTCTGCTGCTTCTGCACCCTCCCCGTGTTTCTGGCTGCATACTGTAAAAGCACAATTCTGGAGAATGTGGTTAGGTTCACACCATGGGGACTGAGATGGAATTTCAAGTCACTCACCATAATTCAACTATGTATATATTAGAGAATTCTTATGAATAGAATAGAATGGAATGTGGTTTTGTATTTTCTTTTCCCAGGGACCCTGCCCAACTGCGATACAGGAAAGTAAATTAAGGATGGGATTAGTTCTAGGAAGCAGATTTTTAGTATAGCTGCACATTTAACCTAAAATTATAGATAGTGTCTTAGATATATGTTAGTGAGAAATCAGGACTTGGTGATAAGTGAAATCCCCAAATGTCTCAGAAACACACTTCTGCCTTCATTTATTTATCCTTCTGCTGGAACTATACAAGTGGATTTATTTTACCCTTCTGTTTTTGCCAACATCGGCAGGGAGGCGACATGCAGTGTGTGTGGGGGGTGGGAACAAAAGCACTGGAGTGGAGTCAGAATGCCCCTCATTCGCCTGAACCATGGACAAGTCACACAGCTCTGGGGGCCTCAGCTTTTCTCTGTAAGAGAAACAAAGTAACACCAACATCAGGGTGGCTGAGGGGCCCGTGCCGCAGAGCCCAGCCCTACGCACGTGAGCTGTGTGTGCAGTGCTGGACCCGGAAAAGGTGCTCTGCAAATGTCTGTCCACTTCCTTTCTTGTCTCAGACGTGCTAACACACGGCACTGGTTTCCTAGGGCTGTCCACACACCTGATGGCTTACAATGGCAGAACTGTATTCCTTCACATTTCTGGAGGTCACAAGTTCAAAATCCAGGCGCCACGGAGGCCACTTGCACTCTCTACTAGGGGTGGCGCTCTCTCTGCTTCATTCAGCTGGTGCTGGCTCCGGCCTTCCTGCTGTGGCTACATCACTCCAGGCTCTGCCTTGGTGGTGACATGGCCTCTTCCTCTGTCTTTGTCTTATAAGGACATTTGTCATTGGATGTGGGTCCCACAGGGAAAATCCAGGATGATTTCATCTCAAGGTCTGTAACTTAATTACATCTACAATGACCCTTTTCCATTAATGGCACATTCACAAGTTCTGGGTCAGGGCCTGGACATACTTTTGGGGAGGGTCACCATTCAACCCACTATCCACACTTTAGGGATTCCTTTATATATCAAGACTGTGGCCCCCCCCCAAAAAAAAGACTGTGGCCTGATTAGGCATTTTTATAACCACCTCAGTGAATCTACCATCATTTTGATATTAATAAATCAGGACATGTAAGGGAAGAGAAGAAAGAACAAAAGCTTGTTTGTTTGTTTTGTTTATAAGCAGGCAAAAAGCCTTCTCTCCGGGGTCCCCAGTTTAGTAGTGATGACTTGAGCACATCATTCCTGTGCTCATCCCCATCTGGTGCTCACATTGCTCACATATGGGTGGTAAGGAGCCTCCCTCTCACGGGACCGTCTGTCATGCCCTTGCTCTGACCCCATCTTTGATGGCTCCGTGTTGGCTCTCTGAATGGGGCTCCTGTAGCTTGGCTGTTTGAGATCCAGCTCTAGGCTTCCCTCTCCGGTTAGACTCATGTTTGCTCCCTGGGTTCCCTCTCTCACTCATCCTGCCTTGTTGCTCCCTCAACCGTCAGGAATCCAATTTAAGCTTATAAAGGTCATCTCGAAACCACTCCGTGTACTGGAATGTAGTTGACAGAAAGTAGCCCCAATTAAACCTGCCCCATGGCTTCAGGCTGACTGAGTGAGTGCCTGGGGGCAAGACCTCTACCCAAGAGCCGAGTCCTTGCTTTTGGCAATATGGTTCAGCTACAACAGTGGTGGCATTTACTGAGCATTAGGTCTCCTCATGCTTCCTCACAGTTATCCTCCAAAGTAATTTTAGCTCCATCTCTCATTCCATGTGGTGGGAAGGAATTCCACACAAAGGGGAAGACAATCGCTGGACCGCCTCACGGCTCAGGGCACTGAGGGACAGAGGAAGAGTGCAGGTGTGACAGGTCTTTGAGATCTTGGGCCAAACAAAGCTGCCCAAAACCAACATCTTAAAAAACACAAAAGGCTAAGGTAATCTGGAGATGTTTTTACATGGAAGCCTGAGGGTCACTGAAAAACCCACCTTCTAAGGAAAGTCACAGTGGTGCTCACGGAAAGGAAGGACATTTCAAGAGAAGGATCCAGAAGCACAAGAGCAGCTGTCTGCTGGGGAGACAGCAGGGAGTGCTGGAGCTCCAGGTACTGGGAGCTAGGTGGACTTAAATCCCACCTCTGCTAAAGTGACATGTCGGGGGCAGGTCGCACATCTCTGAACCTCAGCTGGGGAGCCTCACCGCTGAAAGGGGGAGTGGTGGTGACCAGAGCTGCTGTGGAGTGGCGATTACACGTGTCACCACACTGAGTGGGCATGCGGTCCCACCTCTGTGGCTTTCTCATTGCTCCCACCCCCACCGCACCCCCGTCATCCTGCCAGCCTCCCCCAATCTTATATTAACTGCTTAGAGCCTTCCTGCTGCTGGGTCCAGGCCATTTGTGTGGACCTGGGTGCTTTTCTCTTTGTCCTCAGGGCCTAGCACAGTGCTGGTGTCCCGCTGGTGCTCCGAGCACGCGTGCGCAGCGCAGGAAGACTGACCCTCCTTTAGCACCAGGCCGTGCTGGGCCTGGAAGGTCTCTGAAATGGCAAGGAAATGGGAATGTAGAATCACCCTTTGGATAGAACTTTAAAACTTTCTTGACATTTCCCACCTTCCTGGATTCACCATGGAAGCAGGAAAGACTGTCCTAATGGTGCATACAAATATGCATTTAGTGCCAAGCTCTCTGCTGTGCACATGGTTGATCTGGCCTAAATCTCCTTATGGCCTGACCAAGGTTGAGGGGAACTTTTGAGGGGAGAGCCTCAGTGAGAGAGAGGGCGCCAAACTGAGCTCCCCCAGGCCGGGGCACCCAAAGCAAGGACTGCATTATGATTTTCGTGAGCCGCGAGCACTTGTGCCTTGGTGTGTTCCTTCCTTCATAAAAATATTTAAAATTATATTTTACTAGAGGCCCAGTGCATGATTAAATCATGCACGTGTAGGGTCCCCTAGGCCTAACCTGCCATCCAGGCCATATCCACTGCCCCACAAAGCCTAGCACGCTCCGCGGACACTGCTAGCAGCCTGCTCCCCGCTTTTGATGGCTGGGGGTCCACTGGTGCAGGAGCAGACACACAGCTCCCTGCTTTCAATCGCGGGGGAGCTGGATGCCTGTCCTCTGGTGCACCAGGCCTTTCAGAAGCCTCCTGCGCGGCGGAGGCTTCTACCCAGCTCCCACGCTTTCGCTTTCAATCGCGGGGGAGCTGGGTGCCTGTCCGCTGGTGTGGAGCGGACAGGCACCCAGCTCCCCCGCTTCTGATGGTCTGTGGTGGGACGTGAGCTCGCTGCCCCAGAGGCCCCTTCTGTGCCGCAGCACAGCCATGGCGCAGACGCTGAGCTCGCGCCGCTGCTGGCGACGTGAGCTCAGCGTCCTGCTGGCCCAATCGGCCACCCCGGCCACCCCGAGTCCCGCCCCTCCGCGCCTCCTGGCCAATCGTGGGCACAGTGAAGGTACGGTCAATTTGCATATTTGTCTATTATTAGGTAGGATGAGTGCGCTGGTATAAAGACAAATATAATCCAGGCGGGATTAAGTAATTTTGTTCTTCAGATTTTAAAATAGATTCTGTGCCTACTTGTGCCTAATAGGCAAACCTTTCAGGTTACCCACAGCCTTTGAGGGCAAAGCAGGAACCATTGTCCTGGTCCCTAACTAGCCTCTGTCTCCGCAGGTCCCTCAGCGGATGGCAGCGGCAGAGGGCACCCCCGAGAACGGCGGCGGCATCCCCGGAGTATGGGGCGCCTGGGGCCCCTGGTCCGCCTGCTCACGCAGCTGCAGCGGCGGCGTGATGGAGCAGACGCGGCCCTGCCTGCCCGGACCCCACCGCGCGCGCAGCCCCAGGCCCCGAGCCCCCGCACAAGCCTTCGTGGGCCACGTGGTGTCCGCTGTGCGCACTTCAGTGCCACTACACCGGAGCCGAGAAGAGCCTCGCTCCCCCGCCGGCTTCAATGCCAGCCGCCAGGGCCCGGTGCTCCGGGGCAGCCGGCACCCGCAGGCGCGGGTCCGAGAACCCACGGCGGAGAGAAGGTACACGCCCTCCAGGCTCCTGCCGCCCTACACTGCCCTGCCCCTGTCTCTTCCCTGCCCGCCCCGTTGTGGTGCACGCGGCTCTGCACCACAGATTGCTTGGTTAATGCATTGCTTCTGCCGGGTGGGGAGGAATTCTTGGCTTCACATATCTCCTTTCATCCTTTGATTTATTTTGCAGCTTTTTAAAGCTTTGAGGCCACTCCCAGCCCACTCTGTGGTTCTGAATAGTCTTCAAAGTGAAGCTAATTCTAAGAAGCCTTTAGGCAACAACCTTAGGGAGGCCCTGTGGAGGGTAAAAGAGGGAGTGGGGACTGGGAGACCTCGCTCTAGTACAGCTGGCCTGGTGCAGGAGGAAAGGGAGATCCTGGCCCCAGGCTGTGTGGATTTGCGCTGAGGACAAGGTGCTTTTAACCCAAGGTGCCTTTTAAGTTCATATGAGTTTCAAATCCTTAAACATGTTGAATGTCTGGAGTGTTACCTGCTCTCAGGTTGTAGGTTTCAGGATTCTATGAACTTTTCTAGAAAGTTTCTCCAGAGTATTTTGAGTGAACACACAGCTTTGAGGCTGTGTCTAATTGAGGACCTAGATGTTGTCTAGAGACTTAATAAAATATAAACTCTAGATATGGTATCATGGCATTAAAATAGTTGTATAGCCCTACGAAGCCTCCCTGGGGAGGCCAGCATAAATATGCCAAACTAGGCAGTGCCCATGGCAAAGGTAGGAGTATAGGAGCTGAGAAGAGCTTGTCAGTGAATTGATAAAAATATATTTGCAGATTACAGCATTCATTCAACAGTATTTGTTGGGTGCCCAATGTCAGTGGTCAGCAAACTCATTAGTCAACAGAGCCAAATATCAACAGTACAATGATTGACATTTCTTTTGAGAGCCAATTTTTTTAAACTTAAACTATATAGGTAGGTACATTGTTATTAACTTAATTAGGGTACTTCTAAGCTGGCCTTTGCTAAAAACTTTGTGCTTAAGAAATGTATAAATTAGTGGTCAAGCCAAGTTAATGTCCATCCCAGGCAGGGCCTGAGCCTGTTAGGTGGGTAGTCTAGCCTCTCTTATCAGTTGCAGTTCAGACTTCAGCATGGATGACCACCCTTTCCCACTGTGGCTAGATGCTTCATGAGAGTCCTTCTCAGCCCAGTGCTGTAGGCTGTCCCTGCCACTGACTGGATGTGGAGAGGAGACACACCCATCAAGCCTCCCTGCCACATGCTCTTGACCTGGTCAAGCGGGGACCATTTCACAGAGAAGATGCTTTAGCTGATTTCTCAGGAATAAACCACATTTGGGCTGATAGAAGAGAGAAGGGGAGAGCTGTGTCATGCCAGCATGGCCAAGGGTGACCCTGAGTGGGGGTGGTGAAAGGCTTAGAAAAGACAGACAGGAGAATTAAAGCTGGGTCTCGGTGGGACACTGCTTCTCTAAGAGACAGCGACCGCGTCCACAAGCTCCTGCCACCGCCACTGCACTCGCAGCCATCCGCCCAGCTTGTGGCTGAGCAGAGCTCCTCCTGTGGGAGTGAAATGACCACCAGGGGGCAGCTCCTGCATTGAGCGTCTGCTCCCTGGTGGTCAGTGCATGTCAAAACAACCAGTTGTTCCCAGTCGTTCACCGTTAGGGTCAATTTGCATATTAGCCTTTTATTATATAGGACTAGAGGCCCGGTGCATGAAATTTGTGCACGGGGGTGGGGGTGTCCCTCAGCCCAGCCTGCACCCTCTCCAATCTGGGACCCCTCGAGGGATGTCCGACTGCCCGTTTAGGCCCGATCCTAAACAAGCAGTTGGACATCCCTCTCACAATCCAGGACTGCTGGCTCCCAACTACTTGCCTGCCTGCCTTCCTGATTGCTCCTAACTGCTTCTGCCTGCCAGCATGATCACCCCCTAACCACTCCCCTGCCAGCCTGATTGATGCCTAACTGCTCCCCTGCCAGCCTGATTGCCCCTAACTGCCCTCCCCTGCAGGCCTGGTCACCCCTAACTGCCCTCCCCTGCAGGCCTGGTCACCCCTAACTGCCCTCCCCTGCAGGCCTGGTCACCCCAACTGCCCTCCCCTGCAGGCCTGGTCCCCCCAACTGCTCTCCCCTGCAGGCCTGGGTCCCCCTCAACTGCCCTTCCCTGCAGGACCGGTCACCCCCAACTTCCCTCCTCTGCCAGTGTGGTCACCCCTAACTGCCTTCCCCTGCATGCTTGATCACCCCCAACTGCCCTCCCTTGCAGGCCTGGTCCCTCCCAACTGCCCTCCCCTGCTGGCCATTTGTGGTGGCCATCTTCTGTCCACATGGGGGCAGCCATCTTGTGTGTTGGAGTGATGGTCAATTTGCATATCACTCTTTTATTAGATATGATAGAGGCCTGCTACATGGGTAGGGGCCAGCTGGTTTGCCTTGAAGGGTGTCCTGGATCAGGGTGGGGGTTCCCTTGGGGTGTGGGGCAGCCTGGGCGAGGGGCCTGTGGTGGTTTGCAGGCCGGCCACGCCCCCCGGCGACCCAAGCGGAGGCCCTCGTATCTGGGATTTATTTACCTTCTATAATTGAAACTTTGTAGCCTTGAGCAGAGGCTTGGACTGGTGTGGGTATGCAGGAAGCTTGGCTTCCTCCATTGCCAGGGAAACCCAAGCCTCCTGCTCGCTCTGTGGCCGTAGCCATTTTTATTGGGATTTATTTATCTTCTATAATTGAAACTTTGTAGCCTTGAGTGGAGGCCTGGGCCAGCCAGGGTGTGCAGGAAGCTTGGCTTTCTCCATTGCCAGGAAACCCAAGCCTCCTGCTCACTCAGTGGCCACAGCCATTTTTGGTGGGTTAATTTGCATACTTGCTCCTGATTGGCTGGTGGGTGTGGCTTGTGGATGTAGTGGAGGTAAGGTCAATTTGCATATTACTCTTTTATTAGATAGGATACTTATGGTCAGTGCATTTTAGAATTTAGAACTGTTCCGATTTTAGAAAGGTAGTTCATGGCATATTTCACACTTTAATGACATTCCTTCTCTGGTGTGGGCAGCATCCCATAATTAAACACATTTTTACTTCTGCAGTGAAACATATGGATGTTCACATCACGTAGGGTAAAAGATTCCATGTCTGTTAAGGTCAGGTTGACTGCCCCAATGAGTTTTGACACCAAACTGATAAAAACATTAAAAGAAAAAGAAAGACAAAAACTCAGTTTTCAAAACTCTTGCTTTCAGGATTTCAGATTTATAATAGCTGAGGTTTGTTGAATGCCTGTCCTATGCCAGGCACTGTTCCTATCGCTTTACACTGACAATCCTATGAAATGGCTGCTAATATCCTTATTTTGGAGGTGAGGAAATGGAGGCCCGGAGAAGTGAGGTAACTTGTCCAAGGCCTCACAGCTAGTATACGAAGAGTTAGGATTCAAACCCTGGGAGCCATGGCTATCAGGACCTGATGAAGTAGATGTTACACATAAGGAATCCGAGGAGCTAAGATGTTAAATGACTACTCAGAGTCCCAAATAAAGCCACAGAAAAGCTGAGATTTGAAGGTGCTGCTGACTCCCAGATCCCTACTCAGGAACTTCTCTTCCAGCCATTGTGGTTGAGAACCTAGAAAAGCTGCCCAGGGAACAGCCTCTAGTTGGCTGCCGGCCTGGGCTGCAGGCTTTCCGGCCCATGCGTTTTGGCAGCAGGGAAGTTTTCTCTTCTAACTTATTGACAAGGGGCCAGTTACTGTTTACTATGAAGTTCCTACAAGTTTTTATCATGCTCTTGTAATTTGACAGTTTCAGATGAAATAATCCAAATATTAGCCTGGGAGGCCTGTGCTGCTGAAAAATGTCACGCTCTTCCCGGCTGATGAAAATGGCATTTGCTTATATTTATCAGTGATTAGGAACTTTCATAGTATATATGACCCCAGAAGAAATGTCAGTGTGTTCTTTGGATGGCTGTCTGCCTCATTCTCTGTTTCAGGTTTGAGGTTTGAGGTGGAGGCTGTTAGGGCTTAGATGTTTAAGAAACTGTTAGGTTGTTATGCTAGGCAACTGAAAACTTAATTGGAGCCAGATAACAAATAAAACAAAACTATTCAACCTTCTAACAAATATTTATTAAGCATTTACTATGTTGTAAAGCTCTGGGACACAAAGGTATAAAAACAGGGCTGGAGGCATCAAGGCTCTTACTGACAGGCTAGAGCAGCTGCTGGCAAACTATTTTTTTTTTAGGCATAAGAATTCTTTGTGCAAAATCAGTCTTAGATGGAGGTTCAATTTGTAACAGACAAAAGCTGAGCTGCTCTGTTTGAAGCTTTGGAGACATTACTATAAAAACCTGGGCACCAGCTCTAGCCAGTTTGGCTCAGTGGATAGAGCATCGGCCTGTGGACTGAAGGATCCTGGGTTCGATTCCGGCAAGGGCACGTACCTTGGTTGAAGGCTCCTGGCTCTGGTTGGGGACATGCGGGAGGCAACCAATCGATGTCTCTCTCACATCAATGTTTCTCTCTGTCTCTCCCTCTCCCTTCCATTTTCTCTAAAAAAAAAAAAATCAATGGAAAGAATATCTTCAGGTGAGGATTAAACAACAACAACAACAACAAAAACCTGGGGACTAGATACAAAGCAGGCAGTGGTTTTTAACCTTGGCTGACCATTAGAGTCCTTTGCCTACTTTTTAGAAATCTTGACACCCTGGTCACATCCCAAACGAACATCTGAGTCTCTAAGGGTTGTGCTTAGACATGGAAAGAATACAGCCAAGGTTGGGAATCGTAGGTCTGGAAGTATCTTGGGAACTTTTCAGGGTTCCATGGAAAAGAATTTGGGAGTCAAATACTGTCTTAGTAGAATATTCCAGGTTTAGTGAGCACATATAAGCATCACTTGCAGTAGGGTGGGGAGTATTGTTTAAAGTAGAGCCGTCTAGTCCCCACCGTCTCTCCTGCCTAATGAGGATGGTTTTCTAGTCCGTGGTGTGACCTAGGTAACTTTGTTTAAATGGTTCTGACAGATTCCAGAGTTTCAGAACCAGTGCTCCAGAAGGTTAGGAAAGGCATGGAAGTAAATGCCTCCCTTATGGGCTAGTGTGATGACATAGTAATGGGGATGAAGTGGCTACCTTTGTGGAGCAGGTCTTCGGTACAGGCACTACGTCAAATGCATGATAACACAGGCCCCTCAGCCCTGGGAGGCAGGTACAGAGATGCACATTGTGTCACAGGCGCCTCAGTCCTGGGAGGCAGGTTCGCATTTCACAGAAGGGAAACGGGCTCAGAGGAAGGGAATGCACTGCTCCGATCCCCTCCCTCAGAAGCAGCAGGACCAGAACTTCGTGGAGGTCTGTCGGGATCAGGCACTAAAGTTCTCTTCACTGAAATGGTTGTTTTGGACGCGAGGCAGCCTATTTGCAGCAGGAGTGATCAGAAAAGCTGCTTGAAGGCTGGACAGTTTGAGCCACACCTTGAAAAGTGGGTGGATTTGGCACTGAAGGCTTAAAAAGAACTACATCTCTTTCTTGCAATGTTCAGCTCTCTTAATCGGGAAATCTTTAGTCCTAGGCACCAGGGGGATTCAAACAATTGGAAACCCAGCTCCTATTCTTGGGGGCCTGATACTGTGGTGATGGATGAGCGGAAAACCCAGGAAACACTGCGCATGGTGGGAGACAGTAAAGGTGTGACCAGAGCTCAGGGAGATGGGAATTCCTTGTGGGATGGAGCTGTATGGAACACTGCACAAAGCAGGTAGGATTTGAACCCAACCTTGAGGAATGAGTAGAATTTACTTAGCTGGAATGTAGCTGGAAACATTTTGGGTCTACTTGCTTCCATATCAGACCTTTGTCTCATTAAAACACACACATACACTGCAAATCACTTTCCAAAAAGCCATATGAATCATATCAGTACTTATTGGAGCTCTCCCAAAGATCCTGAGCTTAGGAAAGTTACTAAACTTCTCTGAGCCTCAGGGACTTTATCTTTCAAATGAGAGTAATAATAGTACCTATCACATGGGATTGTTGCATAATTAAATGAAATATTTATATTGCTCAGTTCATAGTTGGTGCCCAATAAATTCTAGCTCTAACTCCCATTACAGGTTTAAAGGCTGGGCGTTGTGTTAGAGAGTTCCAGTTAGAATTGTCGTTCTGCAGGAACGATCAGGTGGAGAAATGGGGCCACACAGGAAGATGGGGAGCCAGGAACTGAGGTCCAGTACAGGAGGGCAGGACTCTGGGCAGCACAGCACCCCAGGGCCTGGGCACCCTGCCCTTTTCCCTTTCTTGGTGTGACCGCTCAGGAAAGCCCTCCACAAAGGGTGGCCTTCCCCTGGGACTTAGGGGAGTGGCTGCCTGGGGAGGCTCTGGACTGGGGGTGTTCAGCCTGCAGGTCGTGGCCAACAGATTCCATAGGGCACTTCACCAACTCCTCCCTCTCTCCCTGCCCAGGGCTGCATCTCTGTGATGGCTGTAGGGGGAGGGGCGGGGGAGGAGGAGGGTTTCAGGTGAGTCTGGTAGCTTGTACAACCACGCAGCAACACACTCCTGTGACACTGACAACACTCCAAAGTAGGAGAGCTTTCCCCCTCAGTTTCCAGAATGGATACCTGCAGACTGTGGGGAGCTACTGCAGAATGTTCCCTGGATTTTCCTGCAGAAAACCAAATGGATTTCTTTCCATTCCTAAAATGTCTGGGGGGAAACAGCACCCAGAGAGAGTCTCTGCTGCCCATGGTCCAAGCGCATAACCTTAGAGGACATGTTGTGAATGTCCTCTGGCCAGGTGAACTCAGCTCCACAAAGTCAGGGTCTGAGGACGCTGGCCATTCCATCGAGGACAGTGCAGGTAACTCTCTCACCTCCCTGGTTGCCAGGGAGCCCCCTAACAGGTAGGTATTCCTTACCACTGGGCTTCCTTCCTTACGCTCACCTACAGTGGCCAGTTTTTCTTATCGTTACACAAGTGAACTAGTGGCATCTGAGGAATGGGAAGTTTGATACTTTAATTCAGAGCTTTTCAAGATCTGGCACATTTTCCCCCTCCCCCACTGAGCATTGCCAAGTCTAGAACATCTGTCACTGTCTACGGGAGACAGTTGTAGGATCCTGGGAGCTGACAGTCACATCTGTGTAAATCACGGCCAGTTTTCATTAGGTGGAATGTGTCAGAAAGGTTGCCGAGGGTGGGCTTCCCAGAACCGCCTGGAGAAGGAGAGCTGGTTTCGTGTTGAGAGGGAATCTGCCTACATCAGGGATATTCTTACACAGGCTGTGCAGACCCACAGCCCAAGAGCAGTTTGTGCTCAGTTCTCAATTACTGTTTTCCTTTGAAAGAGTGGTCTTATTTGTTCTCTTCTATTAGCCAGTCCTTCAGGTGATGAGGCGGGGTGTAGGGACAGGAGCTAACACATGATAGTGAACTGTTCAGTCCTGGGTTTGACAGGTTTGGTTGTCTACCCAGCTCTGCCCCTTACTAGTCCTGTGCCTTGCTGGCATTGTTCAGACTTTCCCTAATGGGGAAAACAATACACCTGCTTCACTGGGTTGCTGTAAATGGGATAATTCCTACAAAGCACTCAGCACAGAGTAGAGCAACTCATAAACACTCAGCGAACACAGCAGACTGCCTTCCATTTGCCAGGACACGGAGCACCGAGGTGGGGCCGATTCTTGGGGAATCAAGAGGAGCTTGCCTTGCTCAGGTGGGAAGGAGCTAGGAAGTACTTGAAAAGGATAGGGGATGGCAGTGCTTTGGTGACGTAGAAGGTCTCTTGTCCTCGAGGGACTCATGCTGGTGGGGTGGGGAGGAAGATAAGCAAGCATACATTTATAAGACCAAGGGTTCAGGGATCTCTTAAGAGGGATGCTCTGGGTGTGGGGAGTGGGTGGGAGTGAGGACTGGGGAGGCCAGGGAAGGCTTCTCAGAGGAAGTGCTGACTGAGCTGAGCTTTGAGGAAGGATTTTAGCAGAGCCCAAGAGCGAGGAGAGCATTACCCAAAACGCAAAGTGCAGGACGGAGTCCTGGAGGCATGAGTGAGCCTGATGTTCCAGAATTCAGAACCAGCCTGCTGGGGCGGAGCACAGGCTGCATCTGAGGAGTGTCCAGGCTGGACTGGGGGAGCCACGGGCTCCCCTCCGGGGTGGGGCTGTGGAGCAGTGCTAGGGAGTTAAACTAGAAGTTATCTGAGAAAGAAGTCCCATAAACACAGCTAACCAATTAAAGCAAGACAGTGTAACTAGTGTATAGTCAGTCTAAATATCTCCTAATGCCCCTGTAACTTTGAAAATGTTGTGCCGCATCTTACGAAGTCCGTTTATTCAT